>NW_023494798.1:19633528-20334778 GCF_904425465.1 Colossoma macropomum
TCCCATATGTTGAATTCAGCAAGTAATCAGTACTTGTGCATTAAAAAGGTGCAGAAGTATATTCTCTGCAGATGATATGTTAACATGTAATTCAAGCCGACACATCCAAACTTCTGCATACAACTGTACGTATGTCTATTTGCAATTACTTTGCAACTTAGTTTGAAGAAAGGCTGCATGATTAATTGTATTCTTATCATTGTGATAGGAGTTTCCACTGGGCTATGATGACAGAACATGTCAAATTACACTACACACACAGCAAGAGTGATGGAATTTGATTTGCAGGACTGTAGCATTAGGAACCCTATTTAACATTAGAGTAGTGGTGTGTCTTAACCACTCTGCTATAAAGCCAAATCCAAAGCACACACATGTGCACAGCTCAAAACAACTCTGTCCTTAACTACTAGCCAATAAATATCCAGGATAACTGTTTTCATTCCAGAGCTGTGTGTAAAAGTGTGAGGTTGTAATGCTACTGTCATAACCAACCTGCCTTTTTAAACTGAATATTATTCATTTTGTATGCTTATACAGTCATACCCAAATATTTGAACATCCCTGGTCAAGTTAGATATTTTGTTGATTTTCTAAGTGAAAACACACCCACTGCCGGAAACAAACCTAAATATGACATTTCTCTAAAAATTTAAGTGCGTAAATTATTTTTATTTGAGTTTGAACATTTTGGAAAAAATGAAACATGAAGTATAAAATGTTCCATTATTTTAGCAACTTCCATTGTATTATTTTTTTTTAAACATAGCAAATAGTAATTGTGCATTAAAACTATTATACTTATATGTGTATTTATTTTCACTTAGAAAATCAACATTGACCGGAGTGCCCAAAATTTTGCAGACAACTGTATAGAACAAGCTGTTGAGAAATGCAGCTTTAGGAAATGCACATAAAGTGCACTTCACACAATAGTGAATGGGTCTTTTTGTATGTTTGATTTTTTTTCTTTAAAAAATAAATGAGATAAAATTACATTTTTAAAAAATCTGAGTCTGAGTGACACAATTTAGAGACACTATTTCAGAGGCACTACTTTCGTGTCGTCATTACAATATCCGGCAGCTTTTTTGAACATTTTATGTCCATATTGTGCAGCCATAGTTTGAGGCCAGGGTGTAATGATTAGGTATGCACTTTAATTAGTGGGGATATAAACTTCTATAGTCAGTTATATAAGTGCTAAGGTAAAGAGCAAATAGTCTTACTTTATTTGTGTAGTACATTGTAATCCTCTGTAGATTATCTATAGATTAGATTAGCTACAGATCTACAAATCTACACCAACAATCTTAGACTCAATTGCTTCTCAACAGCTTTAGGGTTAGTGTTAGGATTTCGATCAGGGTTAGGTTTAGAACCAGAAATAGGGTTTGATTAGATTTTAGGTTGAGGTTACGGTTAGGAAAAATTAAAGTGAATGTAGCAGATGTTTAGTTGAATGCAAATCAAATACCTACAAAGCATCCAAAGTGTACTATATGCAAATTTCTGACACCAAACAAGTCTTAGCTGATTAATTTCATTTGGGGTAAGGAGAAATTGTGCAAATTACATTTTCCCTAACTATTCCTTTAAGCATTATGTCTTAATATGCATGAGGCACACAGTCCCTATCACTTGTTAAAAATGAGTGGATAACATTCAAGTGAGCCTAGTGATTAAAGCCTATCTTGAGACCTCTAGGATTTTCAGCAAACAAAGGAAGCTGGTATTAAGTAACAGAGGCTTTGAGCTGTACAGGCATGTTGCTGGGCTCAGCCACTGTTGGAGGTAGATTCCTTCCTCTTTTCACATCTACTGCCTGGCTTCTATCCATGCACGGACGAATGCCGAATGAGAGCACTGGTTGTCTTGGTAACGTGTTGGTGTTGGTGGTTAGTCCTTGGCCTTGATCGGGGGCGTGCTTTTGAAAGCGAGCCGGGCAGGGCCATCCCGCTCTCCGCTCTGGTACACGGGTGAGCGGCGCGCTGCGATTTGTTCCGTCGTGTAAAAACCGCATGTCGCTGTTTCTAGGGCAACGAGCAGAGCTCCGAGGCCGTCCAGCTGAAATCCTCCCAGGCAGAGAGATGGGTGTGGGGATAGAGGGAAGAGGGGAAAAAAGAGATGGATGGATGGATACTTTGAAGCCCCTCTTCGCTCATGAACCTGTACACATGCAGTGGCCTTAAGACAGAGAGGAGAAGGGCATCTGAGGAAAAAAAGCGCCTCTGGGGATTTTGGGCCGACTCTGTTCAAGACCAGAGCAGCAGACCCTGTGGGATGGTTCTGTTTGATGTCATCATCATGTCACTGTGCAATCTGTCTTTGTTTTCCTTGTCGTTTGTTGTTGTATATGTGTGTTTTTAATAAATAATATATCAAAATGTAAGACTTGCTTGCGGAACTGGGTTTAAGCAGGGGGTCATGGTACTTGGCGTTGCACACAAATACAGGCATTTAAGGACAAAGAAAGGAAATGTCTTGCAGCAAAGCCTTTAGAAAACTGCATAAGGGGGCTTTCAGACGACACCTTTTTAAATGCAAGCATGCAGAGTCTTGTGGTAAAAAGAAGCAGGATATGCTTCTTAAGGTGGCGGTGAATTAACGCATTTGATTGACATTTAGTTAAACATGAGAAAGTGATTTGAGAGAATATGAAAAACTGAGAATATGAAAAACATTTTGGGACTGACTTACAAAAATAATTTTGAAAAGTTTTTTTTTTTCTACGTTTGGTTGGTGTTGCATTTTATGCAGAGTATTATACAGTTCTGGGTTTTCGAAAATATCCAAGACTAGCTTTGTCTCCATGTTGGTGGCTAGAGAAAAGCCATGCTCAATATTGATTGGATGGTGTTTATTTTTTTTGGCTGTCAGTGGATAAACAGTTTTCCAACTTACTTTATGTAGGTTTTGAAAATCTGGCCTCTTTGGTGGAAATGTGTAATTGCAGACAACGTACAGAAGAATGTTATGTAACGTTGAGGTGTTGTGGACAAGTGGATGAATCTGATGATTTGTGGGCATCTAATCAAATAGAACTCAGTAAAAACTTGAGTGAATTATCCATTTTTGTCATCATTATAATGTAAACATTGAGCCAGACCTTCTTTTTGAGCCAGAGTGTGTGACTTTTAAATCACTATTTCAGGTTTTCAGGGATATCACAGCTGTGCACCAACACCATATTTTGGCGTTTTTTTTTCTGATGACTCGGTAATGCTATTCATTCAAATTTCAACAAAATAATTTTACATAGTGTAGCTTTAAATGGGCAGTTTAAAAGTGTGCTGTACAGGCTAGAGGAGTGCTAGTCAGTCACGATGCGTGTTGTTCCATAGACAATGAAAAGAAGCGCGCTTGAAAGAGTTTGAAAAGCTGTGGTCTAAACGCCCCCTAAAAGGTGAAAATAACAGCCAGATTAGACTGATACAACAGTCCTTGTTTAACCTCTCTACACAGTGTAACATGGACTACCAAAACGGAAAATGTAAAAAACAAACTCAAACAAATACACTATTGTCACATTTCTCTCAATTAGTGAATCTGTTCAGTCACTGTAAGACCTGGTTATTTCATGTGTCTTGAGTATCTGAATTATATCCAGATAGTGATGCAGTTGTAAATGCTCCAGGATTTAAATTAGATGGCTCAAACCACTTCAGGAGGTGGTCTGAGATGTATTTTAACCAGATGTTATACAAGTGTTTAGGCATCCATCTCTCCAAGCCACAACCAAAACCCCTCTTAATATTGTCAAAGTGCCTTTCTCTGCTGTTCTGCATATGTAGAAGAGATGCCACCTGGCCTGCAAGCACTTAACAGAGGCATCGCTGCTCCTTCAGCTCAGCTCTTAATGTCAGTATCTCCTCTGTGATTAATTCAGTAGCCTTCATCGGTCCAAACTAGCTAAAATAACATGCCAGTTTGGATAATCTTCCCTTCGCTATTATTTGCCATCTCCCTACAATACATTGTTTGAACGCAGGAGGGCCATGTCCGCTATGACCAATACAGGAGGCTCATTATTACAAACCATTGTCTTTCTGTAAAGCAGTTTAAGGAAATAAATAACACCATGCAAATTTGTGATTTTTCAATGCAACAACCATCTATAAGGGACAACACAGGTAACTGAGTGCATTTGCATGCACATAATAATGTTATAACTGCACAAATTCAGATTTTGTAAGTAATCTGCTCATGTTTACATACACTTGGGTAATCAGATAATGAGAAAATTCAGGGTTTACAAGGGTCAGGCTGTAATTGGATTTCTGCTTTAAAACCAGCCAATAAACTCACAGAAGAAGATGTGACTCAAATTTCATGCCGTTTAAACATCGCACCACTTTACCTGAAAATATAAACATACATCATTTAGAAGATGAAGAATATTTCAATCCTTCATTTCGTCAGGCATGTAGTTGGTTTCAGAGTCGCTCCAAAAGTGTTCTGCCGCTATCTCGCGGCAACGCTGCTTGCTTATTTCCGGTACCACCATCTGTTTTCGCACATGCCCAGATGGAGAAATTCAAAAGAAATCAGAGTAAGAGTGCACTGAGAAATCTGATTACTGAGCTAAAATCCAGCTCTCTGTATCAGATTTCTTAATCAGACCTCTAGACCTTACTCAAATCTAAAAAATCGAAGTATGCTGTTCACAAGACAATTTGAATAATCAGATAACTGCAGAAATCCAGTTATGATCAGATTATTAAGTGCATGTAAATGCACTAAATTGGTTTCTGTATATGAGCTGATTTACATGTTATAGGTCAGGCAGCAACTGGAGATGCATTCGATTACCAAGTGTAAATTCATGTGGTTAAAATCTTATCAGGTTACAATCCAGATACATGTCACATGAAATGACCAGGTGTAACAGCATCTGTGAATCCTGTAGACTTAGAAGGATGCCAGCATACTGTCTTCTTTAGAACTGTGGAACTGCATGTTGAAATGTTGGAACACCTGCCAGCCCTGAATTAGCATTAGTATTAGTGTTTCTTAGTGCTAATACCGTGAAGGACACTGAAGGACCACCTTCATGCGTCTGCATGCTCAGACAGGACCTGGGAATGAAGGTACTGGTTCTTTCGGAGAGGGAAAGAGTGCCTTTGCTAAGGTTCCATGCTTTTTTTTTTTTCCTCTACTTTTGAGGATGGTGATGTAACTCATATGAATATGCAGTCCTTTTTGTCTTTTTCTTATTGTGTTTGGAGTGAAATGAAAGCCATTCAATTGTATCAAACTGAAATTCACAGATTCTTGATCAAGGTTTTGATATAATAAATGACTGTTTGCACTGAAAATGTGTCTTGTGAGGTTTTGTCAAGTGATTTTTCCATTATACCCCTTGGTCACACCCGTGACTGGCTGAGGTGGATGTGGTTTGCTGACCACTGATTGCTGATGGCTCTTTGACTGATGGCTCTTTTGGCACCAAAATAGTTCCTCCTCCCTCTCCATTATCTGATCCACTTTATTCCCCCCCACCTCTTCACTTTCCTTCTTTCTTCACTTTAGCACCTATCACACCTTCCTGTCTGCAGCTCTCTCAGGGTTTGGAGGATGGAGCGGCTGAGGTAGCAGTGCTGTTTAACCTGAGAAAGTGCAGTCATACCGTTCTTTCCCATAAAACCCTGCACCAGGGCCATTACAAGTCCTCTGAGAGCAGGGGCAGTGTGATACAGATGTTCTTCCAAATCTCTCTCTCTCTCTCTCTTTTTCTCACTCTGTCTCTCTCTTTCTCTCTCTCTCTCTCTCTCTCTCTCTCTCTCTCTCTCTCTCTTTTTCTTTCTCTCTCTCTCTCTCTCTCTCTCTTTCTTTCTCTCTCACACACACATGCACACGCTCACTCCCACTCACCTGTCCTCTCTTTTCTCTGAAGAGGTGGTGTGGCTGATAAAAGGGAGGCTTTTCAAAGGCTTCAGCACTTCCACGGCATTATTCCAGCCCGAAAATCCCTGGCAAAATTTGCCTTCCATTTTCTCTGCTCATAATCTACGCTCGCCCTCTTTAGAAACCCAGCAGCTGGCTGATTGGACATCAGCAGAATAATTCACCGCATGAGAGGAGAAGAGAGGACGAGCAGACTGAAGTCTCTAAAGAAAGAGACTGTGTGGCTTTTGTTGTTGCAGAATGGCTCAATCTCTACTTCAGTCACCGAGAGCCATGGTCCCTGTGGGGAGATATGGAGGAACGTGTGTGTGTGTGTGTGTGTGTGTGTGTGTGTGTGTGTATGTGTGTGTGTGTGACTGCTCTTGCATTTCAGAACTTTAATGTAATTTAATTTGCAGCATATTGCAAACATTCTTGTCAAGTGAGAGTTGTGTTTCAGAGGAAACCAAATGTAGTGTTAAGAATTTTTTCCCCAAAGCATCCTATAATAACTGCATTGTTCAGTCAACACCAAGCTCCTGCACACTTGGATGTAATTTTACCCACTGTACTATCTTGTTACTATGCATTGATGAATGATCACTATTTCAGAGCTCCACCGATCCTGGCAAAAAGCCTTATTTAACAATAAGAAAACTTTGTTGAGCAGGTATTACTGCCCCTCAACAGCTAATTTAATGTTTGGTTGTTGTTCAAAATAACCGCATTATGTAAGGTGTTCTTTTCATCAAATGCTGCTCCTTTCTTTCTCCAAACATACCTTTGGTGATTGTGGCCAAAGAGTTCCATTTTTACTTCCTCAGTTCACAGTACTTGTTTCCAAAATGCCTCTGGCCTATCTAGATGTCGTTTTGCATACTTCAGACACTCACACTTGTGATTAGGTTGCAGATTTTTGATGACTTCCATGCAGATCATGTTTATGCAGGGTGTACAGTAGAATGGTACACCACCCCTCCTGTGTCAGCTAAAGTGTTCTGCAGGTCCTTTCAGATCTTGACTTCCACAGTTCCCCTTAACTGCAATTTATAATACCGTTTTGGACAGTGGAAATTGTAAGCTGGAAGCCCTTCGATATCTTTTTGTAACCTTCTCCATTTTGTTGGCATCGATTGACTTCATTTTTAGATCTTCAGCCAGTGTCTAAGAGGAGCTCATGGTTACGTTTTAGCACAAGGATTGAAGAGCCAGAGAATTTATTATGCTCTGGGTTTGCTGAAAATTAAGGCTAATGAGTTAATTAGGTTCAGAGATTTTACATCTGGAAGGGTGTCCAAACATTTGCACATGCCATAATTACTATTTTGTTCATTTTTTTTAAGTTAATTAAATATAAACAGATTAGCCAAAACATTATGACCAGATTAAATGAATTACGCTGATTATCTTGTAACAGCAGCGCATGGCAAGGACTGGTATGTATTAGACAGTAAGACCCTGTTTACACCTGGTCACTTCATGTATCTTGAGTATCAGGATTATATCTAGATAAGGCCAAGCCATGTAAAAATGTACACATCTAAGAAGCATATTAACAGATACAAATCCGATCGCTCAAACCACTTTAGGAGGGGGTTTGAGGTGCAACCCCTCCCCATGCAGTATGTCACTGGGCATGTGATCTGTGTCTGCAATGAAGGTAATCATGGAGGATGCAAATGGTTGGGGCATGGACGAAATAAAATGCTTAATGGCAATATGGACAGGCACTTCTGTGAAAAAGAACAAACTGCAGACAAAGTGGCTGAATGAATAAACAACTGGTAATTTGGTTGCTGTGTAACGAGTAGATTCTGCCCCACACTTTCAGTCTGACTAACCGGAGATGCATTTGACAACCAAGTGTAAATGCATGTGGCTAAAATCTTATCAGGATACAATTCAGATAGTAATCACATGAAGTGACCAAGTGTAATTAGGGGTCTAAGATGACTGAGCTAGATGACTGAGTTGGAGAATCTCAAAGATGACCAGGCTTTGTGGGGTGCTCCCTGTTCAGCAATGATGACCAACTATTGACAGTCGTCCCTGGAGTCGTCCCTCCACAAACTGGAGTCAAGATGCATGGACAGCCAGGTATGTGTGTGCCATTTATGCAGTGTCAGAAGAAGATTAGCCAATAGAGTTGGTGTGATGCTCTAGGCGATGTCTTCCTAGGACCAGGCATTCAAGTGGACATCAATTTGAGTTGTGCCACTTACCTGAACAATGTTGAGGACCAAGAACAGTCCTTGATGTCAGTGGTATTCCCAGAGGGAAGTGACCTTTTTTCAGCAGAATAATGCACCCTGCCACACTGCACTCATTGTTCAGGAATGGTTTGGGGAAAATGATAAAGAGTTCAAGGTGTTGCCCAGGCCTCCACCAAGTCTTAGTTTGATTGTCTATTGGAAATGCTTTAACAAGAAGTCTAAACCTTGGCAGCTAAACCTTGCAGTTTACAGGACTTAAAACATCTGCTGCTAACATCTTGATGCCAGATATCACAGGGCATCTTCAGAGGTCTTGTAGAGTCCATGCCTGGGCAGGTTGGAGCTGTTTTAGTGGCATGCAGCGTGCCAACAGCATGTTAGGTGGTCATAGTGTTTTGGCTAATCGGTGTAAAGTTACTGCACATGAACAACTGCAGAAAGATGTTAATTTTAAAATAGTTGCAGAGCTTGCATTTTCTTCTTTTCGTTTCAGAAACCAACACACTATGTAATGGCTGGAGGTGCCTCCTCCTCTATTGCTGTATGTGCAGTCAATAGGCAGTTGTAGGCAGTTACTGACTGTAGCCCAGCTGGGGTTTTCTGTTTGTTTAATTAGACATGCCTACTATGTTGGTCCACCTTGGTGGTGTACAGTTAGAGGCCATAGTTCATCTTCTTCCATGCACAGTTTGTGTTAATCCTCCTCTAGCACTTCATCAGTGGTGACTTTCTCTTGGCTGAATGTTTTTGGTTGCTGGACTTTTCTGAACCCAGCAGTGGCACAGAGGTGTTTAAAAAACCTAGCAAAACCATTGCGTCTTATACACTCATACTAGCACCACATGCACTACCAAATTGCTATCATTTCTGTGATGAGAGTAGCCCACCACTCAAATAATACCTGGTCAGTAGTGGTCCAGTGGTGGTCCCTTTCTATTAATGAACATGATAGAAATTAACTGATAAATTGTTCAGCAACACTTAAGCTAGAATCCGTTATTGTACACCTACAAAGCGCAACTATGTGGTAGGTGTATCTGATAAAATGGTCACCAAGCCTAAGTTCAAGATAAGTGCACATGATAAACTAGCAACACATTGTATACTCAATATACAACAAAACGGAAATGTTCAGAAAATACAAACCCAGATTTATGACAGCAGAAGGTTATTGTTTATTATGATGTCCTTGTTATTGCACACACTGCACCATGGGTACTGTTCTATTGCTTTTGTGTTCGATCGGAGTTCAAAGTTCAGAGTCACCCGAGACAACATAGGGTTCCTTAACATTAAGTTACACTGTTTACAATTTGGGAGCTGACAGATAGACAGAGAGAGAAACAAATCCTCTCTGCAATAGCACTGTATCAAATCCACGCACAGCACACAAAAACTATCCTCACCTTTTTCCTAGAAGAGAGCCTGTTCCCACTCATGCTGGTGAGAAGAGTGCCATTCTTGTCTAACCTTGGTCATCAACCATGAACCAAAAGCGTCTTCTTATGTTCATGTGCAGCACGACAACACGCTGGTCATGGAGCTTTAATTGGACCTGAAGTTTTGAACCAAACCTGAATGTAGCCCAACAACATTCTTCAACTTGACCTACACTTCAGCACTTTACCCCAGCCCCACTTCAGAATCTAAACTAGTCTGACAGAATTCTGTCTGAATAATATTGACAAAAACAGCCCTTACTGGCTCACTGATGACCAAATTGAACATTGAATAGCCTAATTATCAGCTTTTCAGAAATAAGTTTAAATTCCAGTTTAACTAAAGCAGAGGGGCATGCCGAAATCAGTTAAAGGTGGGAGATGGCCTATGAGAGAACCCAAGCCCGACAAAGCCCAAGAAATTACTGAACCTTATCAAACTCAGACGCGAATAGTTGGGCCTTGTCGGTTCAGATAAATATTTTAAGCTCTTGCTGGTTGTGGTGATAATGTGAGTGTGATTTGCAGTGAATCCTCATCCCTCGCTGTTGTTAGGTGGTGACTGCAAGTGCTGAACTTCACCCGGGGATGAGTGGATACGCTCTGATTACTGTCTCCCAACAGCCTGCTGTTTCTAAAATGCCTCTAAGCCATTCAGATAAAGCAGTTTCATTCTCCACTCCCTTTGCTGCTCCTCTCCTGCTCAAAAGCATTCCTAAAGAGGCTGTGGTAAACCGCTGTCCCCTAGCAACTTGACATGCAGGGAGAATCAGTGAGTTGCAGACTTGGGGGAGTGTGAGGTATAAAGCTTCTAACAAAGAGGGCCCAGACTGCGGAGGGTTGCAGAGCACTAAAAAAACGCATGTGACTTTATGGGGCAGGAGCTGCTTTCCATAATCCACTGTACTCCCTCTCTCTCTTTCTCTCTCTCTCTTTACACACACACTACTTTTTACATTTACTTCCAACACAAACTTTATATCTTTTCAGTTCTCCATGCCTGTCTTGCAGTGTTTAGTCTTGCACTTGGCCTACAGTGGCATAATATTGTAAGACAAATGATAGATTTACAGTGAAAAATGTAAATCAGAGCAAGCAATTCTTATGTCCAGATATACTAAATGCTGCTGGGATGTGTAATGTATAAATACTGTACAAGCAGTGGTGTAACTGCTGGGTGGGGCAATCACCCTGGGGCCCATGGCACAGTGGGGTCCTCAGCAACTGGGCCCTTAGATCTTGCATTGGGCTCTTCATATAGACACAACAACATGCCACGGTTGGCCTGAACAGCATTTTACAGGCTTTTAATACTCATTAATATCTGAGTACTTGAATACTCATTCTCAGAATCATCTTTAGAAACAGGAATATCATTTGCAGTCATCTGTCTCATGCAAAAGATATGCTTCCATTTAAATAAATAGTTCAGTCCACACCAGCCACAGTAGACGCACATTTGTCTATCAGAACGCAAGACTACTTTTTGTAAACTTGCGTGCGAGTTACAGATTTCAGAGCAGCTCCTGTGCTGTACTAACATTGTGTGGCTTCTACTCTTCTCTGACACAGCAATAAAAACTTGGCCAAAATGATCACAGTTTTTTCTACACCCACTGTTTAATTATGAAAGTGAGGAAAAAACTCTGAAATGTTTACTTGACAGAGCCAAGTTGCGGCAGTATGGACTCTACACATGACGGTACTTGGACAAGGATCACTACACTTACATATCATCACTGTATCTCCAATTATGTCATTTTTTAATTTTTCTACATCATTTCAACACACCAGCTGTCCTTTACGTTGTGAGCAAGTTCATGATGAATGGACCAACAGATATGCTCTAAAATCACTTGGAATAAAATCTCTTTACTTACTTTGAAAGGTAAGAGTGTTTTTGCCTTCTCGGGTTACTATTTTGGAGATACTTGTTTTTCTTTGGACAGTGACAATATTTGAAATGATTCACAATGATTCAAACTTGTCATGTGTTCATGGTTTACTAATCTCATCACAAATTTTGCACTGAGCTTTTTTTCTTATCGTCCGAAAGCTGAAAGTGCTCCCACATGTGGGTTGTGAAGAATCACAGCTTTTTTAGCTTCACTGGCCACGAGAAAAGTGGTGCAGTTTGTTGGGCTCTGAGGCAAGTTCATGCCTGGCATGAGTTTATGATGCATTCAACTAAACATTTTTAACATTTTGACAATAGCTGTTCTATCTGAAGGCCTCTGCTGATGACGTTAGCTTTCATCAACACTATACAGACAGCCCGATGTCTATTTATCTCCCTCTAATTCATAATGCAGCTCATCCATGGCAAATGTTTTGAAACAGGTCCTTTACAAACAAACACAATATATTCATTAGATACAATTACAAACTCTTAAATAGGTAGTCTAATGTAGACATTTAGGCTAACATTAGATGCTAGTGGGTGGAGTGGCATGCTTTTAGAGTATCAACTTGTAAGAGACATACTGGGCCAGATTCATAAAACTCAGTGGTAAAAGTGCTATTCTATGCAAAATGTGCTATGGTAAATAAAACCAGGTGAAGCTCCGGTTGGCTGCCCAAGTGAGTATGATGAAGGAAATAAAAACAAAGTAACAAAGAAAGCTAAAGTTCTCAGAAACAGAGCAACATATTTTAAAGAAAGAAATGCTAGTAAAATAGAATGAATTGTTTGGTAAGGATGCTTTTAACTTTTAAAGAAAAAAAACAGTTTGCTTTATCAGAAAATGTTGCTGCTGCTAGAAAAAATGATGTATAAAAAAGTTTATTATAACATCTTAAAATTGAACTTTTAATAGGACTTATATTTTTGCCTGTACAATTTCATTTCCCAAGGGTAAAAATTAAAGCCTTTTTCCAATTCATTTTGACTGCAGTAACATTTTCACTTACAGGAATTAAATTTTAACATGGTATTTTTATTACAATTAAAAATTAGGATGACATGCTGAAATTCTAGTAAGTGTTGTTTCTAGTAAGTCATTTTATCTTTTATTTACTATTTTTCTTGATCTCAGGAATTCAGTTTACATGTGTGACAATTACATTTTAACTAGTAAACATTAATTTTCACTAGTAAAAATGTCATTTTTACTGTAAATTGAATTCCTTAAATTGAAAAGGAAAAGTTAAAATTAGCTGCTCTAAAAATAACTTCAAATAAGTAATTAGAATCTCAACATGTCAGATTACTCTTGACTTAGTTGGATTACAAGCTAAACCTGCTTTCCATACACAGGGGATTTTCAAAACATTTACTGGGAAAAATTACTGCCAGAGTGGTTTAGTCTTTATTTTTCAGGAATTAATGGCTATTGCCATATTTAAATAACATGTACATTGCGCTAAAACATGCCTGAAGTCCTCTTTTATGAACGAGTAAACGTGTTACAGCCATGCTGTTTGCTCTTGTCACTGTAAATCTAGCTGTGCAGTTTATGAATCTGGCTCAATACTGGGTAAATAAGCAGATTACTTTGACATTTTTTATTAATTTAAAGTAACTGTCTAATAAAGGGTCCACAATTTTTTTGCACTGGGGCCTGTAAGATCCTAGTTATGCCACTGTTTACATGTTTATGAGTGTGTGTAAGTGTGTGTGTGTGTGTGTGTGCATTATCTTACTGGAAGACAAAGTCTGTGTTGTTGATCTGGCAGTTTCCTCTTTCTTTCATAACAATTGTAAAATGCGGTTGTAAGATTTCTTCTACCTTTGTCACTCTGCTGTGCATATTCACTTCCACTTCTTCCTTGTTAGCTGACATACAGTTGTACGTGTTTGCTGTCACAATGGTGAATAATGAATGCCGCTTTTCTAGGTCACTGTTCCGTGTCTATTTGCCATGTCAAGTTATCATGTGTGCGTCATTCCACTTAAAAACCGTAAAAACCTAAAATGATTTTGACTTACGGAGCTTGACAGTTGACAATTGAATAAACTGCCGTGATCAGAAGACATGACTGGCTGTGGCTAAAAATATGATCAAGCTCCAAACAAACCAGTGACATGACTACACATTTGTCGTCGACCCATCAAATAAAACACCACCCACCCCGAACCCGATGCACACCAGAATGTAGAAATGTATAAAACACAGAGATGTAAAAAAGACAGATGTAAAAAAATTGGCTCAGCCACCTCTTGCCTAGAGGTCTAGAGGAAGCTTTCATATCAAACTACTGAACACATGATAAGGCACAAAGAGCCATTAAACAATGGATCACCACTTACACTCACTCCCGTTTCCTCAAACGCTTCGTACGTCATAAATACTCCACGGTTTCTAAAAAGTTTAACAATCAAGACCACTTTGTAGAGGCGTGCGTATGCTTTGTGAGAAGCAGTTCATGTAACACATTAGCAGACAATATGAAAGCTTACTAAAAGGACCGTGTCCCTGCTTGGAATGAGACACTGTGGAAGTCGAGGCATGAGATTTCCCCCTTTACACCCTCCATACACTCCCAATGTCATCACCCTCTCAACAGAAGCATTATTTTCTCTAAAACACTGTCAACTTGTGCTGTTAAAACCATCAGTAAGATTATGTACAAAATATACAACATAGAAATACATACATACAGAATAGATTATTACAATGAGGCCTACAAAAGAAAACGACCAGTTTATCCAGTATTGCAGGCATGGCCACTATTATCAGTCAGCTTCTTTTCCCCCTTTCGGTCAGAAAATGCATCATATTGCAACGGTGCTCACATTTCATAGTCGTTTACAACAGACATAGTAAAGCTATCAAAAATCAAAAGTCTCCAAAATCACTCTAGAAAGTTTTTTTTGTTCTTTTGTTTCTCTACAACAATGTCAGTTAATATGTACAAGCCCTAAAAAATAATTTAATAATAATAATAATAATACACACTTTCTACACACTGTGGACGGGCGGAGTTCTTGGATGGAGCACAATGTGTGCTGATTGGCTAACAGTCGCTAAAGAGCAGTAGTTAGAGGAAGAGGGGTCACAGAGAGGAAGTGGTGGAGTCGACGATTTCTCTGCCGTTACACACTGTTGGAACGTAGTGGGCGCCCACTGATGCTGGAGAAAGAGAGAGAGAGAGATGTTGAGACAAAATGCGAGGGAACAAAAAATAATACCTACAATAAAAAAAACACACAGGCCCAATCCCGTTTCATCCCTCCCCCCTACCACTTAGCCCTACCCCTTTGTTTTGTGCGTTCAAGCCTAGGGGTAGGGTGTCCCTATTTTTGTTGAGCTAGAGGGGTAGGATGAAGTATTAGGGCTACATGGCCCTCCAATTAGAGGTTTTTCAGAGGCACACTCCAAACAGTGTTATGACGAAAGAAGCAAAACTGGCAAGATGGCTGCGCGAGCGACCAAAGAAACCCACAAATGTAAGTATTTTCTCTGTTAAAAAAATTACGATAACCACTGTATTATCTTAGTTTCGTGTTGTTTCAAAGTATTATGGTCCTTTTTTCCATAATAAGCATAAAAACTCGCTGGTAGTATGCTAATGTCTCTGTAGCGAGCTAGCTAAATTTCCCGTTCCACCTTAAATGGTGCAGCTGTTACATTCTGGCGCTGAGCATCAGAACTGCTGCTCCATGTAAGGTCGAAAGCACTCAAAAACAAGGGGTAGGGGTAAAAATAAGAAATGGGATTGACCCCTTAACTTCTGAATTTATAGACTTTCTTTCCTGCTCTACCAACCCCTTCTCACTCACCCCCTCCACCAATGCCACCCCACCAACATCGGCAGTGATTTCTTTTCTTTGCTGTGTATGTCATACTGTTTATCAGAGAGGTGAAATATGAATAAAGATGAAACAGTTTATCTAATCTGTTTTTTGTGTCTATGAATTAAACATTAGAGGAAAGCCACTGGGCTCTGCTTATACGGGCTTATTACTGTTCAGCAGGCAGAATCACCACTGCTCCCCTTGTGCATCAGGTGACAATACTGACACCCCAAGTGTGGCTTCAGTTGGCAAATCAAAGATGAGGAATCACTACAAATTGCTTAAGTACTGGCGGCATGAAAATTCAGCCATCTGTTTGGCCTTGTGCCACACCTGGTATTTTTTTTTTTTTCATTAAAAATGAATAGCTTATATTTCCTGTTACAAATCACCTCATTCGTATAAAGATAAGCACTGATCTTGACACTTCCAGTGTCGTCCAGAAGGACTATATTGTTGCTTTTGGAACAGAACCTTGTATCTCCATTTTTATTGCTTTTTATTTTTTATTTTTTTCCGGATGATTTAAAGATGGCAGTTGGCCTTTACATTGTGTTATTTAATGATGAACAGACAAACAGGCATTCTTCAAAAGAACTTGTAATAAGATCTTGTTCCATTATCTTCTATTAAAAGTTAAGAATGTTTTTCTCTCTTCTCCTATAAAGTTGCCAGTGTGGAGGTACAAGGTTTTGTTCCTACAGAGACCATATATGTTTTGACATGCAATTAACTATGAACACTGATAATACCAATTACAAGTTTACATTTGTGTAAACATTTCTATGCATTTACAGCTGCACTTGGTGAATAAATATGTTAAAGAACACATTTATTCGCTATTTAGTGATCAGCCTCTTCCCTAAAAGTAACAAGATAAGTAGTATGAAAGGTTTTAACAGTGCCAAAGCTGACATTGTGTCTTTTCAAACATCTTTTTTAAAAACTTTAGTTCAGTGCCAACTAAATGGCTCTATCATCATATTATTAATACTGTATTAATTAATGAATTAACAGTAGCAGATCTTACAACTTACCTGCAATTATCTGGCTGACATAGGATGTAAACCAGTTAGCAAGTAGGTAAACAGTGAATTTAATGTTTTGGAGACCCATTTAAAACATCATTATTATGCAGGTCTGCCATTTTTCTTGCATTGTGTTGCTCTATTTCAGTCCTCTTTGGTAATAATAACATCTATTTCTTTCCCCAACCTTACTGTACACTGGCTAGTCTCTACAGTCCTGAGCTTAATCGTTGCATTGTATACAATTGTATTTTGTAAAGAGAGTTTTTTATAGTGTTTGTGCAGGTTATTGTCTGTATTTATTGTCTTTTGTACTGTGTCTGCTGCTTTTCTTTGTTAAATGCAGCACCATGGCCTGGGGTAACGATATTTTGTTCCTCAACACATCTGTGGTGAGAAAGAATGACAAAGCTGACTTTGAAACTGAGCAATTCATTTAAAACCAGATCAAATCCAGACCATATCATTCAAATTCCCTATGAAAAACATGGACTTCAGCACTAAAATGCTGCAATGCTATGTACAGTGTAAAGCTATAATTCACTGTACACAATGGAAAAGGCCATAGGTTAAATCAAGGTTTGTGAGATGTGGACTGATCAACTTCATCTAAACTGTTGTTTTGCCTTACTTCACTGACATCTAATAATTTATTTGACTTGTATAAATCCAGTTAAACCACTTGTTCCTATATAAGGTACATTTTTAGTGACAAAAAAGTACTTAACAGTGTGGGTCCTCACCATGTGAAGCATAGGTAGTGGCGGGGCCACTGACACTGAAACGGTTGAGGTTGAGCCGGTGGCTGGTCACATTCTTCTGGGGTTGGAACATGATGATGTGGACCTTAGGGGCAAACATGCAGCCCAGCACAACAAACCCGCTCAGACTCACTGATATACACATTGTGGTGGTCTGAACCTGGGAGAGAGACAGCGAGACAGAGAAAGAGAGAGGGAATAAACAGTTCATTTACTCAGTACTTCAGTCACCTCCAGGATCTCCACAGATGCTTACAGACATGCTGATAATCAAATGTCATTAGTTAAAGTGGAATATAAAGGGAACAGTTAGAATGCTTGAGGGAACATGGGGGATAATTGCAATGGCAGTTAGCACTGTGGCTGCATAAATAATGTTTGATTAGATGTTATTTGGACATCTTCCATTAACAGGCTAATCTTCTCCACTCGAGGTGTAGATTTTCTCTCTTTTAGTGCCTCCCTGCCACTCTCTCATGGATTTCTGCTGTGACTGAGGCACTAAGCGGGTGAAGAATAGATATAGCAACTAAACTGGTTAGGAATGTCCTTCTCAGGGGCAGCTATATCTTTACCGAGAACACAGGAACACCTTACCAAAGCTAATGAATCAGCCTGGAATGCTTTCACAGAGAAGGGAATAAACAGTATGGTATAATCTGTTTTAGCTGGTCCTCTGTCTTCAGTATGAGCACTCTGCTGAATGCACGGCATACCAAGTAGATCTAGATAGTTGCTGATGATCTTATTAGCCGTGTACTATTTCTGTCTGTGTGTCTGTCAGTATCTCGCTTTCGTTCTCTGATCTGGCCCTCTCTCTGAAGTCTTTCAGTGTTTCTACAGGCATCAGCACTCTGTTTAAAGCGGTCTCGGAGGACTGGGCCCTCTCAAACGGAGATGCTCTTTCCCACTTCATTGACTGTGGCCTTGGAAGACCCGCATAGAGCAGACGGAGCAAACTAAGAAAAGTCCTGCACGCGTCAGCAATACATGTGTCTATACAGCAGAGCGGAGTTACGGAGTGTGACTTCGAGCTTTCTGAATGTGTATGCAGTACATGTGATACAGGACTGGGTTAATCACATTTCAGTGTTACTTGGTATAATCCGTGACTAATTCTGTTGGAAAAGATGCTGAGTTTCAGTGCTTGCATTACACTGACGCCTGAGGCTCGACACATTTATTGTGAAAGGCTGACCGATTAAGTGCAATGTTTATTATGGATTTAAATTCACTCTCTTCTTTTATTCTACTGACTCGGCGCACCCTTGTGCGTCCTAGGATGTTCTACTGTATTATGCATATCTTACTCAACAGCAGGCAACTCTATGCCTGGGGAGCACAATTGCCTGGTGGTTTCAACAGCACTGTTAATTCTCCACTCCATTTAGTTTTTTTTCAGTCCAGTGCGACTCAATTCAATTACATTTCATTCAGTTCTTTTCTTTACTTCCCAATAGGCTGGGTTTAC
Organism: Colossoma macropomum; assembly: GCF_904425465.1. Classification (NCBI taxonomy): domain Eukaryota; kingdom Metazoa; phylum Chordata; class Actinopteri; order Characiformes; family Serrasalmidae; genus Colossoma; species Colossoma macropomum. The sequence goes on from NW_023494798.1 coordinate 19,652,064, forward strand.
GGAAAAAAAATAATTGCCATAATATTTTCTTATTAAAAATCCACATCGTGTTACCCATGTGACTGTGGGGGTTTATGCCAGTATCTGCCCTTTCAATGATTCACATAAAGCTGCTTGAGCATTAATAGCTCCCCCTTCTGGAGAATCTTAAGTCTGCTAAGCATGAGTGAGTGAGTAAGTGTGTTAGCCAGCTCCAAGAGGTATGTTGCACCTGAAAAAGAAACTTTTATGTCAATATAGTACCCTAGTATACAGCTACAAATAGCTGCTGAATGAAAGATTCCTGCGAAATTAGCTTGTTAGCCCTTTCACCCAGCTCCACTTGTGAATGGAGTGTTTTTGAGATTAAAGGTGAGAATGGCAGAGGACACATTCTATTTGTTATCTGTTATATGTTGGCAGTTACACTTTATCTGACACAAGGGTGGCAAAAGATGGTGGCAGAAAGAGGTTAGCTCAGGTTCAGAGTAGGGCAGCCAGGAGCATAAGGCAGTAAGAGTCAAAGTTCATGGGTGGCCACACTCTCAAGAATGAAGGTTCCTAAATTCGCTAGAATTTTCTAAAATGTCTTAGACATTATAGAACAAAAAAACTTTAGTTGGTATAGAACATTTACATATCTGGAGATACCTTAAACTTTAAAAAGGTTCTTCACACTCACATATCTCATTTACAGAAAGAGTTTCATCCACTGAAAGGATCTTTAAAGAACCTAAAGTGTTTTTTTCTGTAGCACCTCTCCAAAGAACCATTTTTGTCACCCTGGCAACATTTTACTGATCTCAGAAACGTATTGGGACTATTATAGAGTCCCACTGGCATCCTCTTAAACTGATACAAGCCCATAAGGGTAAAACAGTGGTCTTTTTCCAGTCACCAAGGTTCATCAACCTGCCAATAGACTTTTAATCTTACAACACTTTTGACTTTCCCATAGAAGTTAGTGATTCCTCTGTGTGTGGGAGGGGATACACATCTTTATGTGCAATTGCACTTAGCTTCTACATTTATCATGGGGGTGTAAACAGTGTGAGTTTGGGGTTAATTGGTGGGAGTGACATAGATTGCATGTCCTGTTAACGGCAGATGCAATCGGATATAAGGGTAACATAATATGGCCGCAAGGCCTTTAACTTCGGGAGAGTCTAGACAAGGATAGGAAAGGCAGGGCAGGGACAGAGGGGGCAGCTGTACAGCTGCAGACTCTCCACCACACTACATGTGTGCTGGTAAGAAAATGATTTATAAGTGGATTTGCTTGTAGTAAGTAGTAACCTCAATTAGGGGTGCGGGAAAAAATAGATTCTTAGATGCATCGCGATGCGGACGTGAACGATTCTGAATCGATTCACAAATGTCAAAAATCGATTTTCTAAATATTTAATTTATAACGTAATGTTGACGGAACGCAAAGGGCAGAACTTGGAAGTGGGTAAGTGCAGCACCCGGACAGTCTGTGGCGGCACACAACAAAAACACTATTGGATGAGCGAGAAATCCGACCGGCTCCCTCTGCATTAAAAGCCAGATTAGATCAGGAGTCACAACCCAAATGATAAGAAGAGACATTTTGTCCTTTCAACAAAAATCAAACCACCTTGGTAGCCACAACATTTATGTCCAGTATGTCTCAGTATGTGCTAATGTCCTAGTATAGGCTAAACAATAGAAACGAGAGTGCAGATTTACTTTGCTCTGCTTTAAGCTTCGCCTACAGCCGCTTTCCTCCCATCTCCGCCAGAAAACCTTTCCTCAAAACTAGAGCAGTTTCTTGTTAAATGTCTCTCAACATTCGGCTGTCTTACGAGGCTAAAGTCGCTTCTCATTCTCCAGCTTCTTGTTCGAATTTTCCCGTTCCACCTTAAATTTTGACTGAGGCGCCGAATGTAAATGAGGCACCATTTAAGGTGGAACGAGAAAATTCGGGAGAGAAGTGACTTCATCTTTGCGGCTTTTTACTGTTTGACAGTCTCTCGTTGCAGATTTAACTTGCCAGGAAACCAACTGCGCTGCTTATAAATGCGAATAACGCATCGTTGCTATGTGACCTGCAGTCTGCACGGCAATTCTCAGTCGTTGCGAAACAGGGCTTTCGCGCTATGTTGCACACATCCCGTCTCGAAGATATTTTACTGACACAGAGATCCCACCCCTACTCTCTACAACGAGACCAAAACCAAAGTCACTAAAAACGGGCAGGACGGCTGTAACGCGCTGCGTGGTCATCCACTGCCACTGGATCTTATTTCACCATAACTGCGCATTTTATCGCAGATGAGTGGCAGCAGCGTCTCATGTGCTCCAAAGGCAGTGAATGAGAGCCTTCTAGTTCACTTGCCACATCACTTCCATTTGACTTATTAATAAAAGACATTGGAAGTAAATTCATTATGGATCATTATAAATACTTTGCTTTAAAACTACCAAGTCGGCATACAGTGAGAAAATAAAAATGATGTATAGAAAAAAAAAAGATGCATCGAGATGCATCGATAATCATTTTATAATCGCATCGCAGCCCTCTGAATCGTAATCGAATCGAATCGTGAGGTGCCTAGAGATTCCCACCCCTAACCTCAATGTGTGATTTGTAGTTGGGCTGTTAGGGTACTGATTATGGTTTGAAGATACAGTTGTATGAGTTGTATGGTGGTGAGGAGTTGGAAAAGTATTAGGAACCTATATAAAAAGGACGGGTAACCGGAGTGAAATTAAGAATTCAAACATTAATGATATTTATTATTAACACTTAGCCCTGAGAACCATAGCCTAACTAGACTGGCCTTTTCGTACTACTTCCCGGTATACTGAAACATACCCTGTAGTCGCTGGATGTGACATAGAAGATGGGCAGGAAGGCCAACCAGATGATGCAGGTGGTGTACATGGTGAAGCCGATGAACTTGGCCTCGTTGAAGTTCTCGGGGCACTTGCGGGTCTTGAAGGCATAGACAGTGCAGAGCACCACCAGCACCACATCATAGCTCAGTGACAGCAGCATGCTGGAATCGCGCACGTTGCACTTGAGGATCACCGTCTGGCGCTTCTCGGGCAGAGTGAAGCGGCGTGTGCCTGGCACCTCCAGGAGTAGCCAAACAGATACCAGCAGCAGCTGCACGGAGATGAGTGACAGGCAAATGAAGACCTGTGAGCTGGGGCTGATGAAGCGTGGTCGCTGCGCCCCGCCTTCTTTCACACCACTGAAGATGCGGGCAATGCGGTTGGTCTTGGTCAGCAGCGCTGAGTAGCAGACGGCAAAGGAGGTGCCTAGGCCCAAGCGCCGCAGTGCGCACACAGCCGGCGAGGGCTTGGCGATGAAGACAAAGGTCATGGTATAGGACATGAGGACGCCAAGCAGCAGGATGTAGCACAACTCCCGGCCTGAGGCCTTGACCAGGGGCGTGTCATTGTGCCGAATGAAGACAATAAAGACTAAGGAGGTGCAAACAAAGCCCACACAGGCAATGGAGATGGGGCCGATGGCCCAAGCATCCTCCCACATGATGTAGTCTTCTGGCAGGTCGTAGCAGCCACTCAGGTCAGCCCGGGGCCACTGGCCCAGAGAACAGGGTGCGCACGTGAACTCATCAGGCAGGTACTCGTGGGCCTCACAAGCCGTGCAGATCCAGCAGCAGTACTCACCCGCCTGCATCTTCTTCATCTCGTTGAGAGCGCAAGGGTCACTGCACTGGGATGTTGGCATCATGCCACCCCTTGGCCAACCAATCAGGAACTCATTGAGGGAGAGAGTTTCTGCCCACTCGCCCACCTGGACATAGGTGTATCTGTCACTGCCTGGCAAGCGTTGGTAGTTGAAGATGTTGTAGCGACCCATGCCGTCTCCATATTGGTCAAACTTTACCACGTTCTCTGATCCTGGAGCGGAGAATGGAGCTAGAGGGAGAGCAGAAAGGAGAGATGGAGAAATGAGAAGTCAAAACAATGAATAAGGTGGTAACCTCATAACAATTCAGTTTGGTAACAATTCAATGCACCATGAAATCTCAAATTTCACTTTGATTAGAATTAATTCAATTATTTTGTTGCAGAATTAGATTCAGAACTATTCTTGAACACTGAATACTCTCTCTTTGTTTTATCTGCTTACCAATACTTAAATTCTGTTGTTGCTGGACATTGAGGTCATTCTTTGCAAGGGGATATCATACACGCTCCTGTATAGAGGACATGTTAACCACAAAGATAATAAAAACTGTTATAGGTTTATGACACATCCCTCATAATGCTTCTGAGCATGTCATCGCTTCTTTTTTGGAGCTCTTTGCTGCCCTTTCCCTGCTCTTTGCTGTTGGTACACTTGTTGTCAGAGCCTGAGCAACAATAGAGACATATAAAACTGGCTAACAATGGGACAGTAAGTTAAAGCAGAGGTGATGTTTGTGTGGACAAACTTTTTAATACACTCTGCTTCTTGTGAGCATACAGTGCCCTGTTTTTGTGACTTCCCTTCAATGCAACATCTATTTTAAGTAACATAAAGAACATCCATTGTATATTGTATAAAGAGAAAAAGCTGTGAGTTTAGCTCGTAGACATAGCTCTTTAAATATGTGTTGTAAATATGTTTCTGATTCACACTGAAAAAAAAATAATAAATAAGTTTACCCAGTATGGATGGGGGAAGAAAGATACAATATAGTATAATGATGATCTGTCACAAGGCAGAGACCCAAGTACAGATATTTTATTATTTAATTATTCATATTTGTAACATGCGTTTAGCTAATTTGAAGACTAATAGGTTGCCAAAAATCATATTCTCAGCCCACAAGATGGCACTCACACACTGTCTGGTAAAACTGAGTGCTCTTTTTTGTAGGAATGGTTGGATAGCATAGTGCAGTGGTTCTCAATCAGTCCTTGGGGCTCCCCAGATGGTCCACAGGTAGATGAAACTTATTCTTATGCCACAGTGACTCTGCAGGTAATAGTGGCCCAAATCAGATGTTTTTCTTCAAATGTGACACAGATTTGTCTTTTGTGTAACAGTGTGAACAGCAAAGAACACACTGAATGTAACAGTTCCAATTAGATTTGGGCCCCGTTTTTGTGTCATACTAAAATCCAATGTGTAGCAATGTGACCGCTGTCTGAATGGTCAGATCGGAAGTCATGCGACTTTTACGTCACTCTTAATCTTCATCATAATTCTGCATGTAGGGAACAGATCCTTTATGGTAACATCATCAAAATGCCTACTACTATAGTTATGCTTCACATCTTCTTTCGCTTTGGAGGACGTGTGAGATGAGTGCACGCAGTTTGAACAAATAAGCATGGTCTGTTACAACATGAAGAATCAGACCAATAATCATTCAAAATTAATTTTACTTCAACAATATTTTGAAAAAAGAAAGAAACAAAGGAGGCTAACCGAGATCAATCTCTTTTTCCAGTATATATTACCATTTTGGTATACTGTAGTAGGTAACACCTCTGCCTTCTATGCTGTAGACTGGGGTTCAATTCCCCATTTGGGTAAGCACCCGTGCACTATATCAGTAAGAGTCCTTGGGCAAGACTCCTAACACTACCTTCGCCTACCTGTGTAAAATGTAAAATGTAAAATTGTAGTCGCTCGAATAAGATGCCATATGCCATAAATGTAAATGTAATGGAAAGCCATTTTGGCACTAAGTTTGTGCCTCTTCCCTAGGTTTCTTCTTCGTGGCAATTTAACGAATGAAACTGAGCTTCCACAAATAAAACAAGCACAGAAATCCACAATTTTACTCTTTTCTGTAACCTCTCTCCAGCATGATCACTTTGGTGCCTGCTGTTTTTCCTCCAAGTTTAAAGTATCAGTTTGCACATGTTAAAGTTCAATGTGAAAAGGGTTTGTTAATTTTAAGGAAATATAAAAGACAGCTGTGTTTGTTGGATGAGTGTGGTGTCATATATACAAAGATAATGTGAACAATGAAGCAATGAAATCAGATTTGGGCAGTAAACTGGATTTGAGCCACTTTTACCTGCACTTTACCTAGACTTTATGTCTTGGTTCAGATGTGTTTATATCTGGGTTACAGCAAAAATGTGCACCAGCTGGTGGGAGTCTGAGGACTGGTTTGAGAACCACAAGTGTAAAGGATAACACCATCACACTGCACCATCCAGGCAGAAAACAGGAATGTCACTATTATTCCTATAAAATGCCTTAGGAAGGACACCTACCATTACTTTCACCTACCATTGTTAATCACTCTGGGTAAATTTAGAGGAAGACTTTTTTTAATGTTGACTTCACAGTTGAGTTTTACTTCAATAAAAAAGATTTAAGCAAGATGAACAAAGTGGAAGTTGCAATAAATAAATAGAGACAGCTTTGTTTTGGAGGCATCATTTGCAATCAAAAGTAATAGGCCCAATATACATATCGCAATATATATATCAAAGCATCAGAATATAGCATATCACAGATAGCAACAGAATTTTTTGTGGTTCATGATAATATTGTATTGTGGCAACTGCCACTTGCTCCAGAAGAGGATCTAAGGTGATGTTAAATGTTGTCGTTTATGTTGTTTATGCTGTTGTTCTTTAGTTTAAATGTAGTGTATGTGGTTGTTGTGTTTTATTGTATGGGCTGTGGGCTTAGTGTGGGTTTGGGTATACCATTAGGAGAAATTGTATGGCTAGAAGTGACCTGCCTGCTTTGCCTGGCTGTATGTATCTTTTCTGATAGTGTCTATAAAGAGCACTTCTCATAACAGAATCTTGGCCTCTCCTGTGTCTCCTTCTTTGCCAAGACAATACAGTACTGTGAGGCCTCTAGCGAATCCTACCCGTACTTCTCAGGGTGTCAGTGTTATGCTGACTTCAATTACCATCAGTAACTGTTGCAACATGGCTGCAGGCGCACAAGGCAATTATGCAGCAAGCTCTTAAAACCATAGGGGAACATCATGAACCCTCACGGTAATAGATGCTAAACAAAATGGCTGTATACTGAAATAAAACTTACTATAAAAAGCACCATCTGTGAGAGGAAAGGCAGTTACTGTACAAAGGTGCCGTGGACTTTATGATCTTTCTCACAGTGTTTGAGTTTATGTACTACTTTACATGAGTTTTCTCTCAACATTAACACCCACAGGACTAAAAAAGGATCCCCCAGCAGTGCATTTCTACTGCTGAGGCGAATAAGCAAATCAAGTCTATTACATAGACAGTTGATATTTCAATCTGCAGCCTGGGCTGTGGAGAAGAGAGATGAGGTGGAAAAATAGTGTAAAAAGAGTCCTCAAGGAAGATTGAGTGTGCAGCAGAGTGAAACGTTAAAAACGCTCTTCTTTAGTTTATACTGAACAGTAGGACAGAAGAGTCTAGTATAAAACTTCAACTTATGAAACAGTAATGAACAACTCAATGAGAAGTTTCTTCACACAGGCCCAGCCTGTCAGAAGAATGGACACGAGTGGGACCACTAACAGCTAACGCTGGTCTCAGGTTGGCTGCATGTGTGATTAATCACACGGACTGTAATTGCTCGAAGGGGCTCTGGAAGCTCTACAGGGAATGATGACTCGTCAGATAGGGAAAGGAGGTTAGGCGTTATGAACCACATCAATCATGGAGATAACGTCAATGTCAGCACTGTCACACACGCAAACGCATGCACATACTGCACACGCACATATCTGAAGAGCAGTGGAACACAAAAAATACACCCCCCTATAGATGCACACATGCATATTTGAGTACTTCATCTCGCTGAGGATCACATTAACCTTTAGTTGCCTGCAGTTCATCTGTTCATTTCCCTGTTTAATATCATCCACACTTATAATTAATAATCCTCAGACTCAGCAGACGCCCCACGCACCCTTAGATTAAGTAATCAGCATCTGGTAACAGGATAATTAACCATAATATAATTACTTGCGACAAACACAAATTGCAGTTAATCAGCTTGTACTGAACCTCCAGGGGACACGGTGAACATTCAGTAAACCAACAAAAGCTTCTTAATACAGGAAGGAGGATTTACTTCCCTATTCATATAAACAGTGTTCTGTACGATCAATATATAAAAGTATGACAAGTGTATTATAATCCATTTGTCCTCTTAATGGGGATGATAAGTCAAACCCAGTGCACGAAAGTGCTTTTAATAGCTCTGTTGATCTGAATGGAGCGGGAAGAACAGTTCAGTCCAGTTCACAGTAAAACTTCTCAGCACTAGAATGAAATGAGAATTCAGCTCAGACGGTTTCAGGGGTTTTCCTGATGGATCTCTATTATATTCACTTTTATAATACCAATACTGAGATATTTAGCATCATTCTGATCCCTTTATTTCTTCATTTATTTCCCCCTTTCTTCCTCCTTTCCTTTCTTTTCTTCTTTATAACTCATTTCTCTTCTTTCTTCTTTCTTTCTGTTTTCGTCCTTTCTTCTTTCATTATTTCTTTCTTTCCTTCCATCTTTCCCTTCTCTTCCTTTTTTTTGTCCTGTCTTCTTTATTATTCCTTCATTTCTTTCCTTTTCTTTATTTCTCCCTTCCTTTCTTTTTACTGTCTTCCCCGCTTTTTCTTGTTCTTTTTATTCCTTCCTTTAATTTTTTCCTTCTCTTTTACTCCCTTCCTTCCTTTGTTCTTTTACTTTATTTCCTTCCTTTCTTGATTTTTCCATTGTTCTTTCTTTCTTTCTTCTTTCTTTCTTTCTTTCTTTCTAATTGTATTCCAATTTACATTTTTTGACTCATAACTTATAATATTACTTTTATGATAACATTTGTTGCCTTGCAAACACTGTATTTCATGTCAGGAAATGAAAATTTTAAGCTTTGTTTAAAAACTACTAAGCTTTAAAATGATGTATATATCCACAGAGCTGTCACAAGAGCAGCTTTTTATGCAACAAATGACTATTTTGATAGTTGAATAATTATTGCTTATTGAAATGAATATTTGATTATTTGGATTATGAATTGCTCAATTGCCAAAAAACTTGTGTATAACTTATGGAGCTATTAGCTTTTAAATGTAGCTTGAGGTTGTTTTATGCATTTGCTAACTAACAATAAAGACAATAAAGATGAATGCGATATTTAGACAGTGCCAGTCTTAAACTGCAGCTCGGTAATGGTAATGAATGCAGTCCAGCAGCGATGTTCACCGCCCCAAAATAGCGGCGCCATTGACATGCCTGGCTGAACCCAACGCGGTATCTATGTATGTATATCTATGAGCAACTCTCCAGCATCTCCAGCCGTAAATGTGAGTTGCGATCAAATTCGGCAAGCAGTGGCGAACGTTTGTGGCCAACTTGTTTTCTATGAACAGTTAAATTTGAGTGATTTTGTGTAAACATTCCATTTCAACTGTACCACTTCGTCCAGCTACCTCCTGAACTGTTTGCGAGTGGTGGCAAACGTCAGTGGAAGACTCAAAGCAACAGAAAACTGTTTGCAAACGTTCTTCTATGTTCACCGAATTTGAATGCACTGGTAGCCTTGACATTAAGACAACCATGCAAATGTGTAAATGTTATTTGGAAAGTGAATTCCAATTCTTTGTGAATAATAGTTATTTGCTTCTCCGTTCCAAGTCTATTAATAATTCCAGAGAACATGCATATTGAAATGGAAAACGTCACAGTCATAACATGAAGTAGGACAGCTTTTAACATTAACATTAGCGAACTAGCTAGCACAGATAACTTACTGAGATTAATCTTCTTTATCCAGTGAGACGACGTGTTTCCTCTTCAGATGCTCCAGCATGGAGGATGTGCTCCCATGCTGGCTAAGTACAAATAGCACAACTCACAACCTTTTTTTTTAGTTTAGCGTGAAATGCTCCTACACTTTTTGTTCTTGACGCTGCCATCACGCTTTTGTTAGCTCTCCAGTAAGAGGTAACGTCAGAACATTCCCAGTTAGTGCAAGAAACACGTGTGATGATGTCACCAACTAATTGACTATTAAATTAGTTGTCAACTAATTTGGTCATCGATTTTAGTCGACTAAGTCGATTAATCGTTGCACCCCTACTAGCTAGCTGCTTGTTTTTATGTTAATGTTAGATGACAAGGGGTTACTGCAGTTACCACGCAAACTACTTCTGTATTCTGTTGTGCTACAAGCAATTGTGTGATATTTTAAACTTTATTACGGAACGGATTTGAAAATGCTTTTTTCCCTCCGGTATCTAAGCTAGCATTCATATTGGCCCAATATGGATACCGGCCATCTATGCTGCCATCTTTAGGAAAAAGTTAAAAATCCCAGTAATACAGGCTTAAAAAAATGCTTCTAAATGGTTCTTTCTTGGACCCAGAGTTTTAGAAAGCTTTGACATTACATAGAGCATTTTTAAACTTTGAAAAGGTTCTTCACACGCACATCACATTTATAGACTTGTTTTTTTTATTATTTATTTATTTTCTTTTTTGCAAACCATCCATTAAAAGGGTCTTTAGGGAACCAAAGTGGTACTTCTATGGTAACACTCCAAAGAAACCTTTTTGGTCTTTATTTTTAATAGTGCAGAAGAGCAAGAGAGACAGAGAGAGAGGGAGGGAGGGAAGGAGAGAGGGGCAGAATGTAAATAGAATCGTAGGTAATGTTAGACTTTGAGGAGGTAATTGTGAATTATTCGGAATCATACTCTAAGCACACACAGACACAAATCTATGCAGAATTTCCTAAAAGTGGCTCCCACTCAGATACTCAGAGAAAGATGAGTCAAACATTATTCTACCTTTGACAAGAGACATAAAATATTTCTGCGTGTGTGTCGCAGTGAGTGCCTCATAATTGCTCTCTCACTCTCTCTCTCCATCTTTCACTCTCTCTCTCTCGCCCTCCCACAGCCAGAGCATTGTTTGTCAGGTACACTTTAAACTCCTTAGACTCCATGGTGACACTGTGCCCTGTTGCCTGTCAGTCTTGTCATGCAGAAACGGAGCAGAAGCGATCTGCGGGCCTCAGGTGCTTTAACATCTCCGTCTACAGGAGGAGACAAGTCTAAAGCACTGCTCTTACAACAGCCTCTCACATCCTCTCACTCACCTCCACTGCTGACAGCTTCCATTCAGACCTGACGGCCTCTTCACTCACACACACAGGAATAAGTGGGTGATTCCATGATTGGGCCACACTTGTGTCCCACTGATATTGCATTTACAAATATGTGTGTAAATATAAAAGACATTTTAAACACAAGTAAAGTGTCCTTCTATGAGCCTGTTTCAGAAAAATAACTTAAAACGTTAATCAAACCTGTCGACTAGGGATGAGTCAGAATTTTCAAATAGTCAAATAGTGTGAAAAGTCATAAAAGAAAAAAAAACATAATAAATTAGGATTTTTTATGTAAATTTCTTTGTCTTTGAAGTTCTCATACATTCTCATAAGAGCAAAAATACAATCCCCTCCATAATTATTGGCACCCCTGGTAAAGATGATTAAAAAAGGGCTATAAGAAATTCACCTTGTGGTGAATTAGCTTTGTCTCACACTGAAAAAACGAGAAAAATACAACCTTTAACAGAAGTAAATTAATTCAGAGATTTAAAAAAATCCCTTGTCAAGAAATATTTTAACAAAACCACATATGCCACAATTATCGGCACCCCTAGAAATTCTTAGTAACAAAATGTAACAAACTTTTTTTTCCATTTATATTTTACTTTTTAAAATTGATCAGAGAACTTTCAGCAGTAATCCATGACTTTCACTGGGGTACAAATATGAGGTGACACAGAGGTCAAATTCTCTTAGTCATCCTTTAACATGGGAAAGACAAGAGAACACACAATTCAAATAAGGAAAAAGTGTGTTGACCTTCGTAAGTCAGGGGATGGCTATAAAAATAGCTACTTGCCTGAATCTACAGTGAAGGCAATAGTTAAAATGTCCCAACCAGCTAGAACTGTGACAAACTTGGCTGGACAAGGAGCCACATTTATTTTTCCTCCACACAGTGAGGCTAATGGTAAGAGAGGCTAAAAATCCCCAAGGATGACCACTGGAGAGTTACAGAAAAAAGCAGCATCTTGGGGTTACCAAGTCTCCAAGGCTACCATCAGACTCCACCTCCATGCCAACAGATTATTTGGAAGGCATGCCAGGAAAAAGACTTCTAACCACAAACGTTAGTGCCTGGAGTAGCTAAACGCTACTGGGACTGGAACTGTGTTCTATGGTAAGATGAAATGAAAATTGAGCTTTTTGACAACAAACACTCAAGGTGGGATTGGGTGTAAAAAGAAGAATGACTACACTGAAAAGAACCTGATGCCCACTGTTCAGTATGGTGGAGGTCTGTGATGTTGTGTTTTTCCAACGAATGCCACTGGAACTTTGTTAGGTGACATAGCATTATGGACTTATAATACCAGGACATTTTAAATCTGGCTGCCTCTTCCAAAAAACTAAAAATGACTCATCATTGGATCTTCCAGCAGGACAAATGATCCAAAACACAAGTCCAAATCAACACAAAAATGGTTTACTGAACACAAAAGCAAGCTTCTGCCATGGCCATCTCAGTTCTTTGATCTAAACCCCATAAAAAAAACTGTGGGGTGAGCTACAGAGGAGAGCGTACAAAACAGGGTCTAGGACTCTGAATGACCTGGAGAGATGATGTAAAGGGGAATGGTCTCAAATTCCCTGCTCTATATTCTCCAACTTTATTAGATGATACAGGAAAAGACTGAGTGCTGTTTTATTGGCAAATGGAGGTTGTACAAAGTATTAAATGTTGGGGTGCCAATAAATATGGCACCTTTGGTTTTGTTAAAAATAATTATTTCTTGATGAGAATTTTCTAATCTCAGAATAAATTTATTTCATTAAAGGTTGTACTTTTCTCATTTTTTCAGAGTGAGATTAAGTGAATTCATCAAAAGGTGAATTTCTTTTAACTCTTTTTACTCATCTTTATCAGCGATGCTGATAATTGTGGAGGGTACTCTAAACTCTATACCCCACCTGAAGGAAATGAAGAGCCTGTGTCTTATCTGTTTTGTCTAAACGAGGCAGCATAGAAAGATTACTAATGCCAGTTAAAGGCCACCGCAAACCGGATGAGAAGCGCTGTGCGGCACTGCCAGAGGGGCAAATAGCACTGATGAACAACAAGCATTAAACATAAGCGACATAAGCAGCTGCTTAGTGTCCTACAGCCATGAGGGGGACATCTAACAAGGTCTGGGCTATTACTGTGCCATTATGTTATCTAAGATGCTTGAATAAGGGAATAAATTGCAATTGGGTAAGCAGGAAATACTTCATCGTGAGAGAGATGGAATACCGAGAAGGTTATCTGTAATTTAAACTTATTCAAACTCCAAATGAGCATCTACTCATCAGCAATACACAATTAGCCAATAATAAATTTATATAACTAGACAGCTTTTGGTGGTTATGGTTATTAGTTAGCACATAATTTTTATAGTACATCAGCTAGCAAGATGAGGGGGCACCCAAAAAAATTCTACCTTAGGGCCCCAAATAGCTGGAGCCAGCCCTGATTTAATGGAATAAAACTTTCAACATGACTTAGTGAATTTATTGTTTGGTATCATCTAATCTAACTTTAAAAACTTGCTGTTCTCCAGCTAAGACACTTGAACTGAAATATGATTTGGCTACGTTCATAATGTTAGCTGAGGCGAAAATAGAAGATTTATCTTAATAACTTTAGACTGCCTCTCTTGATGTAAATTTCAAGCCTCATGTCACCTACATTGGATCTGTGATCTGGGTTTAGTATAGTACAGTAATAGTAAGAGGCTGAGTGGTGTCACTTTTTTTAAGGGGGCGAAGTATTATTCTAAGAGTTTTTGAATAATGTCTTACAAATTCAGATGTCAAATTTGACTGAAAGACCCATCTCTCCTATCTGCACTTAGAGAAGAGTATTTTTCTTGTCCCAGCACACTATAACTACACTTTACCTTGAAATATAACCATTAAAATACTTTACAAATCTTATTATTTTTTCATTAATGTATGAATCCATTTAACATCTCATGCTTGAAATACACTTCCACGAGTCAACACCTATAGCTTATGAAAAACCCTGCACATCGTAGTTGTGTCCCTCAACATTCACTTAACCCTGTTACCTGAACACATTCACCCCTATTAAATGTGGGATATTCCACAAGATGCATATTCAACAGGAACTTCCATTATCTACAATTTCTGATCATGTGAGGACAAAAAGTACGTTCTCTCATTGTTTTTTTCTAGATTTTCAATTACATTGTGATACTGACTGACAAGGTCACTTCAGAAGTACATCCCTGTTATCCCTGAAATTATTCATTAAAAATGTAAGAAATATCATCATGGCATAAGCATACATGCTAACAAACCACTGTGTGTAGTCACCAACTCTATGCTAAAAAAAACCCTCAAAACGTCCAGCTCTGTTACTCAGAGAGAGAGAGAGAGAGAGAGAAAGATAGATAAGGTAAATGAGACACCTCAAGAAGATGACTGTGCAAGTGTGTGCAAGTGTTTAATTATAATTTAAATAGGTGTATTCACAACCATCGTGTTTTTTCTTATGTAAATAGTATTTTCCTCATCTCGTCTTGTCTTGCACAGCTACAGTGAAGGATGTCTAAATACAGCTATCAGATACATACACACAATTACCCATTCACATCCACTCATTTCAGCCACTTATGAGTGTGTGCATTACTGTATGAATGTCTGACTGTTTACATTGACAAGTTTTCTCTTCTCAGATTGCCTAGACACCAAAGCTAATAGATATATCATTTTAATACTGCAGCAAACTTTATACACACACAAAACTACTGAGGTATGCTAGACATTGGGATGTGTGGAGCTTGAATTTATACTCCTACCATTACTGTAGATCCACTGACAAACTGAAACTTGCAGTCACATTCTAAGCAGATGCAGTGACTGCTTTTTAAATGACTCACTTGTGAGAAATGAAGGCTTGATGTGTTAGTTTTGGTTCTGTTGGGTTATGGTCCAGAACCATTGCAATCAGACTGTGAACTTGCCATGTCATAATGAAGCTGGAATTCATGGACAATTAACAACATATGCTATATATCAGCCATTTAAGCTTACTTGCTCTCCACATCCTAATGAGTCTCCTGGACAGTCCCAGACATTGACTATGAACACTGTTCAAAACAAGCAATAGAGTTCTGAGGTTTGTAGATGGTGTTAGATGAGGTTAAATGCCTGAACAAGGACTCCAGGTCTGAATGGTGTTTTTAAAACCACCTCTTCTTTACCCTGCGGAAAACAAAAATGTTGATATTTTTTGTCCTAGATACATTTTCCCTTGAATGTCACTGGGTTATGAGTCATTGAGCAGTCCAAATACAAATATTGTTACATACATGTTACAAACAAGTTAATATGCTGATGCATTTAATTAATGCTAAGATACATGAAGGTAAAGCTACCACTATAACTAGGTTATACACTACATTGTTAAAGGTGCTGTGCAGGTGCGTTTTTCATTCATTAAGGTACAAACAATGTAAATGTGCCCTCAAAGGTACAACAGTGGTTTTAAGGTCCAGTTGTGTACCTTAAATAAGCTTTTCCCAGTAGAAAAGTACATATTTGTACCTTTTCATAACCTAATGTTTTAAAACAGAACAATAAAATAAAAAGCCTGGAGATGAGATGGGGTGTGTGGAGTCAGTACAACTTAAGAAATATTTCAGTTGATTATGGTACAATTATGTTCCCTGACTAAAGGTACTGAGATGTAACCTTAAGGGTACGAGCCTAGTGACAAGAGGGGTACTGTCCCAGTGACAGTTTCATACCTTTATTTCTGAGTGTTTACTTTAATACTACAAAACCACCAGCTACTCTGGACACTACTGCCAAAGCCACTGGGCTACCACACTTAACAAAGCTTCCAGGTTTCTTGGGCTATTTTGGGGATGTTATCGGTCTTATGATGTCAATTAAATGTGCAGTGATATCTTACATGTAGCATATATGTACAAATATTCCTATTTTGACTATTTAACAAACTCATAATTCAAATGAGAGTGATATTTGGGGCTGAAATTTACCAAGTACAAAATGCATTGTCAACTCATAGGTTAAACACAGAGCAATGTCTTAGGGTTCATCCAGATGCTAATAGCGAAAAACAAAATGATGACACACCCTCAAAGGTCTATGTAAGGCTCAAGGGTCCATTATATTGCCTAATTATGACACTGTATATAGCATACTAAACAACAAGTGAAAGCCAGTAAGCATTATTAGTTGATTAAAAGACACGAGTTGTTGATTAGATCTGTGCCATGCAATCAGAACAAAGGAAAGTGCTTTTGTCTACACTTCATGGTGACAACTAGAACATGAGTGCCCACTCTGTTGGGTGTGTGAACACTACATTAGCCAAACAGTTTCATTAGCCATGCTAACAGCATACAGCATAATTTTTTTTGCAGAGTTTGGAAGCTGGCCAAATTTGTGCCTCAGAAAAAATATATCCAAGGTTTCAAAATCTGTACAGTTCTGTTTGATTTGGAGTCAAGAAGATAGAAGAACACACAGGCTGTACTCCCGCAGTGTCATCCCCACACATACGTCATGCAAGCATTTTGAATGTCCCTCATAAAAATATACATGTAGGCTATACCCTGATTACTTTTTCATTGGTTTGCAGCATTACAGTAAGGGTGGAGGAGGGGGTTTGTAAGAAGTGTGTGCAATTTGATTTAAATGAGTAAAGATGCGGTACCCAAGCTCACACTAAGAATTCAATATGGAGATTACATCCAGCACTCAGTGTTCTGCTTCGCTAATTGTACTGCATAGAATTTTCAGCAAGGCAACCAAATACAAAGTTCTTTATTCCGATTCAGCTGCAGCCACATATCTGTGTGATCATGTTTCGGGAAAGAGATGAAGGAAGAGAAGGAAGGAATGAAGAAAGAAAGAAAGAAAGAAAGAAAGGATGAAAAGTGTGTACAGTGTAAGTGGAACAGTGGCTGTTGCAGTTCAGTGTTAAGCTTCTAGCTCAGCATGGCCTAAAGGTTTACAGCCCACAAACACACAATCCACAGTGATATCACACAAATAATCAACATTTATAGGATATGATAAATCATGTTTATCTCAAATCTGTATAAATGTGAGTCTGTGGGTTTATGTGTGTTTTTCTTTGGATGTGTGTGTCAGTGACATAGCCAGAGTTGTATTTTAGGGTGGGGGGTGGTGGATTTTTTGGTTACAGCAAGCACTGAGGCCCAGAGACATTGCCATCGTGTGGAGGAAAACCACAAGCTAGCCCATGTCATTATAACTAAAACATTTTCAAAAATTTAACAGATTTAATTGTTTATTTCATCTTTAACTGAATAGCTAGAATTAGTTAATTTAACAACTGCAGTGGCATGGCTGGATATAAGCTATTGGGCTATGAATACATTTTTTTAACAGCCCTGCATCTTTCATGGGACTAAAAAATCCATAGAGCCTTATATAGAGACAAACAGCATTAAATCATTTTAACAAATGGCTAAATGAAAGAAAACATTTAATCACTCTCTGTTAATGTTTACTAGGCTTGAGGAGGGTTTAAGAAGACTTGGTCTTCTTAAGTTACTGCACAGTGGTTGAAACTGTACTTAGTTAATCTCAACAATCTGAAAAAATCACACAACAACACCTTAACATTAACACCCATTTCAAGTGAACAGAGCTTTAGTTCAGCAAGGCAGCATTTGGATGATTTAGGGGAGAATATTTTGCACAGTGCTTATTATCCTGTCAAACTAGCTCATATTACCAGCTAAAGTTAAACTGCACATGAAATGACTCACCTTTTAGCAAACATGGAAAGCAGGTGTCTTCTGTTATGGTGTCTGTGTGCTAATGATGCTAATAGTAAGATCTACCACACAGACAAACCCAAGCTAACATTTTGACCAACAGCAGCAGGTAGCTTCTCAAAATTGCACAAAACTGAATCTCTGAAGCTAGAAAGTAGATCAGCTCATCTACACTCCAAGTACCAGTGTTGAGGGTAATGCAGTACACACGCAGTGCATGACATGGCTTATTAACATGTTACAGTAATGTGATTATTCTTTCCTGTAATGAAGTAGTGACACATTACAGCCTTATAATCTTGTCATCATATTAAAGTTACTGATATTACTGGTGTTAAATAATTTACATGCAATACATTTAAAAAGATAAAGGTTCTCTATTCAGATTACTCATGCATGCCATTGTATGTAAATTGTGCATGCGTGTCAGCTGACTGTGCAACGTTGCCAATATGAGCACTGCAGCGTGAGCGCTGTAAAATCTGTAAAAGCATCTAATATGAAACTGATGGAACTTCCTTGTGCTGAAGAAGAGAGAGCCCCAATCTTACCTAAACAGCTTCGTAAGCTTTACATTTTACTCTTGAATATTTTATTATGAGGCAGCTGTTTTTGAACTGTTTCTGTTTTGACTTTCAAGTAGCATCAGCTGTTCATAATTTTTATTAAGCATAAGCATAGAAATGAGCACAACTGGCCATGTGTTTACAGGCAAGGCCTTTTAAATGATGTTAGTGCGACTGATGGTTTCTTTATGAATAAATTACTGAAAATAACTCTTGGGTTTTCCGTTGTATAGTTGGTAATGATTTGTATAGGTTTAAAGAGTAATGTAAAAGTAAACTAATAAGTAATTAGAATTCTTTTTCCAGACAATAATAAGTAATCTCACTGCAGATTTAGGAAAGTAATCAGTAATTTGTAATGAATTACGTTTTTGAGTAACACTGTTGATAGAAGCTGTTAAAACTGGTGATTATCTATGGAGATCCTTTGTCTCTTTTACATATTTAAGATGAGAATGCAAGAAAACAGTGCCATGCTCATGACGACATTACATTTTGTAATATTTCCATTGGCAACGGAAAAGATTTTTTTAAAAAGAGGGGGGCTGGCCCCCCTGTAGTTACACCCCTGCTGTGTATGTGTGTGTATGCTGGGTGTGGGTTTGAGACCATATAAGATGATCTAGTTATTGTAGATGGCTTGTACTGAGCATTCTGAGATCAGTATTTGTGTATATGTGCGTGTGTGTTTGTGTTTATTGTGGGTGGATGAGTGAACACTTTGTTTCATGGCGTGTGGGTTGTGAGTGTCTGAGATTTTATGGCAGGAAAGCAAAAAACAAACAAAACTCATCCCAAATGGCCTGTGTATTTGAAAATGGCCTGCATGTGTGTGTTTGTGTGTATGTGTGTGTCTGTGCGTCTATTGCTACATGTGCATGGGCATGTGTTTACTCAGTAGGTGTGGGATCACTACAGTTTGAAGCAGAATCTCTCTCTCTCTCTCTCTCTCTCTCTCTCTCTCCTCTCTCTCTCTCTCTTTCTCGTTCAGTTGTTGACAGAATATCCCCTCTCACTCTATTGGATTACTTCACCAATTGGTGCCATGTGCAGACCCAATTACCATAGCAACGGCATGTTGCTTGCATTAGTCTGAGTAAGGGGCACAGTGTTGGAAAAATGACAAACTCTGCGGTGCTGGGAGACTCTCTGATACTAAAGATGAGTTCTGACGCAACAATGTCTTGCATCCAGTAAAACATTCTCTGACCGTCATATATGGCACAAAACAATTTGAGGGTTTTGTTCCAAAATGCGTTATAGACCACTTTCTATTTTTTTCATGACATACATTGTTGAGAGTGGGCTGCACACATACAGTAGAAATCAATGCTATATTATGATTATTATCACTTTAATTGGAGAAATAAAATGTGCTTTTCTTTATACATCAGCTTTTTATTAAAAAACTCATATCAAATATCAAGTGCCATACCAATCTCTGTGCATTTACTATTTTACTAAATTGAGTTATGAAATAACAAAAGGGAGCAGGACAATGACTGAAGCTTCTCTTCCTTCCAATCTAAAGACCTATAAATTTACCTTCTCTACCTTTTGTACACTTTTCTTCAGTCCTCTCCGTTCATCAAAAAATGGGTCCAGACTTCTAGCTCGTCATCTAAAACACCAGTCCAAGTTTTCTCTCCTCTTCCCATAATAAAACCACATGTTGGAAGCACAATCCAAACTAGCAAATTCCTCCTTTTTATTGGATTGTACAGCACTTTGGTTGACTTGATGAATATTGTTTTCATTCCTTTTCCTGTAAATTTACCATTTCAGAGATACTGAAGCATTGTGTGAAAAGCACCATAGTTCTTCATTTTTAAGCCACTGCCCATACAACTGGGCCAGTAAGAGACTGGATCATTCTGTGCCCCTAAGGTTAAGCTCCAGAGAGACCCGAAACCGAGCTGACATCCCAGCTTAATCACTTAACGAGGCCCATGTTCCAATACCAAGCTGGGCTAGGGGGATGCCAGAGATGCTTTCTGCCAAGAAAGTAAAATATGAGTTTCAAAGTGAAATGATCAGCTCTGTTTTAGTAGCGAGAAGCGAAGAACAAAGCGTGGGAAAATGACTTGGCGGAGAACAAAAGGCTAGCTAACAAAAGGCAAAAATCCATTTTCTCATCAAACTAGGTTTAACAACACTCCAGGGAGATAAGCATAGGCTCCTCCAAGTAGGAACAGGTAAATCACCCAAAAATCCAATTGGTGGAAAAATTTGCCAAGATTTGTAGAGAAAAAGGCTTGAATTTCACGCTTAGTAAAACAGAGTCACAAAGTGGGTAGTGAAACATAAATTCTGCGAGAGCAGCAGTCGGGCCTCAGGATTTAGGTCCTCTTCTGAACAGCCAAATTCTGCAGCCTAAAAGCTATACTGAGTAAAAAACATAAAAAAACAGGTGAAATTTCAGGTGTTTGTGCATGCCGAGCCTGAACTGTTTAACTGATAGAGAAGCCTCTGACCATGATGACGAGTCAAGGAATCTTAGCGGGCTACTTACTCCATCTGCACCTTTCCTAAGCTCTCTTTCTCTTCTCCTTCTCCATGCTAGATCAGTTAGCAGCTCCTCTTCTTTGATGGTCCTTTGCGCTGCTGCTTTGCACATTAAAACTTCCTTGCTCCACAGCTCCCTCCTACTCTTCTCCCTCCCCCACCCCGAGTCCGCTTTCTCTCTCAGCTTTTCACCTTCCTTCTTCTCTATCTTGCTCTCTTCTCTTCCACCTCCTCCTGTCTACAAGCTACTGTCATTTTTTTTCTCCTGCATCGCTCGCTCCTGCCACCCCATCGCCCCAGACAGCAAACCCCACACGTCTTTGATTCTGCGCTTGAAAAATGAAGATGGTGAATTTCAAAGAGAATCTTCTTCTGCTGACGCATACCAACCCACTCAACCTCTCTCACATCGTTTTATCTCTCCAAGTCTCTCTCTCTTCCCTCTTACTCTTTCTTTCTCTCTCTCTCCGTGAAACACAAGCGCGCACACAAACGTGCGCACACACCCTTCTTTCTCGCATACGTATGCGTAGACATGCACACAACCTCCACACTCTTTCTCTCACTACATCTGCTCCCACATTCCTCTCTGTGTACCCATCCCGATCTCTTTATATTCCTATATCCTATCTTCATAAACAGTTTCCAGCCTAGCTCTATTTTTCACGTCTTAATAACTCTTTCTTTCCCTGATGCCCTAAGGGAGTTTAGAATTCTCTCCACCCCCTCGCCGCTTTTCTCTACCTCCGCCGTCGTACGTGTTTGTGTACAGTCACGGATAAGTGTGGCATAAGCTCATCTAATATTGACGCGCCAGCTTGAGCACTTTTACATGGTTTATTTTTACCTGCTCCCCTTGCTCTCCACCTGTCAGTCAAAAGCAATCCTCTCAGTGGCAGCACACGCGTTAGCCTCAGCTCGTGTTCTCGTCACAGCCACGGGCCTGCCAGTGTGGCAATCAGTTCTCACACTGGCTCTAATTACACAGCCACTATGCACCTCCACTCACATTAACCACAGACTGACAAAAGAAATACAGCGTGATCCTTAAGCACCTACACACACCCCGCCACATACCGCTGCGGCGAAGGAGAGAGGGGGATACGGAATATGAATAGAACAGAGAAATGCAGAAAGCCAGAAGCAGAAAGGTACATGGAGCTAGAGGTGCATTTAGGAATGTCCCGATCCAGTTTGAAAGATCGGTATTTGGAGCGACCAAGTCAGATTTTAATCGACCGATAGGGGCTATATTAAACCTGAACAAATTCCAATCCTTTCTTAAGCCTATTTTATTCCTCTACATTCTATGCAACTGGTGTAGAGGTAGGCTTGTGCAATATAACGATTTGATCGTCCCTACATGATCTTACACTGCCTCGATATCCAGTGACATTGTCTCTGATTATATTATTTCACTAATGGCGCAAGTTTACCATTTAACTCTTTTTGAATTTGCTCTTTTTAAATGGTAAAAATGTATGAGATTTTTCTTTCAGTGTAGGTTTTTCTTAATTTTGCCTTTACTATTAAACAGCTTGTTAAAATACCTTTATGAACAAGCACCTTGAGCTCTTTATGAGCCCATCTGCAGTGACCATAATTGCAGAAAAAAAATGGTGGCACTAGTTCAAAAGAAAAATTGCCATGCTCCAATTTGGCAATTTGAAGCTCGAACTTTTAGATTTGAAGCAGACGACAAAGGTCAACCACTCAATCCAAACAATGTGACATGTGAAAACTGTAATAAACAAGTCATAAAAACTTCAAATTATCTGAACCTGAATGAAAATGATTGACAGTGCTGAGTATTTTGCACTAATTTCAAGTATTAATTTACAGCCATACATGTCTGTTACTGCACAGTCCATCTGCAGCGATCGGAAATTAGAGCCAAAATATCTCAAGACCACCTGTTTCCCAGAGACGCACTTAAGTGACAATAGCTGATGCTCTTTGAGCTTCCTTGGAGGAGTGGAAGCTGGAGGAAAGTCGCCTCTCCTGCACTGCAACTGATAACAGCTCCAACATTGCGGAGGCCATGAAAAACAGGACCTGGCTGAGTTGTTTCAGAAAAAAACTTAAATCTAGGAGTGACAAATTCTGTAAAAATCGAGACCACTAGTCAATGTTTTCTCACAGTTGGTAACACAAGACAGCTTGGCATGGTCCATATCAAGTTTGACCTCCCTCAGCATGCCCTCATTATGGTAAAAAGCTTTCACCTGCACCTAAATGTAATGATACTCAACAGCACCGCCCTATGGCTGTAGGTTTTATTTTTCAAGAGTTTTTTTAATCTGTTCTAGACAATTGCATTGTTGATCGAGATTTTTAAAAATGGTCAGTCGCAAGCATTGAAAAATCAATATCACACAAGCCTATGCAGAGGTGACATAAACATCATCCATAATTTGCAGTACTCAGAGTTTTTTTTTTCAGATTTACCTCTATTTTACCGTTTTTAACATTACATATAAAAACATATAAAAAAGGCAGGAGTAGGTTCAACGGTCATTTTGGAAAATAAGCAAAATGGCTATATTTGTCCTGCAAACATCACAATCCCTTGTTCCTATCACCAGTATGTTTATCCACAATGAGGTAATTCATCCACCACTCTGAACCCACTCAGTGACTGAAGTATGAAGAAATTTTGAAAAATTGGTGGAATTCCCTTTTAACGCATTTAAATGTCTGGAAACTACTTGAAATGAAACAGCTCAAAATGGAAAATGGAAACAGCACAACAGCCACTTGTATCTGCAAAACTTTGAAACTAGCTGCAAGTAAAATTTGAGCACATGGGCTATCGCACACTCAGCGTGCACCCACTGCATTTAAAGGCAAGAAAAATAAGTAAAAAGGAATTGTGCATGTTAGACAAACCAGAAATATTAAAGCAGTGTATTCAAGGCACCATAAAATATTTGGTAACACTATTTGAAGGCTACCAACATAGGGACTTCATAAAACGTACATAAGCACTGAATAACATTTAAAAAGCACTACACTAAACAAGACACTGAACTGACATAACTTAACCCCCTAAGAACAGCCCAGCCAGTTTGCTTTGAAGTCTCTGTACTTTCTGAATAATGAGCCATAGTATAAAATAAGCCTGGGATTTTAAGGGGTTAAACTAAAGAGGCAGACATTTGTTCATTTATAACACTGTTATAATAAGTTATAAGTTATAACTGTTATACGAACAGGGAAGTACATTCTGACTAATTTTGATATTTGAGTATCTGTAAGAGTTCATGAACAGATATCCGGTTAACTACAGAGAAGAAGAAACAATTGTAGAGCTGTGGCTTACCTTTTTAGGTGACAGCACAGGTGTTGCACAAAAATGTAACATCATGCAAAGAAAAACATTTTAAAACATTTTATAATTCAAATATAGCCAAGAAAGAAATGAGTAGGCTTTCGTGTTGAATGAGTAACATAACAGAGGCTGCCTCCGTCATTAGCTAATGAGCTAAAACTACAACTAGCCGGTGCAACCCTGGATGCTGATGGAGACTCGTCGTCTTCTACAGGCGTTTTTTCTCTTTAGTGGACAACGTGCCAACATGTTAGTTTGTCAGAGAAATATATTTAACTGTTTCTAGACCTAACATCAGCTTAACCTATGAGGTGATAAAAGCCGTGCTGTATCTGCCTTCTTAAGTCATGTCCCACAGTGTGCCCACATTAAGGCAATCACATTTCAGTGTAGCAAAGTATAACATAACATACTCGCAAATACAAGCAAAGATTTTACTTTTTATAGTTCTTTTAAAAATAAAATCAATGAATTTTCAGTGAATTGTTAGTTTGTATATTTTCTCTTCTCATAATGAACTAGCATCACCTGAACAGTGATTTCAGTATTCAAATACTGGCACCTCTAATGGATAGCTGCTTATTTGAGTACTCATGCACATCCCTACCTCAAACTAAACTGGCCATTTTCATACCTATTTTCACACATTTTTTCATATCACTAGTTTGAGGGCATCTTTAATAAAACTCTGTTTTAACTAAACCTCTTCCTTATAAGTTCAATCACTTGGAAATGATACTTCATAACAGTGTTATCACTTTTTTAGTTTACTTTCTATTTACTTACTTCATTGGACATGTTATCATATTACTGTCATAAGCTGTTAATGAAAACTTAAATATTGTTTTTTAAATATGTTATTCGCAGTCCCTTCGTGGTAGCCTTCAAATAATGTGTTCATTTTAAAAACAGTAGTCCAAAAACCCAAAGGCAAAAAAGAATGAATGATTTTACTTGATCATAAGATCTCTGTTAGCATTACCTCTGAAGCTGATGTGAAGTAGAAAGTCCCGGTACAGCCTCCTGCCATCGAGACTGCGCATTGCGTCACACAGGCGTGTGGTATTAGCACATAGTGTCCGCTGCATGCGGTGCAGGGCGTGCGCCATGGCATACACTGCATTCACCACAAACATGATTTTGGACTCGGGTTCAAAGTTGGACTCATCCACTGCCAGCCCTGGGTCGCAGGGTGGTTTGGGAGTGCCCAGCCCTGCCGATGACGACGTCCCACCCAAGGAGCACTGGAACTTCTGCTCCCAGAAGTCTTTGTACCAAGGGTTCCGGTGGTTGTTGAGTGGATTGAGGCTCTGAAAGTAGCGATTGAATTCGGGGATTGGGTGGGCCGCCAGCTCCAGGGTGATGGCTCCGTCGGCTGCAAACTCACTGCCTTTGACGATGCTCTCCTGCGCCCCCCAGCCATCGCTGGCCACCCACAGGAAGGAGGCATTGAGACGAGTGGCGGCACCTAAGAGCTCACGGGCATCATCGCTGCGCAAGAAGAGCACCACCACACGGGCCGTGGGCTTCTGCAGGAGCTGCCGCACCACTGCTTCGTACGAGGAGCGCTTAGCGTTGGAGCGACCCACCTTTTCTGACGTGGCAATGCATATGTTCCGCATACGGGCCTCCTGCTCAAAGGCCTCAATGCCAGTCTCACCATAGTCGCCCTCAGAAGCCACCGTGGAGACATAGGTCCAGTTAAAGGCGCGCAGGATCTCAGCCATGGCTTTTGCCTGGTAGAAGTCCGGGGGGACTGTTCGAGCAAAATAGTCATAGCGCGATTTGTCACTGAGCTTAGCACTGGTGGAGGCATAGCTGATCTGAGGGATCTGGAAAAGGCGCAACAAGTTCGCAACCTGGAGTGAAGAGAAAAGAAAAATGCGCAAACAGGCACTGCATTAGAAATACTGTTTAAATCAATAAGTCAGCACCTTATGAATTAATTATCCAAAGTCTATGATACATAAAATATTCTTTTTTAGCCACTTGATTGGATCAGATCACATTAGCCCAATTAAGAGTACGCAGGCAATCCCAGCAGGATGAGGCAGAGAGGGGATGTTTCTCTTTGGTCAGACTCAGCTTGGCTCTCGCACATCACACTTATATCACACCGAGGGTGAGGCAGAAGCTGCCACTGCCATACACTGCTGAAAGACTGAGAGCACATTGAGCACTTCACTGTCAGCCTGCGTGAAATCCACACTGTCAGTCCGTTGTAATCCATCAGAATACCCTTTTATCTCATCGTGATCAGGCTTTTTGTAGCATGGACATGTCTGTTAGTCTGGTACAATGGGTTTATTTTACATGCTATTAAATAACTCATAGCACAGTAATTGTCCATTACATTACTCACTGTCAAATTGAACGCAATGTTAGAGGAGAGATTTTACCGTAATGCAGAAGATCAGTAATCAGTGACTATTGATGATGATAACCACAATTTTGTTTTTCTCATTTCAGACGCTAGCAGGGAGCACTCAAATGCTGTGTGAATAATCAGTGTTTCTACAGCTTCATGGAACATAAACGTGAAGTAGGCCTAGGTTCTTTCATTTCCCAGGTGGTGTATAAAATAAGGGCTAAAATGTTGTTTAGGAATAAGGGATGGCACTCTCATGAGTATATCATGAAACATAAACTTGATGCAGACTCTTTTACTTCTTAGCAATATTATGCAAAATAGTTGCTAAACAGTTGTTGAGGAATAACAGTTAGAGCCCTCATGAGTGTATCTGCCAGAGGGATGAGCAGAAAGGATGGCCAAACAACTGCGGTAAGAAATAAACAGTGACTAATTGTTGCCGATGAGAATAGAATGATGGGCAACAATGGTTATCTAACGAGGAGACCACAGTGAGGTCACGGTCCTCCCGGCCTTCTCCAGAAACACAGAGCATTAGCTCTCTGAAGAAAGAGCTGAGGGAGAGGAGACTCAGGCAGGGGAAAGAGAGAATTAGAAAAAGACAGATTATGGATTCTGGAACTGATAGGGAAAACTGGCTTTTATGGTGCCACAGATGGAGGAGGTTATGTAAAACTATGCAAATTCCCCCAGCTCTGTTACCAGTGCCACAAAAAGGAGGAACACATAAAGCACATAATAGCATAGCCACAGTGCTAATCCAGGCATGTATGCATGAGGGAAGGAATCGGAGCAAATGGGGCTGGAGCTGGGTGGATTTAAACAGGAAAGAATGAAAAAGGGGCGGCGCACGTTTTTTTCCTGAACGCTGCGCTTTAAATAATGGATCAGGTACTCTGGAGCTGAGCAGAAGTAAGGTCTCTGCGCTGTTGTGTTTTGCTCAGTTCTTGGAGGGTGCCAAGCTCTCAGACAGAAAATCATTCACTGGTCTGTAATAATTTGGTGCGACTGTATGATGACATCACCAGCATCTCTGCATACAAACAACACTATGGAATAATTCATGTGATTGTGCCTGCCACATACAGACTTTCAAAGACCTTAAGAGACCTTTTAAAGACCTTCTGAATGGCTTTGGCTACTCGTGAACTGTACTTTAGCCGTATTTACTTTGTTTTGCTTTTTGGTGCAAGAAAAAAGGCTTTTCAAATACTTCTCTTACATTGTGATTAGACTGAAATTTGTTATTTGTTGTAAGCTCTCTGTAATTGTACAGTCATTAGACTTTTATAAGAATTCATTGTATTACAAATGCAAAGCGTATGCATTTGAAGACATGTTTCAACCTCAGACTTCGCATCAAACCAGTTTCATCAGCTCTGCTACCATCAGTTGGCATCAGGGTCAGTTGCATCCCATTTCATTATCTGAGCAACACTGCAGTTTTGGACAAAATGCACAGCTAACTACAGTGGTGCTTGAAGGATGTCCACAAATCTTGCTGCAGTGCTAGCTTATGGCAGGTGCATGTGCTTCAGCAAATACTTCACTGCATTACGAATGAAAATCATGCATTTCTGTGTAACCAGCCGTTCTGTATGTGCATGTGTGCACTATTTGTTTGACATGAAGAACTCACAATACATCGAAGACAACTTGGTAACAGACTGGGGGATGGCATCACCTTGCATCCCTCCTGAATCAAGCAGCCCTGACAATAACTCTGCTACAGAATGTCTGCAGTAACAACACTCCTTATCATGTCAATGTGAATGAGTGGGCTAACATGAATGTGCAGTAATATGTAACTGTATTCACAGCAACTGTGAAATCAAATTGGGCTGTTTCTGCAGCTTAATTTCCTGTACAGACTGGAGCACAAATGGTATGTTTTTAAACATTAGCTATACGTTCTTACAGAAGTCTCTTTTATGCAGTAGCTACCAGTCACTGGTGATGTTGTGTCTTCTACACATGCATAGCAGCTCAGCACTGACCTGTATGGAGACGCTGCTATAGGACCCTCCGATGACCCCAGCAATAGCCAGTGGGCTGTCCTCCTGGAAGGCATAAGAGCCATCGGGGCAGATAAACTCGTTGTCGTCCACCTTGGTCAGTGAGGCTCTGACGAACTCCAGTGCTTGCTCCAATGCGTAGGTGTCCCTAGAACATGTGTCCAGGATGTGGACTCCCAGGGCTACGCCTGGCAACAGGCTGACGTCACGGTTGATCTGGTCTATGGCAAAGAGCATGGCCTCCAGCCTTTGGATGCCCCGATCCTCGTTGATGCGGCCGCACTCGTCCATGCCAAGGCCCTTCTCGTGGATAGGGAAGAGGCCTCCCAGGACCAAGTCCCCGTCTATCTTAATTTCTCGACGGGGGGAGTCACCACTGGACAGCAGGACCCCAGCTCCTAGCAGCACAAGCAGCAAAGCTCGAACTGCGGATGACATGGTTACACGGAGACGGAGCAAGCACAGGTGGCCGTTCAGCGCTTTATGAGGGAGAAAGAGGGTGAGGAGGGAGCGTCAGAGGCAGGGGAGAGCCATGGACTGGACACTGAGAGTTCTGTCTGATCATACATGAAGATATGCTAAGAGGGAATCAGCTTACCACCTGCAAAGTGAGAGAGAAAAACAGAGACACAGGAGAGAGAGAGAGAGAGATTAGACAAAAAGACATGGATTCTGAAAGTGATGGAGGACAGACGACAGGTGAAAATGGTTATTACACTCTTAAAATATAGGTGCCAAATAGGGTCCTATGAAGTAATTCAATATGAGAACCACTTTTTTGGTCCCTAAAGAACCTTTCAATGGAACCGCTTTTGTACATGAGATGTGCAAGTGTGAAGAACTTTTTTAAAGGGAACATATCCTACATTTTTTTGTATTCCATTTTTCCCTTGAGGTCTACTTATAATATTTGTATGGTTTTATGTACCAAAAATGGTCAGAATTCATTTTTACATGACCATTTTCCAATCTCTCTGTATCACTTAGAATTAAATAGGCTGTTTCTGTTACTGTACCTTTAAGACTGATATATGTAAATGAGATCTGCCCTGTATGATGCCTCATTCAAAAAGCACTTGGAGCAGAAACACTCCTTAGAACTTCACTATGAATGGGTGGGGCTAAAGTGCAGTAGGCTGAATAGGTGGATATACAGTGTGTAAATGAGTTGATTATCTGACATCACAGAAACAATGAATTCAAAACAGGGTGTTTTTACAGCTTAGTTTCTAAACATGGACCATGTGGACTGGGTAGTGAATGGTGCGTTGAAACTTGAACAAAGTGACTTGAACAATAAATCGGGTTTTCCACAATATAAGCTCTTTAAATTTTAGAGAACTTCTCCATAATTTAAACGTTCTACACCAATTACAGTGAAACAGTGCAAACATTGCAAGACCCATTTAGGAAGCTTTATTTTTAAAGTGTAGGATAGTAAAATTTGGTGTCTCCTCAAGTTTTGTTGTTCTCCATTGCATGCAGAACCAGTGTGCAAGCTGCAGAGTTGAGAGGTGAAGTCTATGCTTTGATAAACTCCTAAAAAAACAACACGCTTCACACACACACACACACACACACACAAACAAACACACATGCTCCAGTTTCACCCTCCCTCATCTCTACGCCTGTGAACAGATATGTCAGAACAGATACACAAGGATGAAGAAACACACAAACATAAATCAATAAGTACATAGCCCCCGAGAGAAGGCGAAAATGCTACACTAAGGGTGAAAATGTTGAATTAAAAGGGTAAACTGGATCAGAAGCGAACACAATCTATCATTGCTATGATAGGGAGAGAAACTCATGGAACAAAATGTTTCAGATCTGAATGACCAGTACTTTCTGGCACATGTCTATGAGTGTTTCTGTTCAATACAGTTTAAATGCTAGAAAAACTTCTAAGTGAGTAATAAGTGAAAGTCCCTCAGCTCCTAGCGCAGGTCTGCAAGGCCATCTTAGGAAATATTGTATCTTCTATTACTGCAGGGTTTTTCTCTGCAACTGTTTACTTCAAAGGGCGAGCCTACAACAGTGTTGTAATGTTCACAGAGACCTTCCTTATCTACTGTAGTTATATACTAATTGACTTATCAGTAGCAGTCTGCAATGTGACAATATTTATAGGTATCGTGATGAATCAGGTCACTTTATGTCACAATGAGCTCTTCTGAGTACATTTTGGATAAGAGTGCATAATTAGCCTACTTTTTGACAGTGTTTTTATTTTTAAATATGACACTACTTGTTCATTTGAAACTTATCAAACCTCAGAAAACGGAATACCGTGACACATATTTTGTATCAAAGAATTCTTTCATAGCAACTTTTGCAAGGTTGGACAAGCTTTATAGAACTTCAGAAAACCCAAATATGTGAAAGATCATGCTGTTCAAATGGATTAGATGTAGTTTTTTTGTTATGTCACAACAAATGTGAGCTTAGATTTTCATGGTGGCAAATTTGTCATTGTTGTTTCCAACCTGTTCATCTTGTGAAGTAATATTATCTTAAATCTAGTCAATAAGTCCAATATTTCTCCAGTTGAGATTGTTGTAAGCTTAGTTTAAGATTATTTAACGTATTTCCAAACATTTTTTACTTGTTTTAAGTGATTTTATTAAGTAAAATGATCTCACTATAGTGGCAGATAATTTTGCTTGTTTTAAGACATGTGCTTGAAACCAGCAAAATTGTCTGCCAATGTAGTGAGATCATTTTACTTGATAACATCACCTAAAACAAGTAAACAGAAATAAGCTAAATAATCTTATAATAAGTGCACAACCATCTCAAAATAAGAAACATTAGAAAGATCGACTAGATTTAAGATCATTTCACTGGACAAGATACTATTTTTTGCAGTGTGATGAGCATAATATTGTAAACTTAAAACTCAGTGTTACATAGTTACTCAAAACAAAGTGTGCTACAATTTCTTATTAGGTTGAATGTGATGATTTCCAGTATTCTGGAAAGCTTGTCCGATCTTGTCCTTTTACTGCTTGTTTGCAATAAAAAAACGCATTTGATGGCATGTTGCATGATGAGTATGTTGGGAAGCTTCCTACCACCTACACTCTAAAAAAAGATGGTTCTTCAAGGGTTCTTTAGTAAAGAAAATGATTCTATAAAGAACCATGAAGAACCGTTTGCATGATTCAAGGGGTCTTTGCATCATGAAAGCATTCTTCAGACTGATGGAGAATGTGCTGTAGATGGTTCTATATAGAACGTTTTTGAAAAGGATTCTATATAGCACCCAAAAGGGTTCTTCTATTATTACAAGCTTGACATCGTAACAGTAGAAGAACCTGGTCACGCTTTATTTGGATGGTCCCCTATAGATGCTCTACAGATACCTAAATCACTAACAAACTTTCTGGTTATATTCAGTTGATCAACAACAGTATGGTTATGGTTAGGATTAGGAGTAGGTGTAGGTTTTGCCTTGAGGTTAAGGTTAGGATTAGGCTTAGGGTTAGGAATAGATTTAACAGAATCTTTCATACTGAACTTGAAGTTCAGTTTCATTTAATAGATATTTAGTTGAATGTTACTTAAAGATATACTGAGCATTTACAAAGCATCTACAGTGGACCATCCAAATAAAGTGTTACCAAGAACCCTTCTATATAGAACCCTTTTCAAAAAAGTTCTATAAGGATCCATCTATAGCACATTTCGATGAATCCTTTCATGATCTTTGCATTTCATCATGAAAAGTGTTTATAGACCCATTTTCCTTACAAAAGAACCCTTAAAGAACTACCTTTTTTAAGAGTGTCTGACACCAAATACCTTCTGTTTTGGAATCTGTTCTGTAGTATGCAGTGCCAAATATGTCAAGACAAGTGTGTTGCACAGGCACACTGGTGAAAAAATCAGACTTGGTATTCAGTGTATGTCATTTAACATGTATGATTCAAGATCAAAATGATCCCTCTTAGTAAATAATTAAAAACCGTACTAATAAATAGCTGCTCAGATAGCATGCTTTCATTGTTCAGAAGGATCTGACACTCTAATTGACGGATCAAATCTGCGCTCGCCGTTCCACTCCTGGCGACGAGCTGCTGAAGCCACTCAGATGTGCGGCTGATATCTAAGCCCATGTTTTGATCTCAGGGCTTGGAAAAGCTTCTCTAATCTGATTTCCTCTCCCACATTCCCTTGCGGAGGAGGCATTTAGGAGACCTGCGAGGAGCCAGCCCCGTTTCCAGCACTCTGGCAGACTCATAAAGCCTTCAGGCCCGCTCCCGAATAAGAAGAAGAAGAAGAAGAAGAAAAAGAAAAAGGCTCGAGTGCTGGATAGCCTAATGCTCATCCCCGGCGATGCTATCTATCTTTACAGTGCTACGCTACACAAAACCCGTCGTGCTGCAGGCCTCTGGTGGCTGCACGTTAACAGCAGCTAGCCTTGTTATCTCTCTCCCGATTCGGTCTGCCAGCCACAAACTCCACAAGCTCCAGCCAAACAGCTACAATAGCTCTTGCAGTGCCTGCGTGCAGTGTGTGTGTGTGGGCCTACGTTTCAGTGCGTATCCTCGCACTTTTCTCTCTTTGTATGTTCTTTCTCCTGAGAGATCAGCAAGAATACGGGTGGGGGGTGAGATCTTTTGCTTTGATGGCAGAAGCTTTTGACTGTTCAAGAGCTGCTGACTGGTGCCATTTTAGCACATTGAGACGGCTGAAGTCATACTGGGTGTGAGGAATCAGCGCTTGGTCTCCTTCACCGCTAAAGCTTTGCCGAATTCATCAAAAAAATAGCATGCATTGTTTGATACCAAAAAGGACTCTTTTGGGAGATGTTTTAGTTGTTCATGCTGATGTGCAGTGAGCTAGTTATGTTCAAAGCATTTAGGATAATTTGAATGTGCTGTCTGTACATAGAATAAAAAAGCCCATCAAAATACAGTGTTCAATCTGGGTATCAAAGAAAGAAAAACAACTGGGTATAAGAAAAACAGCCCAGTAATTTTGAGGCTAGAACACTCAACCAGTACAGATTACCAGCAGCAGAAACTCCTACAAATACTAGTATTATAATCATATTGCTACACGCCTTGCGATACCCCTTGCAATATGTCAAAAATGCAGGGGTGGACCTCTGCTGTAACATGGTTAAAGACTATACAAAATAATCTACTTTAGTTGGATTACAAGAACAACTTCATTCTTCAGCCCACCCACAGAAACTTTGAGAACTGTGATTGATGAAGCTCAGCACACAGTATAATCCACTGGGATTGTTTAGAAAGCTTATTAGCATATTGCAACATTCTCAAGTTCAATGTCATGATAACAATAAACAAACAATATATTGTGCAGACCTGCTCAGTCCCATGCCAACCCATCAACTTTACTCACATCCACCTCTATTCCCCTAAACTGTATTTAAGACAAGTGCGCTTTTACCAGTAAGAAGTAGAAGGCGTTCTAGGTCCCTCCCTGAGCCACATACTTTAGCCCATCTTTAAGCAGTTCCCCTTGGCTAATCGTGTTAATTAGCTTAGTGGGGTAGGACGGGAGCAGGGTACAGGGGCTTTTTTGGGTACAGAGAGCTTCTGAAATTAATTGGATTTTGCTTGCAGGCCGTTCCTTAACAGCATGCTTAAATCAAACAGTCAGCTCACAAAATCAATTCCAAACTCAGGCGCCAAACAAAATCCCCAAGTACTCGCTCTCACCACAGCAACAGTGTTCTTCAGCCGCGCTGTTTTCCCTAGAATATTACAATTGTTTGTAAAAAAAGAACTCCTCTGAGATTTGAGGAAAGCAGGGATGGATGATAAATCATCAGATTTGATTTATACATTGTAGCACCAAAACCCTTACAGCAGTGTACAAAAATCAGCTCTGCAGAAAAACAGACCATTACATTAGAAACACTTACTGGTTTCTGTGGGATCACCCTTCATTTATTTAATTTTCAGTCAAAACAGCTAAAAGTTAATATCGGTAAGATAATCCAGGTGCATAAGGAATGGGAAACTCAAGAGTAAATAAGTCAAAAAGCAGGAGCTTCCAAAACTGGAGTTCAAACTAATACTGAAGGATATAGAGAAAATGTCTTAACAACAAGGCAAGACCTGATAGACACCTAAACTGTCACAATCAGATAAAAAATACTTAAAACTGTCTACTTTGAGAGATAGGAGAAAATCGAGCTCAACTCATGTGTTTGGATTATTGGATTGTGAGAAGCAGAAAATTCTGAGGCTGAACTTTAGAGTTGGGGGTTAATATCTCTGCAGATGTCTTTGAAAAACTGAAAGCAAGTCTCCCAAAAAGAAAGGAGGCTGTAATAAAGAGAAAGAGTGGACACAATAAATGTAAGGTATTAGTTGTCAAGGCTGCTGTGTAATTTTCTGTTAAACATGTTTCTGCTTTTTCTGATGCTGAAAACTAATTAACTTGTAATTATGGCCATTCTGATACAAAATTAAATTCATGGACTTTTGCACAGTTCTGTATATTATCACTATGTTTCTCTTTGGTTATAGGTAGTATTTTCAAACATATCTGCATCAGAACATGAATATCCAATAACAAAATATGAATCCAATCGACATATTTTTTTACTGGTTGTTTGTTTGTGTTTTTCTCTCTTGCTGTATAAATGTGTGTGGGGGGTCTGCATGAGCACAGTTACACCACTGAAGCATATCTTTTCAAACAAAAGGATTCACTTGAGTTCCTCATGGAGAGTTTGCAAAGTGTGAGACCTAGAGCCCCACTTTTTACACATGCACACACACACACACACACAGAGTGCTGTAATATCACCTCCTGCTGTACCTAGTAGCTGTACAAAGTCAACTTTTACTGCTTTTTAAATGCCAAAACATTGTCCTGTCTGCAACTTGTTTCACTCAACTGCACAAGAGCTGTGGGGTGTCTAATTGAGAATGCAGAAATCACTCGTTATGTTCACCCTTTTAGTGACTCTAATCTTTTATGTACTCGAACTTATCAAAAGACAAGAACATACACCCTGTACTTTAGCTGTACACAGTGTATGGTTGTGTGGGGGCTGAAGTTAGGTGGAAAGCCAGGATTAGGAGAGAGTATGGCTCCTTTTTTAACAGCCATAGTGGAGGGACGCTATTAAATATTAACACAGCACTCCTTACAGCGCTAAGGCCATTGATCCATAAACAGGACACAGAGGCAGAGAGAACAACTGAGAAAGTTCACACACAGCAAAACTGCAGCAGCGTCCTGAACATAGAGAGCAAGAACTCTGCTATTACTGTTAGCCCTTTACCAGACATGAAAGGAAGTCATGTCCTGCTGAGCTGTAGAAAAGAGGTGAAGTGAGGTTTTTAAAGGGCCCATATCATGGATAAAGAATTTTCCTCATTTTTTATTTTTAATAAACTAGTGTGATGTGGTAAACATTACTAATTTCAAAAACATGGCTCTCATTCGTCAGTCCGTACATGGAAACTAAGCTCATTTTGAATTCACTGTTCTTGAAATGTCACAAAAAGCAATTCGTTTAGATATATCCTACTATTCAGCCCAGACTGATTTAGCTCAGGCAGCTTTTTGAATGAGGCATAATACAGGGCAGCCTTTTAGAACAGAGGTCATTTACATATATCAGTCTTAAAGTCAACATGAATCACAAATCATACATCGTCATTTTACAATCATACATAATCATCATTTATCCATACTGTGGTGTTTCAGAGTGAAACATGAGAGGATCTCTGAGATAGCTGAGCGTTTTTGCTCAATGATAGGTAGGAGTGATGGGAGAGGCAGGTGAAACATGGTCTTCTTGTTAATATTATTTCTCTCTACCCTCTAGTCCACAGTGAAAAATAAAAAAACAGAAGTCGTTTTCCAGGAAGGTAAAAGTCATTACATTTTAATGGAAGAATGGGAAAATAATAATTTTATCTTTGAAATGATGTGATGAGTTGTGCTTAATATGATCAGGGACACAAACTAACAAGGTAAAAAAGTCTGTGATTTCAAGTTTGATTGTTTAATTCTAAAAAATATAGAGAGGTTTTAAAGCAGCTCTTTAAAAATGGTCCATAAAGTACAACCATCAGAAAAGAATATGGGTCCTTTAATACTCAAACTCTCTTAAATATAATGGTACATCAGAGGGCTCTTTTGAGTAATGCCATTGAATAATCACTTCTGGTTTCCTAAAGAATGTTTCAGTGAGAATGTTTCAGTGAATGGTTCATAAGGACCATTTTGTAAATCAGAAGTGCGAGTATGAAGAACATTTTCTCTAGGTGTCAATAATGACTTTCTGATTCTAGCAGTATCTGAGCTCAGGACTGGCTTTCTCTCTAACCTATTGGTAACTAGCAAAGATACTTTCTCTGGATAGACAAAGCACTTTTTGTAAGTCGCTCTGGATATGAGCGTCTGCTAAATGCTGTAAATGTAAATTTTCAAACTTTACAGAACCTCCACATAATGTAAATGTTCTCTACCAATTCAAGGGTTTTCTTAGAACTGTACGTTCAAACCAGGAACCATTTGGGAACCCTTATTTTTAAAGGTGTTTGTGTATTTTTTCACATTCAGTGACCAAAAAAAGTGTTCGGAATTACTGTTTGGGGATTTGCATTGTATCAGTGAGACATTTGAAGTAACTACAACTGACAGGCATGTTTGTTTATTGTTGGGTTTTTAACTAAAAAGAAAAAGAGCAAGCAAGAGAGCGATAGAAAGCGAGCAAGCAAGAGTGAACACACTAAAAACCGATACGGCTGAGTGTGTGTGAAAATGCTGCAGTGCTCCCTGAGAGAGGCCTTGTCAGGGAGCTGAGCTTAAACACATAATTTTGACATACAAACAAACCCAAACACACAAACACTTCATCCATTTTACAACAACGAGTGCAACTCCAGAATGGCATTAGGTGAAACTTGTCTTGTTAGGTGACACTGCAGTAAACGACAGTGATCACAGTTTAAATGAAGCACTACAACACACAATCAGATAAATAACAAAATCCTTTTCAGATAGCCCCTCCACCCCCCCCTCCCAGCTGCTGCATAGGAAATGTAATCTTGCTTGGCATAAAACAGGTACCACCAAAAAATCACTATCATTAGGCAGGAGTATGTCTGAGTGGAAGGATATTCATCTCAGTGTTTAGAGGGAACTGCGTGTTCCTCCCTGTCAAAACCTTCAGCGCTTCAAACGTATTCCGATTCATCACTTCGCTGTGAGCCGAAAGGGAACTCTTTCATCAAGATACAATGTCTAAATCCCCTCTCGTTTCATCACCCACTGACGGGCACAATTATTACACCAATGAAGCTCAACAGGGCTTTTCAAATGAATTTGGAATTTGGGATGAGTTGCACTGGGGGGAAAAAAAACAACACGCACTTGTGAAAGACGTATTTGGTGTGTAAAAAGCTTAGCCTTTAAAAGCCAACCTTCATGTGAGTGATGCAGAGAGGAGAATGTGGAGCTGTGCTCTGCAGCAACAACACCCAGCCCCCCCCAAAACAGAGCCAAAAAAAAAAAAACCACTCCACAACTACAAAGCTGTTCTTCTTTTTTTTGCTCAGAAACGGATTTGCTTGGCAGCGAATGGGACTGACAGGCTGCTGAAATCTCTTCGCACTTCTGTTTGTGCATACCCGCAGATAGACATGTATAGCACCACAGCTCTTTGCCGATTTTGACGCAAGACTTATTGCAGCACTATCGCCTGTTTGGCTGGAATTTTAAAAGGGTTGGCTCATTTGCGGAATCATTTTCAGTGGGGCACTCCTCATACCAATGACACTTCAATCTTCTCCACGCGTGCAGATGTTATATACTTATAGGCTTAATGTGCAGGTATGCTGTTTGAGACTTGCTGTCAATGCACACCTTGGCTCTTGGTATGTGGCATTCTGTATAATGCATATGCATGCGCTTTTCGGTAAACTATATGGCACTCTTTGGGCTTAGGCACCATTTTCTCTCCATATTAATGAACAGGAGACAAAGCATTTGCAAGCTGATGGGGCCTCTGAGTACGTGACTAAAGCAGAATTGATAATACAGCTCCATACCCATGGGCTTCATCTGAGGGAAACATGCAGTCTGACAAAAGGTGGGCTCCCTCAACAGAGAACACATGCGTGGGTGGAAGAAAATCTCTCGAGTTCTCAAAGCTGCAAACATATAGGGATAAAGAAGATCTAACTATTAGGACTCACACAGGCATGAAATTGCTTTATATTTAGATCATGTCTACCACGATGTATCATTTGTCTATAATTTAATAAAAGGATTTTATTTATCAGCGCCTTTCAAGGCACAGAAGGACGCAATACAACTAGACAATTAAGAATGTATTAAAACAGTACTACATTTGTAAATAGTTAAATTCTGTCATTTTTTAAAACAAGCTGTCTTTTTTTAAGAACAGTTCTCTGCTTATCTGAACAGTGGACAGCCTACAGTTCAGCACAAGCCATGATGCTCAGTGCTTTAGAGTGAGGGGTATGCAGGGCTTATTTACATGCGCTATGCAGGCCATGCTCTTGAATGGCTAATTATTACAGCACTGCTTTCTACTGCATCATTTCTACTGAGCACAGCACTGAGAGCTGAACAGTGCATTTCAAGGCCAAGGCCAAGGCTGTCTAGGTCTGAACAAAACATCTCAAACAGAAAATTCACATAGGTGTATGTACTGTAGTTTGGAAAGGCCAGTCAGGTGTGCAAATTCACTGCATGCATATGAACAAACCAGAATGATTTATGCATTTTTTTATGTAGGCTGTTTTTCTAGAAGCCTTCACATATGGACGTGCAGTTTTGGAGTGCAAGGCTGCAGCCCATC
The DNA here is from genome assembly GCF_904425465.1 of Colossoma macropomum. Lineage (NCBI taxonomy): Eukaryota > Metazoa > Chordata > Actinopteri > Characiformes > Serrasalmidae > Colossoma > Colossoma macropomum. Next base: position 19,691,518 of record NW_023494798.1, read on the forward strand.
GTTTTTTGTCTGTAGGCCTACTGCATGTTAAGAGGAAGGCAGAAGCGAAAACACACACGGAAATCTCAACAGGGAGCTCTACTCTATTCAAGGCCAACAACTCCTCCAACTGATTTCTGAGTGCAGGCACATACCCATTTCTGCCTTCACACAGACACCATTTTGATTGTAACTGTGTAATTTAGACCTTACAACACAAGCACATATAAAAACTTACACATCAACAATAACACAATGTAAATTAAATCCCATTACTCATATCATGGAAAACCACATTTTCCTCACTTTTTTCCACATCAAAGAGTTTGATGTAATATGTAAATCATGGTAAAGTTTAAAGAAATAACGTCCATAAAGTCCACACGTGGAAACTAAGCAGCAAAACCAGCCCATTCTTAATTCCCTGTTTTTTGCCACAAAAATAATGTATTTACATTATTCCACCTGTTCACCCTACAACAGTTCAGCCCCGCCCACTCATGCCAATCAGAAAGGAGGTCATTTAAATACACAGCAGCCTGTTTAACTCAAAGGGGCAATCAGAGGTTGGAAAACAGTAATGTAATAATGTAAATGGTAATAATGTAAAGAAATATGTTACATTATTATCACTTACATTACATTTTTATGGTTTTTGGTACATAAACCCACAAAAATATTAAGACAAATGTAGGATATGAGCCATTGAAGTGCATTAAGTGTTAACCAAACCAGCTTAACCAAACTACACTCACATACAATAAGGAAGGAGACTCGGTGACTGCTTTATTCCTCTAATTTTTAGTCTCAGTCACCTCACTATAGTGTTTGTACCATTCAAGTTAGACATGATTCAACTGACCATTCAGAAAAGAATCACGTGCTTTTCGCGTTTTATTCTCCTATCTTTTCCTCCCGCGCCTGCGTTTTACCTCATAGTTCGACCACAACACAGAAACCAGCCATATTAAAATTCAGCGCAGGCGCTGGGCGTCATAAATTATGTACCATCTGCGTCTTCCTCTAACATCTTACAAAAAACACACGGCCACGTTTCGCCTCTCTCTCTCTCTCTCTCTCTCTCTCTCTCTCTCTCTTTCTCTCTCTCTCTTTCTCTCGCTCTCTCTCTCTCACACACACACACCTCACTGCTGGAGAAAACGGCTCGCTGAAAAGACGCGCTTTTTCTTTTCCCGCCTGTATTCCGGCACGGTCCGCCCTCCCAGCGTTAGGATTGGCTAGTCCCATGTGCCCTCCTGCACTAGGAGTTCATACTAACCAGCAGTCTGTCATATAGGTATGAACTATTAGCCAGTCCCAGCGCAGGAAGGCGGGGCTTATCAGAGTGAGGTGGGGAAACAAGTACACTGCACGAGGACAGATTCTATAGCGCTATCGCTACTTAGCATAACGTCTCTCTCTCTCTCTCTCTCTCTCTCTCTCTCTCTCCCTGTTTCTCTTTCGTTCGTATTTCTTTTTTCATTCCTATATCTTTTTCTTTATCTATCAGCTCTGTATCTTAGCCTTGGCTGCACTATTGTTTTGTAGTGTTTTGCAGTTCACTCTCTATCAAACCCATAGCTCTCTAATCCAACGAAGGCAGCCTGCTCTCACCCAGTTAGTCCACTAAATATTAAAAAATCACTGAAATATTTGTGCACAAAAGATAAACTTTCCACAAACGGGCTAGCAAACACCGCGCGAGTCTTCGCGTGCAGCCTATCTATCTGACTAAACTGCTCTGAAGTTTTACAGCAGACCTCAAAGGACAGGTCCATGTAAATCATTCAGTTTATGAAATTGTACTGCGGCCGTGTAAGCAAACGACAGCGTTCAGAGAAAGTATTAACGCCGCAACTTCACTGTACACACACAGACACGCCTGACACTCGCTCCCACAGTTAGACCTCAGCGTTGCTGCTCTGACGGCTCTGATTTATTGGAAGACAGGACTGTAGTTGAGGCTGATGAGGAGCAGCTGCTTAAAGTTTGCTCTCAGCTCAGCCTCTCGCAGCGTGTTTGCCAGCAAAGTGCAGCGCCGCTCGGGCTGTAAGGTTAGTGAACTCACTCCGAGTGTGATCATCTGTCATTAGTAAAACAAGTCGAGCCCAGATTAGAGTTCAGAAATGCATCACTAACAGTCATAACATTAACGGTGCTCCTCTATCAGCCTCTGATTTAAGAAGCTACCTGCGACTTTGTTTATTGTGAAGAGCCGTTTTCGGATCCACCGCTGCGTCTCTGCGCGCTGTGAAATCGCCGCAAACCTCCGCTAAAGTGGTCGTGATAATCCGTGCTGAATCCCGCGGGCTGGAGTCCGGAGGTGCCGCAGATTCTCCCGCCTTTTAGCGGGATGAGCGCGAGAAAGTCCGGGAGTGCAGATCCGCGCGCAGTGGAGAGGATGAGAGAGAGAGGGCACAGAGAGAAAGGGAGAGAGAGAGAGAGAGGTGAGTGAGAGTGAGTGAGAGAGAGAGAAAGCTCAGAGAGAAAGGGGGAGAGAGAGAGAGAGAGAGAGCTGTGTGGCTTTGAGGAAGGAGCCTCTCCTTATGATGCTTGTGTCTCCTAGCAACAAAACCTGATCTTGTGAGGGAACATTTTCATCGTCTGAGGAGAGAAACTTGCCTGAACTCACCTGTAACAGGTTAGAGAAGAGAGCAGCTCAATGTCCTCATACAGGAACACAGATAACACATTTCTCATGAAGTAATCTGGGTTATGAGTGAGCCCCTGAGAGAAGGAGTGGGGGGGTGGCAAGAGACTGACCACAGTGTTTTACCTGTTTGGTTATTAAAGGGTCCGTATCATGGAAAACTGGATTTCCCTCACTTTTTTTAAATAAAAGCGTTTGAAGTAACACCTCAACACTGGTAGAGTTTCTAAATGTACCATTCAATCCCCACTCCACAGGGCCCATATATCGAAACTGTGCAGTCTGTCTGGAATTCCACAGATCCGCACTGGTGACATTCTGTGTAAATAAAAATAATGCGTGGCCACAACTTAGTAAGGCGTGGGTACAAGAAAATGAAGTCATGGCCACGACTTAGTAAGGTGTGGGAATGAGATCCTAATGCGTGACCACTACTTAGTAAGGCATGGGGACGAGATCATAATGCGTGGCCACGATTTAGTAAGGCATGAACTTGTTCCCACCCCTTACTGAGTTGTGGCCAAGACTTAATTATCTCATTCCCACGCCTTACCAAGTCATGGCCATGCATTAGGATCTTGTTCCCACACGTTTATAAGGCATGGCCACGCATTATTTTTATTTATACAGGATGGCTCCGTAGAATTCACTGGTTTTGTGATGTCACAAGAACCAGTTAATTTACATATGTCCACCTTTGACAGCCTACAGCAGTTTAGCCCTTCACACTGAAGTTAGAAGCAGTGTTTCAGTCTGAGTGCTTTTTGAATTAGACACAATACAGGGCAGCCAATCAGATCAGAGCTTATTTACATATATCAGTCTTAAAGGCACAGTAATAAAAACTGCCTTTTCATTCTGAGGGATAAAGAGTGATTGGAAAAAAGGACATGTAAAAATGAATTATGACCATGTTTCATACATAAAACAACACAAACGTTATAAGTGCACGCCAAGGAAAAAACAAAATACACGAAACATGTAGGGCCCTTTAAATGAATCAGAGCACTGTGTGCATGCTTATCAGCAACTCCTGGTGTGCACATATTAAATATTAAATATGTATCTGCATTATGTTGTATATTTTCCCCTTACGGAAGAGGAGTGAAACAGGCTGGAACAGCTTTCAGCACAGAGATCCACATTTCAATGCAAAAGTATAAACATTTTCAGAAATGTAGATTTGTTGTACAAATTTCGAAACAAATTTTAAGCTTTAGTGTCCACTGCTCCAGTGACACTGTGACCAATGATGATCATTTATCCCATAACTGTCAGTACACGATCCACTCGAGCCAAGTAGCGTAACTGTTGGGGGGGGCAGTAACTGCTTTATTGGGCCCCTCGTATAGATACTGACAGACTTTTACAACTCAGACTCACAGAAAGATACATTTTCTTCAATCAACACTCTACAGCGCCAACATCTTTTTATCTCCGCCTTTTTAATAATGCATTTCATGTACGGGAACCATTTTCAGATTCACAACCTGAAATAATAATACTAAACTCTTAAATAGGTAGTCTAATGTAAATACATAGGTTAACATTAAAATAAACGGGTGGAGAGGCATGCTTTCAGACCACTGAAAGATTTAATTCAAAGTAATTTTTGTATAGAAGGCCCATTAATTTTTTTTGGGGGGGGGGCTGTAAGATCCTAGTCAATAAGCCTGCATCAAAGCAACACAAACCAGCTCTATCGTAAAGTGTATCAGCTTATAAAGTCAGATCCAGGACTAAGTTTAGCCCTAATTAATCCATTCAGATGACATCACCAGTAAACTCCCACACAGTCTCAGTGCGTCTCGCCCGGAGAGAGGAAAAGTCATCTGCCCACTCTGGCTGGAGCTTTGTGAATGAATTTTCAGGGTTTGTCTGGGTTCATGTGTTGTTTAAATCCTCCTCCACTCCTTCACGTCCCCTCATCTGCTGCCGTGGTGGTGGTGGTGATGGGCTTTGACTGTGAGAGAAAATCACACACTTTGGCGCTGTTCGGAGAGTGTCATTAAAATGCAAGTATTTAAGCCTGTGGTTCCTCTTGAATGGGCCGCGATTGGACGAGAGAAACACACATGCATGGCTGAACAGGAGCACGCCCCCCTCCTCCCCCACTTTTGTCCGTGCTCAACTACGTGAAAAATGCAAAATGTTCATTTGAGGAAAAAAAATGTAATAATTGATTCCCTATTAATGATTTAATACTTTGCAAAGCTGCTGAGGTGTGGAGGGGAATTTGAAAAACATGACTTCTAATTTTTTTACAGTGGAATTAAAGTGCTGCGTATGTGTGTGTGTGTGTGTTTCATCAGCTGCTTCAGATGCATGGCATGTCGTTGATGCACTAGTGCTCACCACCAATGCCAAAGAATCATACACACTGCATACATCAAAAGCATGTGGGAGGATAAAAATTTCTCACTCTCTCTCTCTTTCACAGACTAGAGTGAGCGTCAGACTTTCTGAGGTATCCATGTGCGAGTCTTCTGCCTCTTGCCTCTTTAGCTCAGTGACTCGTACATGCAGCACAGGGGACAGAGCTGATGCACCAGTGAGACTGGACGCATCCATGCAAAATTTATTTATTTTTTTCAGAAATTTAGAGTTGTTTCATAACATCATGATACTTAAAGTTATTTTTCCCCGATACATGATATGTGACAATATTTAATTTTTTTATGAGATTTGTAAGTTTGAATGACAAAATTAACCAGCAAAGCAGCAGTTTCACTTCAAGTGGAATATCAAATAATTGATAAAAAAATAAAATGAGGTCATTGTATAATGGGCTGATATCCAATCACCAACTTGTTACTTTATAATACATAGCAGCTTACACTACTGTTCACAAGTTTGGAATTGTTTGGTATTTTTAGATGGTTTATTCAATATTTCAGAAATTCTTTGAACAAGAAAATATTATATATTGAATACAGTTGTCTGAAGTGGTAATGTTTTAGCTGACACAGGAGTGGTGGTGCACCTTACTGTGCAGCACTGCTGCTTGGAAGCCTCATCAGAAAGAAACGTTACCTGCGACCACATTACAAAAGGCAATGTTTAAAGTATTGAAAACAATATCTAGATAAGCCAAAGGCATTCTAGAAACAATTACTGTTGACTCATTAAGTCAAATTAAAGCTCTTTGGCCACAATCACCAAAGGTACGTTTGGAGAAAAAGAGGAACAGCATTTGACGTAAAGAACACCTTGCCAACTGTTAAATTTAGAAGTCAATCTGTTATACTCTGGGCTTGTATGACAGACAGTGGCACAGGAAACATTGCAAGGGTAGATGTAAGAATTGATTCCACTAAATGTCAGTAAATTCTGGAAGTAAATGTGACATAGTCAAGAAACTGAAGCTGAAAACAGTCTTTTAGAACAGGACAATGATCCAAAATACACCTCAAAATCCGCAATGAACTACTTTAAAAAATGCATGCTGAATCTTTTGGAATAGCCCTCACAATCTCCTGACTTGAACATCATTAACATCTCAAGAATATCACAGAACTGGAAGTGTTCTGCAGATATGAGTGGGTGAAAAGTCCTAAAACAAGAACAGTAAGCTGTCTACAAAAAGCTTTTGCAAGCTGTGAAATGAAGGGGGTGTTACTAGGTACTGAGTACTGATTTAGTAGGGTGTCCAAACTTTTGCACATGCCACAAGTACTATTTTCTGCCCATCAAATATAAAATAGATTATAAATATACATATAAATAAAATAGATATAAAATTGCAGAAAAAAAGTCTCTTTGAAAATAGCTACAGAGGTTGTGTTTATTTTTCTGTTATCTGCCTATCTGCATAGCTGAGCTCCATGTTTGAAATGTGATAAATTCTGATTGAAAAAAACTTCATCCTTGATGATATACAGCCTTTGCAATCATTTTAGAATAAATAATGGCTCTCTTCATGTATTCATTTATAGCTTCCTAGCTTCCTACTGAATATTTGAAACCCATGAAGGACTCTTTTTTATGCATTTAGAGAATAGAATAGAATTTTATGCATTTATCTGAAACTAAATTGAGTTTATATTGTTGAAAACATTGATTTCATATCTTATACTGTTTCATACTATTATGTTTGCTGCTACTATACACTGATAATTGATATAACTTCTTTGATATTGTTTTATAACTTTGATAGTGTTGTTATAAAGTCCATTTTATGGTTCATGCAAGTAACAACAATGCTTGTGATATACATATTGTGACATAATTAATCACGATAATGATATCATATTGCCCACCTCTACTTTAGTGTCCATAAAAATATAGTGTAGGTTCGGGCCCCGGAGCCAGAACTGGACTGCGGGGACATCTTTGCTGGTGTGACGGTGACCCGGCAGTGGTTGTCTGCTTTAGATGAGTAATGTACAGCGAGACGAGAGGGAGCAGGCAGCATTTATTAAACCTGCACTGAGCCTGCTTCTAAAACAATGAGACTGGAGAGGAATTATTTCAGCAAGGACCCCTCAAGGGGTATGCTGGATCTCTCTTTCTCCCCCCACCCCCACCCCCACGTGTCCTCCAGACATGATAGATAATCCGGTAGGCCGTTTACGGCTCCACATGAGACTTCCAAAGGCACTTGTGTTATTGCATAGGGATATATGCTGTTGTGAATGAACAGTGACTTCCAGATGTAGGGCATTTATGAGGAGCTTACTAATGTGAATTGTTTAATCTTTTTGTCACCGGTTAAAACGTCTGTGGAGGGGTATGAAGCACTTCTAGTGTGAGTCATTGCAGAGGTTTCCAGAATAGAATGTGGCACGGTTTTACAAGCTAATTTGTGTGGCCGTGTTTTGGGATTTATCATCAAAGCTTGTGGGTAAACAGGACTGTGTAATGCAAAATGTACAAGAATGGTTCAGTAATGACCGTGAATCATCAGGGGGATCGGTCTTAAAACTCAAAAGGCCATAGTCTGAGGCCAGTTTAAAGTGTAGTTAAAGGTATAATTCAGTGAAAAAACACATTTACACTGTATTTTTCCCTGCCCCAAACATAGCTAATTTGCCAAGATAATTGTGGCATCTGAAGTTTTGCTTCTTTAGTTTTGTTTTGGAGCTATGAGGATAAGATAACCTGTTTAATCCCACATTTTCTCCAGGTATGCGTGTAAAAAGTTTTATTCTTGGTCACAATTGCGAAATATAAGAAACTACAGAGTCAGATTACACCAGAGCCAATTACACAAGAAATCAAAAATAAAAATATTTTATTTGGTTAACAGTGAATCATACAAAAAACTGTATACTGATATAATGTTGAATATAACATCTCTGGATGAACACTTTAGACAAAGTCAAGTTATATAAAAGAAAAAAAAAATTAATAGTAAAGATCACTTTCAACAGCAAAAGTGAGCCACTGCATTATCTCATTGGTTACAACTGTATATAACTTGTACTACAGCAGAAAACACATTAAAAACTTTAGAAACAAGAGCTTTACAAGCTAAAAACAAAATTTTGGTCATAATTGTGATCAGAGGATTTCAATGGGCTAAATCATTGCATTCTATAGATAGTTGTAGCATAGACTTGTGTATGTAGTTTTTGACATAGTTAAATATAACAACATATATTCATAACTAAAAAAAATTGTAGCAACTCTCTTGAAGCATGAATTATGTCAATGCTTTCTAAGGGTAAGGGGGAATTTGTTGTCAAACCAGTCCTTGAATTTGTTCTCAGAATGTTTTTTTTAACAGCATAGCTATTAAACCACCTGACATTCTCATTTCTTCCCAGTTATTTATTTGTTTTGAATATTATTACTGGTCATGGTGTAAATAATACACTGCAACTGGATGTTTTTTTAATCCTGCGTGTTCGGGTGTACCACATGCGGCACGGAAACTGGCTAGCTCCTTTCCTCCCTCCGTCTGACTGCGAGGAAGTGTTATGATCCACTTGTCAATCGGAGACGGGTCCTGATCCAGTTTCTCAGAGGCCTGCTGTTGGTGTAGAGCTTTGATGGATGGCTCTTAAGCTATACTCCACCATGCACGCTGGGCCTCAGAAGAATGGTGGCTTTGTGTGTTTGCATGCATGTATGCTGGACAGAAGTGCTTTGTTTGGTCAGAAGCCCCTCTCACAGCGGAGCGGGCCCTTTTGTGCTGGTGCCTCTCCATAGGGTCCAACTGGAGCTGTCAGAGAGAAAGGAGGAAAAGGATGGCAAGAGAGGAGAGGCAAGGAAAAGAAATGAATGTGAAAAGGGTGTTTATGAAAAAAGGAAGAGAGAGACAGGAAAGGAGAAAAAAGAAAGAGAGAGAGTGAGAGAGAGTCACTCAGGAAAGGGGCACTAAATGTAGATGGCAGAGGAAATAAACAAGAATATTTCAGCATTTGTTGACAAGGCCCCCTTGCACCCTTTTTATATGCGTGTGCGTATATGTGTGTGGGATGTTGGTGGGGGGGTTGCAGAGAGGGAGAGACAGAGAGAGAGAGATAGAGAGGGAGAGAGAGACTTTAACACTTCCCCCTCATAGGGTGAGTCCATCTGTTGTTCCCTCTGTAGACAAGCATAGCCCAAATGTTTAACTGAGCGACTGAATGTGAATTGGAGTATTAATACAATTATCAATGCCTCATTTATCATCAGTGTGATGGCAACCATGCCCTACTGATTGATTATTGTTCAGTGGATGCACACACAAAAACACACACATGCATAGTCACTGAGCAAATTCACTATAATATAGTCATTTATTAAATACAACTCCTAAAATTCAAATATACTTATGCAAATGCAAATATATTTACACTCTGATTTTTTCAGTGTTTTAAATGCAGTGTAAATTCTTGCTGTGTTTTAAATTGTCTTTGGTTTCTTTCCTAGTGAAATGACCTGTGCACATTTTTCAGTAATTTTAGCAATTTTGCAGTGCTATCCATCTGTAATCTACATTCAAGCCATCATTTACATGTATTACCCACTGCCCAGGCTGACAGTACCGAGGGGCATGAAAGAAAGTTACCTGAGCAGCCAGAGGCATGTGCTGATCTCTCTAAATCAGTTTGGAAATCATGACAGCCTACTTGATCATGAATGCAGTTTTACTTTTCCTTTAGGAAAGTCAAACACACTCTGTAAGAAGTTATTGTGAATAGTATGAAGCTGTGGGGAACTCTCAGGCCCTTCTAGTCCCTAATTACTTTGACTGTAGTAAGACTTTTCTTTCATTGAGTGTGTGTACATGCACTCAATAATCCTATCATAATCAGATTTCTGCAGTTATCTGATTATTCAAATGTAAACAGCATACTTCGATTTCTTAGATTAAAGTTAGGTATTGAAATCCGATTAGGAAATCCGACAAAGAGGACTGGGTTTTAGCTTAGAAATGTGGATTTTCAGTTCATGTAAAGTTGGATTTCACGTATTTGGATTTCTTTGGATTTCTCTGAGCATGTGCAGAAACAGGCTGGGGTACTGGAAATAAGGAAGTAGCATTCAGCACAGCACTCAGGAGAAGGCAAGAAAACAGTTTCGAAGCAATGTTGAAACCAACTACATACTTGTCGAAATGAAGGATTTAAATATTCTTCATCTTCTAGATGATGTATTTTTTATATTTTCAGGTAAAGCGGTGCCATGTTTTTTTTGAAAAAAAAGCCACAGCATGAAGTTTACATTAGAGTTTTACATTACATTTACCTCACATCTTCTATGAATTTATTGGCTGGTTGTAAAGCATAAATCCTATTATTGCCTGACTCATGTAGCCACAGAGTTTCCCATTATCTGATTACTCATTGATCGGATTACTGACAAAATCATTATTGAGTACATGTAAACACACTCATTGTTACTTTTGGTTGGAAACAAAGGGTTAAATTGGAAAAATATGGAAAATGATTGCCATTTTCTCTCCATTGTATCTATGTAGATACAGCCAGGTAAGCTCTCCCTTTGGTTAATGCCTAACTTATCTGATTAACCACAGGGCTAACATATCAGATGAACCACCAAAATAATTAGGAGTTGACAGCTGACTAATGCATTTAAGTCAGATGTGAGAAATGGAAAATGGCAGCTCTATGCCATGGCTCTTTACTGAGTCACTGTAAACTGCTAACTGGTCAAATATATGTTAATAAGTCTGTTACAAGCTTCAGATGAAACACTGGATGTATCTTACAAACCTCAAAAGTCCATTAACTTTATTTTGCAAATAATTAGCACTATGCAAGATTTTTTTTTTACTAAAACTGAAAGATGTAATATGCTAAAATATAGTGAGCATGCGCTGCTGCGAGTCACCTTGTAAAGCCTGAAATTATAATTTCAAAGTCAGAAAGCATCGGGTCAGATTTTACTGGAGTTTTTTGGACCATGACATACTTCTTTATTTGCTGACGTCACACGCACAGGCTTAAAAAAAGGTCCAACTTGATGTTTAGGTCTCAAATGCAAAACCAGTATTATACTGATGAAGATATGATGACAATAGTAGACCATTCACTTACATCCTCAGAAGACACGTCCTTCTCCAAGTTTTGACTGAGTTCTCTTTAGATACTCTTTCAACGTGCTCACAATCACAAGCAATAATACAAAATGTTCTTTGACATGCTACATGCAATTACACATTTCCACCAGAGAGGTCTCCAAATCCCTAAAAACTTACATGATGCAGCTTTAACCATATTTTTAAAGTATTTTTTACTCTAGGACAAACAGAAAGTGATTTTGTACCTATTTTTGATATGATCTGTAAAACAGTGTTTGTTTCATTTCTTGTTTTATTTTTACTGCTAAACAGTACCTATTATATTAATTAAAATCTTTATGTGATCCATGTCATGTGATCCACATAACAAAAGTACTGTACCATAATGATGCCTATAAGTGTGTTCTGCTAATGTATTAAACCAATATTTGTCGCCTCATTAAGCAAACTGACCAATATCAGTGTTAAGGTTTTGACCAGCATTCTCAGCTGTTTGCTCAACAGAGTAAACAGGTAAGCTTTACTGATTATTGAGTGCAGTACAATCAGACTCTTACAGCTGACTGGTAACTGCCCAGATGACTGTCTCACTTTGCATAACTGAGGTGGCCTAAGATGGCACTCACCACTCCTGACCAGCCCTTTTGGCTACGCCCAATCCACAGAATGGAATTTTGAAATAACTAAAGTTTACTTGAAGCTCGTCTTCCTTCCAAAATAATGTCTTGCCTTCCATTTCCCATGACAAAGTTTTCACACCCCACCACTACCCCATCTACTCCAGCTTTCTCAGTCTTCTCTGAGTCCTACCTCCTACACCTCTTAATTCTTAGAAGCCTTCTTGCTTAGCAGAGGCTGCCTAAAATTCCAGCCTGAGTTCCCAGAGTTCTCTTCCCACTCAGTCTCTTCTCATACTAAACACATATGCTGAAGATGTAGTCTAAACTAGCAAAATGCATTAAAATCACCTGTGTTAGATGCATCTTACCTGTAGAAATGCCATGTTTGCCAAATATTTAGTGTACCTACAGGACTTGTGTCCTCTTTTGCCCAAAACAAATTGAGAGTCCCAACAACAATACTGCACTAACACCCAAACACTCTCACACACACAATGCAACACACCCACCTGTTGCTTTGCTGAGCTCCATCTTTCAGTATAGGTCAGGTGAAGGTGAGACGTCATATGTTAGCTGTTTGTGTAGATAGAGAGTATGGCTGCAGGGCTGGACAGTAATTAGTCCTGGTAACACAAGCATGGGCGCCAGATTGTGGCAGTAAAATTCCTCCCCAGGAGCTCTCACAGCACGCTTCTGACCTCACACAAGCACAATGCTGCGCAAAGCAAAGGCACAGTCTGCTTCACAGTGTCTCTTACTTCTCAGTTTTATGTTTTGGTAGTCAGTTCAGATGGCCCATTTTAGAGACAGACACAATATCAGGCTCCTGTCTCTAGTTACAGGATATCATCTTAAAAAAATGTATCTTCATTTTTTTCAGTTTTTATTTTTCTACATCATTTGAACAGAGCAGCAGTATTTTACTCTTATTCTTGCTTCAATATTACTTACAAAATCTTGAGACCTTAACCTACATTCAAAGTTAAGAATGTTTTTGCCTTCTTTTGTCAAGTTACTATTATGGAGATGCATTTTTTAAATGTTTTATTCATTTATTTTATTAGACAGCGACAGTATGTAATGTCCCCATAAATGTGTATTTGCTGAACTTGTAGTCATTGTCATGAGTAAAATGTTCACACTAAGAATTAGGGCTGAATGATACTGTGGAGAAAGTCACATTGCAATAACTTGTTTTTGTGATAAATATTGCGATATTTGAACAATAAAAAAGGGATAAAAAAATAATCCAGATATGACTTACAGAAAAGTCACATATATTTCACATGTGAAGTGTAATAATGCATTTTGAAAACGTAAAGTGTGCTAAAATCATATGCTTTTTCATCTGTGAAATTCATTTTTTGGAAGGAAAGTTATTTTTTTTTCCCCAAATGGAGCCACTTCTCACTCTCATAATGAAAAAAAGCACTATATCAATACAAAAACATATTGTGATTATATTGCTACATATTGCAGCTGCAATATAGCTTCTAACATGCTGAAACACTTTAGTGAGCCCTGGATTGGCCTGCACCATTTCTTACCCAAATTATTAAAGCTTCTTGGATTATGTGAATGTCTCAATTCATCCAAACACCCAAAGACCCATCTGTGACTAGTCAGGATATAAACAGCACACAGTAAAACATTCAGTAATTGGCTAGCAGCAAATACTGTACCCTTCTGCAAGGTCAGTGTCTTAATAACAATTAACAAACAATACACTGTGCAGCCCTGCTGAGTTTATAGGGAATGTGTTTTAAGGAGAATGTGAAAACTGTGCAAAGCCCTTTTGCTCTCTTGGTTCTTTATTTTTTCCACAGCAAATGGATTAAAAATACTCTAATTAAAAATACTCTTAGAATACGCAGACACTTCTCTTGATACACCCAGGATAAGCTGTAGTAGGAGAGAAAGGATAAAGCATCGCCCTCAGCCTTCCAAGGTTTCAGTAAATTGCAATGAGAAATCCTCACAATTAGAGAAAGGGATTATTTAAGGAATGTGCTCTCTTTAATGAAGGTGATTCCAGTATTTGCCAAGATGGTGTGGTGAACTGTGAAGAACCTAATTTAAATAAGACTACTGGATGTGCATCGGTGCACACTAATGTGGCCTTTCACTCTCTGTGCTCTCTTCCCATGTTAAAAGCTTAAAACAATACAAAGCCCTAGTCACAAAGCCTGCAGCACGCTGCAAGAACACTGTAGAAGATGCACTCACAAGAATGCAGATTACAGCACAGCAGGTGACTGAAATAGGCACTGAGTAAATGGAAGAATCTCCATAAAATCCACACACTAATATGCAGTGGCACTATATTGGGCTACAATCAGTACTTGTAAAAAATCTACAACGTGCACCAGTGTGGTTGGTGTTTCTGATAAAACGGGCAATGTTTGTATGAAGTTCTGAGATAGCAGAAACACATATAGTGAAGGGATGAGAAATTTAGTCAAATTTCATATTCTAATCTGGCTTTATTTACTTAAACAGTAACCCCCCCCCCAAAAAAGGAAAAAACCCTCCATCACACGATACTACTAGCGTTAGGAGGTCTAAGGCCGAGACCTGTGAAGCCAGCCACTACATCTTTTCGAACTGCCAACCACGCAACATCATTGGACAGCTGAACGCACTCAGAGGAAAGTACCAACCACCAGATCTCACTGTCTGCAATCGTCTGTTAGACGTCAGCTAACAGACGATTGCGCTGACTAGCATTGTGTTGAGTGATGGGGGAGAAGGGGGGCCATCCCACCCACTTAGAGAGCAAGGCCAATTGTGCTCTCTTGGACTGCTGGCCACAGATGGCTGTAGCATCACCAGAGATCAAACGTGTGATCTCCTGATGATAGGGCCAACGCTTAGACGGTTGCGCCACTTGGGGGTTTAGGCTACCTGGCTATTACCTTACTATAATCAATTCATTGATGGTGAGATGTGGTTTGAGATTTACCCCAAGAAAGGTACCTAAAGTGTTTCAGATAGCCTAATGCTAAGTGTCCAATTTCATCTAAGCTAATATTACTTGCCTAGTCACATCGTATTTCACCTCATACCTTTAGCTCGGAAACAACAGGTTATGAAGAGTTTGTTAGCTGACACCAAATAAATTTCCTAAAAAAAGTTAAAAGTTTTATTCCATAAAATCTATATGAGTGGAAAAGTGGAGCTTCTTACATATTGATGTTTTTCTGTGATGCTTCCTATGTGCTATAGCTGCGCAGAGACCCTCTTGCAATGTGATTCTTCTCCTTTCATGTTCTAGCATTAGCCATCTGCAGTAGAATTTCTTTTCTTACACAAAAACAAATAAGAAACTCTGATCAATATGCAAGGCACAGATTTTACACTGCCCTCTGGTGGAGTACTGAGTTCAGACATCTCATGGTTCTTCAATATGAGAACGTAAAAAAAAAGATTTACTGCTCTCATTATGAATAAAACTACATGAAGGGCCTGCCAGCACACCCAGACTTACATTTACTTAATAATAACTTAATAATCCTACATCATTTACTAATAAGGCTTAGTATGTGGATGTTCATGGAATTTTAGGGTTAAAGCCAGACATGCTAACCCCAACATCCGGCGAAAAGTGCTAAACAATGTGTATTCATGGCTTTATGCAGGAGGTAAATGAAGACACTTTTTCCACTGTGTTCTCACAGTTAGACTGGCTTGATGAGTAAAGGTGACTCGTGTTTGGAAAGTGGTAAACAGGTCATTGTGACCAGTGCTGCAGCGTGTCCTCGCTCTGCATGCAGCCTCTTCATCCAGTCTCCAGTGAACGCAGTCTGCTAACCAGCACAGCCACTATTCATTAGTGCTTGACCACAGGAGCTCTGCTCATCAAAGATTAACACCAACATGCTGAATTATTGATTCATCAGGCCTACTGATACAGCAGCTGTGCGAGGCTTCTCCACAATGAGGGGCATCAGCGAAATCACACGAGATGCAGCCCTCATTGCAGGTGCTGTTGGGCTAAGAGTGTGAGGGCTTGTGCTTGTGGGTCAGCATGATCTCCTGAGCACAGATAAGGCTTAGAAGTGCACTATATGGAGATGGACTGCAGACAGGTGGGTCCAGGCATCGTACACCATACAAAAAAAATGTAAGAAAAAACTCACAATACATTTCTTGATCTTGATAAGATATACAATAATTTGTGAACATGGACCCCCATTTCCAATCTTCTTTAGTCACTTATTATAGCCTATATTGCTATGAAGATGACACAGTGCATTTATTCTGCTGCCAAGACTATACCACTGCTGTCTGAACAAAACCCTGTATCTCCATTTTTGTGTCAATTATGTCATTTTTCAGTTTTTGATATAATTTGAAAATGTATGTTGCCCTTACATTGTGTATAAATCTTATGATGGATAGACTTAAAGAAATGACCCATATGTATGTTTTTGGTTTCTCCTGTTATCATTTTGGAGATGTGAGGTTTTGTTCTGACAGCAGTGATATACTCTTGAAAATAAAGGCTCCTAAATTATTCTTTAACACTTTATTTTCAAGAGAATATAGTTCTAGGACAAAATTGGTAGAACCTTAACATCACAAATAAAGGTGCCAAAATGCCATAAAAGAGAAACATTAAGTGTCAAAGGAGCCAAGAACAATAGGAGTCAAGAACCATTAAGAGTATTTTAACAGTATTAGTAAGAGTATTTTTAACATTAACAGTATTTTTTATGGTATTTTATTTTACCACAGCTGGCCTCAATATGAAAACACACAAAATTCTAATTGACACAGAATAAAATTGATTAATTATAACAGGAGCAGGGGCTGGTAAAAATAAATATCAATTTTATTTTATTGCATTGACTGTGATTATAGGCTATAAGTTAAGTCTCTCTAATTTCATGCATACATGCATCAAACAGGACTGGATTTTACCCAATAGGCTTGAGAATGTTCTTTGGCTCATGTTAACAAAAATATTAGGCTCCAGCTCAGCTAGCCCCCCATTCTGTGGTCCATTTATGAATGTATACAAACACATGATGTTTGTAAAGTGAAAGTAACAGAGTAGATAAACCTGGAAGTCTGTATGGTGTAACTGATACACTACTGGATGCAATGATCTGCTATGTTATGCTACAAACTATATGCCCAAGCGCATCCTCCTGGCTGTGGGGCTAATGTGGCTCCTGTGGTGGGGTAGTGCAGACCCGGAGAGGGTCATTAACTTCTGGAGGTGACCCACAGAGAGGGTCCTAAGCTGGCTGCTGGAGCCCAGGGAGAATGTGTTGTGCTAGGCTTGCTCTGTTACTTTTGTCCCTTAGCCTCCTATAGGGAGGACATCTGTCCAACCAGCTGCCTCCGTCTTTTTTCTCCAGCACATTACCTTCACTCAGTTTGTCGAACCGCAGCCCCTGCTGCATTAGGATTGTTATTGCTGTGTGCTTTAATATCCGTCAACAGGCTTGCAAAACACACAATCTCCCTGTACAATCATATTCACTTCACATTTTACAGTAGATTGGCATTAGGTTCAGGGGTTCAGGCATGAAAATCACAGTTCACAGTGATTCATTTTAGTTTCTTTAGGATACTTCCCTTTAGGAAACTAAAAGCGATTCTTTGCAAAATGCCAAAGAAGAACCATTTTCAGTTTCCTAAAGAACCTTTTGATTGATGGTTCTCTGACGAGCCAGTTTTTAAATGCTTCCAGTTCTCAATCAAACTCTAACCACCCTAGGAACTCCAGCTCCCAGGTTTCCTTAGTCTTTCATGTGACTCATCCAGCCAATCATCTGTCAATCAGCAGATCACAGTTGCCAGAATACTAATTGTTTTCACCTCTTTGCCCATTTATATGTACTTGCCTCTTTGTCTCCCTCTTTGTGAAGTATTGCCTCTGTTTTCCAGTGCATACAGAGCCTTTGTAGTCAGTCTGTAGTTAGTTCTCCTGTTATGACTGTGCTTTGTCCATCGTTGTCAATTCTCAGGTTTACCACTTTGGCTAAGGTTACTGGTGGTTTGCTTTTTGGTTTAGACCAGGGGTTGGCAACATGTGGCTATGGAGCCCAATGCGACTCTTTTACTGCTCTGTTGCAGCTCCACAGCAGAAATAGGTTTTTAGGTAAAAATAAAATATACCTCCTTTGCAGTAAAATAAAGCTCTGCTGATCGTTCTAACACTGTTTTAACAATAAATGGTCTTAAATGCTAGAGATATTGTATAACTGCTAACACACCCTTTAACTCTGAAGATTGACACGCAGACTGCTGGTTACCATAGCAGTATAGCAGCAGCCTAGCTAGCAGCTAACAAAAAGGCAAAGAGAGAGATTTAAGATGAACATCTGTAATTTGGTGGCAAATGGACTCATTTGCATTTATAAGCACTCAGCTGGTTTCTTGACATTTCCATTTAATCTGCAGCGAGAAACTCTCAAACACTAAAAGTCATGAGGCTGAAGTCAGCTTCTCGTTTGCCAGCTTCTTGTTCGAAGTTTCCCGTTCCACCTTAAATCGTGCAGCATTTACATTCTTTGCCCCAGGCAGCATTTAAGGTGGAACGGGAAAAGTAGAACCAGAAGCTGGCGAATGTGAAGATGACTACAGCCTGATGCAGACTGAGACCCATAGGGGCGCTTAGATTTTTAGGGGTTAAATAATATTATTATTATTGATTACAGTTGATTGAACATTCTAAAATTGTTGGAGTTTAATACTACCTTCAGACTATGATACGTCAATACATTTTTATTTGTGATGTCAAAGTTAAAGCGGTAATAACATGATAATGTGACAAATTATTAACACTACAAATTTTTAAACATCTTTAATGCATTTTGCATGTTTGACCCTTCAAACAATCTGCAGTTGAGGCCCAGCTGTTTACAAGCTTTATGCTTTGTTCTTGTTCTACAACACCACAGCTTCAAATACAGCTTTTAAATGGAAACTTCTATTATGGCATTGTGTTTAAGATAAAATCAAAGCAATTTCCAGCTTCTGCCATTCTAAGAGTACGTAGCGTCTGACATGACATAACATTGCAGTATGAGAGAGAGGCTACAATCACAAAGGAGCTGGAACATGCAGGCACTGTTGTTCTTGCTAGATGAGGTGATTAAAACTGAAAACAGCATTCACACTCTTTTCATGTTCTCCCTGTGTTCATATGAGTTTCATGATCAGTTCGTGTGAATCCTGCATTCACATGATAAGGATAATGTTACTGAATTGCTAAGTATTAAATACATTCTGATAAAGCTTATTTTGTCCACTCATACAGCTTCAACTAAATGCACTGCTTTATAAATGGAAAAATAATCTTTCTTTGTGATCAAATCTGAGCATAAACGATATGACCAATCATGATTTATTGCCCTAAAGAATGTGATTGACTGCGATTAATTATTTTAACAGCCCTCTTTTTTAATAGTGTGACTTTACACGTACAAATGCTTTAGACCTCAAATGTTTTCTGATAAAATTGTCCATAGCGCAATATAGCACACAGATGAAAGATCAGCAGCACAAAAGTGTTTGAGGTGGTTTTGTCTCTCTGCGGTGTGTGTGAGTGGTGTGCTGTGCTTCTGGGGTCAGAGAGGAAAGGAAACAAATTCCCCAGGTTTGGCTCCGGCCTCTTTGATAGTGTCACTCTTTTCTCTTAGTGTGAGGGGCACACAGAGAGCGGCGAGATGTGGACTGTAGATACATTCTCAATAGAGCACTGCAGTCACACAGGTAATGGGGAAAATGTCACACAGGAGAGGAAGCTTCTAGATTAGTTTCAGCGTTCCTATCTGGCTTATCTCAAAAATTATACTGGTATTATTTTAGTTCACTAAAAATGATCCAAGGGGCTTTTTTTAACTTACACAATTAAACATTAATTGCAATTACATTTTATTTTGAGGTAGTAAAGCCTGTTTATGCTAACTGAATGAAACTGGATCATAATTGAAGTGTTCATGTGATGAAAAAGAAAGAATTTTCCTCACTTTTTGAAATAAAAGAGTTTGATGTAGTATGTAAATACTGGTAAAGTTTGAAGATATTCCATTCCATAATTCCCAGTTCATACAGTCCATACATGGAAATGAACCCCTTTTCACAGTGGCTGTGAAATACAGTATTCCCTTGTTTTGGAAGTGAGTTAAACTATGCAGTTTTTTAAACTTAAATTAGTTTTTGAGTATATGTGAGACAAGGCCCATAATGTAACATGACAGAACCAGCCAGACACTTGCTTTACTTATGAAAGGTTTGACAATACTTGTAGTAGGGAAGCAGGCGTAGTTCAAAAACGAATATATATATATATATATATATATATATATATATATATATATATATATATACAGAAAAGGACATAACAAAGATGTGATCCAGCAAAGGCAAAGTCAGAAAGTCCAGAAACATGGCCAAGTTCACGATAGGACAAAATAGCAAACAGGACACGCTCAGTAGCTCTACTATAACAAGCAATATTTCACAAAGTATCTAGTCTAAAGCCCCTAAACTAAGACTAGTCACGTGACAAACAGAGCAGGTGAAACAGATCAGTATTCAGGTGATCGAGAACGGTGATTGGTGGATTGTGGAGGTTCTGCAGTCACGTGATCTCCCAGGAGGTCTGGTAAATGGAGTCCTTAGGTGAGTCGGAGCTAGAGGGATGCGTGATGCATATGCTAAACAAGAGGAAATAGACACTTCTTATGACTTGTCCCAAACATAAATGCTTTGTTAAATTTTTGTTACACTCTCACTTTAAGAGAACAGAAATGAAAGCGTGAAAATGTATTAATTCGTGCAGTCTGCTGGTCGTAAGGGTCTTGTAGAGTGTTGTGGAATCTGGGTGATTGGTTATCTGTCAGATTTGATAAAGCTGGATGGATCTCGGGGTTCAGCATAAGGTACAGTGCAGTTCATTATCCTGCCGCTTAATATTTAATTCAGCGATCTGAAAGAAATGATGTAACATTTATGAAGAGATCTGTCTCAGAGTTCCACAGACACATTCATTTTCATCTGTAGCACTCTCCTCTGACTGAGAGACATTTTCTCCAGTGAAGCTCACTTTCTTCTCACATTCAGATGACAAAAGCACTGGCCCAATTTAGCTTCTGGATGTGTGAGCCGGAGAAGTGGACATGCACCAACCGGGCCCTTTGTTAAGTACATCTCCTTGTATCTACACTCATTGTCCATTTTATCAGTTCCACTTACCATGTAGGTGCACTTTGTAGTTCTACAGTTACAGACTGTAGTGGCCTCTGTCTCTCTGTATACTTTGTTAGCCCCCTTTTACCCTGTTCAGACCCCCACATAGCATATATTATTTGGGTGGTGGGTCAATCTCAGCACTGCAGTGACACTGACATGGTGGCTGTATGTTAGTGAGCAACATAGGAGCACCTAATGAACTGCATCGTCACAGCATGGGCACAGAGACAGGAGCAATTGCGTAGCTTTTTCCTTCCTCTCCTCTATCTTTTGTTCATATGTTTTATTAGCAGCCCATGTGCACCTTCCTCCAGTCACAAGATCTGATTATAAGCAGCCACTGAAAATGCATTCGAGGCACGTGGAAATGCCAGATGTGTCTATACATTGCAAAGTCTACCTGTCTACAAGTCACTCAGGATGGACATAAAAACACCAGGCAGGAACAGGACCTTAGGTTAAGGTTACTGTCTAGAGTTAGGCTTAGAAAATTCTTATTACATACAGGTAGTTACATATAAATGTAGTTACATGTAGGTGTCGTTACACAGGGGTAGCTATATAGGTGTAGTTACATTGAGATATTCCATATAGGTGTAGTTACATAGATGTAATTACATATGGGTGTAGTTACATATGGATGTAAAGATATATAGATGTAGTTATGTATAGATGTAGCCACATATAGGTGTAGTTACATATCATCGCTGTCCAAAAACAAACACGCATCTCCATTTTTGTTGATTTTTATTTTTCTGCACCCTTTGAACATGACAGCTGTCCTTTACATTGAGTG
Organism: Colossoma macropomum; assembly: GCF_904425465.1. Taxonomy (NCBI): domain Eukaryota; kingdom Metazoa; phylum Chordata; class Actinopteri; order Characiformes; family Serrasalmidae; genus Colossoma; species Colossoma macropomum. The sequence goes on from NW_023494798.1 coordinate 19,713,246, forward strand.
GTGAATGGACCAATAAAAATGCTCCTAAAATACTTGAAATTAAACCTTTTTACATTCACTTACATTAAAAGTACATTTTTGCCTTCTGCTATAAAGTTCCTGTTTTGGAGATGCATGTTTCTCTTTGGACAGTGATGATACTGGTGTAGTTTTATATGTGTAGTTACATATAGGTGTAGTTATATAAGTATGGTTATATGGGTGTAGCTGCGTAAGTGTTGTTACATAGGTGTAGTGACATATAGTTTTATACAGGTGTAATTCAATAAGTATAATTACAAATAGTTGTAATCATATGTGTAGTTACATAGGTGTAGTGACATATAGGTGTAGCTATATATGTGTAGTTATATAGGTGTAGTTACATAGGTGTAGTTATATAAGTGTAGTTTAATACTTGTAGTTATATAAGTGTAGTTACATCATTGTAGTGAAATATAGGTGTTGGTATATTAGTGTAGTTACACAGTTGTGGTGAAATATAGGTGTAGTTATATAATTGTAGTTATATAGGTGTAGTAATATAAGTGTAATTACATAGGTATAGTGATATATAGGTTAGTTTATAAGTGTAGTTACACAGGTGTAGTTACATGTAGGTAGCTACAAATAACCTATACACATGGGACTATATATGACCCCACATCTTGACCTTGTATAAAAACAAACCTGTGTGTGTGCGTTTTCCTTCATGCCTTTCACTTGGGAGGCATGACTAACCACGTGTTAGAATTTGTGCGGAAAGCATATGGCTAAATTGATGAGTTTGTTTCGGACGGCTAGTTCTCACTGATTGTGTGTGTGTGTGTATGTGTGTGTGTGTATATAAGTGTGTGTTACTGTTCTCAGGTCTCAGATGTCCACTCTGTGGTTGTCTACAGCGTCACTGCTGAATCCTCTCATCTGAGAAAGTCACTCACACACTTCGGCACACTCGGCTAATTAAACGGGCTAATTACCCTCCCTCACTGCGCGCCTCTGGCCTCCATAGCCCTCACGCCATGCCAGTGTTTCATCCCTTCTTCCACTCTTCCATCTCCTTCATTTTAACCTGAGCAAAATGAAAAGGGAGTCAGTGCATCCAGCAAACTAAAACTTTACATCAGAGTCAATGTGTGAGGGGATTGTTCTCTCCTATGCTAATGTGCTAATGTGAGTGGTACACTGGAGGTCTGATCACAGTGTGATTGGGTGGCTGTTTATCTGCTTCCAGCTTGGCTTGTCTTCCTCTCTTTACAGAGTGATTATGAGCCCTCCTGTTATGGATTTAGGTGGATGGCAGTGAAACTGGGCAAGTGCATGTGACAGGAAACGTTCCAAACTGACAAGTGCCCAGTTATCCTTGTGTGTGAGTCAGTAATACACATGCAAGTACGCACACACCCTAGGCAAAGCTTGTCACAGACAGTGCACATACAAATATTGAGTTTGCTGGCCTGGGTGCTGCCATGTGTGCATTTGTTTTTTCCTCTTTTTTTTGTAATGTAGGTCTGTAGCTTTTGCATCCTGATCCTGATTATGTATTGGGCACACTTGGTGTTACATACTGTTACCTATAAAATGGACCGACTTAAATAAATTCAGGCATATAGATGACTATTACTATTGTTTGCAGATATGTAACATCCTTGTGTCCATTTTTATCAATAATGTTTGTCCTGCAGTGTCAGAAACCACATAAACAAGTCTATTTGAGGTTACTTGCAGGGACATTCCGGCCTAAAACTAGCATGTTATATCATGTTATGTAATATTCTGTAGTGCAGCATGGCATCCCACAGCCACACTGATTTGACAGAATTCACAAATTTGTATCTTTTTTGTGTTTTCATATCAATGGACCTCATTCACCAACTGTTCTTAAGAAGAATTTTTTTCTTAAAACCCACTTTTTCCAGTTTTTACAAAGATTCTGACATTCACCAATGTTTTCTTATTTGTGATTTGTTCTTAGGTAAAAACAGAATCTATGTACACTCAAAAGCATGCAGGGGAAAACAATTCTGCAGTTCACATCACAACTCTGACATAGGCTTTTTCTTAGAACCTTTTTCTTAGGCTTTTTCTTAGAACCTTTCTCAAGAACACATTTAAGAAAAACATAAGAAGATATTGGTAAATAAGGCCCAATGTTCTCTTACTATAATAGCCAGCAAAAACATCATCCAACCATTGGGAATCTCCCCAGTGGTGATTAAAAAAATCGTGACCGCTAGCATAGCCAGTGATACAGAGGCTAATAAGTACAAATGTGATATTCTAGCAGTTCAGATTCCACTGGTCCAAATTCAAGATCTATTGCAAGAGAAATACCCAATAGGCGGACATAAAACTCAGCTCAGCACTGAGGACTTGGACAGTTTTTTCAGTGTTTTTTATTAAGTTTATGCAGATTTATGAAAGTTCATATCTTACAGGAATCAACTAAAGTGGCTAACTTGCCTGCTATTACTGTCTCTCAGCACCACAGCGACTGTTCGGCTCTCTGCGGGTAAGCGTGTGATGAGGACATGCTCAGCTTCTTCACCCAAACGAATGGTTCTTTATTTGTGTATTTCTTTTTGTTTAAATGTTGTTTGCCACTTTAACATCTTTCACTTATGACTTATTTCACTTATTTAATATCTTTATTTTATCTTTCAGTTTTTCAAAGAAATGATGAGCTTTGTGAAATCATTGAAGGGTGTTTTGCTGTGCTCAGTGTTATTGTTACAAGGACATGACATGATTTCTAATGTCTAATGTCACATACACTATATAGACAAAAGTACTGGGGCACCTACACATTACAGCTACAGGAGCTTTTATGACATCCCATTCTAAATCCATAGGCATTGATATGGAGTTGGTCCCCCTTTGCAGCTATAACAGCTTCCACTCTTCTAGCAGGCTTTCTACAAGATTTTGGAGTGTGTCTGTGGGAATTTTTGCTCATTCATCCAGAAGAGCATTTGTGAGGTCAGACACTGATGTTGGACGCAATCTCCATTCTAGTTCGACCCAAAGGTGTTTGATGGGGTTGAGGTCAGAGCTCTGTGAGGATTGGTCAAGTTCTTCCACACCAAACTCACCTAATCATGTCTTTATGGACCTTGCTTTGTGCACTGGGGCTCAGTCATGCTGGAACAGAAAAGGGCCTTCCCCAAACTGTTCCCACAAAGTTAGAAGCATACAATTGTCCAAAATATCTTGGTATGCTAAAGCATTAAGATGTCCCTTCACTGGAACTAAGAGCTCTAGGCCAGCCCCTGAAAACAACCCCATAGCATTACCCCTCCTCCACCAAACTTTACAGTTGGCACAATGCTGTCAGACAGGTAATGTTCTCCTGGCATTCACCAAACCCAGACTCATCCATCAGACTACCAGATAGAGAAGTATGATTTGTCACTCCACAGAATACATTTCCACTACTCCAGAGTCCAGCGGAGTGGGGCAGACCTAGCAGGACAGAAATTTCACAAACTGACTTGTGGCAGAGGTGGCATCCTATGACAGTGTCATGTTTAAAGTCACTGAGTTCTTCCCATTCTACTGCCAGTGTTTGTCTATCAAGACTGCAAGGCTATGTGCTTAATTTCTCCACCTGTTAGCAATGGGTGTTGCTGAAACACCTGAACTCAATAATTAGGAGGGGTGTCCCAATACTTTTTTCCATGTAGTGTACATCACAAAGTGAAGATCTTGAACATCATTGTTGTAGTGTGTTCAGTCAGTGTTAGTTTTGTTGATGTATTTTGTGTTTTTAACATTAAAATTACATTAACATTAGTGATGGGAGCTTTTTCCGCCTCTGTACTGGGCTGTTTTGATTTCCATGTCCTGGTTTTGTGTTAGCATTAAAGAGGTGGCATTCATCTTTTAAAGGAAATCAACTTGTACTTGCCATTTTCTTCAGGATTTATGATAAAATGTTATTTTAAAAAACGTAGTAATTAAGCCTCTAATGCAGTGTCCTGCAGCTCACAGCAACATGAAGCCAGCAAACACTGGCATGGTGACAAAGTTACCGGCAAAAATGGAAGATTATCAGAGAGAGCTTCAGCAGAGTAGATTGTTTATTTTAAGTGGAAAAAGCAAGTAGGACACTCTGTACTCTATTATATTTGTTGTATAATACTGCACTGAGTTTATATTCACTGATCCAGTTTACTTCACCACCACATTGATGGGAAAAGTTGGGAAAATTGAACATAACGTTCACCTTATGGTTGTGGTCTGCGGAATGTTGCTGCTGGCAGAAGGAGAATTTTCCATTGCGGCTTTATTGAAAACAATGGAATATCCGGTTTGCTGATGTTCCTCTACCACCAACATGTGAAGCAAGACTCTGAGAATGGTCAGGATTCCACAAGAGTGTTCTAGAATTCTGTTGGGGTCTAAAGAATTAAAAAACTACCTAAAACTATTACTATTTTTTTGCACATTCAGCTTACCTACTGTCCGTCTGTCTCTTCTATCTATTCTTTCTCTCTTTATATCTGTATTTCTTTCTTTCTGAGTTTCTATCTCTCCCACAGCCTTTGCTTAACTCCCTCTTCTCTCTATCTTTTTTTTCTTCTCTCCCCCTCACTTTCTCTCTCTCACTCTGTGTGAAACTGCTGGCTAAGCCACTCTGCCTGGACAAACTGACCTCTCCAGTCTTTGTGAGGACTCAAGCTGCTCGGCATGAAAAGAGCCTCTTCAGGGCGGAAGAGGAGAAGGGCCCGAATCCCGAAGCTTTCTCTTCTTCCCTTCATCCCTCCTTCTCTCTTCCCCCACGCCTCTCCGTCAGCCCCCTAGCCTCGCAGTGTTGGACTCCTTCCTGTCTCAGCGCAGGCCCACAGTGCAGTGAGTGTGCAGTGCTGTTTCTCTGGAGATATCTGCTCAGTGCTCCACTGAAACGCTGCAGCGTCTCTTTCTCACAAACGCTGAGGAAACACCACACTAAGGCTGCCCTGAGTAATTTATTGGCATATGGAATCCCATGGGTAGTTGAAATGCAGCTAAAATGGATGATTGATGGCAGGTTGTGTGAGGAAACAGCTTGTTCACTCATATTTAATGATAGCTGGACTGAGTCAATCATGCAATAATAGAGCAGTGCACAGAAAGGCACAGGGCCCTGTGGCAACACACACACACACACACACACACACACACACACACACAGATGTCACCACTGCATGCTTTGACAGAAATAATTAATATCCAGCACAATTTTGATTGATTTCTAATAAACTCAGCACTTCATTATCAGCTCTGTGCAATGCAGAGCGGCTGAGGTTTCATTTCCTGTGAAGTGTCAGTTAGAGGAAGTCAAATTTTATGAATTTTCTCCTGTGTAATGCAATGTGAGATGACAGACAAGAGGCTTAACTCAGCCAGCATGTGTATGCAGCCACAAATGGCTAAGTTGCAGACTTGCACTGTGTAATATAATAACTTTCAGGAAAAGAGCAATAGCCAAATCGATTGTGGTCTAAGTAGACTAGAAAATGAACCAAAAACATTTTAAATTTCATTTACATTGTTGTGCAAAAGTCCACCTTTTCATTTATTTAATTTGTAGTCAAAACGCACAATACTCGTAGTCCGTAGATAGGCGGTGGTCGAATCCAAAAAGGCCAAAATACAGAGAATGACAAACAATATTAAGCAACCAGATCCGAAAGAGCAAAGACCAAAGTCCAGAAACATTGTCAGGAAACCACGAAGGCAGTATAACATACAGAAACACTCAGTAGCTCTACAGAGAGAAGCAATACCTCGCAAAGAACCTATTCTGAAGCCCTGGCTTAAATACTTAGCTGGATCTAGTCATATGATAGTCATATGAACAGGTGAAACAGATTAGTACTCAGGTGACCTGGAACGGTGATTGGTGGATTGTGGAGGTGCATTGGTCATGCGATCTCCCACAGAATTCTTGGAAATGGAGTCCTCACAAATGTCAGAGCCAGAGGGATGCGTGACATCATTGCTGTCAAAAAAAAAACAAAAAAAAAAAAACATATTTTTACAGGAGAGGGAAAAAATATTATTAACGGTAATGGTAGCACTTCTTAATGGTAGCACTTCTTTTGGTCCATTCATCATGAAATTTTGGCAAGGTATAAAGGACAGCTGCTGTGCTCAAATGATGCAGGAATATAAAAACAGAAAAAAGGATTTTTTTCTTGGACAGTAAAGAAATATTTAACAGATAATTATCCAGAAGCCTCAACCATTAAATACATCAGATTTCTACTGTGTCCACAGTTTGCCTTTATTGCAGCTTCCATTCTTTTTGGGAGACTTGCTTTCAGTTTCTCAAGAAATCAGCAGGGATATTTTTCCGCACATCCAGCTTACAGCCCAAGTAATCCCAAACACATTCAATGATGTTGAGATGTGGACTCTGGTGTGGTCACTCCATTGTCCTGAAAACACAAGCAGCTTTATTTGTTTGATTCGCAGATTTTTTTGTCTATTTTCTTTTCTCAGTAGCAGCTTCCTAAAAGCTACACATAGCATTGATTTGTCTTCTCACAGTGGAAGGATGGACAGAAACACCTGTGGATTTTTTCGGATATGAAGCAAGAGTGGAGCTTGATTTTCTCCTCTCTATCAAAGATGAAAGCTTTAAGGTCTGTTTGCCTGAAGGTGACAGTTTTGGAGGTCTACCAGGTCATACGTTGTTCTCAGTTTTAGAAGTTTTGGGAACTCTTTTTTCTCTGATCTTGTCCTTCCTTATGCAGTGAATAGCTTGTACTTGTGGCCGTTTGACTGTAAATTTAGATGAAAGAATGGTGGTCTCTAGCACAGTACTTCTCATTTTGATTTGACTCGATGTGTTCATTTGAAACTGCAGAATGTTTGTCATGATAACAGTTTCCCTCTGTGCCTTTACAGTCCTGTGAAATGTTAGGATGGTTATCGGAGAGAATTGGGAAGATCCTTTTAAAATTGCCTTTGTGTGTAGACCTGCCTTCCTGTCACAGTTAGATTATCTCATATCCCAGTACACACCATTAGAACTCATAAGCCTGCCTCCATCTTCGAAACGCTCAATTGAAAGCGTGGGCTGTTTGTTTCCGAGATGGTGGAGTGGGACGCCAAAGGCACATGCTGTCTGCTTTGGAAGGCAAAGCAATATCATTGGCATAAAGCATTTAATAACATTTTAATCATCCACTCTGGGCCCTGCCAAAAACACTTTCACAGCTGAATTTAGTGTAAAACAAAGAGGGAAGTCTGCTTTAATCGGCGTAATAAACCTGTGAATAATCTGGTTAAATTGTCATTAGTAAGATTTTAATGTATCTATTTGTATCTACGATAAATAGGTTGGTTTGTCAACATGAATTTGCGAGATGAGAATGAAACCTTGTTTCAAGTCCGAAGGTTCTCTCCTATGATGAGCCTACAAAAACTATGAAGTTACAAGGCCATAGGACACCTTTTAAAGAGTTAGAATTAAATGAATACTGTAGCTTTTTTTCAACCTCATCTATCTGCCATATCAGTAGTGTGCTGTCAATCACCATGGACAATGATTGGAGGAGAAACTGAAGCAAACATTCAGGAAAACATGGAGAGCAAGTCAAAATTTCTGTTCTCACAATCCCCTGGGCATACTAGGGGGACCGTACCCATAAAACTCATGGGTGTGGACAACATACTTTAATTACGAGGCATTAAAGGAGAACTCCACCAATGTTGCAAAATTACTCAATTATTCAGTGGTTTAGATGTAAACAAAATCATTCAGAGAGGTTTGGTGAGAAATGTGCCTTTCTAGAGAAACTTACCCAGTCAGAATTGTTCACCATTGTTCATAATTGTTCATTGTTCAGAATTAAGTGAATTAAATTTATTTTTTATGAATGAATTCAAAACAAAAACTGGTTTTGTGGTATTTGATCATATGTTACAGATGTGTCAGAGTATTCCAAACACAGCAAAAAAAAATCAGAGATCACCCTTATTTTTTACTATTATTTATTTAATTTCCAAGCAAAACAGCTATTACATACAATGTATTCATTTTTGCAGTGGGAAAAGAAACAAATAAACATATATTTCACAGAAACCTCAATAACCAAATACAGTTTTAGATTGTTCAGTATTTGTCTTTACTACAGCTTTCATTCTTTTCAGGAGGCTTGCTTTCAGTTTTTTGAAGAAATCTGCAGGGATATTTTTCATACCTCCAACCAATTGGTTGCATTTTCTGCTTCTCATGATCCAAGTAATGCCAAACACATTCAATGATGCTGAGGTCTGGACACTGGGGTGGTCAGTCCATTGTTCTGAGAACACCAGCAGCTTCTTTGTTTGATTTGCTAGTTCTCTTCTCATGAGGACGGACACAAAGACCTGTGGATTTTTTCAGATCTGAGTCGAGAGTGGTGCTTGATTTCTCCTCTCTCTCAAAGATGAAAGCTTTATGTGCTGTTTATCTTATGGTGACAGTTCTTGAAGTGTTTTTAGGAGTCTCATTTTCTCTACAGCTTTCAATCATTTTTTCACATAATTTTCTTTTACATTTCCCTTCCTTATATATATTTTACAACCCCATTTCCAAAAAAGTTGGGACACTGTGCAAAATGTAAATGAAGACAAAATGCAATGATTTGCAAATCATTTAAACCCTATATTTCATTGAAATTAGAACAAAGACAACATATCAAATGCTAAAACTGAGAAATGTTATTGTTTTTTCAAAAATATATGCCCATTTTTAATTTGATGGCAGCAACACGTTCCAAATAAGTTGGGATGGGGGCATGTTTACCACTGTGTTTCATCACCTGTTCTTTTAACAACAGTCTGTAAGCGTTTGGGAACTGAGGAGACCAACTGCTGTAGTTTTGAAAGTGAAATGTTTTCCCATTCTTACTTGATATAGGATTTCACCTGCTCAACAGTTCGGGGTCTCTTTTGTATTTCGTATTTCTCGTTTCATAAAGTGCCATATGTTTTCAGTGGGTGACAGGTCTGATCTGCAGGCAGGTCAGTTTAGCACCCTAACTTTTTTACTATAGATCCATGCTGTTGTAACATGTGCAGAATGTGGTTTTACATTGTCTTGCTGAAATAATCAAGGCCTTCCCTGAAAAAGACATTGTCTGGATGGCAGCATATGTTGTCAAAACATGTATATATCATTCAGCGTTAATGGTGCCTTCACAGATGTGCACGTCACCCATGTCATGTGCACTAATGCACTTCCATACCATTACAGATGCTGGCTTTTTAACTGTACGCTGATGACAAGCCTGATAGTCTTTAGCCTGGAGGATGCAGTGTCCATGATTTCCAAAAAGAATTTCAAATTTTGATTTGGCGGACCACAGAACACTTTTCTACTTCGCTTCAGTCCATCTGGAATGAGCTCAGGCCCAGAGAAGGTGGCAGCGTTTCTGGGTCCTGTTTATATGTGGTTTCTTCTTTGCATAGTAGAGTTTTAACTTGCAATTATGGATGCAGTGATGAACTGTGTTCACAGACAGTGGTTTTCAGAAGTGTTCTTCAGCCCATTCAGTGAGTTCCACTGCAGAATCATGTCTGTTTTTAATGCAGTGCCACCTGAGGGCCCAAAGATCTTGGCTAGCCAATACTGGTTTTCAACCTTGTCCCTTGCATACAGAGATTTCTCCCAGGATTGTCTAAATCTTTTAATGATATTATGTACCATAGATGATGAAATCCCCAAGCCCTCCTCATCTTTACTTCTGAAAGACTCAGCCTCTCTGGGATGCTCTTTTTCTACCCAGTGATGTTACTGACCTTTTGCCTGTTAACCTTCAGGTTTTTTTATTAGCATTACACAACTTTACCAGTCTTTTGTTGCCCCGTATCAACCTTTTTGGAACGTGTTGCTGCCATTAAATTCAAAATGGGCATATATTTTTCAAAAAACAATAACATTTCTCAGTTTCAACATTTAATATGTTGTCTTTGTACTACTTTCAAATAAATATAGGGTTTAAATGACTTGCATATCATTGCATTTTGTTTTTATTTACATTTTGCACAGTGTCCCAACTTTTTTGGAAATGGGGTTGTATATCTAATCTCCTGAGAAATATCTTCTTAGAAATTAATAAATTGAACTGGCTGTTTTGACTGGAACTTAAATAAATGGAGGGTGCCCCCTGACTTTTGTACTGTACCTGAAAAGGATGAGGTTGACCTTGTTCACAACTGCTGTGCACATTTCCAAATGTCCACTTCTTTGAATCTACATAGTCATCTGGTCTACATAGTCATAGTCTACATAAATCATGTAAGTCATTATAGAGCCTAATTGATAGAGGGAGGATTTATGATATGTTGGACATATTTTTTTTTATTTGATGCTATTGTTTGAACATTCATTCCTCCAATCATCACTTCATTGAGTAGATCAAAATAATTATTTTTCCAGTATTAAGCCAGGAGTGCTATTGGAGTTTTTCCTGCTAACAGGGTGCTGATCTGCAGAAGCTAGATAAGAGAGCTGTGCTGAAAGGATTGCATTAGAAATATGAGGCTGCTCACATATTACGGATGAGGTGCAGAGAGAAAACTCAACCACAACCCCCCACACACTCAAACACACCACCTATACCCCCAACAGCATGCATCAATTTTATTTGTTCTAGTGTTTCCCAAGGAGAGAATACCATATGCTGAGGGAATTACAAGAATGCTGTAGGTTAGGCTTTGTGAACAAAACTTCTCCAAAATGTTCTTAAAATGACCTTCCTACCAGCTTATCTTACTAATGGCTTGCCAGGAGATGGTTCATTTCTCTCTCGGAGGCTTTTCACATTATATATATGGTGTGTATATATATATATATATAAATATATGGTGAAAAAGTGAAAAGCCTCCGAGAGAGAAATGCACTGTTAAATGCACTGCTAAGCTATAAGTAAGACAAGCTGGTAGGAAGGTCATTAAAAATATACATTAATTTGTCCCATGGTGTTTTAATGTCATTTGCTTGAAGGGGATTTTTCCATTGATTTCGCAAAATTGCTTAATCGTTCAATGGTTTAGATGTAAACAAAATCATCCCAAGTGGTTTGGTGTGAAATGTGTCTTTCAGAATTGTCAGAATTGTTCACCATTATAGTACTAGGAACCAGATATCCGTTTCTTAAATTGCTCTAAAAGCTGCATCCCATTTAGTTAATACACAAAATGGTTATGAATTCGTTGCTTAACCTGAGACATTGTTTTGTGATAGTTTTGTAGTACGAGGTAGAAACCGGATGTCGTTATGTCTACACTACAAATATTGCCATTTTATCTGCTATTCAAAATCAGCAGTGAACTAACGTGTCTTTTAAATTTTTATGTGCCACACTGATAATGGTGAAATACTAAGTACTGCTTAATTCGAAAAATATGTTTTTTGGGTACTATTTTTTCTTTTTGTTATTTTTGTATCTCTTCGCCCTGCAGGTGTTGTGTGTTGTTTGGGTTGGTGGTATTGCATTGCACGGTGTCAACAAAACTAATAGCTTATGTGAGTAACTTATTCATCAGCAATAGATCATAGTTGCACCTTGCTGGTTAACTGTTCGGAATGGTGGTGAACTGCGCTGTACCAAGATGCAAAAATCAACGAAGACAATACAGGATGGCGGATTTTTTTTCCGTAGCCATTACAAATATCAGAAGTCCTGAGGTTGTGGTTAGTTGTTTTGAAGCTACACACAAATACCAAAGTCGAACAGCTTCACTGACGAAGACTAACTTACTCAAGACTAGTGAAAAAATGCAAAGCAGATTTCTTCAAATACCGGCAACTGCTAAAGAAAACTGCCGTTCCTTCTGTTGTATTTTCCACCACAGAAACTGAAATCAAGGTAAGGTCTCTCTCTTTTTCTCTCCCTTTCTCTCTCTCTCTTTCTCTCTTTCTCTCTCTCTCTCTCCCTGTTGTCGCCCTCTTCTTCAAGCCACTGCAACTCATTTGTGTATTCTAGTTCAAATCAATTTAACTTTATGACATTTTGGAAACAGACCTCCTCGAAGTCCTCTGTATACTCTGCCATCTTCCAAAATAGGTAAGAAAACTGTAAAAATAAACTGTAAACATTACTGCTGCTGGCATTAGCCACGTTGAACAGGTGGTAACGACAAAAGCACATTAGGTTGTGCGCATTTATCTCAGTTGAGAATGCGGTTTTGAGAGGAAACACGGAAGTAACTCTGGAGTAAAATTTATACTAAAAATATGTTTTAGGCCAAAAATTTGTAACAAAACTATCACAAAACAATGTGTCAGCTTTCGAGCAATGCATTCATAACCATACCATTTTGGGTAATAACTAAATGGGATGTAGCTTTTAGTGCAATTAAAAGAAATGGATGTTCCCAGTACTATAACTGTGAACAATTCTGACTCGGTAAGTTTCTCTAGAAAGGCACATTTCCCACCAAACCACTCTGAATGATTTTGTTTACATCTAAACCACTGAATAATTGAGTAATTTTGCAAAATTGGTGGAGTTCTCCTTTAATGCCTCGTAATTAAAGTATGTTGTCCACTTCTATAACACCCATGAGTTTTATGGGCACGGTCCCCCTTATATGCCCAGGGGACCACTAGGGGGCCCCCGCCAGGCAATTGTGAAATTTTGATTTGCTCTCCATGTTTTCCTGAATGTTTGCTTCAGTTTCTCCTCCAATCATTGCTTAGCAACTGTTCAGACAGCCACCACTACTTTGATTACCAAGATTTCAGGTTTTTAGCATTGAGCAAGCGTTGCTGTGAAGGTACTGAAGGTGGGGGCTATAATAGTGAGACCTGATACTTCGACAAGGTAGAGGATGCCTATTAGTGAAGCTAAATATAGAATGTCAGCCAACCAAGTTAAAGAAAAAAGTCATGTCGATAGTGATCTGTGAACTGTCTACAGCTGCATGTAAAGTCATCAGAGATAAGATATATTTTCACGCCTCATATGACAGTATGCTTTAGCTTAGGATGCTTCATGGTTTGGTAAATGTTGTGCTTGTCAAGAGTGGAAGCAAGAAAATGATGCATTGGTTGTTGGGTTTATGTTTTCCAGTGCTCTTGTTAATGTGTGCATAGTCCTGCTATTGTTTTGTCTTGAAAAAAAAACATGCAGTGGCATGCTCAACACCAAAGTTAGGATGCTACTATCAAGGTACTGCATAGCCCTCATGTAACATGCTATGATATCGTAAAACAATTCAGACCACTCCAAAAATTGTAGCCAGGTAGGGGCCAACCAAACATTGTGCCCATGGGCCGATAACTTGAAAGATCTGGGCCTGCCTAACAGCCACACATTTTCCTCTATCAGGCATGATTCTGTTTTCATTTTTCTGCTTTTGGCACACTGGGCATCAAGCGAGCCTTCAGTCAATTCCTTATCTTATCTGGGACACCATACATTAAATATTTCAGATTTTCAGTGCTGGAATGACACATCATCTGATGCAATCATCATTTACATAAATAACAGGAATGGTTAGCCAATTTGAATAAAGCTCAATCCAGCATTAATGAAGGCAGCTAATGTGCTCGACACGAGTGTTTGTGATCGCTGCGGCGCTCCTCGCATATTTTGTGGCTTGTTGAGAAAGACATCTCCATTATGTCAGCGTGCCGATGATTGCAGAATGTTTGCACAGTAGGCTTAATACGATAATAATCAGAGCTATGCTGAGAAGGGGTCGTGTGTTCAGAGCTGGGTCGAAATACTCCGATGACTTGTTTGTGATCTGAGCATTTCGGCTGTCGTTGTCAGTCTCTGTGGTCACTTCGCATATGAAAGTGGCAATTTGCAAAGCCCAGGTAAACCTGCCTGCAGTTTTGTCCTTGAACAAGTCACCTAGACTGAGCGTTGTGCTGTGTGTGTGAAAAGCCCTGAATCAGAACAAAAGTCTCAATCACTGAAGTGCCGCATGTCCTCAACCATGAGTCAGTTCGACTCTGAAATAGGTTTATATCCAAATACTGAAACACTGAAATAGGTTTGTCTATCCAAATACTGCTAATCGCAGCATAAAAAGCGATCAGATATGCCTCCACCACAAAATGTGGAACAGAAAATTACACGCGTGTACCAGCTATCTATCAGTGTTCTCAGCACTCAGGATATACATTTACAAATGTGAGGATAATTTTGTGTGTACACATGTCTTTCTTTCTGAGCGCGAGTGTGTGTGGGTGTGTAACTAATCGATACAGAGTGAGAACGGCTGCTCGGCATCACTCTATGCAGTGATAAATCTCTTCATGGCTCTACACACTTGAAATGCCTGCTATTCATGCGGCTGTGGAGGCTGCCCAGGCTTACTGAGACGCTGATAAGCAGGTGTGTGTGTGTGTGTGTGTGTGTGTGTGTGTGTGTGTGTGTGTGTGTGTGTGATCGCCCACAGGAGACCCAGTCAAACAGCCCTTAAAGTGCGCAGTGGGCGAGAGTGAATAGCAAAGCACGAATAGTCACATAAACATGAACACTGTATGTCACTTTACTGCAGAGAGCTATTCACACAGTCACCTCACAGAATCTCTCTCTCTCTGTCTCTCTCTCTCTCTACTAAACTCTCTTCTCTGTCTGTCTGTCTCTCTCTCTCGCTCTCTCTCTCTCTGTTTCTCTCTCTCCCCTTAACTCTTTTTTGCCTCTCCCTCTCTCTCTCTCTTTTTTCACTCTTTTTTCTGTCTCTATCTCACTCTTTCGTTAACTCCTTCTTCTATCTCTCTCTTTCCTAAAGTCCCACTTCTTTCTTTCTCTTGCTCACTCTCTCTTTCCTTTCTCTCTCTCTCTCTCTCTCTCTCTCTCTCTCTAGGTGTCTTTTCTCTCTTTTTTCTTCTTTTCTTTTTCTTTCCTTATGCCCTCTTCTTTTACTCTCTCTCTCTCTCTCTCTCTTTTAACTTTCTTTTCTGTCTTACTTTCTCTTTTCTCGCAGTTTCTGTCTCTCTTACACCCTTTACTTAACTCCTTCCTCTCTATCTCTCACTCTTTCTCTCTCTCTTTCTCTCTGTCTCGCTCTCTCTCCTAAACCTCACATTCTCTTTCTCTCTCTGTCACTCTCCCAGCTCTTTCATTGACAGTTGATCTCTCACATTGTATACATCAAACACACACACACACACACACACACACACACACACACACACACAGATACAAAGACAAGTGCATTGTATTTCCTTCTGACATATTCCCTCTCTTTCACTTTTTCCATCTTTTTCTATCTCTTTCATTCTCTTTCTCCACCTCTCTCTCTCGTTGCCAAACTCTCTTCTCCGTTTCTGTCTCTCTCCTTATCTCTCTCTCTTTCTTTCTCTCTCTCCATCTCTCTCTTTCTCTACTAAACTCTCTCTCTCTCTCTCTCTCTCTCTCTCTCTCTCTCTGTCTGTCTCTCTCCATTTCTCTCTTTCTCTACTAAACTGTCTTCTCTCCTTCTCTCTCTCTCTCTCTCTCTCTCTCTCTCTCTCTCTCTCTCTCTCTTTCTCTGCTTGATGATTTGCATGCCTCCAGCAGTAGACCTGGCTACAGAGTGCTGCTAAATATTTGTTTTTTTTTTCTTTTTGCCGACGCTCTTTCTGCTATTTTGGTCGCCTGTGTGGAAGCAGTGTGGGAGTGACTGATAGTGAGTTAGTGAGTCAGACAAGCAGCTCATACCCCAGTGATTTGTTCCCTTTCTCCTGGGTCTGCGTATGTGTGTATATGCGGTGTCAGATTTGAAAGGCGCAGTGAGTATACTCCTTGTGTTTCACTTGTTTGTGGATAAACAAGGGCACGGCCAGAAGCACAAAGCCAGCCTACTGTATCTCCCGGGGAGGTCTTCATGCTGCTTCAGAAAGAGATGGGCTAAAAATGAAGAGGGCTTACCCCAGTGAGGGTCCACTGCTGGAGGTGTGAGAACTAATACGGTTTCACTGTAAAACTGTTTCACCCACCGAAAGATATTATTGTTGTTTTGATTCACATCACATCATTGTTTATATGTCATCACACAGTTAACTACATAGTTACATTATTAATTACATTGAGGCCTATATTTGATTTATAATTGGTATTAACCGGTTTACGACACTTTCTTCTTTTTCTGTCTGTTTATGAAAGCATGTTTTTTTGTCTCTGTGTAGAATAACACTAAACGCACAACAATAACTCTATAAACTTGTAATAAATATCGCCTTTTCTAATGAATAAAAATATGGTATTGACAGGTGAAAGTTTAGAACCAACTGTTTCAATGCATGGTGGGTGAGAAATAATTAAATAAATAAAATATAAGAAGAGGTGTTTCATGGTATATACAACCAGACAGATGGAGGACATTTCAACCTAAGGGGTTTTTACATGCATGTGCTAGCATGTGTACACACAGAAACGTAATAAACACACTCAAAAAATTGTTCATGATTCAAATGTGTCAAGTGGTTGAAAACAAATAAAATGTTGTATCCCAACTCAATTGCTCTCATTACTTGTTTTGGCAAATAATTGCGTTCATGTGATGCATTTTATTCAGTTGCAACCCCTTGATACATTTGAATCATGTGAATTCAAAGTGTCGTGTTTTTCCATGCATTGCTGAGCAGAATGAGGCAGTGGAGAGTGAAGCACAAGAGCCATTACTCTATAGTCATTATAAAACATGCTGCAAAATGGGCAGCTTGAACTCTAACCTAACACATCCAATCCAGCTAATTGAGATCTCCCTTAGCATCTGGTCTATCCAAATGTGATAGATTAAGGTTAGTAAATTCAGCAGAAATATGGCTGACCAGGAGCACAGCACCACTGATGTGCTTTTTGATCATTTCTTGGAAAAGGGCTAGTGTTTTATTTGATCTACCCATGTAGTGCGCAAAAGGTCACATTGTTAAGACAGTTCAGGTGTGGTTTTTCGTCCATGTAATCTAATGTTTGCATGCTGGCAGATTTGGCATTTCTAATCTGCCTAGTTTCAATTACCAACAGCATAGTTTAACTGTAAACCCAATCTTATGTAATGATTTAAAACAAAGATTGCTACAATTGTTCAATAGGCTGAAAAGCATGAACAGGTCATTTGAGTGATGTTTTTTTAGGTATGCAGCACTTCATGAACCTGGCATATAACTCATACGTTCACTCAGTCACTTGTTCAACTTTTTTTGTCAGGTAGCTTTTGTATGTGTCACGGAAGTAACTGAACCCACACCAACAGGATCTCATGTATATATATGCATGCATTTTAACAATCATAAATTATATGTATATGAAGGAACGGCCATACTAAACAAACTCTGTGTATGTACATTAACATTGCCTTAATTCAATTCTGCTGCAATTGAACAACAACTGTTTATCGATATGACACACATTACAGTAACCATACTTCTGCTAGACTGTGGTGACAAAAAACCCCTATGGAAGATGGGGCTTCCAGATTAGTCACAGTGTGTCCTTGTTATAGGGTTACAGAATAAATGCAGCATTTTATACATGATTTATTCTGATATAGTTCTGATCTGATATTTATGTGTTAATGTGACTGCAGCAGACAAGCCTAATCAAAGAGTTAAGTCCAGCCTTTGTCTCTGAGTGTATTTTCTTGTGTGAGGGAGCGAGAGAGACTGGAGGGTATGTAATGTTGGATAGAGCAATGTGCAGCTTGTCTGGCTCTGGCTGTCTGATCTCTCCTCAGCCGTCGCTGTGAACACTGGAGCACATATGACTGTGTAAAAATGCCTGCCGGTTACTGAATTCAAACTCACTGTTAGCATTAGGAATCTCTGTGCAGTCTAACTAACTAATTACTGGTAACCAGTTAGCTTTTTATGTGAGCCTGTAAAGATGCAAGTAATACATACTCTCTACTTGTGGAATGTGAGAAGCTGGAGGTGTTTTTTAGCTTGTTATAAGCTTATGAAATCATGCTTAAGAGCTGAATTGGCCTTATATAAGCCTATGAATAACATGGCTGATTTTAAGAAATATGGTATACATGTGAAAGTCTTCTATCCAGTGACAGAGTTGATGTTTTATACCTTTTAAACACAGCCTTTTCCTAAATAATGGCTAAATAATGGGCTTTTATACTTTTTAAATAAAGATTAAAGATTTAATCCAATATTTGCAAAGTCATTTTTATTCAATATCTCAAAATATATATAAATTTGTTCTTGGAAACCTAGCTATTGCCTTTATGTTCGCTCCAAAACATAGCACCATTCTTTCTGGCCTGAAGTATTAATGTAAACATACTGTTTCCTCAGGAAGGTGTAGTACTGTCATCCTCTATGGCTTCTGATTGTTTGTTATGCCATAGTAGTTTCAAAAATCTGCTCAGCAAAGACCCTGGACTGATTTAGGGTCTATGGGCATTGCTTCCCAGTCCCAGCCATGGGGATCCCATTAAACTGCACGCCTGTGATTCCTTTCCTCTATCTCACCTGATACAACTGATGAAGGGCTTTATAATTACCTTATTAACTGAATCAGATTCATTAGATGAGGTCAAATACAGAAACATGCAGGTCATGTGGTCCCCAGGATCAGTGATCAGCAAGTGAATGTGAATGTGAGTGATTGTGTGTGAGTGTGAGAGAGAGAGAGAAAGAGAGAGAGAGAAAGAGACAGAGATGATGTCTGCTTTAGAGAGAGCACTGTATCATGGTAACTTTAGGGTAACGAGCAGGTTCGTTATTATCTGGGCCTGAGCCTGATGCCCTGCTGACAGAAATGACTGTATATAATGGCACTTTTCTCCTCATCTCTGTCTCCCTATTAACAATTTAAACTTAGCTAATCATTAATCTGGCTAGCTGCTTATTAAGTCTAATATTTATAAGGCCCAATGTGGAAATTCATATTTCAAATGTGACTCTTTCCCATCTCTTTGACTGTATTTTAAATATTCATGTTATGGCATATATGTGACAAGCTGACTTACATCAGTGATAACAGCCTTTCTGATGAGACTTTCTTTTGAACAACTTTTGAAGGGCTTCCTTCTTCACTGACTCTTTTCCGTATTAACTGGGCTTCGTGAGCCTGCTGCGTGTGTCCATTGACTAAGGCCAGTGCCCTACAACAACACTTGGATGTACAGTTCTGGGAAAAAGCTTTAATTGATATAGAAATTCAAGACATGGGTAGTGTCCAGATTTTGATTCTTCTTGAGCTACGAGGCTAATATTTCTAACAAGCTCTAGAAGTCAATAGTTACCCAAATCTTTTCTGTACATACATCAAAACTTCTCTTAACCTGCACAAATCATCCTTTTCAGGAAAAAAAAGTGGTTCTTCTCTGGCAGACTCAGGGACCTAAACTGGATTCCTGCACAGTTTGGTGTTTTTCCTGCTCAGGCACAGCATATTATATTATATTATATTATATTATATTATATTATTTTATATCATTACAAAACCTGTGACCTTGATAAAAATTTTAAAACCCTTCCTCTGGATGAGCACAGAGACAGCAACATATGCAAATGACTGGAATATGTGGGTGCGCTGTATATATGAGGTTCATGTCATACTTTCATCTTCCAAATGGTGCTCTATTGAGACAGAGATAGCAAACGCCCGAGAGCAAACATGAATGCATAAAAGAGAGAGTGAGAGAGAGGGAGAATGAGAGGATTTTGGTGGTAATTGGGGGGTCTAGAAAGGCCCTGTTTGTAGGTTTAAGTAGAGGCCACGCACACTATAGTGTTGCACAGTGAACTGGAGCATGGGAACTGCTTCTGTGTGTATAGCCCCTAAGAGAAGCCCACCTCTACAGGCCAGTATCACTCCGGCATACAATGCCCCAGCCTCTCTTGGAGCCCTTCTCCTCCAGGCCGTCTTCAAATCCCACCACACAATCCAGCACCAACGCCAACGGCCACGAATACCAATGTCCAGATTAGAGAGAGCAGGCCCTGTCCCTAAGTGGATTCATTCAGGCCACACTTTAAAAACACAATCTTAAAGAACCTGAGAGAAACTTTCCCAAATGCTTGAATGTGCGGCTCTGTCAAGATGTAAAAGAATGTTTTTTTCTCTACTTTGTTTTTTCTGTCTTGTATGGATGGATGATTCATTCCTGCTTTCAGCACATCGTGGGACTGCAGGGCTCTTGCCGAGAAGGATTTTTATTTCCTGATCCACAAGTTTCTCAGAGTTTTGTATAGCAGAGTTATGAATAAAACTTCAAGCAACACAGCCCTTACATAATGTCTGCGGTTTTAAGACTGCAGTTCAAGCCCTGCTCTTTGAGACAGGCAGAGCTGATATGCTTAGCTACTGTAAACAGAAAACCAGGGGAAAAAAGCTCAAGTGTGCTGAAAAGATATACAGCCCAAGCAGAACCAGTTGAGGTTCATCAATGTATCCTTACAGAAAAATAACTGTCAAGTGGAACATGATAATAAACTACATTTACATGTTGGGATTAGCATTACTGGAATAACAGTGGTGTTTCTGCTAGTGTGTGGGACAATGGTCCTCCAATTTATCCTAAAAAGTACTTGAACACATACTAATATACCAATTGGAATGTTTTTGTTGACATTTGAGTTTTGTTGTATAAAAATCGGCATGTTCGGACCTTCTGCAACAAATGTTCAGTGTCATGTTTCCAGGAAGATCAACATTTAGTTTATCCCACCAACGTAGCCGACTGCAGAAGTTGGGAAAATTGAACTCTTGATGGAACTCTCCACTGACCACTGTGGAACCTGCTTTTGCCTAGTGGTGGCAGAATTATCCATCCCTATTTCATTGAACGATATGGAGCTTCTAGTAACCATCATCCATCTACCATAATAATGTAAAAGAAATTTTGCTGTTGGACTCAGTGGTAGAATAAACTGAATGTCAATTTTCCAGAAACACAGGTGCTAAATGCTCACAGTTGAAGTCCAAGCATACACAACAAAAACATGCTTCAACAAAAAAAACGCACCATTCAAAACATTAATCTGTGTTCAGCACTGACACTGGGATAAAATAGTGGCTAACACCATCTCACCGCACACAGGCATGAACGTCACTGTTATTCCAGTAATGCTATTACCATGGCAGTCTAGTGATAGCATAATTTTGGCTGTGTTTTGTGTTGTGTACCGCAGTAGTTTATAGCAATTCTGCTATGACCCATAGAATGATTTTTTTTTCAATGGCAACATGTAAATGCAGCATTGCACCCTGTCTTTAGATCTAGACTTCAATCCCTCAGTCTAACCATGTACCCTACATATTAACTTCACATTAGTTAACTCATAATTAACAAGACCTATTGAATAATAAATCTTAAGATTGATAAGTTTACTAATTTGGAGTAGAATCTGACGTTAAGGGCTGCTTAAAACACTAAGCTAACCTGATTGTGTATTTGTCTTAATCTGTAATAAGCATTTTTACATGTACAAAATAATCTGAGAGCTGCAAGAATATCAGCTTTTGGAAGTAATTCATAAGCATAAGTGAAATGATAATAGGGAAACATTATCCTGGTCTATGTGAGTCAATCAATAATCAGATTTCTTTCTCTTTACATGACATATGCACATCTACTGTTGCTTTGCCACCCACCAATAAACCTATCCAGATAAAATGAACAGGGTGCCAAATAATGTGCCAAATATTATGTATTTTTCATTTTAAACATGACATGTCCATTCAGGTGTAATGTAGAATTAACTCCTTGATGTTTACTGCTTTGATAGCAGCTGTTGTCTATCTGGTTGTTTGTGTACATTGACAAATGTAGAAGAAGGGACGATATCAGACATATCTATACTGTGCTGAATAAGCTGATTATTGGGCTAACTTTCAGGTGTTTTTATCAAATTTCCTGGAATCCAATAATAGCCTTAGTCCAATGTACATTATCATAGCGTTCTATTTACATGACCACTTGAAAAATCTGGTAACTGCTGAAATCAGATAATGATCGCATCATTAGTGTACATGTAAACACACTTATTATCTAATCCCAAGTTAAAGCATCTATTATTCTACAGCTCAGTAGTGAAAGGGTAGGAACATTAGCAGGTTCACTTTTCATGCTTTCTAACAACAGGTTTCTTATATTTCTACAATTTTATAACAGCACCTTTCTGACAGTTTTATTCTTTGGTGCACCACAGATTTGTAATCTTATAAAGCATTTAAGAACTACTATTTACTACCAACAGAGTAGATTGCAGTTTTGTAAATTCTTAGCAAAATCCCATAATGATCCCAACCCCACTTTAGTTTGAATCATTAGTGGGGAACATTTGTGTGTGAGTTATAATAGTGATGAGTATATGTAAATCACTGCAAAATACTCTCTGAATCAGCTGTCGACTGCAGAGATACAATATGACCTACTTATACCCACTTAAACAACGCATTCCACCTGCACTCAGCATGTATTTACACTCATAACCTTTCATGTAATCTCGCATAAGTGCAGTTCAACAAGACACTTCATATTATAAATTGAGACGTTTGAAGTGCAGGGATGGGGAAGGAATAAGGTATTACAGCAGAAAAGGATTTTGTCTTGATGTTTTTGAAGTGTATTGTGGAAAGGTCAAGTTCATGCTTCCTATAGCATCTTATTTGGAATTACCTGGTTTCAAAACGAGGTGGTGAAATATTTACATGCTGCAAATTGTGAATATGTATAAGTTTTGCAGTAAAATAGGTTGCCTGGTGATGATGTATTGAGGTCAGTGCAGATTGGGGCTCACATGCTTTCCTCAGCATTTAAAATGGGGTTACGAACTGACAGCATTTGTGAAGCCCTGGGGAATCCCAAATGCATTTCATATTGTTTACATGCACTCCATTCTGCCATTTTGTTTAAACCAGTGTAAGATAGTAATGGACTACATGTAATCTAGATTTTGTAATCTGATCAAAATATACATAAACAAATTTCACAGTAGAAACTTTGCATTAAGGGTTGCATGTTAATGATAATGATTGTTAATGTCTTACAATAGTTATGTTAGTTTCCTGATTATTATTTATTAGTTACTACTTAATAACTGTTTAAGTGCTTAGCAATTAGTATTTGAGTACACTGTTAAATGAAACTTTAGTCTGCCATTAGTTCACAGCTTATTTACTCATTAACTGTGTAATAACTGCTGCTAATTACACTGTCAATGAAAGTATGTTTACTAATTATACTATGAATCCATGATGAAATATATCTAATTACTGATATCTTCTCTGCTATAGTTTTTGTGTCCCCTCAGGAAACTTGGAAAAAAAATCATACATTGTCTTTACCATCTTGATTATTCTAGACGATTTCACATAATAAAACAAATAGGAATCAAGAACAGTAGAAAGTAAGGAATAATTAATGGCTAAAATATAAAGATGGCTCTGAGCATGGTGAAGCACCTGAATATGTGGAGGTGAAGTAAAGTGGCCAGTAAAATTCTTAAAAGTGGTCAATAACGCATTTTGGACTGAAACCCTTCAAGTCATAACTAATGCTTAACAAACTGTTACCTACTATATCAATAATTGGTAATCAATGACTCATTAATAGCATAATTAATATGTTATTTGCAACCCTTATTGAACGATGTTACCAATTACAGTCAATTTTTTGAGGATTGCTATTTTTTAAGGGTTGTTTTTTTAGGCTGTTGTTTTTTGGGTGGGGGTGGAGATAGGAACATTTTTATCCATTTTTTATTATAAGATTTAAAAAAAAATATTTTAGCCATTATTATTATTATTATTTATTATAGCCAATTCCATTTATTTTCCCCCATCACATGATGACTACTACCAAGCTGAAAGAGTAAAGTCTAGCATGTGCTTCCTCCAAGACAAGAGAAGCATCAATGCATCTTTTTCACAGTGTAACTGGACAGCACAACACACTTGGAGGAGAACATTAAACAGTATCAGGCAGCAAATAATCCTGCCTGATTGTGTCTGCCCAAACTGAAGATGGTTTGACCTTTGCTTCATTCACTTTAGATTCACACAGGCAATACGCGGGTAATAAACATGTGCCAATTTAGGCAGATACAGAAAAGCACTGACCAAGACACACAAAACATGATTGATGCACTATATGAAACCAATGAATTGAAATGAACTTCAGGAGACTAGTTAGATTAGAAGAAGTCCAAACATAATACAAAAGTAATCAATTAGCTTATAGTTGTTAAAATTTATTACTGATTATGTTTTTAGCTATATAATTTGTAATCAGTACCAGATTATATTTCTTCTGCATTCCACTGGTGACAACACCATAAGCTTGATTTAATGATTTCTTCTCTTCTCTCACTGTTAAGCATGTAGCCGACTCCAGGAGGAGACGCTTTCCAGCAGGTCACCGTCCCCAGCCACTGTGGCACAGGTGCCTTCTGCTCAGGCTGTCTCTCAGAGCGTTTGAACAGAGATGAAAAAGACACATCAATCCCTCTCTTTTCTCTGCTCTTCACTTTTTTTCTCTTAAACAAAGCAGCGCACACTCCAGCATATAACAAAATGGAGCAAACTGCAGACAAAAGAGAGATACTGTGTGTATGTGTGTGTGTGTGTGTGTGTGTGTGTGTGTGTGTATGTGTGTGTGATGAGTGGGTGTGATTGTGTCTATTATCCGTGACTGCGTTCCCAGTCATTTCCTGACCTGAATAAATCTTTCTGCACCTTATGAAGCTGTTATATGAATCTTTCATTTTTGACTCTTTAACATTGTTTACCTCCTCAAACCTTGATTGCATCCAAAGGTGAACTATTCCAAATAAACAGACAAAAGTTCTCACGTAGATCATTTTGTCTGTACACTGACAAGCAGACACACTGTAAAAACCACATTTTGAAATGGCCAGACTTCATATTTACAGAATCAAAGCTGAATCCCATCTGCATTTGTGGAGGCCAAAGATCACTAGGACACGGTTAGAAGACGTAGCCTTCAGAATGCAAAGGTCAAAGAACGCCTGCAGGGAATACAGACTTGCTGTGGATAAATGGACTATATGATGCATTACCCCCTCTTATCCACTCTCTCCTGGCTGGCATGCAATCCATTAGGCAATATGCAAATAGGCCTGTTTGTTTGGAAATGTGGGGAGGAACAGCCCATAATTGGCCAGAATTTTTATTCCATTGACTTAATGAGGCACAGTTAGGCCGCGCATTTGAAGGGATGTGAAGATGGGGGTTAGCACTGGCTACAAGAAAGCTGCTCATTAGTATGTTGTTGTGTCACAGCTGATATGACTGGGTCATATCATAAAAGACTATTACGGCATTAAGCTCACCCAGCAGAATGCTATTTAAATCCAGAAATTTATAAACTAAAGCAAAACTGTCCAGAACAGTGTACTGCAAAAATAACATCAGGAATCAAGAATTCTTAGGAGAATTCGCAGCTTTCACAGTGTGCAGTTTCTTCAGCGAAGGCATGGGGCCTCCAGTCTCCAGTCTTCGTTTTAGTATTCACAGTGGCCAATTCACTTGGTCTAGTCTTAGGTAGCAATTATTGTCCCTTGGACAGCTATTATGTTTCTGATCAAAAACACATCTTTGTTTCCCCCTGCAGTCTCTTTTTGTAATTTGTTTTCATAGTTATTTAATTCACTTCTGCACGACGTTCACCTCTTCTGAACCGTTCCTCGCCCCCCATTCTGGTAAAACATGAAGTGGCTTGCAGAAGTGAAGCTGAGATAATGTGAATTTGATTGTAACAAACTAATGGAGGGAAGGGTTCAGTCCCAGTCTGCTGACACACTGAAGAGACAGGGACAGAAGGAAGTGGACACACCACTGGACTGCCAGTGCAGCACTGAGCCAAAACCACTGAACCAATACAGAACATCACAGGACAGCATTGTAGCATCAGTTCATTCTGATCGCTGCTGTTGTAAGAGGAAGAGGGCTCAGCATGTGCTGTGATACTGTATGTATTGGGCTGGATGTGAAAATGATCTCAGTGATGCTATCTGACAATGTGCCTAATGTGATTTTGATGATGAGTGGCTCAAACTAGACCCCATCACAACAGTCTCTATGTCTCTGTGTCTCTCTCATTCACAGTCTGTCTATCCAAACAATAAAGACCCAGCTGCAGTTTTTGAAAAAAACATATTTTCACTTGCTAATATGATGGCAATACATCAGTCAAAATGGCTACATTATGAATTCGGTTTGAATCTTTCTCTGACCCAGCTTCCATTGAATCTGCACATTAGTGATGACCTGGCCGGCCCTGCTGTTTTAATGTGGATACTGATCTCACATTAATGCATTACCTGGGCTAATCAAGACCGGGCTAATGAAAGACAAGCCTATGATATGCTAAACAGGAGCAATCTGCAGCTGGACAGCAATTAGCATGGACACTTATGGTCTGTAAACGAACCCTTTTCTCTATTTCTAGAATCTATTCCTAGGGGTTTTATTTTAGATTCAAATAAGAAAGCCCTCAGGGGCCTTGTTTTGTCTTTCAATGCTGCTGAAATGCTAATATTGATATGCTAGCTGATATCTGTTGTCTGTATTTGTCCAGTCGAGTAGCCTCTCATTTTCTAAAAGTAGCTCTATTAGGTAGCTATTGAGGTAAGAAGCCCATCAGGAAGAATGCAGCAGGTGTGACGTTCTAGCTCTGTCATTGATGGTGGCCATTGTTGTGAAATTAGCATCATGAGGTGCTGCTGTATTTGTATTTTTCTCTTATTCTGCTCAGATTCATGTCATCTAAACAAAATCATATTGCAAGCACCTGTTAAAACATTTCCATATATACATACATTTACATGTATATGTTAGTGGAAGAAGGTCAAATAATTCAGTATAAAATGTTAGAGGCCATCTTTTTGTTTTTCATCTTGAGACAAAACAGCCAAATACAAGTTATTTCCTTTTAGTGTCAGAAAAAAAAAACAAACAGAAAATATAGTTTCAACAGAAAATGACACAAAAGCCTCCAACACTAAGTATTATCAAGTACTATCAAATCTATCAGTATTTCATTCATCCACTTTTTACTTTTGTTCACTCTTCTACCACTTTAACTCTTCCATCCTTCCAAACGAGGTACAGCTGTGTCCTCCCAACAAAAGC
Source organism: Colossoma macropomum (assembly GCF_904425465.1). NCBI lineage: Eukaryota > Metazoa > Chordata > Actinopteri > Characiformes > Serrasalmidae > Colossoma > Colossoma macropomum. The sequence goes on from NW_023494798.1 coordinate 19,740,260, forward strand.
TGTTCCCATGTTCCCCTTCAAAGAGACACTAACTTTCTCACAAGCAACTACCCAAACACACCTCAGCTTTCTTTCTCATGTGCATCTAAGATGAATGAAGGAGATATTTCTGAGGACATTAGCTTGAAAACAATATACTTGGAAGCATGAGGAGGTGAGAAGTCAAAGGAAAATGAGCAAAAGACAGGAGTTTCCAAAACTGGAGAAATTGGTGCTCCTAGCAACCCTCGACCATCGAAACTGTCACCATCAGATAAATAGTACTTCAAGCTTTCATCTTTGAAAGAGAGTAGAAAATCAAGCTCTTGCTTTAGATGTGAAGAAGTAGAATATACAACCAACTTCTAAGACTGAACTTTAGAGGTGTGGAAGAATATTCCTGTACATTTCTTTAAAAAACTGAAAGCTAGTTTTCTGATGTCATGGTTTCCCTGGTCTGTCTCAGCATTTTCTATTCCTGCTCTAATCTATTCTGTCACATGTTTTCTCTCCTTGCCCTGCCTCCTTGTTATCTGTCTCACCTGTGTCTAGTTTGCAGCCCTGCCCCCTCATTATTACGAACAGGTGTTTCTTGTTTGTTCTCAGTATATTTGCACCTCCATGTTTGCTTTGTCTTTGTCTTTGTACTTTGTCTTGCATTGCCTGTGTGAGCATTTGCTTTGTGGTTTATATTTATGGTTGTCCTCTTGTAGGTTGTTGGTTTTAGTTTTAGTCATTGTTTAACTCTTGTTTGGTTTCTTTTGTTTCCTTTGACCATGCATATCTACACTCTACTCACTTCTACTATTTATTTCTTGGACTCTGTTTAAATCTGAAGCCTCTAAAAGTAACTCACACTTGCTTCCAGTCTCATTGTCTACATTGTTGCACCCGAAAAGAATGAAAGTTGTTATAAAAGCAAAGACATGCTAAATACAATCATTCTTAAAATAAATAGATAAGTGCATCATTTATCACTTTACACTATTTTTTGCTTCCAAAATGCTTGGCATATACATAAACATTGAATACAACACCCAAAAACAGCTGGTTCATATTACATTAAATATGCTCTCTATATAAGTTATCATTGAATAATATTAGGAACCAAAAAATAAGTGGAACCAAAAGCTCCTTTTAGCTTTACTGTATGATAGAAAAAGCACATGTAATATGAGATAAAATGTTGTAAAAGCTATTTGTGTTGCATTTATGGATTAAAGTCAATTTACTCCAGAAATCATCTTCACAATCATGAGCTCTATAGGTTCTTCAGAATGTTATGGTTGCTAATGACTTGTTAGTCTACAGGTCACTGCATCTTCGCTGGGTTTTGAGGAGTCAGTTGGAAGTCCACATATATAATTCATTCATCAAACCCCCTTAAAATACACCACTAAAATGGGGATGTAGAGTAACCACAGGTCAGTCAGCAGAGATGCTTGTATTTCCTAGATGAGAGGACCAGCGTACTGTATTTTTAAGAGTCCAAAAAGAGCTAAGATTGCTCTGCTAATTAAGCATTGCAGAGGAGCCTTTACCCATAATCCAGTGCAGGAGATGCATCTTAAATTGGGATGGGTTTAATGAGTACGAGTCTTTCTAGCCAGCTTTGCCTTGTTTTAATTACAGTCCAGTGTCTATGGGTACAGCAGTCACAGTGAGTGCACTGTTTTCTACAGGCAGTAGATAAGGCAGCTTGGTCCTTGTCAATCTCCACGTCCTCTTTCTGTTCAGTAATCTAAATTGGATCAGGGCACAGGGCTGAAAGAGACTGACGGCCTAATGCCCTAATGTTCTCCCAATCGATTGATAATGCCTGTCGAATGGTCATGAGCTGTGTCTTACTGGCAGGGGTGGAAAGAGTACTAAAAATCCCTACTTCAGTGAAAGTACAGTAGTGATAATGTACTTGAGTACAAGTAAAAGTATTAATAAAGGAAATAACTCATGTAAGAGTAAATAAGTATTTTATTCGAAAACTACTTGAGTAAACAAAGTTACTTTTTTGTATTTCATTTGCAATCACAACCTGAAAATATTTTTGAGATGACTTGGCTACATTGTTAGAGACAATCTGTACAAATAAAACTAAAGTCAAACATGATATTACAGAAGAAACAAATAAGTCCTGAGACTGATCACAGCATGATCTGCATATTCTCATTAATCTGTATACATTTCATAGTCATATGATTACATAAAGTTTGTAGTTTATCTGTAGTTTATCCAACAAAGTAATTTAGAATTCCTGAAAGGCTATGCATAGTTTATTACTGTTTAATTATATTCTTTAGTCTATTTTTTGGTTTGGCCTTAAAAATCATCTTACCAATCTTACATCTTGCCAATATGTCCAACATTTCTCATGTTGAGGTTATAGTAAGCTTATTATAATATTAATTAATTAGGTTTCAGAATTTTTTACTTGTTTTATGCCATTTTATCAAGTAAAATTATCCCATTATACTACAACCAATTTTGCTTGTTTAAGAAATATGCTTGGATAAAGCCAAACTTACCTGCCAATGCATTATTTGACAAAGTAAGTAAAACTGTAAGAAGTTAACACATCTTATAATAAGCTTACATCATGATAAATATTAGTTATAACAACTTGATTCAAGATCATTTCACTTGTCAAGATAACATTTTTTGCAGTGTAGTTTACACTGTATAGTACATTTCCACTATTAAAATATGAGCAACAACAGCAAATAATCCAGCTTTGATTTTCTTTACCAATTTATATTCCTCTGAAAATCATACTAATCGCTTCATACAGAATCAGAAATGTATTATTACTTTAATTGACAGTTAATGTTGAACTGCTAAATAGCCTCTCACACAGTTAAAGACACATACAAACATCAAGGCAGAGAGAGACAACAGGTTGTGAGAGTCAGGCTGTGTTCTGTGACGAACTGGCAAAGCCTTAAGTCTCTGAAGCTGAGTATCAGATGTAAGATGATCAAGGAGTAAATGCATCTTTGCTTGTGTTTTTTTAAGTGACACTCAAACACATGAACTTTTTTTCTACAAACGTTGACTCTCTGATGGCTCACAATTCACATGAGGCAATATCTGTTTTGACTGTACAGCCTGTGCACAACAACTTAACGTCATACTCCACCACCTGCAGTCTGTTCAGATTACTGCTTAGACCAGAAATCTATGAGACTACACTCTTAAAAAACTCTTTGATGGTTCTTCATAAGGGTTCTTCTATCGTTACAATGTCAAGCTTGTAACAATCGAAGAACACTTTTTGGTGCTATATTCTGGGTTGAATCAAAAAAGTTCTACACAGAATCATATACAACACCTTCTCCATCAATCTGAAGAACCATTTCACCATGCAAAGAACCAAGATCCAAGCCCTTAAAATCTCAGGCTTATTACATACTAAGGCTTGTTATTCAGTAACTACATGGACTTCAACGCAAACTGGCTGAGATATTCTTAGGTTATAAAAGTATATAATAAAAACTTTGGGCTCACCAGTAGGCCCTGGCAATTCAAGACGTTAAGTGTGTGGTCATAGTTCTATATAGAACCATTGTCTTTTCTAAAAAACCCTTGAAAAAATCTTTTTTAAGAGTGTAAATTTCCCGTATCATATCCTTATATGGCTATGTACCTCCAAACTGTACTGTAGCATGTTAAAGAAATGCTTTTGACGTGTTAGTTTTAAGTTGTGTGTTATTCAGCATTTTTGAACATGGTTAAGTGTGTTTTGAATATGGTTAAGGACTTTTGTTGTAACAGGCAGGGCTACAACCCCTTTATGCATGTGCATAAAAGAGAAACAAGAGACGTGAGCTGAGTCAGAAAGTGAACTGTTGGAGGATAGCTTGCGTAGTTGTGGAGTTGTGGCCAACAACAGCTGGAAAATAAAGCACCATGACTTGTGTGAAAGCAGCATCTCTTTTAATTGGAGTGAACGCTGCAGACTTTTATACAAGCAAACCATACCTTGCTGACATTCACCTGCAATAAATGTACAAAATATATTTTAAGTTTATTAATAAAATGCCACCATTTTATTCTAAAATAACAAAGTAAGAAGAAAATAGTAAAATAACACCTTATGATTAGCTAGGAGTCAGCTAACTGTATGCTCCTTAGGGTGGGATTGAGTTGTGGAAAGTGCAGGGGTTGTGGAATTCCAGCAGGACTCGGGAGGCTGTTTGGCAGCTGAACATATCGCTGTTTTCTTAGTTAGTTTGAAAATGAATGAAGAAGACCTTTAGGATAAAGCATGTCCCTTGTGTGTACTGCTGCAAACGTTATCCTCTTTCTTTCTACCCTAAACTGGACGTCTCTAAACTCATCAGCGCTGAAGTGTTTTTGCGGCTGGGAATTTTAAGCACTTTCAAGCTCTATAATTTTATTTCATAACAAAAGCATCCCCAATAAAGAAACTAACTATAGCTCCTGTGCTGACAGACACTAGATTTACTAAGAAGTTCTGCTGCAGTTCTATAGGGAACACAGTTCTTGAGGAGTTTTGACCTGATGTTTTTTCACTCCTACTCAAGCTATTTTTTAGTAGCTATTTTTTTTATTTCTACTTCAGTGATTACTTTATTGAAGTAACAAGACTTTTCCTGGAGCATGGTTTTAGGCTACTCTACCCACCCCTGCTCTTGTCTTCCCACAGATTGAACAGTTTGGTGAAACGTGGCTTTGATCCTTGGTCTTGTGAACACAAGAGGGAGATTTAAACCCACAGTCACGTTTATAGTTCAGTTTTGGAAAGCGATGGTAACATTTGTTTCAATTTTAGAAATAAAGTTATGATAATAAAACACTACAAACTCAACTTACAAACTTGGTTTTCCATGAAATGAGCTCTTTAAGGTCATGCGCCTGTACACTGGGATCCCTTTACAATCACTCAGCACGTAAAGTAAACAGTGACACTGAGATGCACTTCTGTGGCCTTATCCAGCACTGCCTGACCAGCAAAAATCCTTCAAAGCGAAGCTGTTAGTGTCGCGTCCCCACACAGTCACTGCAGATCTTTTCACACCCCTGGTCTGATGCCTCTATCTTAATTTACTTTTGACAAGCAAGTGACAAAAAGATGTATTGTTTTATCACTTCTTTTTCTTTTCAGATAACAGTCGAACACAGGCTATCTGAAATGAGACCAGAGACGAATGACCACGCCACCCACGTGAGTGTGTGTGGTGTGTGTGTATATATGTGTGTGTGTGTGGGCTGTGGACACTGATCTAACCCCTTCCACACCCCAATGCCTGCCTCCATTACACAGCCCATTGCCCAGTGCACAACCTGCACCTAGCAGGGATGTTTCCTATCGCAGGTTCGGATCTCAGCCACAGCAGCCACAGCTTCAAACGTGAGGCAGGAGCTTCTACAGCACTGCTGGAGGAAAACGTTACCCTTTCAAATAACAAACCATTCGTTTACTTGTATATAGGCCACTAATCTCTCATTGTCCTTTGGAGATGTACATTTTCATTCTTTTGCTCGCCCGGTGTGAACGTAGCATTAACTGTGGAACAACATTTCTAGATAAAAAGAAAGTTGGTTGGCCCACAAATGGTTTGCTCATCTGTCTAATTCTTTATTCTGGCAGTGACAAATTCAGCCATTCAATCCCAAACCTTTTATTCCAGTTCACTGAGCTCTTAAACTATTTCAGCCTGAATTCTGATTACCGCGCAGCTTATTTGCAGGAGTTTCATTAAAGCCACTGTCTTCTTGGGGATTTCAAGGATGTGCATCTAACAAACTAAAGATGACAGTTGTAGCTTTTTTGTTATTTGACTTTGTTATTTCTCTTTTTCAGACTTTTCACAGGGGTCACAGAGTTCTCTTGCTGTGTGTTGTATGTATTCTCTCTGCAGTAGATTTATTCTAAACTCAAAATTTGCTTGACAGCCACGTTTGGGTTAATAGTATGGATCAGCTTAATTTGAATGATGCGGAAAAATTGAAAGGATGGGAAAAGCCAAAAAAACTAAATGTTTGTGTCATGTCATGAGCATATTTGGTTAGTGCTGTGTGAGATAAGGAGCTCAAGGCCAGATGTACAACAGCTACACCTAGTGTTCTCAGAGTGAAGGACAGAAACTGGCCATTGGTCAATACAGCACTTTTGTAGAAAACACTGTAAACCATTTCTGAAACTGATTATTGATCAAAACAGCATTTTGTATAAAAGACTGTAAATTTCATTCCTATTTTACTTTGTATTGACTGGACACAGGGCCTATATGACAAACCCCTATCAATAGGAACTTACATTATCCAGTGCACAACCTCTGTAAAGAATTCTTACCTAAACACTCTCAACAGTGAATGAAAAATATACATTCTTACTTTAATAAGAATAAAGCAAGAAGCATTTTATATTCAGAAGACTTGGAGAATGAAAAGTGTGAATGATATAAGTATATTTTATCATTATTTCTAAAGTAAAACTGCCATATTTAATTGAAAATACATTGCAGAAGCTCAAATTCCTGTTTTTATTTGGATACATCTATCAGCAGTGGCAGGATAGTCAAAATCAGTGTAAAAGTTAGTAGAAAGTCAATATCAGACTTTAGCACTAGAGGGCAGTCTTAACATGCAATATTAAGGGCACACCAGGTGAAAGCCACCACTGAAATCAGTCACACAGCAACTTTAATGGTGTCTATGTATAGACGTGTTTTAAATGAGGGGTGAATAAAAGCCTGTACTCTGAAATAAGTTTCAAATAAGTTTCAGCCTTTTCTTCTTCCAGGAAATTCTCAATAGCATGCAGACGCACTAGCGCAGCAAAAATAGGGTTATATTTCTATGCTGAATAAACAGCAGAGGTGGAAAAGGTACAGAGAAACTGTACTTAAACAAGAAGAGTACTGAGTCAAAATCAGTTAAAAATGGAAGCATAGAGCCAAAGGTGAAAAAAAAACATTTAAACACACTGAAGTATAGACCATAAAACTAACAAGCAAATTATATATCAGTTTAAGAGGACCTAGTTTTACATTCAAGGGCCAACATCATGGAAAACCAATCTCCCTTGAAAAGTTTGATGTAGCCTGTAAACATTGCTAAAGCATCAAAACACACCATTCACTCCCCAGCCCATACAGTCTACATATGAAAATTAAGCTGTTCTAAATTTGTTGTTTTTATGACGTCATGCAATTGAACACATTCACATTAATTCACCTATTCAGCCTCCAGTAGTTTGGCTTTATAATTTAAAATTTCAGCCCGGACTGCTTTTTGATTGAGACACAACACAAAGCAGCCAATCAGAACAGAAATGGTACATATATGTAGTGGTGTCAGTGTACAGTTAGATATAGGGAAGACCATAATTCTGCTGCAAGCAGTGCTCATTTATTGAATACCACAAAGCAATGAACATACAAAGCATTGAACTCCCATCAACACAAAACACCACCTGACACAGAATAACACCAATAACACATGTGCACATCTTTAACTGAACCACAACAACTTATTTACAAAGATTGTCTCTCCTCCTCGCACGGCTGCTTTGCATGGTCACGCCTCCTGTGTGCCCAACGCAAGCCAGTAGTTGGACACTACTATACATTAATATATATACATTGCTGTGAGTAGTATATACAGTCCCTCCACAATTATTGGCACTGCTGATAAAGATGAGTAAAAAGGGTTATAAGAAATTCATGTTTTGGTGAATTCACTTAATCTCACTCTGAAAACAATGAGAAAAATACAACCTTTAATTGAAGTACATTTATTCTGAGATAAAAAAAAATCCCTCATCAAGAAATAATTCATTTTAACAAAAAAAAATGCCACAGTTATTGGCACCTTGGCATTCAATAACTTATACAACCTCCGTTCGCCAGTAAACTGCACTTATAAGGTTGGAGAATACAGAGCAGTGAATTTGAGACCATTCCTCTTTACAGAACCTCTCCAGATCGTCCAGGGTCCTAGGCCCTCTCTTGTGCACTCTCCCCTTTAGCTCACCCCACAGGTTTTTATCGGGTTTAGATCAAGGAACTGAGATGGCCATGGCAGAAGCTTGATTTTGTGTTCAGTAAACCATTTTTGTGTTGATCTGGACATTTGTTTTAGATCATTGTCCTACTGGAAGATCCAATGATGACCCACTTTTAATTTTTTGGCAGAGGCAGCCAGATTTTGGTTTAAAATATCCTGGTAGTCCATGGAGTCCATGATGCCATGTACCCTAACAAGGTTCCCAGGACCTTTGGAGGAAAAACAGCCCCACAACATCACAGACCCTCCACTATACTTAACAGTGGGCATCAGGTTCTTTTCAGTGTAGCTGTCTTTCTTTTTACGCTGAACCCACCTTGAGTGTTTGTTGCCAAAAGCTCTATTTTCATTTCATGTGACCATAGAACACAGTTCCAGTCAAAGTCCTAGTAGCCTTTAGCAAATTCCAGGCACTTATGTTTGTGGTTAGATGACAGGAAAGGCTTATTCCTGGGATGCCTTCCAAATAATCTGTTGGCATTGAGGTGGAGTCTGATGGTACTTTTGGAGACTTGGTGATCCCAGGATGCTACTTTTTCTCTCCAACTCTCCAACTCTCCAACGGAGGTTCTTGGGGATTTTTTGCCTCTCTTACCATCAACCTCACTGGGCGTGGAGGCAAAATAAACGTGGCTCCTCGTCCATGAAAGTTTGTCACAGTTCAGGTTGATTGGAACTTTTAAATTATTGCCCTCATTGTAGATTCTGGCAAGTAGCTATTTTTTATAGCCATTCCCTGACTTACGAACGTCAACACACTTTTCCCTTATTTGAATTGTGTGTTCTCTTGCCTTTCCCATGTTAAAGAAGGAATTTAACATTTGTGTCACCTCATATTTATACCCCAGTGAAACAGGAAGTCATAGATTAATGCTTGAAAGTTCCTAGACTCTGATCAACTTAAAAAGTGAAATATTAATGGGAAAAAATGCTTCAGTTACAATTTGTTTTGAAGAATTTCTAGCAGTACCAGTAATTGTGGCAATGTGTTTTTTTTGTAAAAAATATTTTTTCTTGATTAGGGATTTTTTTTTAAGCTTGTATTTTTCCCATTGTTTTTAGTGTGAGGTTAAGCCAATTTACCACAAGGTGATTTTTTAGAACCTTTTTAATTCATCTTTACTAAGGGATTCCAATCATTATGGAGGGGGCTGTATATAATGATCAGTCTTAAAGGCAAGGTACAGCTACAGAAATAGCTCATATAAAGGATAAAAGGATAAAAGAGTTGGGAAATGGTCATGTAAAATAAAATATGGATAAAACCACTGAAATGTTATTAGTGGACCTCAAGGAAAAAAAATAATGAAAAACATAAGAAGGTAGAGTATTGGGTCTCCAGGCTGAAACACTCCTTATACCTTCAACATTAATGAGTGGGGCTAAACTTCTGTAGGCTTTATGCAAATGCATTAGTTTTGTCTTTAAAAAAGCAATCAAACTGTTTTTGCAGCTTAATTTATGGATCTGTGAGTTTATAGTCAGATTTGAAACTTATTTCCATACTACTTCAAGCATTTCTACTTAAAAAAGGAAGAGAAACTATGTTTTCCACAATTTGGGCCTTTTAATGAAATTTTATTCAATTTACTAAGATACTGTGTATAAGTACATGGGGAAATGAGTATGTATGAGTATGTGAGCAAGGTTACCTCTCATCTCCTGATGTCTTTAAGTTATGAGATTGAAGGTATTTAAGAAAGTGCTAGACTTTGCTGCACCTCTGTGTGTATTTACACTGTATAACTTCTGGAAGTTGCTATACAGCTAGAACAGTGGAGTGTTGAAAGCTACAAAGCTACTCTGTCTCTCTCAAATGTGAGATTAGTATTCCAGGCACGGTCCTCTCTCTCTCTCTCTCTCTCTCTCTCTCTCTCTCTCACTCTCTCTCTCCTGTCTGTGGCTTCAGGAGCTCTCTGTGTGTTTTGCAGTGTGTGACTCGGCTCTGCTGTCCTCTGCAGTGGATCTGCTGAGTGTGTGTGGTGAGGTAGCCCATGAGTGTTTGATGCTGAGGCTCTGACACTATTCACTCTCCCCAGGTTACAGGAGATATAGGAGCTCCTTTGGTCCCCATGGGCTGGGGGGGCTGGTGAGTAAAAGCTGCGGCAGGCCGAGTGTCATCAGCCTGAGAGAAAGACACACAGCTGCGATCCACTCTATAAATCCACTAAGCAGCCGCTGACAGTCCATTTGTCTGTCTGTCTGCACTGCCCCAGTCTGCTGCCTTCATTAGAACCTCACTTCAGAAGTCCACATACACTGAGCATGCTTAACAGAGACTGTCCACACACAGCCACGTGCAAAAGTTTGAACACCCCATGCAAATCATGTTTTGAGGATTTTTTAAGCAAATAAAAAAGTTAAGAAATATTCTAAAGAGAACAACATTAAATCCAGCATTTTAATACACAATTTCTATTAATTTTCTGAGTGTAACAAATTGGTGAAACTAAAACATACGTTTAAAAAATGCCATGACTTTTGCACAAGCCATATGTTAAACTCAGCAAATAAAGTAATTGTGAATTAAAATGTGCAGAAAGTTGCTGTATATAATTGTGTTCATTCAGATATTATTTTGTATTGTGTCATTCATGCGAATTGGGCTATTTTCCCTGTAGTCATTTCCTCAACCTACAAGCGCAACCTGTACTAACATAAACCAGAACTCTAGAGAGCCACAGCATACCAGACAGCCACAGAACCTCATTTATTTATTTTATCCTCTGTGAAGAGCTTTGAGATAATGTGCTATACAACTCAAATTTATTAAGTTCATAAGCTTCTTATTATTTGGATTACATACATTTAAATTAATAGCAGCAATTCATGTAGAAGCATTTGAATTCACTCAAAGAGGGAAAGTCTATGTAGAGGAATGGGCCAGTTCGGAGTCCCAAAGCTGCCAAACATTGTTTTTACATCTAACGTAATAATGATGTGTTTATAAACCATTATATCTCCAGCTTTGTGCACATTCCAGTGTTAAATCACAATTGGTCACTGCGCCATGTATGAAAAATCAGATTAGTTGCCCCTCAGTTCATTTGTATAATGTTCATCCAGAGCGATAGAGGAGAGAGAGGATGTGTGTCGGTGGATTGAGATGACCACTGTATGTATGACATGTCAGCTGTATGTTGTCTCTCGCCTCATTATAGCATGCTTTGATACATTCTGTTTTATGTAAATTATGAAAGACATTCAGATAAAATATCTAATAATTTTGCATGATGACTTATGCATGTAACAGATTCTTTACATCATATGTTACAGTTTTTTAGTGAATCATTCAGTAATTACAACCTTTAGCCTATATCTGAGTGCTAGTGGAGGAGCTTGTTAGCCTGTTAGCAGCCTGCTGAGGTGGCTGTAAAACAACATTGCATTATTTCATAAAGGATGTTTAGAATAGTTCTGGGCTATTTACCTAATTTCTGACTGCAATTATACATGCATTTGTGTGTTCTCTGCTTTTCTGCTCTGTACATTCCGTATAAAATGGATCCCTACTAGAAAAGTGCTAGGCCTGATATATTTGTAAAGGATGTAAACTCCTGCTTTTCTCTCTTTTTCCTAAAAAGTCTGTTCATTTTTGTCCTGGAAATGCATGAAAACAAGCAAACATGCAAGTCCCTGTATGCGGATGTGATAAAATGGTGATGATTCAGTGGATGAAGGTAAGCATGTCTCAGATTCATGGCTGAACCCTCTTTCCTCTGCTCCCCTGCTGTTTACTGTAGTGCAGATGAGTGAGATTTAAGGCAAGCTTACCCTGTATCCTATGGTTAATTTATTACAAACCCCACAGCGATGCCTACCATATAAGAACTACCATGTGTCTGCATGCCCCCTCCATTTCCTGTCATCATCCCCTCTAACAGTAGTTCTCACCACTTCTTCTGATAGAGTAAATTACATTTTACATTTAATGCTTGTCTTCTAAAGTTAAGTTTAGGCGCCAGACCAGCGCTGCTTTATTGGCCATGCATGTTAGACCTGATTTATTGACCAAGAGGCATTCTGTCCACTTAGAACTGTATGTATTCATTCATTTGTTATCGACTGTAAACTGAACTCTTGATAAACATTTCACAAAACCTCTTTCTAACTTATACAAGCTTAAGTGCTCATCACATTTTTAAAACTTCTACCAGCAGTGTACAACAGCAGTCATTTAGTATGACCATTTATGCAGGTCAGTGCAAGGAAAAACCAAATCCACCCGGCACGTTGACATGCCTGGCCAGATTAGAGGATAATTAATGAGCTCTGTTTTTCCAAAACTTCTGCACCATATAAGGACATTTCTGTCACCACTCTGGAGCTCCAGTAGAGTTCCTAAAAGCTAAGAACTGCAATCAAACCCCACTTGCACTCATGCATGGAGCTCACAGGCCACCTCTGCTAATCTCCTCATTACCAATCTCAGCTTTCCCCAACTCCTCATTCATTTTTTGCCAAATTAATTTCAGACTCAGCTTGCATTAAATTTATAATATCTATAATAATTGTTGCTTTCACTTTTGCCAAGTTGCACCTGTTTCTAGGTAATTGCAAACCACATAAGCCGGTTTGAAGTTGTCCTGCTCTGCCTCCGCAAAAGGCCCTTTCTTCTCTGAGTTTACATTGGCATTGGTACATAAAATCAGGGAAAATCATTGTACAAAAATGTTAATAAAGCTGAAGAACATACATACAAACGCTTTTAAAATAAGGGGTCCTCAAGGGTTCTTTTTGTCTTGGGGGCCAGAAAGTAGGTAGGTTTCAAATCCATTTTAAAAACAATGTATAAGAATACACTGTATTTTGGTACTAAAATACTTTTAAAAACTGAAGTAGGTGGAAAAGAAGAACTTAATTAATTGTATACAGTATTAAAATAACTTTGTACTCTTTTGGTGAGGGTAAGGGGTTAGCGTAACTTTCCAATGGGCCAAATCAAGCATCCTGATGGGTCGGCTTTGGCCCACAGGCTTTGGGCAGCCCTGCTATAGAATTTTTATACAATACTGCTTCAAAGAAGCATCCATTGAAAGCTTCTTCAGGGAACCAAAAGTGGTTCTTATATGGCATCAGTCCAAAAAACCCTTTTTGGCCCCTTTATTTTTAAGACTGAGACCTATAATAGAGCCAAAAATGGAATTACCTAAACATATAAACAAAACTACAGTAACATTTAGTATTGTGTGAACTTACTGAGCTTTACTGAGGTCTAATGCAGTTGAGATGCTATAATAAGGTGTTGCGTGTGTCCCCATCTGTACTGTGTGTGCTGGTCTGGACCAGCTGCATGCTTGGTTTTTGCTGGTCGGAATGGTTTGGAGCCATTCCATGTGTGTGGGGGTAATTGGGACACTGCTCCATTACTGGTGGAAGCCCCGCTGCTTTACTGTCAAAAAGCCTTTCCTTTTTATAGGCTTAATGCCAAAACCAGTCTGCAGTCTGTTTCTCTCTCTCACTCTCTCTCTCTCACGTACCCACACAAACCTCAACTTCTTCTTCCTTTTTTATCAGCTCCTAAACCCAAAGCTTTGTCTTTTATCATAATGAGTGAAGCAGGATAGTAAACCTTTAGAAGTCCAGATGGAGGCATTAAAGCATCAGTGGGCAGTCAGGCACTGAGCCCATTTCTGCTATCATATGAAAACTCAGTTAATGAAGTGTGAATGGGAATGGTCAAGGGACTTGTCCAGGAGTTCTGCAGCACTGTACACTTTAGGCTTTGCCCTGCCCTGCCACACCTTCTTTCTTGACAATTAACCAAGTTAGATCAGGCATGCAAAGGCACCATCATAGTTTTCTTGTTTTTACCCCTACCCCTTGTTTTCGAGTATCATCTTGCCCCTTGGAACTGAGTTGTAATGGTTGAACTCTTCCCCCACGAAATGGGACAACCATCAAATAAAAAAGAAAATTACTTCATTAACAGGCTCCTAGCGGTGCTCTCGCTGCTGGGCTTTAGTTAAATTTAGGGCCTCATATGCCTTCAAAGAGGGGGATGCAACAGTTATTCATCATTGCCCACCTCTAATTCTTCAGTGATATGAAGCTGAAGTCAGCTATTTGCTAGCTTTGTGATTCAAATTTGTTCCACCTTAGTGCAGCATTTCTGTCACCAGTGGTGCCTAAATGTAACTGCGGCACTATTTAAGGTGGAACTGAAAATTTAGCTAGCTAGCTACCAAGACTTCAACATACTACTAGCAATTTTTTATGCTTGTTATGAAGAAAAGGACCATAATACATTGAAACAACATTAAACTAAGACAATACAATGGTCATTGTAATTTCTAACGGTGAAAATACTCACATTTGTGGATTTCTTCAGTCGCTCGCGCAGCCATCTTGTCGTTTTTTCTTTTTATCTCATAACAATCCGTTTGGAGTGTGCCTCTGAAAAACCTCTGTTTGGAGGGCCATGAAGTCGAACACTTCACGCTACCCCTCTATCTCAACAAAAATCAGGACACCCTAACCCTAGAGGTGAACACATAAAACAGAGGGTTAAGGGCTAAGTGGTAGGGGCGAGGGAAGAAATGGGATTAGGCCTAATTATGCTAGAGTGGAATTTGAGAACTAGAAATGTTTATTGAGTCTGTTTATCAAATGACAGCCAACATTAAGCTAGAAAATCATAGCCAACAGGTATGTAATTTTCTATAAGTATTACTTCTTGTAATACGAAGTTACCTGTCTGGATATTAATTAATGCTTTAATGTGTCCCAGTCTGACCTATAAAACATTAAAGCTGCAGTTTTAGTTTAAAACATTCCAATGACTAAAAGTATCAACAGAATGTGAAGAAATGACTGTTTTGATGTTGTCAAAGACATCTGTGTATCTTGTTGCAGAGATATCTACTGAAGTTAGAATGCTAACCAGCTAGCCCCGGCCTGTCCTGTCTCATTATACCACTCTGTCCCTCAAGAGGCGACAGTGAGTCATTGTAGTGTTGAGTCTGCCAACAGTCCAACAGAGAGGATGAAGAAGTAGGGCATATTCTAACCACTTGTCAATCATGTTGAAGGTACCATTTAAGGACAGGTAGCCAGTGAAAGAAGCATAAATGCAACAATGGCTGAAGCTTTTGGCAAGTGGCGATTGTCACCACCGCCACCCGCTCCTGGCAAGAAATCACATTCAGCAGAAAGGAAGTGACATAAATAGAAGCAAAACAAGAGTTAACATTGGCGTTGCTTTCCATCTTGGCAAGTGAAAGGATGAGGTGTGATACTAAACTCACAATGTTTCTCCTACACTGGTATGGAGGGAGAGGAGTGAAGAGGGAGGAGGAAGGACTGTGCATTTTCTTGTTTCTTATGATAGAGAAGGACACCACAACTTTCTGGTGATATTTTGCCACCTATTTGTTTGGAGCATGGAGTTTGAATTCACAATGTTGGGTCATCTTACATATTACTCCTTTAACCATCTATAATTTAATTCAATATTAATATGACTGAATACATACACTCTTGTATCTACACTGCATTTTATTTTAATGTGTATCTGCACTTTGTAGTTCTACAATTAAAACTGTAGTCCATCTGTTTTTCTGCATAAATTTTTAGGCAATCTTTTCTCTGTTCTTCAATGGTCAGGACCCCCACAGGACCACCTCAGAGCAGGTATTATTTGGGTGGTGGATCATTCTCAGCTCTGCAAATGACACTGTCGTGGTAGTGTTTGTTAGTGTAAGTGTGCTGCACAGAGTGGATCAGACACAGCAGTGCTGCTGGGATTTTTAAACCACTCAGTGTCACTGCTGGACTGAGAATAGTCCACCAACCAAAAATATCAAGCCCTACAGCATCCTGTGACCAGCATCCTGTGACCAGTGATGAAGGACTATGAGGATGACCAACACAAACTGTGCAGGAACAGATGAGCTATCGTCTCTGACTTTACATTAACAAGGTAGGAGTGTCTCATGGAGTGGACAGTGATTGGACACTGTGTTTAAAAACTCCAGCAGCACTGCTGTGTCTGATCGACTTGTACTATTGCAACTCACACTACTACCACCATGACAATGTCACTGCAGTGCTGAGAATGATCCACCACCCAAATAATACCTGCATTGTGGTGGTCCTGTGGAGGTCCTGATCATTGATGAATGGGATAAAGAAAGACTAACAAATTATACATCTGTAAGACAAACAGATATAATTGTAGACCTACAAAGTACACCTATATGGCAAGTGGAGCTGATAAAATGGACAAAGAGTGTCAATACTAGGTAGTTGTACTTAACTGTACCTAAAGTGGCCAGTAAATGTATACAACATATTACCTAATATCTATATTATCATATGTTATTAGCACCAGTGTGCTCATATGGAGTTAAAATAAATTTAGTAGAACAAGTATAGTCCCTTGTACCAGGGCACTCTGGACTGCTACAATGAAAACATCTATTTCTTATGGTTGCATTATGAAATTGATTGAAAGTGATTATAATCTTTGCTTTCAGTAAGAAGGCTCTTTGTTTAATTGACCACTTCCCCGACAATTCATCAAAGCTAAGCAAGATGCATGGTATTATTGATAAACGAAATTGATTAGTCATAAAATGCAATAAATTTCAATGCTTTTGTGAAGTTTTTACATGGAAATGGTTGGTAAGAAATGGCCAGTGGTATTTTAATAATGTCAGATCACTGATATGTATATTAAAGTATAAAATAATACAGCACAAATGAAATTGGTGAATATTGTAGTATATTAAACCTAAGAAATGTGTGCTTAATAAGACCCTTTAGCTAAGTACTAGGCTCTATCCATGTCTGGAAAATCACCTTTCAGGGTCCAGTTCACACCATTAGGATGAGTTATGCCATATTAAATTCTTAGGTTAATAACTGCTTGTGGGGTGGTTTTAAAGAGCAGAAGTCCAATATAAACACTTGAACTGACTAATGCCAGTCACCCCTGGTGTAAGAGTAGCAGTAAGAGGGCTGATTCATTTCCTTAGCCATATGCCTTCAGAATCAATGGGAATGGAATAAAATGCCGACTCCTGTCTGAGTGATAGTGTACAGAGAGTTTCTGTATGGGTGTTTTGGTACTGGTCCACATGAGAGAATTAAGGATTTTAACATGTTTGTGAGTTAAATTCGTTAAAGAATTTAGCGCCCCCCAAACGTATTTGGACTTCAAAAAGGTTCTTTATGTTACTTGATGAAATGCTTTGGTTGTTCAAAACATGTTTTGAGCAATGTTTTAGACTCTTTGTGTTGGAGAAATCCTGGAGAAGAATTTCAGTCAGACTGTAAAGTACAAAGGTGAGAACATCAAAGTGTGGTACCTCAGTGGCACCTCACACTTTGCTTCACTCTCAGAAATAAAGGTATGAAACTGTCACTGGGGCAGTAGCCCTCTTGTTCCTGGGATGGTACCCTCAAAGGTTTAGTTAGGGAACATAATTGTACCATAATCCATTGAAATTATATTTTCTAAGTTGTATTAACTCCACACACCCCGTCTCATCTCCAGACTTTTTTTTATTTTACTGTTCTGTTTTAAAACAGTAGATTATGAAAATGTACAAATATGTACTTTTTTAACTAGGAAAAACTTTTTTAAGGTTCACAATTGGACCCTAAAACCACTATTGTACCTTTGAGGGTACATTTACATTGTTTGTACTTTGATGAACGAAAAATTGACCAGCACAGAACCTTTATTTCTAATAGTGTACATTGCTACACCTTCAACTTTTGAGAGCCTGCAGCTATCCTCTGGATACAGTATGTATTTTCTTTTATGTAGTAATACACATATACATAATAGTATGTATAATCATTTTTAAATTTAATACAATACTTTTTTATAGTGTATTAAACATTTATGGACCCAGAAATCTGACTAAGATCAGTGGGTCCCAAATACTGTCTAAGTTTTCACCCCAGCATCAGCAGGTCATGAGTTTGAACCCCAGCGATGCCACAGCCAGCCAAAAGTGTAGGAGTCATATAGGAGAAAGTGCCTGGTAGGAATGTTAGACGGGAAGAGTGCCAGCTGGTGGGGAAATTGATTAAAAAAAACAAGTTCTGTATTGTTTACCTAACTGAGGGCAAGTTAGGAGAACTTTTGAGCAAACTAAGAAGGGTTGAGTGAACTCAAGTTGAGTTAACTCAAAAAAGGCTGCGTGATAAGGTACCTTAGAATGTAACATAAAACATCTGAAATCTTCAAATATGCATGCTGAAGGACTTGTACCCTTACCTTGGATCCAGCTGGCACTAAGAGAGGTAAAAGGGTTCTATTAGAGTTCTGCTGTATCGTAATCAGGGAGAATAACAAAATCTGCTGTGTGCCCTGTAGCTCATATTATCTTTGATCCCTGCTTTATTGTTTATGAACGATGTGTCAGCGCTTGATTTCCTCTTCACATATTTTATCATTGTGTCAGCAGCCACTAATGAAAACATTGTTGTTATGAGGAACCTGTGAGAGACCCCTTTACCTTTCATCACTTTACAGTGACGTGTTTTCCTCCTGACAGTCCTGACAGCATGTGTGTGTGTGAGAGAGAGAGAAAGAGAGGCAGAGCACAAGATCAAATGAGATCAATCAAAGACATGTGTGTGCGTGAGGACAAACACATCCCTGTTTGGTCTGGCGGCAGATGTAGCCTGATCAAAACCGCCTCAATAAGTCATGCTAATGAAGCATGCTGTACACCAGGATGTTCTAAGAGGACAGAAACACGAGAACGAGTGTGAATTTGTAACTGGATGGAGAAAAGAGCAGAACCCAGCAGGCAGGAAACAGACTGAAAATGACCTCATGGCCCATTGAACCCTGGCCTTTATCTCCAGCACACCCATAACAATGTCACCGAGAGAACATGAGTAAGACACTTAGTGCTAGCAATGAAATGATATATAAAGAAGTCATTTCTGGCACATGTACAGTTACAGAACGTTTTCTTTAGCCTTTACCAGACCTGACCTGATAGCTAAGAACTGGAAGCAGTTTAAAATGTATCTTTTTCTTTTCTCCCCAACATTACTCTTTAAAATTAACTACGTGATTATTTATTCTCTGCTTATGTTTAAAACAGCCTCCTACTTTTTGTTTTTGTGTCCAAAAATAAGACATCACCCATATGTTCATGAACTAGTAGGTATATTATCATCTAATTTTGTGTTACACATTTTATCCAACATTGCAAAGCATCATGACAAGTCTTTGTTTAAACTTAAAATTTGTAAACGTGAAATTTGACATGTTTTCGAGCAAAATAAGCATAGTTCCTGTATTATGTGGCCTACAGTAAAGACCAGAGGGAAACACTTTAAACTATTTTTGAAGAATTGTATGTGTCATCATTTTGCTGATACACAATACTGTGCACAAGTCAGAGACCACCCTTCAAAATGGCAAATAAGTAAATTTTTTTCACAAGGTATTTCTATTGTGATTATACATAAGATGATCCACTTTAAGGAAGAAGAAAGCCAAAGTAAAATAAGTGAAAAAACAGCAGTTACCAAAACTGGATGAAATTGGTTAAAATACAAAGAGAAAATGGGACTCCTAACATCTGTGCAATACCTGGTAGACCACTAAAACCCTCAGAAAAACAATACTTAAAGTACTTATTTTTGAGAGAGAGGAGAAAATCAAGCTCCACTTTTGCTTCAGATCTGAAAAAATCAGAAAAGGTGTTTCTGTGCATCCTTCCACTGTGAGAGGACAACTCAACACTATGAGTCTAAAAGGATGTAGCTGTCGAGAAGCCGTTACTGAGAAAAAGGAAACAAAGAATCTGCTCTCAGAACAATGGACTGACCACCCCAGAGTCCAGACCTCAACATCACTGGGATACCTTGAATTGTAAGAAGCAGAAAATGCTTTTTTTGAAAAACTGAAAGCAGGCCGTTTGAAAAGAATGAAAGCTGTAATGAAGATAAAGAGAAAACACACTAAATACTGAAAATTTAGTTTTCTGTTAAATATACATTTTCTGCTTTTTTCCCTAAAAATGAATAGCTTGTATTTTATGGGCATTTTGATTGAAAATGTATCAATGTTTTGCTGACTTTTGCACAGTATTGTACATGTTTTGAAACCATTGACAATTTCGCAAAGATCTCACATAAGTATATCTTCTGTGTTTCCAGCCAAAACCAATACAAATTTATCTACAAAAAAGACTTACATACACTTTGCAAAAATCAGATATTCAATAAAATGTCCAGCTCCATTTGTGTGTATGTTTGTGTGTTTATGCAGGAACAATGCCTCACGGCCTGCTAATATATCATTTACTATGCAAAAAAATGCATTTACTTGTTATTGCGTAGTAGACTCATTGATCCATTTTTGCATAGTGGACTATGACCATAATCGTTACTATTCACTAACCTATGCATTGTAGTCACATTGCAGTACTGCAGAGAGGAAGTGGCAGACTGGCACAGCAAGCATGAGAAAGATGCCCAGTTTTGCCTGGAAACGTCTCGTCTCCTAGGGTGAGCAGGGCCTCAGCAGGTGTGTTTATCCGTCTAATCACCCAGTCAGCCCTGCTAAGACCACCGCAGCCAGAGCGGCTACATCAGCACTTCAAAAGCCAATGCCGCCTTCCCTCTGCCAGGAGGCCTGTGTCTCCTCTCTGGACAAGGTTTTAAACACAGCTCTCAGATTAAACATTGTCATGGAGGTCCATTTAGCCGAGTACAGATACACACACATCACTGTGTATTGTTGTAGTCTCCCCATTCCTGTCAAAAACATTCGGCCATGATGATGGATAATCATTTTGTGTGAATTCATCTTCTTTTGTATTCTTACAAATGCTCCTGTCCTGCATAAGCTAAGGTCCTGTAGAGGTAGAGAGGTCAGAACACTGTGACTGATATAGACAAGTTTGTGTATTTGATGCGAGGAGAGTGTTTACAGAGAGAGTTTCCTCTTTATTTACTACAGAATATTCATGCTGCGTGAGGAAACACAAGTACACAAACAACATAATTGTGATAAAGCAAGAGAAGTCTCCACTGAATAGAGCAGAGAGAGAAGAAGGAGAGAAACATGAAGTGAAATGTGATCTTAGTATCCATTTATTTAATCAGGTATTTGAATAAGGAATATAAACACAAGCTGCTGATATTGTGTTTCATTTCATTTAACAGTTTGATAGTTTCATTTTACTCATTTAATCTCAATGCTCTCCTAGTTATATGAGTAAGAATTTTACCCCTTCATTCTTAGAAATAGTGCCAAACAAGGGTTTTTTGACTTATTACATTAAAGAACCAACTTTGGTTCCCTAAAGAACTATGGTACTCCTATTTACAGAATTGCTTTTGTAATTTAGATATACAAGTGTGAAGAACCTTTTATGTTATATAAAGGTTTTAGAAAGAACCTTTAAATTAGTATAGAACCTTAACCTCACATGAAGGTTCCTTAAGCCTTTAAAAGGTTTTTCACATCTATTTTCAAACATGGTTCTTTAGGGAAGCAAAGATAGTTCTTCGTTTCAAGTAGCCTTTTTGACAGAGTGTTTTTAAGTGTTGGACAGCCCCATGATACAAACCGTAAGCCTGTTCAGAAATTGTTTATAAAAAAAAATACAACTAAAGGTTTATTCTTGGTCACAATAGTGAGTAGTGGGGAACTGTTGTATCAGTGGATCAGTTAAACTCAATATACAGGAAAAAAACATACAAAAAAAAAAAACAATTTAACCCCTTAAATGGCCAGTGCCCACCAGCGGGCCCACATTTCTATAACCTCAGAATATCTCAGCCAGTTTGCTTTGAAGTTCCTGTAGTTATTGAACAATATGTCTTAATATGTAATAAGCCAGGGATTTTGCATGCTTCAGTAAATGGTTTTGCATGCTTCAGTAAATGGTTTTTGACCAATTACACCACCCAGTAAAATGTTCATATAAAAAAAAAATGTTCATACAAGACAACATGTAATTTAATTTATAGTGTGTGGTTCAGTAGAAAACAACTCTTTCAGAGCTAAACGGACTGAAAACAAAATTTCAGTCACAGTTGTTTCAGGTGGGACTAAATGGGTTAAGCAAGACCTAAAAGCTGTGGAGCTATATATGGACATGTTTTAAACAAAAAGATGACACATTTGTACAGTGTGAGCTGTGCGACTTTAAGTCACTAAATCATCAAATCAACCAAACAGTCAAGTGCAGCTCCCTTCTTATACTGGCTGCATGCAATAAACCAATTTAGAAACATTTTATAAAATGCTCTAAAATGCTCATCCCTACTAGGAAAAGCAAAAGAATCCCTCCCCTCTGCTCTCGCCCTCCAGCCATCAGAACAAAACCAACCCAAACCGCTTTAGGACAGGTGTGCCGTATCACACCATATAGCCCTATGCATATTCCCAATCACTGTAATCACTCCCAGACCTCTCCACTTCCACATGCTCTCAGGAACCTAATCAGATGAAAAATGCACAGATCTTGAGAATATGAGTGATTATAGGGGCTTTATGGCCACTCGAGAGCAGGAGACCTCCACTGATGGAGAAGGGGTTTCATCCGGCTTAGTGGATGACTCCTGTCAGAAGGACAAAGCTGAAAGCATTTCTCCTGCCGGACAGTGACACTACATTTCCTCCTGATGTCCTCTGGGAGTTGTAGGCCAAGTGCTGTCCCCTGAGGAAGATGGATGGAGGTGTTGGGTATCCCTGCACTGTAGTGAAATATGCAGTGCTGCCACTGCAAACAGAGGTACAGACGTTAGGTCATGCAGACTGCCCGACTCCTGCTGAACCCTACAGTGATGGACAGCTGGAGGAGAAGAGAGACAGCCAGGGCTAACAGAGGGCTAACACAGAGTGAAACATGCTAAGAACTGTCACTAAGGCAGAGTAGACCTTGCTCACACACTAAGCTAATTCAGTCAAAGAGACTTCCAAATGTGCTGTTTAAGCAAATAGTGAAGGAAATGTTTAACATTTTAACATAATTGTCGCCGTCCTCAGAGTCAGATAAAAAACTTTTTTAAATAATATCTAATAAACTTATTATGTATCTGTTTGAAGGGGCATATTTGATATACATTACAGAGTGGAAGAGGCAAAACCAGTGTGGATTTACTGTCATCAGGCTGGCAATAACATAGTGAGTGATTATTGGGTTAAAATAATGTTAATCAAATAGTAATATTGAATTGAAACTAGACTGCTTCTAAAAGTGACTCACACCACACTTCAAATGTGTCAGAAGTGGCTTTATGGAGTAATGCCAGAAGGATTTTTCACATATGGCTCTTTAATGAACCAGTGTTGTAAATGAGATATGAGAGTGTGACAAGCCTTTTTTGATATAAAACAAAATTTGCTTTCAGTATAAAAAAAAAGCCCAAAACATTTATTCATTTAAATAAACACATATAGTTGTAATGTCTATAAATAAACAAACCAAGAAATAAAGGAAGAAAACATGCAGAGCATTACAACAATTCATCCAGATTTTACAGCATCAATGAATTACATGCTTGATTAGTTTTAAGAAGGTTCAATTGCAGAATTGTTGAAATGATTAATGAAAATCTTTTAGTATTGAATTTCCAGACCTTCCCTCATTGGGTTTGAGTGGGTGGTGGCTTTGTTTGTTTAGAATTCATTAATATCAGTCTCCATGCTAGCAATGTAACAAATGTGATCGTATTATACTGATTATTTCACATCACTGTGTTGGGCCTGGATCAAGGGGTAAAGAACTTTTTTAAAGTTTAAAGAACATCCATATAATATAAATGCTTTACCTTTTTTCACAGAACAATATATATAAGCCAGGAACCATTCAGAAACGTTTAGCTTTAAGAGTGCGGTATGCAGTTGTCCACAATGATCGTATGGTCGTTCTCATATCAGAGTAAAATATCTTGCTTGTGCGTTTCTAGCTGTCACAAAAGTTCAGACTCCCATCTTTCACTAATACCCTCGCAGCCTGACGGTGGGCCTCCAAGAATGTCATTTATAAGAGTTCCTTATCTGAGAGTGCCTGAGGAACAGTAGAAGCTCTCTGGACCTCTTGTGTTCAAGAGCTGGTTCTAACTAGGCGCGGAAGAGTTATTGACCAATTAGAATGTCAACCTGTCAGATTTTGCCCTGGGAGGTAATTGGTGGAAGCCTTGGTGACGCCATGGCAATAATCCACAAAGAGATTCTCGTAAAGGAGTATGGCATTACTGCCAAAGGGCAGATAATTCAGTTGTTCGATGGAAGGCCCTGCAACAAAGTCATGCCATTTGTAGCAGTTTTGAATTTGAGAGAAAAATAAATCCCCGCAGTGGCCCCTTTGAGAGTAATTCTACAAAGGGTTACAAATGATGGACATTTTCAGGGTGTGGTTTTGGGAATAACAACCCAGAAGTTCAAGGAAAGTTGTATGTTTGGTGGCCAAAAACTAGAAGAACTTTTGTGTGCTTAGGCTGTTCACCCACGGCAGGTTTGGTTTGATTAAAATGAACCCTAATAGAATCGCTCTGTTAGTGCAGCTCATTAGGACAAGTGTAAATGCTGTCATTCAAACCCTGGTGCTCACAAAATAGGTGGACCTGGTGCAGTTTGTTGGAAGTGTGAACACAAAATGCACAAACACATTCAATGCTAATACATACATAATGCATAATACATTAACAGTCTAGTTTATTCAAACCAAAATAAACAGGATTTTTGTTTAGATTTTAGCATTTACTCTTCTGTTTGCTTAGTAAAGTAGCCTATCAGAGTGAGCTATGCTGATTTTATGCAAGCTACATGCCTCTACAACAGCAATCATCACTGGATCGCACTTATTTTATACATGATCCACTAAAATATGCCTGGGCATCCCTAAATTTAATAATAGCAAAAAATAAGACATTGTCAGATATCTCATGACCTTAACCTTATCAAATCTATTTTAAGATCTCTGGAAACCTTCAAAAAGTTCGCTGGAAATATGAAAGCAAAACGGACTAAACATTTAAACAGGCCAAAAAAAGAATGAACTGCTGTCTCCTCGATACATATCTTCTTTGCTACTTAAACAGAGAAATTCCTGATGCTGTTTTTACACATGCACTGATTATCTCTTGACTAGCCCTGAAATGGTCATTTTAAATAGATAGTTTCAGTTTTAAAACAAAGTTAAGGCATGCTCAATTTGCGCAATGTGTGGATGACTTATTGCTTTAAAAATCACAAAACATACATAAAACCAATGAGCTCAGTTAGGCCAGAGTCCAGCATGGATCACAAAGTTCACTGGATATTGTCCCAGTTATTGTCGCCAAATGTGCATCATAAACTCTGCGCAATCAGTTGTGGCTTTTTATCCATATGAGTTTTGTTTACATCTTTTGGTTGAATGAAAATATGTCAGTGTGAACGCTAAGTGTACCAGAACTAAATAGAATAATGTGTTATTTTTTGCTTTGAACTGGAAAAAGGGACCCAAAGTATAAATGTAAATGCATTCTTAGTTTCTACACAGGCCTGAAAAGTTGTTGTAGGCCTCATTCTCTAGGGTGCTGTGTGAGGAGGAACCGGCCATATGTGAATGTATGTAGTGTGAATAGTGTGTTTAAAGCCAAGCCCACAGGCCTCAGCAGCATGTCCTACTATAGCACTCCGTCCCCTGGGCCTGCACAGCGCAGGTGCACTGAGCTTAACACGGGCCGACCTTATTAATCAAGCACTCTAGGGCTTCCTGTGACCCTTCACCTTTCACTATAACCTTACACCCGTACACACATACACACAGACACTCTCACTGGTCATGAGTGTGATGAGCCTCCAGGACACAAAAGACGAAAGGAAGTATTTCACCGTTGCTGCTTTATCCCTTTATATATGCGTGCAGTCTGCTATGAACAGAATGCTTAGAAAGCCATGCATTTACTAATGATAGACTTACAATGTACATGGAATATTTGCATTTCCATAGTAATTTGCATGTTGATGATGCCTCTGAAAGATAATATATGTTATGGCTTTTGACCTCTCTAGGCTTCACTCAAAACATTACAAACATTGACTTCTCTAAAAGAGAACACACCTCTACAGAGAACACACTTCTGCATAATTTAATACACAATTACTGTTTATTTGCTGAATTTAACATGTTGATGAAAAAAGTAAAACATAAAATGTATCCGAGCAAAAGTTATATTTTAGGTTTTATTATTTCTAACTTGTTTTATTTTTTAAACTCAGCAAATAAATAGAAATTGTGCACTAGCATTTGTAGGAAAATGTCATATTTACATTTGTTAAATGTAGGACATGTGTACTTGTTTTCACTTAGAACATTTTTAAAAAAATGTAATTTGCATTTGCAACTGTAATTAAA
The DNA here is from genome assembly GCF_904425465.1 of Colossoma macropomum. NCBI lineage: Eukaryota > Metazoa > Chordata > Actinopteri > Characiformes > Serrasalmidae > Colossoma > Colossoma macropomum. The sequence goes on from NW_023494798.1 coordinate 19,766,602, forward strand.
ACTGGACATGCTGCCTGATGCCTGAAACATTGTTTTACATTAAGGTTTTGGCCTTCATTAAAATTCACTAATGGCAGGGAGGCACATACAGGGTGATGTAAGACAACAAAAACACCCAAAAATGTTTTAATATTATCAACATTACATATAAAAATCCAGAAGATACATCACTGGCTGTTTTGGATAGTGAATAAAAAAATAAAATAAAAAAAAATGTATATATATTTTTGTTGTAGACATTATGGCCCCTGGTTCTTATCACCACCACTATAAAGAAATCTGTAAAGAGTTGGTACGTTTCTCTACAGCGCACCATTTCACACAAAACCACTCTGAATGACTTTGTTTAACCTCAACAATTGAATTATGCAGAAATTTTGAACAAAAAATGCTGGAATTCTTCTTTAAGAGGTAAAAAGAATTAAGCAATATTGATAATATGGCCTTTGTTTTTATGTCTGTTTTTGTTTTTATACTACATGGAAACTCCATTCACTTAGATACTAAAGCCCTGACAAAGCAGTTGAAAACATATTTCTCTACTGTTGCTTTTAGTTAATTTCTTTACATTTCCAGGCCTTGTATTTATTTATTTATTTATTTTTTATTCATTTATTTAACAGGACAGTGCTCATTAATTGACAGAAAACAACTGTAAATAAGCCAGAGTTTGCCCTATAGACTAATTTCCCTCTGTTGTTCCTGACCAGTTCTTAAAATAAAATTTTGAAAATTATTCATCACAAATTACACATACAGATACATACAGACTAATAACCAAACCAATACAAACAATACAACACAACCATAATTAAATGACAAAAAACATCATATTTATTTATGTTTACCGCTATGTTCAACCACTTATGTCCCTTTTTTTTGCTGAATATGTTTTACTTATATATTTTATAAAGTTTATTTATTTATTTTAATTGATGTAACCATTATCATTGTGTCTTTTTATACCATACTGTATCATTGTGGAATTCCTGTAAGAGTTTAAATATAATGTGTGAAATGCAGCTCTCTCTCCCAATACACAGTAGCAGCAGGTTAGTCAGGTATCTGCTGTAAAGATACTAAACCATTGTGTTATTATATTTTATATTATGTATATAGTACTGCCAATCTCTACTCCAACAGCTGACCCTTTAGCAACAATGAGACATTGTGCAGTGTGAGAGATGATGAAGTGAACTGAGGTTCGTATATTGCTTTAATTAAGCCAGAGCAATTTAATTAATGCTGCCTCAGGGGCTTAAAGATTCATTATGCATTTAGACTTCTATGAGTTGCATCTGGAAGGTCCAGTAATATCATTCAGCAGTGCTAAGCCACTTACGTATACAGAGATAGATGAGTATAAAAATGATCGCATGCAGTAAAATAAAATGAAAATGAAATACATTTTGAGAATAAAGGGCTCAGAAATGTGTGATAGGTCTTTATCTCAGTGACCATTCTGCATCCTTATTCATGTCATTTGGCTTCATTTAACACTTTTATTAAGCAATATCCTGCACACATTCTGTCAGTGGCAGATAACATTCAGTGAGACAGAAACTGAATCTGGGACAATTAAGTGTTATAGCCTGCCTGGCTGGTTGAAATTTACTATTGGTCTGGCACTGGAGTTATTAGTGTCAATGTGTCATATGACCAAATGGCCCTTTCTCACAGGGTGCCCCAAGTTGTGTGCGGTTAATAAGGCTCCCCTTCATAATGAGGCCAGATACACCAGTGTTTTTAACTCTCTCACGCACTTTCCCTGTGTCATTCTCACACACAGCCTCATATTTGTTCTAGACTGTTCAGCTGTCAGTAATGGCAGGTCAGGAAGGGCAAGGGCAAGTCTGGATATGAAAATGTTGTGAAGGAACAAAGTAACAGGATTAGTTTCCCTTGTAACAAGACCATGGCACACAAACATGCTGGTTATCTTAATGTCATCTTATTTTTTAAATACTAAGCACTATTAGAATGTGAATAGCTTTATTGGAAATTTGTTCTAGCAAACAGACTGTATGAAGGTATTAGTCTAAAACTAGCATCATGGAAATCCTCCTCCGAATGGTACATGCATAGCAGACATACCAACAGCTTTTTCCCCAGAGCTGTGGCGCCCCTTATCCGCAGTAGATACCTTGCACTTTAAACTCAAATTGGAACCAACAAACCTCCCTTTACAGTATTATTATAGGCATAATGCTTATTTAACTTTACAAACTTAATTTTTTACAAATGTTTGTATCATTCTGTAATATATTGTATTTAATAGTTGTTTGCTCAGTATGTTACGTCATACATGTGTAAATCACACATACTCGGCAAAATAAAATGATTCTGATATGCTCATTCCAAATTTGATGCCTGCAACATTTTCCAAAAAGTTGGAAATTGTTCTTTTGTGATACTGATCATTGTTTAAACACTGAAGACACCATCTGATCCAGCTTTGAAAGTGAAGTTTTTCTTCCAGTCTTCAGCTACTGAACCATATTGACATATTGTGGGCTTCACAACACACCACACATTTTCAGTGGGAGATGGGTCTGGACTGCAAGCTGGCAGCATATCACTGCTGTCGGAACAAAACTCCAAATGTCCAAAATGCTAACTTTACAGGAGAAGGGAAAAACATACTTTACTTTTAATGTAAGTCAATAGAGCCAGACTTTTTTCCCCAAGGATTTTTGGCCATTTTGTTTAGTTCATTTATCATGAAATTTGCACATAATGTAAAGGGCAACAGGCATTTTCAAATTATGTCAAAAACTGATAAACGGCAAAAATTAAGATACAAGGTTTTGTTCCGACAGCAGCGATATGTTGCTCTAATATGTATATACGTCTTTCAGAGTTATTGTAGCCTTCACAGATGTGCAAGTCATCCATGCCATGCGCACTAATACCAACCCCCTTACCACACCATGACAGACCCTTTAGACTACAGTTTCCTCTGTATCAAACCATTTCAGATGAGCACAAGGCCAGAGTGGTTGCTGGCATTGCTGGAAGTTGTTGGCGTTATTGACATATGCACAGCAGAAGTGCATAGTCATAGGTACAGACATGTATTTGTGGATGCAGCGATGGACAGCGTTTACTGTCAACACTGTGTCAAAGTATTCCTGAGGCTGAGTGGTGACAGCCATCACAGAAGCATTCTGGGTTTTTTTGCAGTGTTGTCTGAGGGATTGAAAGTTATGGCCGTTCAGTTGAGGTTTTCGGACCTTTTTTACGCACACAGATTTCTCTGTATTTCCTGATTCTTTAGATGATATTATCCAACATAGAGGGTGAAATACCTACATTTATTGTAACTGCTCATAGAGAAATATTGTTTTTAAACTATTCACCGATGTATATTTTGGTAAAGTGGTGAGCCTCAAACCATCCTTGCTCATAAGAGACTAGGCCTTGGCTGGATGCTCCTTTTATACCCAAGCGTGATTGCCTCTCCTGTTTAAGATGTTTTTTGAACACTTTGCAACATTCCTAGTCTTAAATTGCCCCTGTCTATATCAATTTCAGAATAAGCAAATATTTACAAAGTCAAAGTGGATATGCAAATCATTGCTTTCTGTTTTTGTTTGCATTTCACACACTGTCCCAGGAACAGGAATTGAGGTTTGTACATATAATGTGTTTTCCAATGTGTTTTGCACTAAGCTTGCCGAAAACACACCATACTTTTCCAGAAGCAGGGCTCTAAAAACAGCCACAGTCACCAAGGCGCCAGCTTTTTCATACCTGTCCATAGCACCTTCTGCTTAGCACTGAGGGCCTTTGCCAACAGAGGGAGGGAGATGGAAAGTGAAAGGTAGGATTTGTGATCAGGAGAGTCTGGCATATGGAGAGGAAACTGTAACAGTGGCAATATCCTAATATAACGAGGCTGATCACAAGGCCTTGTTTGTACCTGAACACCATCGCTACCCTCACTCCCACGCTAATGAGAAACAGCATGACTCCAAGGTGACCACGGTACCTCCTGTCCAAAAACAAACATACACTAAAACATGGTCCATCAACCATCCAGTCCAGTCCATTTAGCCCTCACAGAGAATGCCATTGTGGCAGAGTTTTCCTTAGTTTTTTACTGAAATGACTGTAGTTTTCAGTCCATACCACAGTGCTGGCATTATTTCTTAATTACTGTGAAAGAGGTTTTATGGCACCATTGGTCAAAGCCACAGTCAGTGGCACTGCCCTACTGCTGCCTAAAGCTGAAAGATTAAGCATTTTTACATCAAAATCACTATTTGAAAGAGTGCAATTTTCACATTGGAAGAGCTGAAATTTTTTCATAGCCAACATTATCAACAACATTGTCTTAACAAGTTTTATGTGGGGAAATTTTAATAACACTGAGCTTGGGAACTGCCTGTAGATGAGTTAGACCAATCAGAAGCAACCAAACACCCACGTACCGCATACAGGACAACCACGACTAACTGGAAGGCACACTACGTTCAGCATTCTCAAGTCTCAAACCAGAAAAAGTGGATGTGCTGGAAAATAATCATAAATTAAACAGTCACAGTGTCGGTCAGAAAATTTTTTGATATTTTGCCCAAATTGTTCAGCCCAAGCAGCTGACTTCATCACTTCTGACTTCTTCTTAATTACCTCGGAGCGTTACTGAGGCACAAACATATTACTGCATGCTAAAATGGCACTTATGGTGAAAAGTGTTCTGCATTGTTCTTAATTGTTTTTCCATTATGGTGCATATTTCCAATTACTACCTCCTTTGGAGGATTTTCTGTATTATTCACACAGTTGATAAAGCAAATGGAATTATACTGATAGGCCAAATATTGCTAATTCATTATGTATAGTCTTCAAGAGGTCACTGCATGCAAATAAATGCATTTAATTAAATCACAGAGGTTTCACAGTTCCATTTTTTGCTGAAAGAAAAACTTTATTACTCATGTTGCACCCAACACTGAGCTTAGCTGAGCGCTCCTGGGGGTAGTCTTACGGGTCCTTTAATCTGTCAGTCTGCAAACCCACAAAGAGAAACATAACCTTTGTAAATCAGTACCATGTAGATGCAACAAATGCCTTCAAAGCTTATAACAGCTAAAGGCGAATGCACTTCTAATACTTATTCTTACTGCACCCTTAATGCCTGCTTCAAACCTTTTGAAGTCTGTTCATTTTGTGCTAAAACTACAGTGACTTAGCAATATACAGTTCACATACATGTGCCATAGAGTATAATGAACGATACTACCGCAGCACCATGGAGCAGATTATCATTAGCAGTTCTGTGTTACAGTATTAATCAGATCAGCTACAGTAAGCTAAGCTTAACCGTGAGTTGGAATGCTCTGCTTATGTAAAACACTCTTATGAGCTGATGTTTGTCTACTGAATTTCCCATGCTGCACCTCTATACTGCAGGAGCAATGATGACAGCATTTCTTACTGAACAGCTCAGGCTGCTTGTATGTTATCCTTTCCTTTATTTTGCTTTCTGTCTATTTTCATTCTAACTCAGAATGTGGAAAATATCTGACAAATGCAGTTTAACTTGGATGGGGTAGAAATGATATAATATCCTTTGTATGCTCTTTATCTTCAAGGTGAGAGAATAATGAAGAGTGGCAAACATCTGGCAGCATCCTACCTCTGTCCTATTTGGGTAACTGGTGACTGCATGTAAAATTGATGTAATTTGCTTAAAAAGCATTATTTCACATTTGTGTGGGACTTGAAAATTATGTTACTTAAAGCAATAGTTTACCAAAAAATCAGACTTACACGGTTTTCCCCTTTACACCACATGTAGTCAAATAGCCAAGACATGTTTGCTGTCTGACGTTTCATCCTTTAGTTTAGCACTGGAACTAAAAGGCTAATTTGTGGGTGACACAGACTTCTGTTAAATTAGCCTTGTAGCACCAATTAAAAACTGAACAAGAAAACACATCAAACTACAGAGCCCTGCTTGTGACATCCCATATAAATAAAAATAATGCGTGAGCACGCCTTATTAACGCATGGGAATGAGATCCTAATGCGTTGCCACAACTTAAGAGGCGTGGAAATGAGATGATTAAGTCGTGGCCACACATTAGGATCTCGTTCCTGCTCGTTAATAAGGCGTGGCCACACATTATTTTCATTTATACAGGATCTCCAGCGGGGCTCTGTACCAAACATTTATGGAAGCTTTAGCAAAGTCTACCAGGAAGATTCTGATGCTACATCATTCATTCCTTCATTTCTCCTGACCAATCACAGGCCTACACCTGTCAATAAAATGACTCAACTTAGGTATCAATTCTGCTGCTTTCAGGTGCAAACATCTTGATGTTTCCCTCCTTCCTCCCCACCACCACCAGTTTGGTCCCTGTCCGGCTGTCCAGGAGTAGGCTCCACCCCTGCCATCTCTATCGGGTAAGATCAGTGGAGGTCTCAACGCTCCAAGACCTGGACCGAGGACGGGGCCTAGGTCAAAGACTCTTTAATTTCTACTCAATTGTTGTCTTTCAACTTGTAAATCTCATCAAGGATTAAAAAATTGTCTTCCTTCACTCCTGCCTCCTGAGTCTTTCTAACAGAACTTGACCACTGTGAAAACATTTTCTAACCTGGAATCTCCTACTTTGCACCTCAAAGCGTTCATTCAGCTTCGACTGTTTGAAAAAATGGATGATCACAGTAAGCTAGCACTTGTTTGGAGGCTGTGTGTACACAAAAATCTCTTAAAAGTGTTTACATTTGAATTACAGAGCTGTTTGGTTAGTGCTTTATTTATTTTATAAGTGGATGTAGGCTATGGCAATTCAACATTTATATAGTGCCAAAAATTACAAAAAAGCATTCACAAAACAGCTTTATATTACAGTTATCCAAATATACTCCTGTGTTTATCAACATCTTACACAAATAATATACTGTCACTGTCAGAAACTAAGCCTTGTATCTCAGTTTTTCTTTTTTTGACATCATCTCAAAATACCAGCTGCCTTTTACATTATGCAAAAATGTCATGATTAATTTAAATGGTCCAAAATTCACTTTTCATCAACTTACATTGAAAGTTAAGAATGTTTTTTCCCACTACTGTGAAGTTACCATTTTGAAGACACAAGGTTTCTGACAGTGACAATATGATAAACAGACACTCTGTTTGGTTAAAACACACTATTACTTTTTATTTTATGAGCACCACCATGTGGAAATTACTGAATTAGCAACTCAAGAAGTTGAAACTCTTTGAAAACTTTCTGATTGGGAATTATGAGCTGGTGGATTTTTCCCACTTGCAAGTTGGAGACTTTCCAGTTGACACTTGGCTTATTGACTAAATTCGGGTAAGGAGAAAATTGTGCTATTTCTTTGGGGAAATAATTGCTTAAATAAATAAACTTAAAGAAATCAATCAATCAATCAATCAATCAATAGACAGACTTAAATAAATAAAACCTTTAAACAAATAGATTTTCTTATGTAATTTCTGACACTATATGACATGCTGTTATCTATAATGTAATGTAAAAATAAATAATGTATTTATCTATCAATCAATCAATCAATCAATCAACAAACACCTTAAAATATATAAATTAAAATAAATTCAAACAAATAGATTTACAGTCTTAAAAATAACGATTCTTCAAGGATTCTTTAGTAAAGAAATGGTTCTATATAGCACCAAAAATGGGCTTTCTATTGTTACAATATCAAGCCTGTAACAATAGAAGAACCCTTTTTGGTGCTATATAGAACACTTTTCAAAAAGGTTCTATATAGATCCATATACAACACATTCTCCATCAGGCTGAAGAACCCTTTAATGACGGAAATAACCCTTTAATCATGCATAGGGTTCTCTGAGTGTTAATGGTTCTATATAGATCCATTTTCTTTACTAAAGAACCCTTGAAGAACCACCTTTTTAAGTGTATACTTATGTGGTTTCTCACACCAAATAATGAACAACAGTGTAGCTAAAAGCAGTAGCCATCATGAAGGCTGAATTTTGTCCACAGTTAGAGGGAAGTGTGTGATGATTTAGGCATCCACATTAGTGGGTATAAGCTTCCATAATCTGTTAGCTATACGAACCTCACAGCTCCGCATGAAGCAAACTTCAGACACTGAACAAGTGAATTAGATTTTCCCCCAGACTGCCACTTTAACAAACTGTTAGTAAGTGTACTTCTCAGTACTGAGCTGGTGAAAATACCGCACAGGGCGAGGGCCACCGAAGCCGCAGCTGCAATGACACGCCGAAAGAAAAAGCATTTTGGGTTGAGGCATTTAATGGTCAGACAGAATAAAAAGGGCCATCTCCATACCCATTCCCCTCTGACCTGTTGAGTTTACTTAACCAGGGACAGAGAGCTTATCGCTGGCCTGCTCTTTCCACTCCACTGAGCGCAATTACAAACACCGGCCATTAGAGCCTCTCACAGGATACAGCCGCAGCTCAAACTGATTCATATGAGGAATGTAGAACCCACACACACACATACGCACACACACGTGGTGTCCTGCACATGCACGTACGCATAGACATGGACAAGAAGGCAAACGCAGATGTATGTTAAAATGAGAACTTTGATTGTTTTTCTTTATTACAGTAACTTATTACTAAAACTCTCCTCAGTGTCTTGGTACGCTGGAGGCTCCTCAACCTGAATGTAGAATCACAGATTCAATGCTTACACAAATAAACATACAGGCTTTGCTCTGCAGGTCACTGCCATGTTGAATATTAGTATTAGAGACAAAACACACAAAGGTGGTTTTACCTACGGATCTGGTTACGTAGGTACTCAAACCACCGCTTGTTAGAAATCTGAGGTTTTGCTTGTATTTTTAGAGGCTCCCTCTTTATGCTGGTGGGCAACTTTTTTTGGCCAGCTTGTGGGGTCCACTGGACTATAGTTCCCTTCAGAGCGCAGATGTTTGATAAGCATGCAGCAGTCAGACCAGGCTAGACCACAGGCGTCGGGAACGAGGCCCTGTGTCCTGCCTTTTTCTCCTGATTCTAGCCATTGTGGGCAATACAGAGACATATTCAGAAGGCAGAGCAGTGTTTGGGCAGACAGAGCCGTTATCTTCCTGAGTTATTAGTAGTGTTGACCCTTAACGAGGCTTGGCTGCAGAGATCATCCCACAATATCCTGTTAATGACATTTTGCCATACGGAAGGGGAGGGTGATTGTGGGAAATTATGTGCGTGCATTCCAAGCTCATGGTGACACAAAACAACTCTGCTTTGGAAAGCATTTATCTGGCAGCTTATATGAAGATATTAGCATAAAATTTGACCAAAGCCCTTCACTAGAGTTACATTTTCCAGAGTTCGTTATATGTAGTATGTGTAGTGACAGTTCAGAAATAAAACAAGTAATGGCATCATACCAACTTCTGTAATTTATGAAACACCCTGTATATCCTTGTTCAAATCTAGCCAGAACATTTAAGCATTCTGACTATAAAAGTGCTCGCTGACCACAGCCTAGTCCATTAAAACTGAACATATATAGACCTCTGAAGTCGTGTGTCATTCTGTAGTTGGCCTCATGCCCATATTAGGAACTGCCAATAGTGCTTGCAAAAATTATTGCTATTGCGCCCTGTGGTAAACAAAAATGTTCCAAAGCCAAAACATTTTGTCCTGCGTACTTTTTTCCAGCGGAATGTCACTGGATCCTCTGAATTATGAGGTCGTAAAGTAGAAATATGATTAATGCTACATCCAGGCCACAAGCAAGCTAACAGGACAATGAAATAACACTGCATGTAAGTAAGCCTTCAACACTGTTATTAACAACACCAACTACTTAAATGTTAGGACACTAATGCCAAAGCAAGTTAGCTACCACATTTGGTTAAGCTTTCTGGTTTTCATGGGAGAGTTTGGTGCCAGTTTTATGAAGTCAGTCCAGTGTGCAGCAGTAGCTTGAAGCAATATTCATATTTCAGCTGTTAAATGACTTCATAATTCAGAGAATCCACTGACATCCAGAGGAAAATTGTACACAGGACAAAATGCGTTGGGTTTGGAACATTGCCGTTTACCATAGGGTGCCATAGCAATGATTTTAGAAAAAAAGCTATTCATTTTTCCTATAGAAAAAATCTGCTTAGGCCCAGAGTTCCTAATTTGGGCATGATGACAACATGACTTCTTTGGTTGCTAATATGGGGTTATTAGCATGGCATACTGAAGGCCTTCACCAGAGTTAATTTTCCAGAGTATAGAATATGCATTATATGTGGTGACAGTTCAGAAAAAAATACAAGCAATGCCTAAGCCACAAATTTTTATAATTTATGGTACACCCTGTATATACTTTCCAAATATATCCAGAACCTTTAATCATTCTGACTATGAAACTGCTAATAAACCTCAGCAGAGGCACAGTGAAGGGAGAGAGAGCATGGTTTAGTAGCATTGAAGACGGTCCAATGCCAAATCTATTTAAATCAATTGAGTGTCTTACAGTCTTCCTTTTCCCCTCCCTCTCCATTAAGTGGAAATGGTTATCAGTCCATCAAACAAACCTCAGGCCACAGAAAGGACAGCAGACTTAAAGTACCAGTGGGAGGCAGCCAAAGCCCAGCAGCGGCCGTCAATCAGAGGCTAAACAGGAAGTGTTGGGCACACGTTTCTCACCCCCACTTCCTCTGTCACTGGCTGTGGGACTCGCTCCAGCTTGCCTTTTCCAGCAGAAGAGAAGGACAGATGGAACGAATGGTGACTACTGGCTTTGACACCTCTCATTATACTCATTATATAGAGGCTGGGTGTGTTCAAACCGGTAAAAGCTGGGTTTAGTGTGCTAGTAAAATTGCACAGGCCTGAAAACACATACCTTTGACTGACTATTGCATACACAGACTCCTGCATACGCAGATATATACAAATTAATAAACCTTTTAAACTACAAGGGCTCTTTTGTTGGCCCATACAGTCCATAATCTCTTATTAAAGGGCATTCTGACTTAAAATTAGAGTATTAATACAGCATTAAAATGTCTTAGCCTCATCAAAGTGACAGAATTCATATCTTAATATATATTTTTTGTTCATCAGTATCACCTTACTGCAATTCCTAGCATGTATTATGCAAATACATCAACTATTGGGTATTCTTGTGGTGCCAACTATTCCTGACTGCTAGCCTAGCCAATCATCTATAGTGTAATAAATAGAACCAACCCAGCATTAGTGTAAATCTTATCTCTGTTGTCCAACAAAATTGTAAAGAAAACTGATTCTTATTTTGTTCGATGCAAAATTAACAGCAGCAACAAGTTTTTTTGGCTCTTTCAGCCACAGAAAAAAAGTCAAACTGAGGTAAAATATCTAGATAGCTAGGTGCTGACCTTTAGCTGGTTGTACTCCTAATTTTACAAGTCATTTTCGTCATTTGAATAATCTATTCTCTTCACTGCAGTGATGATTCGAAGACATTACCACAGTTATATGGCTGCAAAACGTTATTCAGCTTCTAAGCTTCCTTCTCCATTCACTAGCCAAAAAAATAAAAATAAAATAATATATAGCCTGCACCCATAAATCAACCCCAAGGCAGTTGTAGGTTTTCAGAAGTTCAAAAGATACATGATCAGAAAAGTTTCTCTAGTCGTAAAACAAGAAAATCTGACTCTAAAATCTACTGAGGGATCACTGAAAAAGATAAGCAAGGATGTCTACAACAGATTTAGTGAAGATTAGATTTTTAATTTTGGAGCCAACTCATACGACAGTAGCTTACACATTACTGTCAAAGCCACCAAATCACAACAAATAATTTATAGGTGTTACTGCAAAGTTAGTCTTAAGGTCACATCTGAATAACACAACTAGTGTTTAAGGGGTTCATTTTTACAATGTGTTACTTCACGTTGTGTTATTTACTTACCAGTTTACCAGCCTGCCTTTAATGTGAATTGAACAGGTCTTTAGGGAGCATACCAAAACACTTATTTGTAAGTGTTTACATGATACTTTATTGGCCCAGAAATGGTGTACATCAAAGAGACCATTCATGTGCTCTTCTTCAGACCAAACTTAGCTACCAGATCTCTCCAATAAAGCAAAAATGCTCCGTTGGTTAGATAATCTAATCAGAGCACAGACGCACTTTATATGATTCACGAGGGAAGACAGGCTGTCTGTGTCCAGTGCTGTACAGGGTGCAGTTAAAGTGTGAGGGATTGAAATATGGTGAGACAGAGAGAGAGAGAGAGAGAGAGAGAGAGCAAGAGAGGGAGAGAGAGAGAGAGAGGAAGGATGGGAGGAGGAGAGAACACCCAGTTAAACATGGTCAGCTTCAGACAGCTGCTCTGGACTCCAGCAGGGAGAGACTGGCACTTCACTTTGCTCTGACGCCAGACTGTTCACATGCTAGAGGTGAGGTCAAGGATGCGGGCAGTTTTACAGCCATCACTTCTCGCTTACTCACAGATCACATCTGGTCTACTGAGCAAAATGTTCAGGGAGGTTGGTGTAAGTAGAGGTGGGACTGGATGAAAATTTCCTTTTATAATATCAGTGACCAGAATGATCACCATTTTTGGTATTATTATAGTATTGTTAGAATACAATAAAATAGTGCTTAGAATTGACCTGATTTAAGTGTGTACATCATTTGTGCATGAATGAAATGAATCAACACAACTGATGTGTTTCAGTTTACTCCTTTTGGCAAAAAGTATGGAATATATTTTATTCATCTGCAACTGATCATACATTTAAATTGAGTATATTCAAACAAATCCGCTGTATACTGAAAATGTGTTATTGCATTAATAGATCACAAAATAAAACAAAATACAAAATAATTTCATTATAGATAATATATTGGCTTTACGCCGAATCTCTCACATGTCTTGTGTACTATACAGGCAGACAGTAGCTGTAGGCTATTTAGTTCCACCATTTTTTTCAAACACACAGTAATCATATACTTTTATTTGAATTTAGAAAAATTTCAACCTGTATGATTGTGATTTAGCTTTTATACTGCGGTACATTTTTTAAGCCACTAACTGTCCCATATCTACACTCTTAAAAAAATGGTTCTTCAAAGGTTCTGTAGTAAAGACAATGGTTCCATACTGAACCATGAACCCTCAAAGAACTATTTGTATGCTTAAATGGTTCTTCAGATGGAGAATGTTTTTGAAAATGGTTCTGTATGGCTGTTTTTGAAAATGGTTCTGTATGGCATCAAAAAGGGTTCTCCTATTACTATAAGGTTGACATTTTAACAGTAGCCCATTTCCCAAATAGCTTCATAATTTCTTTGTAAATACATGCTCATTCTGAAATTAGGCATTCTGTGCCTGCAACAAGACAGGGTCAACTTAAGACTAACAGTATAAGTTCAAAAACATCTTAAACAGATGATGCAATCATGCTTGAATTAGAAAGCAGCATCCAGGAAAGGCCCAGACTGTTATGAGCAAGGATGAGTCCAGGCTCACTATTTGGCAAAAATGCATCAGCAAATATCCAAAAGTCTAAAAATAATGTTCCACAGCCAGGAGTTGCAAGGATTTTATGTATTTGACTCTCTACAGTGCATAATACCTTCAAAAGATTCAGGGAATCTGGAGAAATCTCTGTGTAAAGGACAAGGCCGAAAACCACAAACGAATGCCGGTGACCTTCGACCCCTCAGATGGCACTGCTTTAAAAACCGGCATGCTTCTGTTATGGATATCACCACATTGGCTCGGGAATATTTTGAAAAATACCAATTCATAATAAACACCGTCCTTCACTGCCTCCACAAATAAATGTTAAGACTGTACTTTGTACAGTGAAAATCGTATGTCAACAATGTCCAGAAATGCTGCTGACTTCTCTGGACTCGAGCTTATCTGAAATGGATTAATAAAAGCGTGTGCTGTGGTCTGACGAGTCCACCTTTCAGACTGTTTATGGAAATAATGGATGTTATGTTCTTAAGGTAAAACATAAAATATTGTGTTTTTGTACAGTTTTCAACTGAATGCAGATCAAACAGAATTTACGAATCACTGCTTTCTGTTTTTATTAGCATTTCACACACTGTCCCAACTTTTTTAGAAGTGGGTTTGTAATTTACATTCTTATTTAATAGCAGCACCATACACTAATCAACATCATCATTTTAGGGTGTAAATGTGCCAGAGTTAGCCACATGGTTCATTTTCATCTGCAGTCCCTAGACAGGCTCATTTTAAAAATATGAGGCAATAAATTTGAGGCAAGCATGCAAGGTGATGACTTAGGTGAAATATAATGCTGTTTACATGTTGAAAAATACGCTTTTCAGTGCCTCATAGCGAAATGTTACAGATGGCCAAGTTCACTGTTGCTGCTCCATTGAAAAGAATGGAATATTGAAAATCGTCTACTGTTTTTGGCCCTGTTTACACCTGGCATTAACATCCAGTCACGATGATCTGACCGTGGTGATTGGATCATCATCTAATTAAGACACGACATATTTACACTTAACCTTGTGAAATGTAGCTTCTGTATCCAGATACGGAATATTTAACCCCTTAAAATCCCAGGCTTATTACAAACTTATTACTCATTACTACAAGGACTTCAGTGCAAATTGTCTGAGCTATTCTAAGGTTTTAGAATTGCATAATAAAACTTTGGGCCCGCTGGTGGGCTCTGGCCATTTAAAGGTTAAAGCTTTATAAAACATTTTGCAATCACAGTGAGAGTGCCCCAGGCATTTTAAGCTACAGAGAAAGAAAAGGCAGCGAGTGTTTGTTTTGCTGAACTGAAGAACAGTTGAAAAAAAAAGGATTAAAATTACAGCCAGGAGTGGTGGGAGATCTGTGCACTGTCCTTCTCTGGCAGTAAATTGCTTTTCAGCTTTTGTGTTTATAATCCTTTGAAAGTATTTGCAAACATCTTAAAAATAACTTGTTAAATAAGAGATGCAGCAATGATGTTACAATCTGTGGGTGGAGCGCACATGACGTTTGATCACGAAATGCTTATGGACAACATTCAGACACAGGACACTTTATAGTGTGAACAGGACCTAATGTAAACACAGCATAAAATTCCATTACTTGTTAGCTGCATTAGCCTCATATGGCCTTGTAGGTGCACTGCAAAAATAAAGTAAAATTGAAGCAAACTTCAGACCCTAACATGTCTTGGCTGATCAATTACATTCATAAAATGTAAAAAGTGTAAAGTGTAAAATAGATTTTTGGCCATATAATCTCTTTAACAACATATCCACATGTTAAAATGGTTTATTGATGGGCTGATTAATGAAAAGTGGTGGTCAGTAGCATGGACTATTGACATGGAGTGCCAGAGATGACATCATTATTTTAACACAATAAACTTACGTGTAAGCCATTAGACCTTTTCCACTTCATATAGCAAACACTGTAGCAGGTGTTTTTCTGTTGACCCTCATCAAAGACCTAATTCTCCATTTATAATGAATTCTCTTCCTGCAACTTTCAGTGTGAAAGGGCATGTCTGAAATGGGCCAAGATGAAAGCCATTCTAATCTGGTTTTGAGGTAAAGTATTCAACACCTGGGTCATTACTTACAGCCTGCTGCACGGCTTTCTTAATCATTATAACAGATTTTACTCTCTCTCTCTCTCTTTCTCATGCAGTGTTCATCTTATATTACAGAGACACAAGCAGCAGTCCAGCTGGCTGACATTTCGCTTTGAGCACATTTTCTCTGAACTATTTCCTAAACATCCCCTGCAGGTCAAAGCCACATAATTGCCTTTCATTCCTCCCGGCTATCTTCATCCTTCACTCTGTAGACCTCTCCCACCTCTTTCTCTTCTCCTTTTGTTCCTTCCAGTCTGCTCCTCATATACCGCAAGCCACAGTGCCAGGGGATTGGCTATAGTAAAAAAATAATCCTATTGATATTGGCAGGCCGGTCTGAAAGCATGGCCGTGTAGACGCTCAGTCACTGGAGACTGATTATTTCTGCAGTAATTGTGGGTAATTGTGGAGCTGTAGGTCTGCGCTCGGCCCATTTACTCTGCGCTGGGTGCTGCAGACTGGTAAGGAACTGGCCTGGCTACAGCATGGTACATCTGGGTGTGTTTCAGTAGACCTGATTCAACTCACTGAACCCATATGAGTTGATCTGAGTTCACCGTAGAAGCAAAATCACTAAACTGTACAATGCTGCGGCCTCCGTGACTGGAGCTGTAGAATGTTTTTAGTTAAGTAACACTTGGTTCAATTTCTTTATGAGTATTTATTATTTTATTTAATGAAAAGTTAATTTTCTTTTAAAAATTCAAAACATCATGGGCTGGAAATGAATTGCTTGGCAAAAAATCTCATTTACACAATTTTACACCTGTTGTCTAAAATGGCTGACTGCTGTATTCAGCCAAACGGTGAAGTGTTGTTCATTTTTATACTTCACAGTAAGTCATAATTAGGTTGTGAGTAGAAGAGGTATTTCTCTGTGATTTGAAATTGATGTGTTATTATGTAAGTTATTATTCTGCAGTAAAGAAAAAACGTTTTGCCGTGTTTTGTTGATTTGTGAAAATAAGTGAGCACATCCTCTATAAGGATTAATTCAATTTCTAATTTCTATGTATTTGCAGAGTTTAACATATTAGGGGAAAAAAACAAACAAAATATAAAATGTGCCATAACTTTTGCATAGGCCACATTTTTGCACCCCCCCCAAGACAGAGGTTAATTTCAGCAAATAAACAGTAATTGTGTACTTAAAGGTGTATGTTCTCTGTAGAGCAGGGGTGTCCGATCAATCCACAAAGGGCTGGTGTGGCTGCAGGTTTTCACTCAAAACGAGCTGAAGCAGACCTGATTCTACTTGTTTATTCAGCTCCTCTCAGACATCAAACATTTGATCATGTGAGCTCCTGCTTTGTTGGAATGAAAACCTGCAGCCACACCGGCCCTTTGCGGACACCCCTGCTGTAGAACGTGTACTCTTACATAAGGGTTCGCTGGTGGGCCCAAAGTTTTATTACACACTTCTATAACCTAAGAATAGCTCAGCCAATTTGCACTGAAGTCCCTGTAGTTACCAAATAATAAGACTTAGCATGTAATAAGTCTGGGATTGTGTGAGCTTAAAATCAATAAAACATGGAATTTGAATAGAGACTTTGGATATGAAACTTTTACATATGATTGTATGTAATTAATTATGTGGTCATGTAAATGTGTTTAAATAGTGAAGCAAAATGACAATAAAAGTCTAGACTTTTACAGAATGCAAATCGATATAAAAATAATTAATCACATAACCTGCTATGTAATTATGTAATAATATTTAAACAGTACAGCAATATAACAGTAATACCTGCAGATTTCTAAGAGCTAATATAAAACCAGTTTGTCGATGCTGGTAAATGATTTACAGGAAAAGAATCACGACTTATTTGATTTCATTAAATGACATTAAGACCAGCTTAAATAAAGCAACACAATCAATTTACTTGAAAAACTGTTTGAGTAAAGTCACTGTTGCTTTAAAATGGTTCTATTTAGTTGTGATTCATGTTTGTAATGACTCTAATTGTATTTACTTGGCTTAGACAGAAATATATTTTGTGGGTTTGTAAAGTTCTACAGAATGCACTTAATCATTTGCAAATCTACATATTGCATTGCAGACAACAGCACAGTTATTCAATTCACACAGAAAGAAAACAAACAAACCAGAAATGTTTTTCTGTTTCTGTTGAGTTTACATAGCAGTTATACAACACATCAGTTTCTAGTTTTGGTAGTTTATCATTTCAGCTCTGTGAGATTACATTCCACTGTACTTTGTGACTTTGTGACGTTACAAGTTATCAGGAAGCAGATGGATGAAACAAAGACGACGTCAGAGAAAAATGCAAAAATGCAAATATTGGGAAAGAGATGTTTTTAAAATTGTTGTCTTGTTTTTTGTTCTGAGAGTTTATTATGTTATGCCAACAAGACAACAAAACAACAAAGCATCATTGTGTATGAAGAAAGGAAGATGTGTATAAGAACAAGATTACTGGAGTGCACTCATAACACATTCCTGAGCTAGCCCATCTTCTCACACACACACGCACACATACACACACACGAGCCCTGAAGACACTCCTGGTGTGAGCTGTTTATCTAGAATAGCCTGGAGTCAACTCTGTGTGTGTATGTGTGTGTGTGTGTGTGCGTGTTTGAGCTTGTACGATTCCAGTCCCCACCACTCAACGCCACAAGCGCTTCAGCAACACTAAAGAGTCCGGCTGTGCAGTCCTGGCAGAAACAAATAAATAACTCTATGCACAGACGCTTGCCAATTGTGAACAAACTGTTGAGGTAAATAAACCCACTATAGAACTCAGGGAAATCTTTATTCTCCTGATTATATGTTTTCAGTGCAATTGTGGCTTAATGGTCCTTTCCTGGTCTGTGTTTACCTATGCTAGAATGAGACTATGTAGACTGACACACTGTTTATTTACTGCTAATGTACTCATGCTTTCAGATCGTGCGGATTGGAGAATGACCTGCAAGTGTCTGAAAATGCAAACACAATGTATTTTTAATGAGTATCAGGCCTTTTTGCACATGCCCTCCTATCCAAACATCACTTGTTTTGGATGTAATGCTACATTCAGGGGGAAAACCGAAGCAGCGCATGAGACCCGCAAAAACAAACAAAGAAAAGAAATTTGATGCTTTGATCAAAATGTTAAGCTATTCGTGGATATTCCAACAGTCACTGGTCTGGGCATGAAAACTATCAAAAGAATTCAGAAGGGAATTCGCAATGGGAAAAGTCATGGAAACTTTTTCAAATTTGCTAAATTATTATCAGAAAATTACTGACAATGATTTATAATAAGCATCCGCCTCAAATCTACATCTGTGTTTAAACTTCATTTAATTATGCTTTACTTTTCCATTCATTCACAGAGAGAGAGAGAATCAGAAACATAGAATCAGAAACATAGAGAGAGAGGGGGAGAATCTGAGACATAGAGAGAGAAAGAAAGAAAGACAGAGGGAAGAGAGAAAGAATTTAACTTTATAGATGTAACTAATATTTAATAAGCAGTCAAAATTTTGATTTGAGAGTGGCCCCCATAAAATTATCTGAGATATATATATATATATATATATATATATATATATATATATATATGAATTTGGCTCAGATAATTTTATAGGGGCCACTCTCAAATCAAAATTTGACCTCCAGTGACCTCCACTCCTATCACTACAAAGCCCTGCAATGCTGAGAGCTGCGAGTTCCCTCACACAGCTGGTTCTGACTTTGTGGTCCCTAACAAACACCAACACTGTTACACATCAGGACCTGTGATCTGTAATACAAACAGTCAGACCAAATCAAATTATAACACGTCAAAAGTAAAACTACAGCACACACTGGAACACACAGACACTCGCACAAAGTAAAACGCAGAGCTATCTGGCCCTAAAATGACAGTACAGTGTAGCGGAGTATCTGAGCACAGTGACTGATATTAAACACAGAACTGTGCTGATAAAGTACAGACTCAGTGAGCACAGCCTGGCCAGAGAGATAACCTGACTGCCCAAAGAGCAGAGACTCTGCCAGCAGTGCAACAGCAGCACTGTAGAGACAGAGCTGTAGTTTCTCACAGAGTGTAACAATTTAAACAATTATGCAAAACGTATAGTATAAAATTTAAGAAGATCCACCCCCAATTCACCAGTTTCTCTAATAAACACAAACTGCCCATCCTCTTAGGAAAAAAGAGAGACAGCAGTGCTTTAGCAGGACCATATATATATATATATATATATATATATATATATATATATATATATAATTTAAAAATGTATATTACTTCATCAATTAAAATTAATTAATTTTTTATGATTTTGTTTTCCCATGAAACTGAGCGAAACTTCAGAGAGAAAGTCAGAGACACACAGAGTAAGACAGTCAGAGACATAAAAAAGAGACATACAGAGAGTAAGACAGTCAGAGACATAAAAAAGAGACATACAGAGAGTAAGACAGTCAGAGACATAAAAAAGACATACAGAGAGTAAGACAGTAAGTGACATAAAAAGAGAAAGTAAGGCCCAAGTAAGTAACCCATTTCTTCTTTTCACCCCTACCCCTTGTTTTCGAGTATCACCCTAGTGGTTGAAATCTTGCCCTACAAAATGGGACAGCCCTCAAATTACAAACAAAAAAAAACACTGCTTCATTAACAGGCTACTAGTGGTGCTATGTGGGCAACCTGGCCCGTCTTCAGTGATAGCAGAAAATGGAAAAGTTCAGCAACCCACTGCTGGGCTTTAGTTACATTTAGGGCATCATATGTTTTTAAAGAGGGGGTATCAGACAATTATTTATTATCGCCCTCCACTAATTCTTTGGTAATACAAAGCTGAAGTCAGCTATTCACCAGCTTCTTGTTCGAATTTTCCCGTTCCACCTTAAATAGTGCAGCAGTTACATTCTGGCACTTCAGGCATCAATACTGCTGGACTATTTAAGGTGGAACGGGAAAATTAGCTAGCTAGCTACAGAGACATTAGCATGCTATTAGCGATTTTTCATGCTTGTTACGAAGAAAACGACCATAATACATTGAAACAACATTAAACTAAGATAATACAATGGTTATCGTGATTTTTTTGAATGAGAAAATACTCACTCTGGTAGGGGCAAGGGGTGAAATGGGATTAGGCCTAAGACACACAGAAAGTAAGACAGTCAGAGACATAAAAAGAGAAAGTCAGACATACGAAGAGTAAGTAAGACAGTCAGAGACATAAAGAGAGATAGACAGTCAAAGGCACAAAGAAAGAGAGAGAGACAGAAAGAGACAATGAGAGAGTGACGATCAGAGAGAGACAGAGAAAGAGTCATAAAAAGAGTTACACAGAAGAGAGACAGAGAGTCAAAGACATGGTGAGAGAGACAGAGACATAGACAGACAGATACAGAGTGTGTGTGTGTGTGTGTGTGTGTGTGTGTGTGTGTATGAGTGAGAGAAAGAGAGACTAAGAGAAGACAGATATAAGGAGAAAGATATAGATATAGTGAGAGAGAGAGAGATAGAAGAAACATAGAAAGAGAGAAAGAGAAAGATGACCTTGGGTCACTTGGGTCACACACACACACACATACACACCCACACCCACACCCCCACACACACACACAAAAATGTTCCCCAAACACAGACATTCCAGGAATGATGAGGAGTTATAAAGCATGTATGGGTGCTCTGTAGCATCTTGTATTTCTAGAAGAGCTCTGTCCTCAGCGTGCTGCTCTTTCACTCTTTTTTCTCTCTGACCTGGACTCAGTCTGTCCTCACCTCTCCAAGCTCATATAATCTAACGACCGTCTCTGACAGCACTTCCACAATGCATTAATGAGTATTATGAGCACCATAATCTTATCAGGGTGTTAAAACATGGATAAGACATTAGTGCTCTTATAGAAGAGTTCAGCGGCACTCGGGAGAATTCTGTCCTGGCTCAGATTGCTCACATGCTGCTAATGCTGATCCTGAAATGAAACTTACTTCGAAATCAGACAAAAGCACCAATTGTTTATATGTTTTTCTTCTTTGATGGATTGATAAAGTTGTTATTGTTATGAAAGTGTGTGGTCTTGTCTTGCAGAAAGAAAACTATTTTTTAACATCAAAACTGTTAGTACTGACAGAACCTCTTGATACAGAATGTAACAACTGATTAATTGTGTAATTAACTATGCAATTAATCATGTAATTACATTGAAATTAGTTCCCTAGACAAAAAGTAAGTTGCATGCATGTTCTCTTATCTAATGCTGGGTTTAGTATCCAATTGCTGTAATGACAGCAGCAATCCTGACAGGTAAAGATCACACTAGTCTTTTCCTGTCCATTTGGTCCACTGTTCTACTAAATTTGTGCTTCATGTCTGAGCAGAACACAACATTGACATTTCCACATTCCAAGATGACAACTGTAGGATGTCTGTGTGTGACTAGCTTAACAGGCATGATGGAAGACTGGAGCAGTTTGACTGACCAGCAAAATAATCAGACCAAAATCCAAAGTCTCAGTTTAGAAAAGCACGTAAAATGCTGAAGCAGGCACACATATAGTTGTATGCAAAGGTTTGGTCACCCCTGGTCAATTCACATGCTTTCTATATTCTAAAGGAAAAAATTGTGACATTTTAATGCACACTTACCGTTTATTTGCTGGATATTACATATTAGGAAAAGATTTACAAAAAATCTGACCGATGCAAAAGCCTATGCACATTTTATACCTTGTTTTATTTATTCCAATATGTTAAACACAGCAAATAAATAGAAATTGTACACTCACATTTCCAGAAAATGCCATATTTAAGTTTGTTCCCTGTAGAGGATGTGTACTTTATGAATTTTAGTATTTTACTCAGAAAATCAACTAACGTCATTTGACACAGTTAGAAGAAGAGTGGGTAAAATGTATGGAAACCATCTCAAGAGACTGAGGTAATCCTTACCTGGTGCTACCTAAACAGGACTGACGCTGTTATTCAGGTAAGAGGACACATAACCAAGTATTGTTTTGTCATATCACATGCACTGATTTACTTTAACCAGTGAGTGTGTGAATTTGTCTGCTTCTGTGTGACTTCCTCATACATTCCAAAATCCCACACGGATCATCAGGACCCACATAACCACATAATTCCGCCATCACATTGAGTGATTTCGACCTAATCATTAATTTTATCCTAATCATTGATCAGTGATAAAGCAATATGCTGCAGTATGGGAGTGCTCGGAGTAAGGTCTGGTTCTTATGTTCCACTAATAGTATGATTGCCTAATCAGTCTCTCTCTCTTAGTGCTAATATGTTGTTCTGTAAGAGAAGTAGGGGAATAAGTAGTCCCCTGGTGTGGTGTGTTGGCTCAGGGCCCTCACTGAATGAGATTTCCACTACAGATTAATGCAGAAATTACTCGCAGATTTCTCCCTGCATTCTGACCGGGCCTCCCCAAGGACCACACCGGCCACAGACCAGAGCGAAATGGCTGCCCATTGATGGTAAATGGAGTCTGCATTGCAATAGAAATGTGGAAGAAAATGTTTGACTGATTACAACACTGAAATTAGCAAAAGATCACTGTACATTGAAGAGGCCATGTCATGGAAAAGCTTTTTTTTTATTATTCAAAACATGCTGATTACTCCATAAATACAGATCATATATGACAACTAAGGTTCAAAACCAGCCAGCTTTGAATTTATCATGGTTCTGATATAATAAGTTACTTACATCAGACCACCCATTCAGCCTACAGCAGTTTAGGCTGCCCATGCATGTTGAGGTGATAAGCAGTGTTGTTAGAGTGCTGTTAACCTTTTAAACATCAACAGAATTCTGGAACTCCCTTGAGGATTCCTTACAGCTTTCAGAGTTATAGGCTTATTTGTCACTGTTTTAAACAATTTATAACAAACTCAAGTAAAAATCACTATTTCAAGATGAGATATTGAAAATACATAAGATAAAAAAAAAGTAATGGATATACAAAAACTACAACTAATTTCTAACTATATTCTTTATCATTTTATAACTAATCACTGCACACTTAGCATTAGAACTCTCTCCAGCTACAATTTCGCAAGCCTCCCCATCAGCAATTGCCCGAAGTGAAATAAACATATAGAAGCTCATTTGCTTGACTTTACATGTAACTACAGGATGACACTCGCTGTGAAGATGTGTCCTCAGTCACTTGTTTGGAAGTGTTAAAAACACAGAGATATCAGGCTATCTAACCAATCTAATAAATGTCCCTTTAAATTGATACAGCCCTGGGATGGACTGGCAACCTGTCCAGGGTGTATCCTGCCTTCCGCCCAATGGCCGTTGGGATAGGCTCCAGCTCCCCCCAGCGACCCAGGAGGATAAGCGGCTTAGAAAGTGTGTGTGTGTGTGTGTGTGTAAATTGATACAAATTGTTATCAAACACTAAAATAATGTGTCAAGTCATCGGTACTGAACAAGATTTATATTTGCCTACCGGTATTCTCACTCACGTTGTACTTGGCTATTCATTGGCCATTAGTTGTGTTCAACAAGCCAACTAAAATAAACAAAGATTAATTCCATATCGTCACTTCTATCTAGATCAGCACAAATTCCATCAAACTCCTCTACATCCTTACGTAATAAAAAGAACACTTTTAAACACTGCAAGTGTCACTGGGGGCTTCATCATAAATGACATGTATGAATGCGTAAAACTTTTTTGTTACAAATTGCAAACTAGAATATTTTGATTAAAAAAAAAACATATCTAATAATCTAAAATGCAATTTGTGTCGATTATCACTGTAATTAACATATTTTCTATCAGAATCCACCATATTAATTCGTGGCCATTTGCAGCCATCACAGCACAATGCAGAGCGGCCGGCAGAGGCCACTGTGGGGTCTAGAGGGTTAATGCAGACAGTCTGTAATCAAGAGTTATTGAGGCGGAAGATGTGGGGGAGATGATTAAATGTTGTGCTGTTCCTGACTGTCAGGAAGCAAATGTATCATTACAGCCTTCCAAAGGATCCAGACAGTGGAAAGGAGTGGTTGAAGGATTTCAGCCTGAACTTAACAGTTTGTTGTGTACCTTTCAGTCCAGACTGCTTTATAAATGAGGCACAATATGAAATAGAGTTAATTTTCATTTAAATTAAGTTGGAAAATGCTCACATAAGAATACATTTTTGGTACATAAAACTGTTATAAATGGACTTCAAAGGCAAAAAAAGTACCTACAAGAAACATGTAGAGTATGGCCCCTTTAACCAATATCACCCTACATTTATTATTCGGTTAGTAATGTTATGACATATTGTTCTGTAACTATATGAAAGTATGAATTATCCGAAATGACGTCTGTTTAGCCTGGTGGACTCATTTGTCTGCCCATTCATGTTGAGGTGATAAGGAGTGTTGTTAATGCAGACAGTCTGTAGCAGAATCAAGTCTGTAACTACCATGCGGACACAGAAGTCCGGACCTTGGTAGTTTCGGAAGGGTTTTATGAGATTCAGTGAGGAAACAGCAATGAGAACAGCAGTGACTGGTTCTCACGACAGAACCACTGTTGTCTTGGCCACAGACTTAACTACTCGCTATATTTATTTCTGTACAAGATGCTACGCTACCCACAGAAATATTGACTTCTTGAGATTACAGGTGTGTAACACACACACTTTAGGTTACATGTGACTTCACTATGGTAAAAAATGTGTGAGTTTATAAGGGCAAAACATAATTTGTTTTTTAATTGGACCACTTGTATTATTGCTAGCTAAATTAGCATGCTTTAGTGTAGTTCCAGTATCTGCTCTTTTTATGCTCTGTAGTTGGGCATATTCTCGATTAAATGAGAGATTAATGGTAGTGCTAAGTTATTTTACTGTGTTAATTATTCATAATACACTACGAACATGAGAAAGTTCACTGTTACTTAGCATATGGATGGCATATCATCAAGAATGAGGAAATGAAGAAGACAACAGGTACATTGGGCTGCGTGATGTCTTGTTAAATGTATGAGTAGAAAAGATGTGGGGGAGATGATTATACGATGTGCTTTCCATGACTCTCGGAAAGCAGATGTATCATTATAGCCTTGCAAAGGATCCAGACATTTGAAAGGAGTGGCTGAAGGATTTTTTAACAGTTTATTCAGCCCAGACTGCTTTATGAATGAGGCATGAGTTGATCCTGAGTATAACAGCTTCCAAAAACTTAGGAAATAAAAAGAGCAGGGTTCCAAAGTAGTAAAATGAACAGGCAGACAAAGTTTGACCCACCCTGGTGACCTGGTGCTTGTCAAAGAATGTGGTCATGATGTCAGTGCTATGAAGATGGATGTGTGAATGTGTCTCATGTGTCTGTATATAGGGTAAAAAATGAATGAGTGGGTCTCATGTGTCTGTATATGGCTTTGGGTTAAAGTGCACAGGTTTCATATTATAAACTA
The DNA here is from genome assembly GCF_904425465.1 of Colossoma macropomum. Lineage (NCBI taxonomy): Eukaryota > Metazoa > Chordata > Actinopteri > Characiformes > Serrasalmidae > Colossoma > Colossoma macropomum. The sequence goes on from NW_023494798.1 coordinate 19,792,608, forward strand.
TGGGCTGTTACTAAAAGCCGAGTGCACAGCTTCTACTTACTTTCACAGCTTTTGGTTTCTTTCTCTTTTTGCCAAAATCAAGGTCTCCACCTAGATAGGGTTCAGAGTCACAAGAATGTCACTTCTCACTAGCAGTAACACCCAGGTCATCTCTCCATAAACACACACACATAGCCTTGAGTCAGTCCACCCAGAGCACACCCTGCTGGGTCAGTGCACATGCCTCTGACTGTGCTACGCCCTTTCTGTTGGATTTCAGAACGCCACGTTTAGAGAGCAGTCTGGAGTGCTCATGCCAGAGTTATCTGTGCGTGTCCCTGTCATGATCAGATTTGTGTGTTTGGACAAGCTACCAACAACTGAGCGTAAATGGGCTCCAGTTTGGCCGAGATCGAATTCCATGTGTTTAGACTGCAAGAAAAAAGATCATAAATGAAACAGAAAATGAAATTTCACTGCCAGTTTAAATGCAGCCTTAAAGACCCTATGCTCAGTATTGCATTTACTTAAAGACATTCTGTTTCTTTTATTTCATGTTGGCAGTGCAGTACTAAAAGCCACCAGAACAGTATATGGTTTTATTCAAAAACTTTCCAACTCAGGTGACTATTATATAGTAATAGTATAAAGGAAATAGTATCTTATGGTGAAATTGGTGAAATAGGTTAAAGTGCAGCAGCTGACTGTATACAAGAATAAGCTCAAAGCAGATGTGACCAAGATTTATTACACTTTATTCTATCTCTCTGTCGCACACACATCTCTCTAATATGATATGTACACACATACACACACTCAAACACACACAGGCTAGTCTAATATGATCTATGCCATAATCATATTTAGAGCATGGAGCAGCATATATCAGATGTAATACTTCATTCCACTGCATCCTTTCAGCAGCAGGCTTGCCAAACTCTCACACAATGATGGAATTGTACCACATATTCAAGCATATAATGGCTCTGTTGAATCTAATATATATGCCATCCTTCATAAAGAGCAGTGTAACTCACTGTACAGGCGTAATGACATCACATCCTCCAAAGACTGAAGTGGCTTTTATTGCAGCTATATGTACAGACTTAGAAATTTCACTCATCATTCTCATAGTCTTTACTACTAAGACTACCACAACCACCCTCACTGTCATTGTGATCACTACTGTTGATGGTATTACAACTAAATTCCAAGTAGCATATGTAGGATTCACATTTTCAGGGTTGAATTCACACGTTCATTTATGTTTCTCTGGACTTCATAAACACTGTAGGTGTTAATTTAATGAGTAGGGGTCAATTTAACACTGTTAGTGCTGATTTAACACAGCAGGTATTAATTCAATTAATTTAGCCCTGTGGGTTTCTAAATAAACAGTCTACTAGTTAATTCAACAGTGTTCATTGAACAGTTAAAGGGGAAATCCTGCCTAGAGTTTACTAGAGATGTTATTTGTTGTGTTATGCAGTATTCTGTAGCACTAACAAAAGCTAACAAATACAACAAAGCTTAATGGAACTCTTTAGCTGTTGAACAGAACTATAATGTAGAGGTCTGCACTCCTGCGGATTCCCGCAAGACCCACGGGACCCACGACAATATCTTGTGGTACAGGACTAATTTTCTGTGTTGTGTGTGGAAGTGGGCCGGAATTCAGCCCACTGCAGGCAGGAGCAGGACGAAGCATGCATGGAGAGAAATCCCGCAAATTAATAAATAGCCTAAATAAAGTAAAACATAATAAATGAATAAATCATATATATAAACAATATAAAATGATAACAATAAAACAATTCAAATGAACAAAGTCATTCTAAAGAGTTGCAACGCAACAGATCACGTTAACAATGCAAAAGAGTCATAGCTTACAGAGACAACGGCCACAGCTGCCGAGCCCAGCAAAACACCAAAAACAACCAGGCTGTGGTTTAATTCCCGCTTTGTGCTCAATGGGAAAAATGGCGTTTGGTGAAGTTAATTCACAGTGAGCTGGATGACCATGACTGCCATGTTATTTCAACAGAAAATAACGTATTTGTGAATGGACTGTGTCAGATATTGGATGTCAATTCGCCTTGACGGAACTGTACCAGGTGGGAGCAAGACAAAACATTTCGGTTGTGGGCGGGGGCGGATGAAATCTTGTGGAAGTGGGCGGGGGCGGGACTGAAAAAACAGTCCCGTGCAGACCTCGACTATAATGAAAACAGTTATTATATATTTATTCAGCACAAAATGGACTACAGAGAAAAGATGTACCCATTTAGCCAGCAAAAAAAGACAAACTGAGATAGTGTAGCTACCTTGCTAACTGTAGCTTTTAGCTTGTTGTCCTCCTCATTTGATGTGTCATTCTGTCGTTTGAGATCTGCTCAAAAAAAAGCATACCCTTAAAAATCCTCTCCAGATGGGCTAGTTTTAGTTTCTCAAATTCCTTTCACCTTCAAGATACGTCATCAGAAGGGGGCTTTCCGAGTTTTTAAACTGTAAATACTCACAGACGTATAGCGACGGTTAAATTTTTCGTTTTGTCTAAATTGTCGATTAAATTCAACACTGTAGGAGTTAATTCAGCCCTGTGGCCTGTGTCAATAAAACTGTTAATTTATCACTTGTATGGTGTGAAGTTCCCCACAGGTCTGACAGTTGGAGGCATTTTGTTTAACGGCAGTGACTTCCGTAAAGTTCCTTTACAGTTCCCACCGTCATGGAAGGGTGCGCGCGCGTGCTAGTGACAAGCTGAGGCTCTGCGGTCTCTCTCTCTCTCTCTCTCTCTCTCTCTCTCTCTCTCTCTCTCTCTGTCTCTCTCTCTCCACCCTTCACTAATTGGCTGCTCGCCGTCTCCTGGGGCGCGCACTGCTTCAGACACGCGAGTGCAAGAGTTCAGCGGATAAACCCACACAGCCGAGTCCATCAGAGATTAGAGGGTGATGTGGAGCGCTCGGCAGCCTCACCTTCAGGTCTGGATTTGTGTATCTGTGTTAGGTGTTTAAAGATCAGCTGGCTGTAGTGAAGGGACAGGCTGTGTGTGACTGAAGTGTCAGACCGCGCGCGCCGTCCCACAGAAAGGTAACCATCTCTGAGACTCTTCTGTAACTTGTTTGTGCTTTATTAGTCTGCTTTGAGTGTGTTGATGCCTGTTATCAAGTGCCTGAGCTGATGCCGTAAGCTGTGTCTGTACAAGTACGACAGGTTTTGATTTACTTGTGAAATGTGTCACTGAGGAGAAGAAGTCTGTTGCTTGTTAACCGGCTTTGGCTGAATGATGAACAGCTCTGAGAAGAAAACGAACGTCAGTTGGGCTTGTTGTGCTGTTCTCTGAGGGAGTTGATAGGTGGTCGTGAGGTTTTCCCTTCTTGTCGTTTGTATTTTTTTGCATTTGATGTGATGAAACGTCTGGTTTTGGGAGGATTTAAACTCCTAACCTGTGACATTATCACGCTGGCGGCCATGAGTGAGACGTTATGTGGAACAAACGGTTGGTTTTATGAAGTGCAAAGAAACGATTGTCTGATAAAAAAGCCAACGCAGGAAAAGTAAACCGATAAAAGACCATTTCTGATATGTTCTGTACTCTCTCTCTCTCTCTCTCTCTCTCTCTCTCTCTCTCTCTTCTCTCTCTGTCTCTCTCTCTGACTCTCTCTCTCACTTTGTGATCCAAAAGGAAAACTTTTATCTCTTTTACTTTTCAAAAATAAAAGCTGGATTTTTCCATAAGTGTCACGTGTCCCATAACTCCAGACCTTTCATATTTTCCATTATTCAGATATTCAGTCCCCACAGAGACCTAAATACATGGCCACAAACACACAGAGTTACTCACAGAATGTATAGCATAGCAGACCCACTTTTGCTCCCTGAAAGAACCTTTTAATTAGTGGTTCTTTAAAGTATCATATTTGAGATATGTGAGTGTGAAGAACCTTTTTAAAAAGTTTAAAGAAACTCCACATAATGCAAAGGTTCTATACCAATGAAAGGTTTTTACAGAACCATGTGTCCCAGCCAAGAATCACTGAGGAACCTTTGTTTTTAAGAGTCTTTAGGCATATCAGATTGTGCATGATGATTTGACTTGGATGGGCAGAGACATGTCCATTAGCTCCTAAAAGCATCAACATATGGTTTATTCCATTCTGTATTTGTTTTACACAAAACAGATGCAGTGACGGATGTTAGACTGTGTTGTATTTCTTTATGCCACTGTTTACCTTCCTGTTAGAACATGTAGAATGAGGTTATATTTAAATTTATATTAGGATACCTTTGATTTATTTAACAGTTGAAACCAGACGTGTTTGATTATTCTTCTGTGGTCAGTTAACATTTTGTGTTAAGATCATAGTGTTTTTAATGTTTTTGGATCGAGTGCTGTGATTCTACACTTTGTATCGGTATCAAAATCAAAATTCTGGTATCACAACATTGTTTGCTGCACCTACTTTATATGCAGTCTTAAGAAGGCCTGTGCCAATATCTGTAAGATATAAACTTTACGCACCTCATTAATCCAGCGTCCTCAGCGTAAGGCAAACAGTCTGCTTCACATTCGACAAATGCAAGCTGATAAGAGTGAGTGATTAAATTAATGAAAGATTAACAGGGGTATGAAAGGCGATAAGGCCGATTTTCAGCAGGCTAAGCCAAAGACAGGGGGAGAGGAATGTTTACAGGGAGGAAAGTATCAGTGCTGTCTGTCAGAGGAGTGACAGAGAGAGAGAGAGAGAGAGAGACTGGGAGATCCTTCGGTCTGCCTCTGCTCCTCCTCACACCTCTGTGCCAACAGCCAAGCTGCGTTTGTGCTCAGCGTTAGAGCTAGCGTTAGCTGTGGATTCCAGTAGTGAGAGAAATAAAGGAGGGAAGCACTACTAGGCTGGACTAACAGAGGGGCTTTCCTCTCCTAGCTGCGTCTCTCCAGATAATACCTCTCTGTGATGCACACAGACTTCATGGAAACTCTTTCTCATACACCCCACTGCTTTATGGGGTGAGTCCAAGAGAAAGGTCCAGTTATGAGCCGCTGCCACAAACAGGGAGAGAGAGAGTAGGGGGAGAGAAAGGAGAGAGGGAGAGAGAGAGAAGAGAGAGAGAGAGAGAGAGAGAGTGAGAGAGAGAGAGGCCTCTGGCAGGATTCCAGCACTCCTCATTGAGGATGTCAAGAGTAAATAAATAGTGGAGTTTCATTTCAGCTGCCGTCACTCTGATGAATGATAGTGAAACACATCCTCATCCTCTAATTTTGATTTTGAACTATTGCCATTGCTATTTTTGTTTCTTTGACTTTCATAAATGAATTCATACTTGAACCTCAAGGATGCCCACATTTCATAGTTCTGTTAAAAGCTAACAGAAAAAAGAATACTTAAGTTCTTTTTTTGCCTCATCTGTTGTGTCTGTATTACACTGGAATCACCACAGATAAATGAATAACTAAAAAATACATATTATGAAAAGTTGAAACTGACACAGTTGTTCTTAAGGGTGGGCAATATGGCAAATTTATCATGATACAGACATTTTCATGATACATGATACATATTATGATATTTTAACCTAGGCACAATGCACAATCCACATTGAAAAAAAAACAGTCATGAAAACATCTTGGGGCAGTTATTTTTATTCAACATTTCACACACTGTACTGTAACAGCCAATTAAACAGGACTAATTATGTTCTATTATTAAATAAATATGCAGTCGGTCAGTGTTCTTTAAGTACTGACTGTATGAAAAGCGTATTGAGTATCCTGATAATAAAATTTATCACAGTAATGACAAAATATTGTCATATTGCCCACCCCTAAGTGTTTTTCAGAACGTGCATCCAATTTGAAATAGTATCCGAAAAATAACAAATTTTACATATTTACATCGTGATTTACAAGTATCTTTTAAAAAAATTCTATCAAGTGTTTAATGAAATATATGCTTTGCATAAATGATGACTGATTGCCTGATGGCTTCTATTATAAAAGAGTTTTTAGTCAAGTTTTCATTTGTAAGTACAGGGAAGCACGTCAGAATTATTGTCTGTGGTCACTGACTCTATTTTAAAGATCAGTCAAATAGAGACTATGTAGAAAATGCTGGACCAGTTCTTTAAACTAGTAATTTTGCTGTGCTTTCAACATTTTTGGTCACTGGACTTGATGAAAGTTCAGGAGCCAGAACATGATACCTGGCACAGGCAGGGAGGCAGGGATATGGTCTCTGTGTTTGTTTAAGAGGGATCTAAGTTCCCAGAGCAGTGCAGTGAGGCACAGTCTGATGAATGGCATGTGTGTGTATGTGGTAGCACTATGGTGCTTGGGTGCTAAGAGCTTGTAACACAGAGGTGCCACTGATCTCTCCCTGTTTTTCTCCCCTCACCTCTTCTCTCTTTCATGACATCCACTGTACCTGAGCCAAGAAGGCGCACAGCTCTACACATGCTGACCTTATACTTGGGAAAGAGCAAAGCTGTCATGATGAAAATCTTGCCTTCATTATCTTTGAAGCTACAATACCTCTACAGACCTCACAGTATGCTTTGCTTTCTATGTGTGCCAGGGGTGGGACCCTGAAACTCCTTTCATTTCATTTTGTTTCATTTTGTGCAGCCCATAACCATTTCAGACCCATGATGACGTGGGCGTTGCTTATGAATGATGAGCAAAAGTAATTCTATAAACTTTCACTAAAGTTTTTGATTTCTTTACCTAACATTGATGCCTTTGTGTGTGATTCTAATCCATCACACATGATCCAACTTTAGGAGGTGAATCTGGTGTGTTGTGTTGATAACTAGTCTGCAGAAAGTGCTGGTGACCACTGAAGCACCAAATAATGTCTCTTTAGCATTATATAAGAAAGAGCACAGTTAGAAATGTGACACGATTTGGAAATTCGTACTATGAGTGTAGCAGTACTCTCAGCCCACGATTCTTTTTTGTCCAAAATATCATGAGAATATGACACTGTGAACTCAGCATCACTAATTGAAACAAAACAAATTCCACTACTTACTAACTGCCCTAGACCTGAGAGACAGGAGGAGTGTTGGAGTTGGTGGTTGATTGGTCGTGGTTGTTAGCAAACATTGGTGTTCAAACAATGTAGTTGCATCAGAGGGCAAAATTAATAAAATGTCTGTTCTCCATGATGCATGTTGTCACATTTTTGCATTGTGATATCATGCAGTCACAATACATTTTTATACCTGTATTATTTACCAGTCTTAAGTTAAACCTCTTTAAATCCCAGGCTTATTACATACTAAGGCCCGTGTGTCAAACACACGGCCCGCGGGCCAAGTCAGGCCCGTGACACAATCCTATTCAGCCCACAAAATTATTTAATAATCTATTATTATCAGCCTGTTTCACCTTGAGATGCAGTACAGTCCCCAGCATCCACTGCAACGTAGTGTGCGTTCTGACTCCCAACAACAATCTCTGGGCCAGCGGTTACACAAAAAGAAAAGATGCCTGGTGTCTAGTTCAAGCAAAAAGGCACTAAACAGTGGCCCGTTTGGGTAATGGCAAAATTGAGTAAAAATGCAAAAAGACTCAGCTGGCCCACAGATTTGCTGAGATTTTTCAATATAGCCCTGTACACCCCTGTACTAAGGCTTATAATTCAGTAACTACATGAATTTCAATGCAAACTGCCTGAGCTATTCTTAGGTTATAGAAGCGTGTAATAGATCTTTGGATCCATCTGTGGGCCCTGGCCATTTAAGGGGGTTAAGTTGTAAGGTTATTTATAAGTACCTTGTTTTATATTTCTGTTATTTAAGACTGAGAGTTTCTGATTCTGGGTTTGTTTGAGTTTAGAAATTTGAAAATTGGAACTAAACCACACTGGAAAACTAATAATTGATAAAATGATTGGTACCAGACAGTAAAGCACTGTTTAACTAAAGTAATGGATCCTGTTCAGTTTTTGACCATATAAGTTTATATTGGTCAATAAATCATCAGTTATTGTCATTTTTAACACCTTAAATTCAGTATCAGTGACAATTTTTGTATTGGATGGGCCTTAGTAAGCTAATGTACAGGTGAGTCATACCTTTTTTTGTATTCAGCAATCCCTCCTAGACAACTGAAGTATGTTCCTGCCACTTAGATAAGTACAGTGCAGTTTATTTAATTTTTGCTACCAACCATTTCAACTTGATTCAGAGGAAAAGTAACAATTCAGTATGATGTTGCTATTAGTGGATGAGAGATCAATATAGTTGGTAGGAAATCTTATTGATACATCAACACAGTGCATGAGCTGCTAATTCATGCAAGCATGTATGGGAAAGAAACACTGAGAGGGGAAAAGAGATGAAGAGAGACAGAGAATGTTTAGTTGTACATATTGTCGCTGTCCAAAATGTCAAATCTCCATTTTTGTTGAGCTTTATTTTTCTACATCATACAAACACAGCAGCTGTCCTTTACATTGTGTGGCAATTTACCAACGAATGGTAAATGCTCCAAATCATGTGGAATAAAACTTTGTTACATTAACTCACATTAAAGGGTTAGAACGTTTTACCTTCTCCTGTAGTTACTATTTTGGGGATATATATTTTTCTTTGGACAGCAACAATACACAAGTATGTGGTGTGTGTACATATGTGTCTGTGTGTATATAGGCCAAACATTAATGAATAACTTCACTGTCTCTGCCCGTCTTGCTCTCTAAGGCCTTCTGTCAGCGCTGTCAAGCACCTTCACACCTGTGAAATAAGCAGTGAACAAAGTTAGACAGCTTCACTTTATTCTTCTCTGACACTAAGTCTGAGACTCTGAGTTTCTCATCATCTGATCCCTCCACCCGTATGCATGGGAAACAGTAGAGATAGAGTTTTCACTCATTCACACTTAACAGAGGAATAAGGAGAGGAGACATTATCCCAGCACTTTAGAGTAGGGTCACTTTGTCACTATTCCATTACGGCTATCAGAGTTCCTCTCAGGATGTATAAAGTTACCTATAATTCCATAGGTCTGTCAGTCACACATCAGGCATTTTGGGGATACAATGGGATTTGGTTGTTTTTGGCTTGAAAGAATGTCTTCACTCCTCTCTCTCTCTCTCTCTCTCTCTCTCTCTCTGGCAGGAGATATCTACCTGGCTCACTCCCAGGTGCATACAGGTACCTCTCCTCCTTTAAAGATGAGAGGGGGATTAAAAATGTATCATTAAACATGAGCTTGGCTCAAACAAACAAGTCTACAGAGTTTCCTCACTAATGTTTTCAGAACACCATGGAAAGCTTTTTCTCTGTCCTCCACCTTTTTGGTGATATCTGATACTTTTCCAACTGCTTATCTGCGGAATGCCTTTTACATATTAGGCACAGTGCTGTGATCTATGGGTGGCGATAGCTTCAGTCAACAGTGCTGCATATATTCAAGCAAATTCTGGTCAGAATTGCACACTTTACATAACAGTTTTGAGGATATGCGCTTTGAAAAGTGATGATTGTAACTTTTCTGTCTGGCAGAACTCAACTCCCATATGTTCAGTCTTTTGAGCTGAGGCCAAATAACTGTCTACACTGTTAAATCAGTACTGTCCCCAGGGTTCAAACAAGGGTCGAATGCTCTTATTGCTGCTAATATAAGCTCTTTGTCATGCGATAATGCCATTAGGTCACCATAATGGATGTCGACAGGGCTCACAACAGATGATGGAAACAAAAGTTTAGAAGAAACACAGCAATATTTGGCTACAGCTGATACTACAGGGTTAGGTGAGAACATATTTTAAATAATAACCTTTTTAAAAATAAAGTTTGATGTAGTATGTCAATAATGATAAGGTTTTTAAATGGACTGTTCATTACTTAGTCCAAAAAGTTAATGTATGGACATTTAACTGCAAATATAGTCTGTTTTGAATCCATTGTTTTTGTAATGTCATGAAAACCAACATATTTTTATATCCACCTATTTAGCCTTCAGCAGGTTAACCTGCCCATTTGTGTTGAAGTAATAAGGAGTGTTTCAGCCCAGGCAGCTTTTTGAGCAAGGCACAATACAGAAGATCCAGTCAGAGCAGAGTTCATTTTCAGTTCATATATCAGCCTTAAGCACACTAACAAAAACAGCCTGACAAAACCCAAATGCTCCCATTATATTCAATGAAGGCATCTACACTGTTTGCAAACATCAAAAAGCATGCTGTTTTTGACTGATGCCCTGTTTTTTATTTTTGATGCATTGTGTCACATCACAGTGATGTTCCACCTCAACAGAAAGACTGCCCTTGAGCCAGTTACCTTATAAAAATGTGGTTAAACTAGCCAAAAGTTTCAAAGTAGTCCATAAGGTAGAAAATGGACACCTTACTGATGCCAATACTGGTGTCACAAACACATTAAAATATTATAGCTTAATGAATTATTTCAATATTTTACATTACTTTATGTATATATTTACATTATATAGCAAACACGCTTATCGAAAGCCATTTACAACAGTATGGGAATTAATACAAAGCTATCAAAAAAAAGGGTCACACCCATGTAAGAACAGGTGGCACACTAAAAGAACTGCCCCCAGCTATGACTTTGCAGCTCATTCTCTAAGTTAGTGAAAATATCAAAACAATAAAAAATGTTTATTGAAAGGGAAATAGTCCATCTGCATATTCATTTTTTTCTAGTTTTGACACTCAGGTGTGAAACACATCCATCGCTCTTTCAGAAAACCTGAACACAGATAACAGGTTGAGTTGATTTGTGTAGAATATGAAATGTCATCTCTATGAATGTATATGAGTGAAATTTATATCAAACACTGGAATACCTCACCGAGCCATCAGTCCTGAATGAGATTTCTGTTAATGTATCAGCGTTATTTCACTTCTGATGGAACTTGAGTTAGTGATAGAACATGAACTTGGCTGTGCAATTGGTAAAACAGCTATATTAACGATGGAAACACATAGCTACACAAAGACTTACAAATAATGTTTTATTTACATCCATAACATCGCTCGGTCTAGGTCAGCAGAAATCCTGTCATGGGTGTCCGTATCTGAAATAGGCTATTTTAACTGTTAGATCGATGTGTCGAATTTGCTATGTTTGGAGCATTCATGGTAAAAAAGGGGGTATTTGCTCTAAATCAAAACTTAAGTATTTTTATAAACCAAACTAAAAATGTAACAAACTAAAATGTAGTTTGTGTAATTACTCTTTTTTCTGTTAGAATTCTTGTTAGTAAATTGTGGATATAGGTAGCTGTTACAGTGAAACTCAGAGTGCTGTTCCCACCATGAGTGACTACATGTGCTTCTGCACATGTTTCAGTAGAAGCAAAAACCAGGACAATCGGTTATAATTAATTTCAGTGTAAGATTGATTGTAATAATTATGTCTTTGCGTTCATAAGCAAATAATACATCGGCTTCCGATATATTGTGTAACTATAATAGTAACTGAAATTTGACAGTTTATGGGGAAATGGCTAAATGGAGACACAACCACATGGTCCACTTCATCCTGCGACGCGATGTGATACACTTGAACGTTTGCTTACTTTTGGGCCAAGGTGATAGAGACAGAAAAAGGTTAGAAATGGCCATGTAAAAAAGGAATTATGACTGTTTTTGATACATAAATCTACACAAACATCATAACTGGACCTCAGGGAAAAGGTAAAATGTAGGATATGGGGCCTAGTTTTGGATACCACCAGAACACCACTGTTATCAGAGGATTTTTTTAAAGTGTTTCTGATCAGTTTAGTCTTACAATTACCTTTAGTGTGCAGAGGATTTAAATTATGTCTCCAGCATTAATTTGCAGTTCAGCTGAAAGAATAAAGAACAAAGGAAAAAAAGGAAAGTTCGCTTTGTTTTTATAACCAAGTTCAGCATGCACAAATACACACATGCACGCCTGCTGGCTGTACTGCCAGTATGATATATAGGATTGATTAGGGGGTTGTGAGTAGAGAAACTGGAGCTTTTCCTAATAACATGAGTTCAGTTTCCCTCATACACGCAAGAATAGGATCATGTGTCCTCTGTGACAGGATTACAGACATGCAATTAGTCACTGACGCTGCCTATTGACTCGAGTGAATTTGAAACTTTAATCCCTTTCATTCATCTGATACGTTCTCCCACATTAAGAATTCAGCGATAACTTCAGTACAAGTTCTTTTTGGAACCGCTCCTGGACTGAACATGCTGCAGTTTGTAGAGTAGTGTATGAATGTTTCTTTTGGGCTGCAACTTTTATTACTACTTTATTGTATGAAAACGTGCAACGATACAATATTATGCATCAGCTGAAGAACATTAGAACAATAAAGGGAGAATCAGCTAGTAGACAGTAGTTGTAGTAAATGTCTTACCTTTACAGACTTTTTTTCTTTATCTCTCATCCCACAAAAGGTGCATACAGTTGTACAGTAACCATCAAATCTGGAATTCTGACTCATAATTGCTTTATGGTTACAGAATTATTGAATTGAGCCTTGGAACACTGAAGTACATCTAAAATGATCATCATTAACAATTACAAGCCAAACCTGTTTTGCATCATTTAAGACCATTTTCCTAAAGCCACCATGAGCCATAACATATTTTAGTGTTTCACTTTAAAAAAAACTGTTCTGAGGTGAGAGGGAGTGAGTGAATGGCAACATGCAGCTGGGAGAATTTACTTTCTTCATTAGTGCGGAGAGAAGTTCACTAGAGAAACGTGACATTCTCATGAACATAAACATCCACATGCAACGACAACAATTCAGAGGTCTTGTTCATGTTGAGGGCAGTTGTTTTTCACTGAGAGAGCGGGATATAATTCATTTAATGCAGCTCCAATTATTTCTGCATAATTCAGCTACAGCTTTCTGGCAGTGGCTCTCTCTGGAAATTGATGCCGTTCTCACAGAGTCTCTCTGCTGTTCTTGTTCGAACGATTCAAAATTTTTCTTGACTTAATGAAGACAGATTTTCTCTGCATGTTGTTGCACTGTGTTATGAAAATACAGCACGGCCTTGGTGCGGTGTGCGCTGCATTAATGTTAGCGGTATTTAAACTGACCAGAGGAGCAGCTCTATATGATCAAACTCAAGACTCAAGGATTATTGACTTCTGAGCCAAGAATAACAAAAATAAGTAAAGTGAGCTCATAATAATGACCTGTGTTATCTTTATTCTGCAGTTAAACAGTAAAATAATATTATTCATATGCTGTGTTTGCAGTAGCCCAGGTGTAGGAAGTTAATGTGATGTGCCTTTATAGATAAGTAGAGGGGGGTAACCAGAACAACTGTGAATAAATATAGGCCAAAGTAGGACAGGGACAATGCGAAGAAGAAGAAAAGAGAGAAGATGAGTAGGAAGAAGAATAGAGACAAGAAGAGGAAGAAGAAGAAGAAGAAGAAGAAGAAGACGAAAAAGAAGAAGAACCTTAAAAAAGAAAAAAAATGGTGCCAGAAAGGCAACTTTTAGTGTAATACGACAGAAGATCCACTTTTGTTTCTATAAAAAAACCTTTCAATGGATGGTGTCTTTAAAACACAGTTGAAACCACTCAACTTAAATGTTCTTTAGGCTACCTGCCTTTTGGCTTCTTTATTTGAAGAAGTGAAGAAGTTAGAAAGGATGGAAAGAGTAGAAGGAAAGAAGGTGGAAAGAGGAGGAAAAAAGATGGTGGAAAAAGGAGTCGATGGTCTGTTTTGCTCGCTGTGAGTTGATATATGATGGAACAACCTGCAGAGTATTTCCAGTGAACAGGAGGGCTACAGTCGCTGATTTATTTGTCATAATTAGATTTGATAGAGTTGTGTTATCCCAGTGATTTGTTGGGTGGAAATCAGTTTACCTTTATTGGATAACCTCAGTGCCCATGTTCCAATGACACTCGACCTTTGTGCTCACTCCCTCTGCTCCTTTCTGCCCTGCTGCGTGTTTCTGTTGCTATATGATCCATCACCTCTGGAACTATCTCTGCTAACATGGGCTACAGGGGACAGCACCGTTTTCTTAAGTAAACAGAGAGTCAGACTTATCTTTGGATGGGACCTCTCTGCTAGAAATGTGTATAGTCTGTGTGCATGTGTTAACAAAGTTAAATGGATGCGGTCTTCTAAGAGAACATGCCTAGTGACAAGACTCATCTGTCTGAATATTAGGCCTGTCTTCCAAATAGTCCTGTTAACTGTGTGCGTCACTTATCCTCAGTATGATTAGGCATTAGGGACCTTTGAAAATTATCTAGAAATGATTGTGGGCGTAATGTAAACTTAAAAAAAAAGAATGCTTTCAGTGGACATAAAAGGAATGCTTGCAGAAAGCAGTGTTGTCTCATTTAATCACTAAGTCATTCATTCATGAGTTTGAAAGAATGCAACTGCTGAATTCTTGGAGGTGGAGGAATTCTCTCAGGGCAGTTCATGAATATTTGTTCTTATTATGATTCCTTGTAAAAAGAAATGACCTCGCCCATAATGAAGCTTCATATAGTGTAGTCTTTTTCCCACAATTTCACACCACTCCACAGACTAATGAAGCGAGAATTCAGGCATGATCATTGGCCAGCCGCTCCTGTGCGGAATACCATTTACAATGTGTAAGGGGCAGAGACAAGGAGAGAAAGAAAAGGAACGACTGTGAGATGGATGGGAGAAAGAAGGACCAGTATTTGAAAAGAGGCTGGAAGTGGCGCTCCTCTACAGGCTGACCTTTTGTTTAGGGACAAACAGATTTAGAGAGGGAGAGGAGGGAACGAATGAGTCTGTGTGTTGGAGGACAAAAGGAAGGGACCTGAATAGGACAGCAGCTGATATAGAACGGTTCAAATGGACAGAGATGCCTAAAGGAGACCATGGTAAAACAGCTGAGTATTCACTTAGGATTTAACAAGGTCACACGCGCACAGACACGCACACACACCTCCCACAGAGATGCTCAGCCCCTCCCTCAGTGACTCCTGACAAGTTAACAAGTCTCTGCTCTCTCCACAGGGCTGCAGTGGTAGAGCTTTATCTCCTATGAAGACTACTGGAGAACCACAGAGCCAAAATCAGCAAAAGGTGTACAGACACCAGCGTCTCCCTGACAACAAACCCTTCTGCTGGACCAGGATGACCCGTCCCTCTCCAGTGTGGAGAAGACTGCTGGGGATGCTGTTGCTGTTGTATCTGCCTCAAGTGCACTGCATGAAGGAGAGTGTCCCCAGGGTCAAGCTCAGCTACAAAGGTAGGCAAATACGCCTACTGTTGGATACTTAAGATAAGATAAGATAAGATAAGATAAGATAATCCTTTATTAATCCCACAACGGGGAAATTTGCGGTGTTACAGCAGCACAGAAGACAGAGCAGCAGGAAATATACAAACAATATATAAAATAGAATAAACAATAAAAATATAAAGATATATGTATATGTGCAAAAATTACAAGAAAATATACAAAGTATTAAATTTAAATTTAGAAATGTAGAAATGTATGTATTGTAGTGAGTATTGCACAGTTAATAAAATAGCAAATAAATAAACAGTAATAAATGGAGAAATATTGCACTTGACATAATTGCACATAATGGTGGTAAACATGTTGACAGTGATCCGCAGTGAATATACTACGCATGGTGGATTGAGATATTGCACACAGTAAAGTGCTGTGGCAGTGATGTTGAGAGTTCTTGCACATGGAAAGTAATTGTAAACTACTGTCTACTGAGACTGTTATAGAGTCTGACAGCGGCTGGGAGGAAGGACCTTCATAGGTCACAGCTAAACTGTTTGGTTCATTACATTTCTGATTACCTTGTTACTTTGTCTTACATATTAGAATTGTTTGACAATAAATGTGTCTTCTTGACCTTAGGTGCATACATTTACACATAGCACTTTAAGGTGTTGAAAGGTCCATAAATTATTTCTATGAGGTAAATATTATGCTGCCTGTGATTGATTATAATGTTGCTTAGAGAATGCATTGTATTTCATTGTAGTATGTATGTATATGTTTTTATGTACAAATTTACAGCACAGACAGGGGTGTATAAACAAGTAGAGCACACACGCGAACAAGGACATTTGTATTGTTTTTACAGGGTTTTCCATTGAACTATGTGCGACAGTATGTAAATATTGCCATGATTAAAAAAAAAATGCATAATTAAATTGTTAATATCTAAACAGAGTCATTTAGAGTGGTTTGATGTGAAATGCTCCACTGTAGAGAAATTTACCAAGTCAGAATTGTTGATAGTTGTGAAATAAGGTTTTGGCCTTAAAAATATATTTTCAATCTATTCTTTGCAGAGAGGTACCTGAAGGAAGATCTATGACAAAACAATCCCCAAAACTACTTTACTATTATTTACATTACAATATATACATATATAATCTCAAAAGACACAAAAGATATAGGTTCACTGGTGGCTTTGAATATTAAATAAAATGGCTATATTTGCGTTGTAGACACTGCAACCACTGGTTCTTACCACCACCACTGTAGTCTGTACAATGAACCATTTCACATCGAACTAGCCTGAATGACTTTATTTGCAACAATTCAACAATTGAATTATGCAGATCTTTAAAAAATTGGTGAAATTTAGCTTAATAGTAACTCTAAATTTTCTAGTTTTTCAATTGAAATGTGTGTTTTTTTCTCATGGGATCAAATAAAATATCCTAACCACCTTAGACATTTTCACATTTTCCTCTCATAAGGAGATCAAAACAAAGCAAACACACATGCACACATTCTCACGTGCTTCATTTAGGATTTTATATTTTTTGGGCAGGGCAGCATCAAAGAGATGCCACATGTTGATGTGGTTTAAGGGTTTGGATTTGAATTCATGGTCTCTCATTACACCTGGCTATGTTTCAACCTCTGCCTGACCACACTTAGTTATTTGTAACATGCTAAAGTGCAGCTGACACTGTAAACTGCTCAAAACTACATTTAATTTAAGTACATACTCAGTGCATTAGTCAGCAGTACACTGAGTATGTTATAATTTTAGAATAAGTTTTACATTTATAGTTGATCTAAAAATAATACACAGCTGTTTGTGTTTGATCTGTCTACAGCTGTAACTGGATTATATTAGTCATCAAGCGCTAGTGTTAGCTCATAGTGATTATTAAAGCAGCCCTACATGTCTTAGTGACAATTAGTGTTTTTTTTTTTTTTATACACACACATACGTACACCCGCACACTCTCAAGCACACAAGCACCCTCAGTGTGGATAATGGGACTAAAGGGGAGCCAGATAAACATGAGTGACGCTACTGAATAAATATCTATGAGGCGTAAAGGAAACATTAGTGAACAAATAATGACTCTTTGCACTCATTTATTTGAAAACAGTGACACATGTTGGACATGGATAGTTAAGCCTAAGAGAGCGCTATGTATGTTAGTATGTAGAGTGTGAGTGGTATGTATTTATGGTCCATTTAAGCCAAACTTGTGCCTCTGCACTGGATGAGCATCTTATCTTCATGGCGATCACAGCGATGGCAATGACAAAGTGGCAAATCTGTTAATCACGCCTTTTGTCCACCCCAAAAAGAAGTGATTAAAGTCTTGTTGTTTATTTCTTTTTCTCAGTGTTCCTTTCATTCTGTCCGGTGTTCAGTCTCTGCTGTGGCTTTAGGAGTTAAGCAAACGTGCGGCGTGTTTGTTTTATGCCACTGAGGGAAATAAAACTTAGAGCTCCCCAAAAACTCTCGCTGACCGTGCTCCAGCAGGCCAGCCCTACTCAAAATAGAGCCTCGTTTACATCAACAACTTCAGGCCAATGAAAATATGACCGACTGCTGGGAATGCACCATTTATTTTGAGCTTTTTTGGCATTCAGAAAATATGGGTGTATAAGTACATTGTAAGTATATGCTGTCAAAACCCTGTATTTCACCCTGGGTATGAGAGAGAGAACACGTTGTTAGGGCAAGAGACAGTGCAAGGAAACACATTGCTTGTTTTAGAAACACTGAATTGCATTTAATTAGTAAGTGTGAAATAGGTCAGTGGGTCATTGAAATAATGGGATCTTGCTGAAATTGTTAAAGAGGTGGACTGCTTCCCTTCTTTAATTTCCTTCTTTAAAAGATCAGGTCTCACATAACATAAAAGATTATGTAATGTAAAATGTCCTCTGTCTGAGATGTCTGCAAGCCTCAACATAAGTTGCAACCAGATGACTGAAACCAATGAGAAATGAGATGCATTTGTCATATTTGGCATTAGCTTGGAGTCACTTAGAGGTAAAAGCTCTGTTTTTTAATAAACGTGATATTTTAAGCCCGCATCACAGGGGTCCTTTAAAGCCTGTTGTGAATGAACACCTGGGCTAATTCAGCAGAAGATGCTCACCACATCCTTTAAGCTCCTGTCAACTGATGCTGTATATCTAAGCGAAAAGCTGTGTTATTCTGTCCATGTTTGGTCCTTTTGGTGAAGTCGGGGGGGCCGCAGCGAAATCATCCCAGATCCATCATCTCTGAGTCAGTGAACTCTTCAAAAACATCAGCACCTTTTCTGTGTCAGTGCACACCTCAAAAACAGAGACCCCTTTTCTCTTGAAGAATGTAGCTCTGAATGGAACACATCAGATCCACTGAACTTCACACCTAAAGGCTAGTCAAGCATGGGATCGCTCATGTATGCATGCATGTGCTGGGAAAAAGAAGAGAAAGAACATTTGGGTTGCACTGACTGAATCAAACATCACATTTCACCCCACTGTCAGTACTCTGAGAATACGGATCAATCACAGTGAAGCATTTTGTTGCCCTTATAATGTAATTATTTCAGTGAAGGTCAGCATTTCTACTCAGGGGGTTTGATGTTAAGGATTGTTTTGTGAGTAGGATATATGTAGCGGCATTTGACAGAAAGGGCTGGGAGGGTCTGCAAGCCTCATGGGAAATGAAGAATGTATACACATAGATTTATAGATTTCTACGCAATATAGCTTGCTCACACATACGCATATACAAGAGAAAATGATTTGAAAAATATTATTGCTGTCCAAAAAAACAAAACATATTTTTCCACTTTTTACTTTTATTTTTCTACATCATTTGAACACAGCAACTGTTCTTTAGACTGTGTCTAAATTTCATGATAAATGCATCAATAAAAATGCTCCAACATTACTTGGAATAAGATCACTTTGCATTAACTTGCATTAAAAGTTAAGAAAGTTTCTGCCTTTTCGTGTAAAGTTGGAAATCTGGAGATAGATATTTAACTTTTTTGGACAGTGCTGATTTTCTAGACTGAAACAGTTGGCTTGTTTCAGCAGAAGAACATTGGTTGGTGATGTATCATCATTTTTCAGTGAGCAACCATTTGGTGGTTGATGTGGATCATCATTATTTACTGCTGAGTTTATTAGGCAAAAATTTACTTTGTTCCACTCCCTTATATTAGACTTTTAACTGGAGATAAAATGCTGACTTGCAATCCCTGTGAATTACAGTAAGTAATATTTTCCTCTTGCTCTCTCTGACATTAGCTCTAAAGTAATGCTATGTTTGCTTTTAACAGCACTTGCTGCAAAAAAAATGTCTTGGACAGTGAAAACATCTTTTCATCATTTCTCATTATGAGATTGTTTTAAGAATGGAATAAGATCATTCCATTTATTTAGATATTTTGTAGATATTGTCTTATTCTACTGACAGATAAATTAGCTTGTTTCAAAAAAAGAATATATGCCAATAATATAAGACAGGTTCACTAGTTAAAATAACTAAGGTAAAAAAGGTAAAAATGCCTATAAATAGTTAACAACTTTAGAATATTCTTACAACAATCTCAAAATAATTGATTAGATTTAATAGAATTCCACTTAACAAGATATCATTTTTTTGCAGTGCTGAGATTCTGAACTTGGACACTTAGGCTGTGCTCCTACAGAAAGCAAAATATTGGAGTTGAACATTATGGCTTGTAATGTGAAAATAGCCTTGTATTACATTGTCTGTGAACTGAGAACTAGCCAACAACCTAGATCCCTTTACATCTGATACAAAATTTATAAATAAAAATGTGACAGTATCAAAGTAAGTTTCAGAATAACTATATAAAGCATTTTTTTATATTTTGATAAACCTATTTTTGTCCATTTACACAGGGTGAGCAAATTCTAAGAGTTAACTGGTCTGCACAAGTGTCTGTGAGCTGCTTGGCCTATATCAGGCTAAGATTTGTGAAAGAAAGTTGGAATTCCCTCATGCTCACACTAAAGCTGATGAGAGAGCAAGGCTTGGTGGCAGCTAAGAAAACACTCGCTAACCACTTACTTGCACTCTAACAATCTCCCCCGAAAACACAATGTTCTGAGTAGCGATCCATGTAATGTTGCTTACGCAACTGTGGCATAAGACTTAGCGTCAAGGACTCAGCATGCTACACTGTCTCTCATAAACAAACAGAGGGATTAGCTTCAGTACTAGGTCTAATCAGGGTCTGTTGAGTGGGAGTTAGGGGTTGAGTCTCCTGAGAGTTAGCCACAGATAGGGTGTTGCGGGAATCTTTCAGCAGAGCTCAGACTTGACACTGTTTGTAGAGTAGATTAGCGAAAGCTAGGCTGAGGTTAGCAGAATGGAGGTGTAGTATGCTTTTTTCAGAGGGTGTCTTTGTATAAATATTGATTGTGGGTAACCTACCCAAGACCCTCACACCTCAGGAATAATGGTTGTGTCAATCCACTGCACATTTAGACAGCATATACCTGGACTTTTTTGTCTCATAACACTTACAGACATGACCGCATATGCTATGGATGTTTAAACAGGATGTAGGCCTGCTGTATACCTACGCTAAACCCAGAATGAAGGAAAAAACGGGTGCGAGGTACAAAGTCGGAGAAGTTGAGAGTACTTTAATTTTACTGTACTATTCAAATGTTAATGTATTCATGCATTTTTAATTACATTGTTTGGTATATAATAAATAAGACTTACATTTGATTCAGTCTGAAGTTCTGGTTTCATGTCACGTAGTAACAAAAACTCCATACTTTTGTCATCACCAAGGATGCACAGTATTAGGCCCAATCTCATTTCTTATTTTTACCCCTACCCCTAGTTTTTGAGTGTCACCTTGCCCCTTGGAACTGAGTTTCTTCAGTGATACGAAGTTAAAGTCAGTTATTCGCCAGCTTCTTGTTTGTATTTTCCTGTTCCACCTTAAATGGAGCAGCAGTGACATTCTGGCACTTAAGGCATCAGAACTGCTGGACTATTGTTGGAACAGGAAATTAGCTAGCTACTGAGACATTAGCATACCATTAGTGATTTTTTATGCTTGTTATGAAGAAGAGGACCATAATACATTGAAATGTCACTAAACTAAGACAATACATTGGTTATTGTAATTTTTAATAGTCAAAATACTCAGTTTCTTTAGTCACTTGTGCAGCCATCTTGCCGATTTTTCTTTTTTCTCATAACACTCTGTTTGGAGTGTGCCTCTGAAAAACCTTTGTGTGAAGGCCCATATAGCCGTAATACTTCGCCCGACCCCTCTATCTCAACAAAAATCAGGACACCCTACCCCTAGGCACGAACACGCAGAACAGAAGGCTAAGGGCTAAGTGGTAGGAATTTCTGCAGTTAAAGCATAAATGATAATGTAAATGTTATGAATTGATATGATGTTTTGTTCTTAATGTGATCAGGGACATGAACTAACAAAGTTAAAGAGTTAAATTTAGATTTCACTTTGAAACATAGAGAAGACAACAGATGGGAAAATCAGGAACAGAAAAACACTGAGTGAAAGGAATGTAGGCCATGAAAATTAACAACAGAAAGTAAGTGCAAATGAATGCATTTTGTTAAAAGAGCGTTTTGGTCCCAGAATTCCAAGTTCAGAGGGAGAAATTCCAAAAGCAAGAGGTGGAGTGATTTCATGGTATCTGTCCAAGCCTGTAGAGACAGTGTGCTGAAACTGAGCATACCAAACAGATCCAAAAGCATGAATTATTTAGACGGCTCTGTATATATATGGGGAAGATATGCTCATGTTTAAGTGTGCAGTAATCAATAGCATGCTGTTGTTTTCCTTAAAAAAATTGCTTTGGTATTTGAATCTGAGTTGCATGTGCTGTGTGAATGTGAATGTGATAATATTTTGGCCCCTCTCCCTCTGTCAATACTGTTTGGTTTTGCTGCTAAGTTATGATCATAAACAGCTATAATTTAATGTGTCTTTCACCCTCAGGGAGTGACAAAGCTGGAACATGAGGCATGTGCAATGTAAATGGCCAGTCAGGCTGATGTCTAGTAGTGCTGAACGATAGACAGACACATTAGAATCCAGTGAATAGCTAGGCTCTGATCTCATAGATTTGGTTTGCATGTGTTATTTAGGCGGGGTGAGGGCTAGAGGAAGGCAGCTCATGCACTTAAGAAGTTTAACAGAAAGAGAGGAGGGACATTTTTATCTGAGTGGAATCTGAGCCCTAGGATGACAGATCTACCCAGATATTATGGCACATTGTACAGAATAAAATGTGCTAAAGTGCTGTTTCCTTACCTCAAGAAAATGAATGTCAAAGCTCTGCTATCAGGGCAAGATGATAGACTCAGGCTCATCTAGTTCACTATAATGAGACTGATACACACTCACACCTGCACTTGTTTCCGGTATTATATATTTTGTAAGTATGTGGTGCATAGAGACAATCACAGTGTGCTCACATGTAGAAGAATGTGTAAAGAGTGTGTGCGTCTGTGTGTGTGTGTGTGTGTGTGTGTGTGTATGTGTGTGTGTGTGTGTGTGTGTGTGTGTGTGTGTACAAAAGGAGTAGTGAGGATGAAGAAAAAGACCCTGGCATACAATAGGAATATATCATACACTGATGCTTTACTGTTTTTATGTGTTTATCCTGTCTGTTCACTTAAAGTAGGAAAACTACAACAAAGAATAGATATTCCAACAAGATAATGTGAGACACCACACAGTTTATAAAGTGAAATTCGTGCACGATTTAAAACCAATTGAAATCTTGGGAAATGTGTGGAGAAGGAAAATACAGCCTCTGTGGATGGCCTGTGGACAGCAGTGAAGAATGTGTGGAAGCAGTTCATTAAATCATTTTTAAAACTTTAGGAAAGTATGTCAAAACAGTGGGAGGTTGTCTTCAATGCTAGAGAACCTACAAGACTAGAGGATCTGTGTGCTTCCTTCTATTTTTGGTGTGTCTTTGACAGAGAAAAAAAGATCAGTTCTTTTTGGCAGTAAAGTGTTTATCAGCAGTTTGTAGTTCTTCTAGTTTTGGAGACAACCTCATGCTTCTTTGTCGTACTGTCCTAAAGTTGTTTTGGAAACACTTTATGTAGGGCAGTGGTGATAAGGCTAAATGGCATCTATATAAGCTCCTCATGACAACCGACATAAACATACATAAGCATTTATAAAGGCTTATTGCAATAATTGGTCCATCATGGTTGGATTTTTCTTAAGAAACTTCTCAGTGTAGCCTCCAAGATCTCAGTGGGTTTTGAATCATGCATGAATTTCACTTAATGAACTGAGTGGCATCGTACATTTTCTTGTTGAAACATAAACTTTTAAACGTTTGTTGTGGTTTTCCTCTTTTATGTGAGCAGACAGGATGATCTACAACAAATCAAGTTTTTTAAGAACACATTTTTTTCAATTCATTTTTATTGTATTTGGTTAGGCAGTATGGATTTTTGAAGTGTTCCAGGAGCGACTATGAGAGTCAATAGGTGTACAGGTATCCATGTGAATGCTAAACCTTGTCTGATTGCTTGCTTGTCTAGTGTAGTGCAGTGTGAGCTGGGCTAGTCTGTTTGGTCTGTTCGGTGTTGCTAATGGCTTTCTCTCTTTTGCAGAGTTGCTTCACTCTGGCAGTGTGGTGCCATTTGTGGGATCCAGTGATGGAATGCAGTTTGAGACATTCCTGTTGGATGAGGAGAGGAGCAGACTCCTTCTGGGGGCCAAAGATCACATCTACCTACTGGACCCAGACAACATCAACAAGCATCCTAGAAAGGTGCGTACACACACACACCCACACACACGCAGACATTTACCCAAACACACACTCACACAGACGCTCACCCAGACGCTCACAGAAACGCCTGCACACCTGCAGACATGCAGAATCAGGTCAATTTGAGAAGCATTTCAGTAACTTTAGCTATGCGTGTTCTGGAGCTAAACGTGAGGAATTTGTTCCATGGAATCATCCAGAAAAACACACAGTGTCTTTCACGTTGCACGGGAGGGCACTCTGTCTGTCAAACAGTATGTTGCAACAACAGAACATGGCATGTTGTTACATTAGACACAATCGTGATTAATTACAGTTTTAAACAACACATGTAGTTGTTTAGTGAGCTGTGATGTTATGTCTGTTTTCTCAGATTAGGACTGTGTTAGATTCAAGCACATTATTTTTCATTCTTCTCCTTGGTGATTCTTTATGTGTATGTCCATCTGGCAGCGTGTTATTGTGTATATAGTGTTGTAGCACTGCGATTTTAACAGGGTGTATCACACAGCAAAGCAAATGAAATGAAAATGGATCAAAAACAAGGTCACAGTGTCACAAATGCTGAGCACTACTCTTCCACAGCAGCTTTGTTGTTCAGCCAGTGTTTATCTTCTCACCCTAACTCAAGGACATAAATTTGGGTTAAATATTTGGAATGAGGTGGTGATTTGAATATTTCTATAGTGGCGCAATTAAGCCTGTCTTTCTTCATAACATGTGGAAATTGTTCTGGTTTTAATAGCAGTGTTGTAACGAATGTGGTTGCTGGCTAGTTTGCAAGTTTAATGATGTTCCTTCCCTTCGTTCTTAAAGTGTAACCTCATGTTTTGCCTCCTCTTGTGACTGATAAATAAGAACGTTAACAGACAGACTGACAGCTTGAGAGCCGAGTCAAAGTCCAACTATTATAACCATACAGAATTGTAGATCTTCCGAATCATGTTTTAAGATAACTAACAGAAATCCAGAAAATTATGCTAAAATATTGGCAATGATTAAAAGTATATTTTTATTGAAAGATTTTAATATGTTAAAGATGGCCCATCTCTTCACCTCAGTTACCTTGAAACCACATGGGCAATGCAAAGTAATAAAATGCAAAAAAAAGTGGTTGGGTGAAATATAAGTAAGCAAGTAAATAATAGTCTATAGTCTGTATTGCGTCACAATAAATTATTTTATAGTCAGTATTTGAAGTTAATTTTTTGGCTTTCTGCTACAGTCTAGTGAAGTGGTTGAATGGACTGGGGATTTAAGGAAGGCCTGAGCACACCAAGAACAAATTTACAAACTGCAGCCTATGCTAATCCTATGGAAATGCACAGAATGATGAGCGCGTGAGAGTGTTTAGCTCAGAAATGTCTGTGAGGATGAGGTAATGCTTTCTTATTGTGCATGTATGTCTGTGAGTGGATGTGCTTACGCATAATTTCCTCACGTCTGCAACAGAGTATAGGCAGCCATCTCCCATATTAAAACCAAAGGAACACAGCACACTTGTCACATCTCGATATTCCCACGGCATCGCTCTATAGAGCCTTTCAGTTCCTCTGAATCCCACTGACCCTACTTCTATCACTCCTGCCAATCACTGTCACCATGGCGACATGGGATACTACTGCTACAATAGCTGTATGACAGTTACAACATAGCAGTGAACATGCGTCAGGCCCATCTCTTGCTCATGTTCATAGGTCTCACACACACACACAGGCTACCATTCACACACTTAAAACAAAAGTTATTGTGTATGTTGCAAGCTTTTCTTTATAAAATTGGATGTAAAACATACTATATCAAACTGCACTGAGCTGATGAAGGGAAACTTTTTAAAAGCTTGTTCAGTCAGTCATGACACACATACATTTGCATGAACTCACATGAACTCACAAATAGACACAGTCTGAAAAAAACATCCAAACCACAGCACTGCTGTATGTACAGAGGGCGTAAAGAGAGTGTCATATTTCAGGCTATATTTACAGAAAAAGTTTTGGCCAGAATAGATAATTATAAAGGACTCTTAGAAATGCTTCCTCACACATAATACTACTTTCCTACAGTCTATATTTCCTCCATGCTCTGCATCAACACAGGCGCATAAGACAGAAAAATGTGCTCCACCCTGACCTATCTAAATAACCAGATGCAGCTGCGTTGACTAACAACAGCTGGCAGTGCAAACAACTCCCTACCCTGTTTCTTAGATCTCTCAAAGCACACGCTAGTGTTTGTACCGGAATGTGTGAGGTAGGTGCATATTAGGGGCTCACCAATATGAACATTTGGTGTCTGTTACTCTACCCCTCTATTTTCACACCTGGACCTCCTTTTTTTTACTTTTGTTTCTGGAATCAAAAGCTTTGACAATAGTCTCTCTTTTTTAAAGAATTACCAGTTCAATACTTGTTCATTCATGGCTTTTATTTCTGCATTTCTTTCTTCTTCATAAAACCTTTTGCTTTCCCTTCCTCTCTAAAGCTTGTTGGGTGGGCAAATGTGAGTTGTTGGGTGGGCAAGTGAGAGTATATTCAAGGTAAAGTATTGTTCATAAATAAACTATGTATGTATCTCATCAATTTTCTGTAACCTTTTTTATAACTTTTATTTATATATTTATTAAATTTAATTAACTGTCATAAGAAATGTTAAGTACAAAACTTGACAAATTTCTACTACTTGACAAAAGCTCCTGACCTTACTGGTGTTTTATTAATAAGATTTTGGCCAATGTTGATTAATCTATTGAAAGTTTTTATTGACCGATTTTATCAGCCAGCCCATATATATGAGTTGTGCCCTAGTGCATAATTGCCTTGTTATGTTTTTCATGCAGTGTAGGCTTGTGTGTGAGAAGGTACAGTTAATGCTCTTAACTGTGCGTGTCTCCAGTTCTTCAACACAATTGTGTGTGTGTCTGGCATCCTAGTGTGTGTGAGCATGTGTAGGAAACTGTAGGTGGTTAATGAGAGCTCTTGTTGGACTGTGTTACCATGCGCAGCTTTAAAGAGTGGCTGTGTAAAGTCGTCTCACGAGCGTGTGTGATTGAATGTAATCAGAGGGGTTTGTGGGATTGTGTGTTACATGTGGAGATGGCTCTTGGGGAGGTTAAGGTTAAAGGTCAACCCTGTACATGCTAAGCACTTAAGCCTTTTATAACACATGTGTGCACAGAAAGGGTGAACATGATACAGATCACTTTCTCTCTTAGGCTCACTCTCAGTGGAGAGCAGTGCTGGGTTGACATGATCTCCATTAACATTTTATTTCTTGTAAAGAATATAAAAAATACACCGTAAATACATTTAATACTTTGTGTTTTTCCTGTTTTGTTACTACCATAGTAAATCTTGGTATCTCTAAACTGGTAACTTTTCTAAGAGGAGAATGCCATATATATGAGTATATGCTAATTCTAAATTTGATGCCTGCAACACATTCCAGAAAAGTTGGGGAGTGTAAACATGTGCTGTGTTCTGATGAGTCCACCTTTTAAGTTGTTTTGGAAAAAATGGATGTTGTGTTCTCCAGGCCAAAGAGGAAAGGGACCATCCTGATTGTTACCAACATCCGTGAAGGCACCATTATTGGTAAAGGGCACATATGTGTCTTTGTAGAGACTGCAGGTGCTAGACTGGCCTGTTTGCAGTCCAGACCTGTCTCCCACTGAAATTGTATGGCACATAATGAAGCGCATTTTACAACAGCTGAGACCCCAGACTGTTGAGCAGTGTTATGTCAAGCAAGAAGGGGCAATATTACACTTTTTACAGCAATTGATGTCCTCAAATACTTCCCAAATGGTTAATGAATGTTGTAAAAAGGACACAGTGGTAAATACGCACCCTGTCCCAACTTCTTTGGAACATAATGCAGGCATCAAATTTATAATAAGTATATATGTACAAAAAAATAATAATAAAAAGTTAATTAGTTGACATTTTAAATATCTTATCTATATACTATTGAACACAGGTCAAGAAGAATTTACATTTTATTGCTGTCTGTTTTCATTTACATTTTTTCTACTGTCCCAACTTTTTTGGAATTTAATTTGTAACTAAGTATGTGAGTTTGTACGATTTCCTTGGTACCACAAATAAATTTCGGGAACCTGATATGCTAGGGAAGGTGGGAGGTGGTTTAGGGTGAGGTGTTTCCAGCAAGCACCAAATAAGTACTTTCCCATGCCCCCCATGTCTTTGATATATTTTGCTTGTTGAATTAAATGTATATTAATGTAACAAGATTTTACTATTTCTTTGGTACCGCCACTCATCTTGAGTACAGACAGGCAAGGGAAGGGGGGCAGGCAAGGTTGTTGGCTTTGCATAGGGGTTAAAGTGAGACTCAAACAGATATTATAATGTCTGATTGACAGCACCAACCAGACACTGGGCAGTGGAGCTCATAACCTGACTGTCCATTCCAAAAACCAGACACCTGGAAATCGTAGTTATGGGAAATATAGACAACAGTCGATTTTATTCACAGTCTTCAGGAAGTATGAAAAAGTATTTTGGCTGTTTGGCTTAAATAGTGCCAATAGTAAAGTTATGAGATTATGCTGTGTTTTATTAGTGTGTGTGTGTGTGTGTGTGTTTCTCTTTCAGCTGAGCTGGCCAGCTCCCAGAGACAGGGTGGATATGTGTGTTCTGGCTGGCAAAAACCCGCTTGTGAGTAACACCCAGACTATATTACTGTTATACAAATATTTCACCAAACTGACCGTCTTCCCTAACTCAGCTCTCTATTTCTCATTAAACTGCTTGTGAAGGAGAGTTTTACATAGTTTTACAATTATATGGCTGTGAGCAGTCCTTGCACAGACTCTATTTTTGGCCTTTTGTACTTTCACCCAATTACACACTCTCTCTCTCTCTCTCTCTCTCTCTCTCTTTCTTCCTCTCTCTCTCAGACTGAATGTGCCAATTTTGTTCGGGTTCTGCACAACTATAACCGTACTCATATCTACGCATGTGGCACTGGAGCCTTCCACCCCACCTGTGCGTTCCTGGAGGTCAGGGGCCACAAAGAGGTGAGAGATCAGATTATAGATTATTGATGCATACTGCTCATTCAGACATTCATGGTGTAAATGCTATAGTATTGTAGTATATAAATGCTGAGTTTTCTTCTGGTTGCAGTTTGTAGTAAGGGTGGGCGATATGGCAAAAGTACATTATCATGATACATATATTTACAAGCATTTGCAAAGAAAAGGAGCTGGTAAATGGCAAAAATATCATATTGTGATACATAAAGACATTTTCACTAGTAGTGCCACATGTTCAACCTGCCATCAAACATCTGGGCACAAGGACAATTTTTCACAAACAATCAAACAGGACTAATTATGCTCTCTTTGTAATGAATCATGCAGTTGGACAGTGTTCTTTATGTACTGACGATATCCATGATGTACTCAGAAAAGCATATTGCCCTTTTCTAACTCAAACAGTTCTTCAGTGTTTTACAAGTGCTGATGACACCATGCTCAGAAAACCATATTGTGACATACTGTATCACTTTAATGATAACAAACTGACATATTATGTGAAGTTGTACTACAGCCTTTCCTGGGTGTAAACTTTGCTTTGTGTGTATTATGTGAGTTAAAGGATGGCTGGCTTCACCTGATCAGCAGCAGTATGGAGTCCGGCAGGCTAAAATGCCCTTTTGACCCCCACCAGCCTTTTGCTTCAGTACTGACTGGTGAGTTTTGTACTGTTTTACTGTCTTTCTGTCTCATTCACAGCAAAATTCATTACAGTCATTTATCATAATGCAGGTCTTCTTCACCTTCAGCTTAGATACAATGTTTGCATTCCTGTAACTTCAGCTCAAAACATACAGGTCTGTTTTTCCACCACCAGCAGTCAAAGTAAAGGGTTTACAGATACTGTAAAAGCTGAATAGCCTCACTGTAGCCTTTAAAGGAAGATTCAACTGAGGGAATAGGACTTTAAAACTTTACTGGAGAGCAGAGAGGTCAAAGCTAGCAAGGAGGTGCAAACCATCACACCCCTAAACCCCCCGCCCTCTTCTTTAAAGATGTATAACAAAACATGCCTACACACACGCAGGGATGGGTGGATAGGAGGCGGAGATTCAACAGCAAAAGAAGATCAGAGTGACACAGAAAGGCAGAAAAAGACAGGGCAGAGAGAAAGAGAGAGAGAGGGAGGAAAATAAACA
Organism: Colossoma macropomum; assembly: GCF_904425465.1. Taxonomy (NCBI): domain Eukaryota; kingdom Metazoa; phylum Chordata; class Actinopteri; order Characiformes; family Serrasalmidae; genus Colossoma; species Colossoma macropomum. The sequence continues at coordinate 19,822,815 of NW_023494798.1, forward strand.
CATGTATATTAGTGGTTGTGCACATAATGGCTGCTATATATGTTTAATTTATGTCTGTGAACCTCCCTTCAAATCTCACCCCATGACTCTACCCAGCAAATATCCATTAGTCCATTTTCTCGATGAACTGCTCATCTCCAAACCATACAAAGCTCCCATCAGCTTGAACCCACAACCCTGCATGAGCCTTCATGCAGATATCATTCACTGAGATGGTGTATGTGTGTGTTTGTTATTCCCCGCAGTATGAGGACCATCTGAGTGATGTCCGATTGATGATTATTTTACTCTGAGCCGACATCTCTATGACGTTAGCTAACATTCTCAAAGTTCTACTGTGGTGGTTACTATGGAGACTGCTGAGACCGAGAGTAAATTGTTTATGCAGTCTTGAAAAGATCGCTCATCTCAGCTGGGGTCACATATCAAACAACAGAGAGAGAGAGAGAGAAACAGAGAGAGAGAGAGTAAGAGAGAGTGAGAGAGAGAGAGAAACAGAGAGAGAGAGTGAGGAAAGGGTGCACACAGAATTCTAAATTATTGTTTTCATATACCTATAAGAGGTCTTAGGTAGGGTCCTCAGGATTCTAGATTTTTGACTTCAGTGCCAATACCAAGTGTAGCATGCTTAATACCAAAATGATACTATGGCAAAAAATAAAAATCACGTCATTTTCTCAACACTGAATATTTATCACATTTAACACAGAAAACTATCCAGATTTTTACTGCTGAATTAACATGTTTGTCACTAAATAAAATTAGTAACATGAAGGGATTTTTCTGTCATGTCTTCCTGATATTCTGATCCTTTCTGAATCTGATGTGTGTCTGTTTACAGATCAGTATCTGTATGCTGGTACAGCATCTGATTTCCTGGGGAAGGATAGCACATTTAGCCGTTCTCTTGGTCCTCCTCCAGACCAGCACTACATCCGTACTGACATCTCAGAGGACTACTGGATCAACGGTTAGTGAACCCTATACAGACACATACAGTGCCACTACAGTGCTGCACTAACTCACACACAAACAAGAGCCCCACTGTATTTTACTAATCCATTTTACTGAGTTGCTAATAAAGGTGTACAGCAAAATAAACTCAATCAAAATGTTAAACCAAACATGAAGAATTATTGATGTTGCAGGTAAAGGAAATTACACACACACATACACACATACATTATCTCAAGCCACTTATCTTTCTGGGTTGCGGGGGGTGCTGGAGCCTATTCCAGCAGTCATTGGGCAGAAGGCAGGAAACACCCTGGACAGGGCACCAATCCATCACAGGCCAGACAGACAGACATATATATATTCACACACACACACCACACCTACATTATCTCAAGCCACTTATCTTTCTGGGTTGCGGGGGGTGCTGGAGCCTATTCCAGCGGTCATTGGGCAGAAGGCAGGAAACACCCTGGACAGGTCACCAATCCATTGCAAGGCAGGCAGACAGACATATATATTCACACACACAATCACACCTAGGGGAAATTTGCATCTCCAGTTCACCTGACAGCATGTCTTTGGACTGTGGGAGGAAACCGAAGCACCCAAAGGAAACCCACGCAGACATAGGGAGAACATGCAAACTCCACACAGAAAGGATGTTGGTCACCAGGCCAGGGAATTGAACCCAGGCCCTTCTTGATGTGAAGCGACAGCACTACTCACCACGCCTAAAGGAAATTACCACCTTCCAAACTATATAAACGATGAAAAAAAAAATAAATAGGCTTAATTCTGTTGTATTCATACGCATACCTGCATTAGTCAAGTTAAAAAATGCAGAATAGTCTGTTAGTGAATTAAGACTACATCAGTAAAATACCTTACCAGTCACCTTACAGACTCCACATAAAACACTCACTCAGCTGTGATCAGTTGTGATGATTCTGATTAATTCAAATTAAAAGCAGCACTTGAAAAATGCATTTCAAAGCAAACTGGATGACAAAGAAGAGGACTGATTATAGAGACTACCAATTGTGATGAATTACAAGCCTTAATAGCAAACTCTGGTCACTGTGTTATAAGATAAAAGTATGTGAGCAATATATCAAGTGCTCCACACATCTGGTCTGAAAGACAAGATGGCAAACAATAACTTTTTCTTAAAATGCCTCATCAAATCTTGCTCCTTTTTGCTAAAACATACTTTAAAGATAAACATTTCTTATATATATATATATATATATATATATATATATATATATATGTATTTATGTGTGAACATTTGAAAGGGGTTGGTGCATTCCCATAGCAAACTGACCTTTTCTGTGATGGTACAGTTTGTGGTCTTGAATAAAATTGTTTTAGTAATGTTAAATTCTGCAGCGTCATGGCAAGAATGCATCACGTGTGGGCGTTTTTATTCTCACCTGAAGTTGGTCAGTGCAGGAGGCTTTTTCCAGACTTCCACCCTGTCACTGAATACAAAGGTCTGCTTTATATACAGTAGAATAAGTGAATTACAACCAAATTGTCTCATTCATCAACGAAAAACCAGAGATCCAGCCCCACCTCCCATAAACAAACAGGCTTCAGAGAGAGAGAGAAAAACCAAAAACCACTGACAAATTAAGATTTCCATGGCAAGCACACAGACGCTGCAAAAGTGATGCCACACACTTTCTCACACTAACCTACTTCTGTACCAGCTCCACCCAAACCCAGCTCCTTTCTCACAGGCTTCTTCACAGTAAAAGATGTGTGTGCAGATGCATGGTTTACTCTTTATGTTTGATCAACCACTCTTCAGCCCATTGTACTTCCTTTCAGGCCTCATGTGATTTATATCATGGCATCCTCACTCTGCAGCTGAGCTGCATGTCACTCACAGCCTCAAAGCCAAGTGAGATACTTGTATGCTGTATTCCTTTGTGCTCTGCACTTAATGAGGAAATCAGTTAGAGGCTTAACATGAGTTATTAGGGGCAGTAAGTGCCTTGTAGTCATAAATAAATGTGTTAGGAAAACACAGCTCATGTGAGTCGGTGTCGTGCTGCATTAGCTATGATGGTTTTCGCTGTTTGAATTGGATTTGACTGTAATAATGATGATATTCACCACAAACCTGCCTTAGACCTATCCAACTGCTAACACAGCCTTTCCACATTCATCTCTTCTCCTCAGTGTAGCTGGCTTACAGTTACTGCTAGGTTCAGGTTAAAATACAAAGCCGCTCTGTGTCAAGAGTGTTTGTAGCTCTGTGTAACCCTTTAAGGCCGACACTCTTCTCTGTTAAGCGCATGACTTCTCAGTGATGTCATTGTTATTTGATAAGTGAAGAATGTGATCTAACAAAGTCAGAAATTCTAAGATTTTTATTTAGTTTGTCTTTAGAACATGCGTGAGTGGGAAAGTAAGTCACTCAACAGTCATTTATTGTTATTCTGGTTAAACAGTAATAAGTGTTTGGGAATCTGAAATGCACTCTGTATGAGCTTGCGCACTCACTCGGAAAAAACAGTGCATCCAGCAATACAGTCTCGTGGACCTGCGATGCATTTGGTAGTGCCTTTCTATTGATGGATGGTGTAGCAGGTGGCTGACAAACTGTGCAGCAGCACCTAGGCTACATTCAGTAATTGTAAATTTACAAAGTGCACCTCTGTAATACTTGACCAGTGAGTGCAGGTACCATGAAGACATACCAAATTATTTGGCAAGTCGGTGTACTTTACTTGAAGGTTTTAAGTTGTTCTGTTCTCTCTCTTGTCTCTGTGGATTTCATTTTAAGGACTTTGGCAGGGCAGTAAATAAGTTCTCACTGGTGTGTTTCTCATGTGTCCACAGAGGCCAAGTTTATAGCAGCCCATCCTATCGCGGACACCTTCAATCCCGATGATGACAAGATTTACTTTTTCTTCCGTGAGATGTCCCGAGACAGGAGCACCAGGGACAAAGGCGTGCTGTCCCGTGTAGCACGCGTCTGCAAGGTAAGGGCCCCTGTGAGAACGCCCACGCGGCCGTCCTTGCTCCACCCGATCACAAAAGTCCCGCTGTTTCTCTGATCTGTCCATTTTGCAGCACATCAGATGAGTTAGTTGTCCCCACTGGGAGGGCAGGCTTTCTGGTGCTTTCCACTTGATGTGATCTGTTGAAAGCGGGCCAGACCGCTCTTGTCAGGGAGGAAAATCAAACCAAAGGTCTGTCTGTGTAGTTGAGTCGGAGTCATTGTTCATGATGACAGTGGAGCTCCCTGTGTGCTGCGCTGTAATCGTGCTAACTAGACTCATTAATTCTGATAGGAGAGTGCTGAGCTGCTCTTTGTCCCTTTGCATGAGACAGACATATAAATAAGTTTATTGTCCATTTCTGCAAATTTGCCTTTGGCTTCATGATGGCTACATCACAACAGAAATGCACACTCACACACAAAAAAGGAAGACATAAAATAGCTTCACTTTCTGGTTATAAAGTGCACTGAATGTAGAAGTAGTGACAAATAATGGTCAATTAAATTAAGTATTAATTATATTCCATATTACAGCTTCTGCGAAGGCTGTTATTGTGATATGCAGCCTTAATACATCAAGAAATATCCTTGCGTCCTGAACACCCATTATAATACATTACATAAATGATACACTGTTCACTTGCAGTGGTCACTTACAGCTGTCTGAAGTGAATATATATATATAGAAGCTCATTTGCCATTGCCACTCCTAACAGTTTGTGTTACATTTCTTACATGCCTCTTAAGAGTTCCATTTTTAAATGTACTAATAAACAGATGTGTGGGGTGAGCAGACTGTGTACTTTACTTTGTGCTTCATCCTTCCCTGCTCCCTTTGCCTATGTGCTATAAAAATTCCGACCTCTATTGCAAAATTCTTGGTCTGAAGCACAGCAGCATTTACAGCTTTGAGAGTGAGCTGTAAAGCTAGCTGGGGCCAGATTCCTCTCTGGGTAACAGCACTCACTCTGGAGAGAGCATCTTTGAAGATTAAAGCGTTTAGAAAATGCTACTCCTAAACCTCCTTTGTGCTTCCCCTTTTTTCCTCTCTCTCAAGTGCATGTGTTATTCGGCATCCATAATGACCAAGAAAGGAATGGCCTTATGGACTGAAGTATTCAGGCATCAATTGAGGCATTTGATCAAACCCTTTTGAGGAATAACAAGGAAATTGACATGAGTGTCCTCTCTAAGTGACAGACTCTCTGCTATTGTCAACTGTCTACAACCTTTTAACCTGAGCCTGTGAAGTAATGAAAGAGAGTCATTATTCTTCTTATATGCAGCACACCCCTTGTTCCACACAGCTGCATCTGCACCACACCCTCATTGTCATCAGTCCTTCTTAGAGTTCTACAGATGAGTTTTTATAACAGGACCGTCACTATCAATTTTATTAGTAATTGAGAAATATACCCATCATTTTGATGATTAATTGAGCACTCGATTTTTTATTTTAAAACCACACAGTAGAAATGGCCTGAACAACAGCAAAAATTTCAAAATGCTGTGCATCTACACTTTGTCTATTTTGTCAGATCCAATTACCATATAGGTGCACTTTGTGGTTCTAAGATCACACACTGTAGTCCATCTGTTTCTCTGAATACCTTCTTAACCCCATTTTACCCTGTTCTTCAGTGGCCAGGACCCCTACAGGACATTCACAGAGCAAGTGTTATTTCAATGGTGGATCATTCTCTTTAGAGGATGTGGTGGTGGCATTAGTGTGTGTTGCGCTGGTATGAGTGGATCAGACACAGCAGTGCTGCTGGAGTTTTTAAACACTGTGTCCACTTATTATCCACTCTATTAAACACTCCTACCTTGTTGGTCCACCTTGTAGATGTAAAGTCAGACACAGTAGTTCATCTAGTTCATGTTGGTCATCCTCTAGTCTTTCATCAGTGGTCACAAGACGCTGCCCACGGGACGCTGTTGCCTGGATATTTTTGGTTGGTGGACTATTCTCAGTCCAGCAGCGACACTGTTAAAAAAAAAAAACTCCAGCAGCACTGCTGTGTCTGATCCACTTGTACCAGTGCAACACACACTAACACACCACCATGTCAGTGTCACAGCAGTGCTGAGAATGGCCCATCACCCAAATAATGGTGGTCTGTGGTGGTCCTTTTGGGGTCCTTACCTTTGAAGAACAGGGTAAAAGGGGGCTAACAAAGTATGCAGAGAAACAGATGAACTACAGTCTGTCATTGTAGAACTGAAAAGTGCACCTCTACAGTAAGTTGAGCTGATAAAAAGGACAATGATCGTAGAAACAAGGAGGTATACTTAATGAAGTGGCCGGTGTGTAAGGTCATTAAACACAAAACCTTAATGTGCCACTTTACTGCAAATTTTAGTGTACATTTTTATCTTAATTTGCTTTAGTTTAACAGTTCAACATGTTCAATTCAGCAAATAAACAATGGTTGTGCATTAAAATGTGCAGAAGTGACCTCTGTAGAAGATGCGTACATTTTTTCATTTAGAAAATCAATATTTCTAATTGTAAGAAAGACCTGCAGGATTTAAAATATGCATTATCATGTATTATCACCATGCAGGCCGCTAACTAATCATTGCCAAGAAGGTTCATTTGAATCCCTTTTTTTTTGAGTAATCATAACAGCCCTAGTATGGAACAGAAGAAATTAGATTCAGACAGCAAGTCCCTGTCTCTTTCTGCTCTCTGTTTAAAGGGTCTGTGTGTATTTGATGTTTGTTAGCCATCCTCCCTACTCTCTCTTAGTTAAATAAGCTGGGCTAATCAGAGACAGATGGAGCGCTTCACCTTGTAAATGGAAGTTTATTTATGAAGTCTATAAAATAAAAAGTAACAGTTTGTTAAAGCTGCTGGTTGAATGATGAGACAGATTTATGAAGCCTGGCCCATGCGCATGTGTTTATGTTTGTATGTTTCAGAATGATGTGGGAGGTTTGAGAAGTCTGACCAATAAGTGGACAACGTTCCTCAAGGCCCGCCTTGTGTGTTCCATTCCAGGAACAGATGGAGTGGATACACACTTTGATGAGCTCCGTAAGTTGGGGGATTTTACACACAGCCAGCTGCACACACCCAATCATGAAAAGATAGTTTGCGTATTAGTTCTGATTATTTCTTTTACAAATACAGTACTTTTTTATTTTTCCATTTGATTTTAAATAAATGATTAATTTCTTGTTTTTTAAACTCTATTGTTTTAATCATGTTTTAATTATCTTTTTAATTTTTCTTCTCCTTTATTTTACTTTTAAATTATAATTTGAATTATCTTTGTATTTTATCATTTCTAAAGCACTTTGAATGACCACAGTGTATGAAAAATGCTGTTTAAATAAACTTGTCTTGTCTTACCTACTGTGCAAAAGTCAGAGACCGGCCTCTTATTTATTCAATTTCCATTTCCAGTCAAAATGGCTATTGAGTACAAATTATTCTGTTTTGAACATTAAAAAACACAAATAAAAAAACAGATTTTTAAACAGACTCTGTCAAAATAAACACAATGAAAAATAACAGAATAAAACAGAATATTACACAGAAATCTCAACAACTAAAAATAAAATCAAATATTTTAGTATTTAGTGTGTCTACCCTTTGTCTGTATTACAGGGAGTTTTTTCAAAGAAATTTACAGGGACAAAAGTTCAGTCTTAGAAGTTGGTTGCATTTTCTGCTTCTTGTGAAGTAGAAGTCCCAATTACAAATTTAGACCCAGTCCGTAAAACCTTACTCCACATCTCATGTGTCTAGTTTCTGTGTGCTAATGCAAATTTTCTTCTTTTTTTATCTATTTCTTTTTCTCATTAATGTTTTTTTGACAGCTACACATCCTTTCAGACCCATAGCATTGAGTTGTCTTCTCACAGTGGAAGGATGGACAGAAACACCTGTGGATCTTTTCATGTCTAAAGCAAGAGTGGAGCTTGATTTTCTCCTGTCTCGCAAAAATGAATGCTTTAAGTACTGTTAATGTGATAGTGACAGTTTTGGTGGTCTGCCAGGTTTTCATGGATTTTTCCTGAGGCTTGAAAATGAATAACTTAATGACTGTTTTGACTGGAAAATAAATAAAATGGAAGATTTACTTTTGCACAGTATCTGTATTTTTTAGATGTGTTTATCCAGACTATGTTTTATACGTCCAGGTTTCATTATGTTTTTACTATTGCAAAACAGGCTGTCACATATACTTTGTGTGTGTTTGTACCTTACAGAGGACATCTTTCTGCTCCCCAGTAGAGATGAGAGGAATCCTAAAGTGTATGGAGTCTTCACTACTACCAGGTAATCTCTGTCTAGCATTTTTTATTTCTGTCAGTGCAACAGTGTTTGGACCTTTGCAGTTAGATAATTCAGATTTCATCCAAGAAAGCTGAGAATATAAACCTGTCCAGAGGTCTGGCTTCCCTTAGTGTTTACTGCCCTAAGAGTCTTATAGTGCCACGTGCTTAGTTTGTTATCATCACCCGAAAGCTGAATGTCCAAACACAGCTCATACACAGCTCTGATTCCATAACTGCAGTCCACCTTCATAGACCAGAGGCCTTCTGCTCTTGTTAAGTTTTTAAAATGTTGCCAAGTGTCACAGAGAGTGATAAAGCTAAAGAACATAGTTTTGTGCAAATGTAAATCAAAACGCTTTGTGAAATACACTGTGTATGTGGTAAAGTTTACAATGTGTCCCTTCTATGAAAGTTTACTATATATGTTATCATTGTTTCTGTGTGTTTGTGTTCCATCAGCTCCATTTTTAAGGGCTCAGCAGTGTGTGTGTACAACATGGAGAATATCCGTGCTGTGTTTAATGGCCCGTATGCTCATAAGGAGGGACCTGACCATCGCTGGGTGGAATATGAGGGAAGAATCCCTTACCCAAGACCAGGCACGGTCAGGACCACTTCATCTTTTTCCTTTTTTTACATTTTATATTTTCTTTATAGCTTTTGATTCTCTCTCTCTCTCTCTCTCTCTCTCATTATGTTTCTATCAAGCCTCTCCCTACCTATACCAATGAAAAACTCTTTCACCTGTACTTTTAAGTTTCACCACTAGAGGGAGTAATAACCTTATGATTAACTCGGTCTGAAACTGCTCTCTGAGGAAAAGCCCAATATCAGTACATTGTATGTACAAGTATGACTGTGTGTTTTCAGTATTACTCGCCTCTATTTCCATGTCTATATTATGTTTATATTCCCCAACAGTGTCCGAGTCGCACCTATGACCCACGTATAAAGACCACTAAAGACTTCCCTGATGATGTCATCAGCTTTATCCGTGTGCACCCACTCATGTACCACTCCGTGTACCCCATCACGGGCCGGCCTATCTTCACTCGGATCAACACAGAGTATCGGCTCACTCAGATCGTAGTGGACCGTGTCTCCGCTGAAGATGGCCAGTACGCTGTCATGTTCTTGGGTACAGGTGAGGTACAGTTATTTATGATTTTAACAGAATTTGTGTCACAATATTACATGAACGTATGGACAGTATACATCTCAAAGATGTGCTGATAGAATTTGACAAAAATGTGTATTAAAGCCCACCAGCAGGTGGCAGTGCAGTCAAATTTTCTGAGACAAGTGGACCACTAACTATGGTTTGGGTGCATGTGTGTGTTTCATAGATGTTGGTTCCATTCTGAAGGTGGTTAGCATCACCCAGGAAAACTGGGCTACAGAAGAGATTGTGTTGGAGGAATTACAGGTGTTCAAGGTGAAATAACTGAAGAAATAAATACGTAAATAAATACACACCTAAGACTATTGTTTAGCATTAACATTTCTATAACGTTTCTCATTTCAGAATCCCTCACCCATCCTTACTATGGAAATCTCATCTAAACAGGTATGAGCACTGTAGGATGCAGCACACACTGCATTCACCATCATTGCCAGTTCACCTTTCACATGTGATCTGATTTTGAGTCCTTTCAGTGTATGAATCCTTGGGATTGAAGCCTCTCCACTTGTTTGTCTCTCTGTTCCTCACTTTTTCCATCTCTCTCTCTCTCTTTCTGTCTCATACATACACACATTTCCCCTGCTCCTGTTTGTCTCATTATCTGATGAACTCCGTGGCTGGGTCAGGCCAAGGATAATCTTGCGCTTTCTCCTGGCCATCTCTCTGGCAATCGATCTCTCTCTCTGCAGTCAGAAAAGACTACAGGGTCACGCAAGCCGGACCTTTCCAAATTTCCAATCTGACTTTCATCTTTTCTGCCTTGACCCTGAGATCTTTTATAAACATTAATATTTCACTCTCTGCCCACTATTTTTCCTCCAGTCTAAAGCCCTTTGAACCGGTATATCTTCGGCAAATCATGTGCATTTACCACAATTCTACACTTAGAAGTCTGGCCGAGTAGGAACTAAGGCATGGGGTGAAAGGGAAAAAAGAGAAAGAGAAGCAACCATTTGCCTAGATGAAAGCATGCCTGGACTAATTACCGAGCAACAGACATAGAACAAATAAATCACACATACTGATGGCTCTTTCAGGAGGGTTTAAAAAAAGCACATCTGACAGTGTAAGCAGTTTTCCCAGCCATGCTGCTGCTTTTGTCCTGTTTGTGAGGGCGTGATGTACTTGTGTTTTCAGCAGCAGCTGTTTGTCGGAGGGGGGGATGGCCTTGCGCTGGTGGCCCTGCACAGGTGCCGCATTTACGGGCAGGGCTGCGCTGAGTGCTGCCTAGCCAGAGACCCGTACTGCGCCTGGGACGGCTCACACTGCTCCAGATACATACCGGCTTCCAAGAGGTAAACACAAACATGTTCATGGCATCTTGTGGTTAGTTATAATGTGACATTTTTTGGAATAAAATAGTTTGAAAAAGTATGTAAACAATTGTTAAAGTTTAAAAAAAGGGCAATTCACTCACTAGTTGGTCCGTTAGGGAAACCAATCTGTATAAATGACTCGCTCTGAGTTCATTTTTTATGATGTCAAGAAAAGCATTGTATTCTAATGTATCCTTTTCAGCTCATCGCGGTTTATGTCCATTCGCGTTGAATTTTTTTAAGCCTAGTTGAAGGAGTCTTTCATCCCAGATTGCATTTAGAAAAAGGCACAATACAAAGCAGCCAATCAAAAGGGAGGTAATTTACATATATTAATCCAAGATACAATAATAAAAAACAGCCTGTTTAGTTCTCTGCAATAAAGAGGAGCTGGAAGATGGTCATATAAAAATAAATTGTGACAGTTTTCAGTATACAAACCCACACAAGCATAATAAGTGCACCTCAGGGGGAAAAAAGTGCAGAATACGGGCCCTTTAAGGGTCGTGTTAGCCACAGCGCAGAGAGAAATTATAGTAACTGGCTTATTTCTTAAATGAAATGTAATCATTTTTTAATAAAACAAAATACAGTATGATAAAATACAAATGCTCAATAGATAATTTCATTTCATTTTCAGTTATGGCAATAAATAATTCTTCTACTGAGCAATGTAACTGTGTTTGCTAAGCAACATAAGGGTAAAAAATTATTCTATGAACAGCACAACATGACATATTAATACAGAATTGAACTCGTGTTGGTTACATGTGCATATACTGAGCATTTTTCCACCTCAGTGTAGCTGATCTTATTATTATAGAATTAGAACTGTCTTTTTTTATAATAGGAAACGGGGGAATAGTGCTGCTTGGAGAAATATGAGAGAGGTGTGTGGAAGAAAGCCAAGAGAGATGAGTAACTATGAGTAGTATGAGGAAGTATGGCAGGAGTATGAGTATGTGGAAAGTTTAACAAAGGAAAGAGCAAGTGGACTCTGCTGTGCCCTCACTCTGACCTACTTCTCCAGGGTGAGCTTTTTTCCTGGAGTTCAGTACAAGAAAAAAAAATGATAAATATTTGATTTTCCTCTAAGGCTCCGATGCCACAGGGTGTTGTGGGAGTGGACTGGACAGGCAAATTGATTAGAGGAGCTTTGTTGTTGAGATGATGTATGTGAGCTGCCAAAGAAGTTTTCTTGCCCTTTTCTCTCTTGCCCTGGCTTTCGGGTTTGCTGCTGACACAAGCAGGTCAGGTCAGTCCTAGCAGATGCAGAGTCAGAATGAGAAAGAGAGAAGGAGAGGAAGAGTGAGAGAGAGTGAGAAAGAGAAAGAGAGGGAGAGACTGTGAGACTTTGTTGTTTGCACCTGTGGATTGTCATCTGGTCTAGAGAGTCCAGTTCCTAATGTCATTTAAGGGCCAGTATCCAACATTTTCATGTATTTTATTGTTTCCCTGTTGTCCATTTATGATATCTATGAGTTTTTTTAAACAGTCATGTAAAGCATTTTTGCACGCTGATTTTCCAACCTTTCTTTATCCCTCACAATTAAATAGGCTGTTTCTGTTACTGTGCCTTTAAGACTGGTATACATAAATGACCCCTTTTTTCATTAGCTGCCCTGTTTTGTGCTTCATTTAAAGAGATGTCCAGCACTGAAACACTGCTTCAGTGTGAAAGGGCAGGGCTAAACTGGAAAGCAAACCATAACAATCACAAAACCTGTAAAACTATTTCTTAGAGTAGGCCACCTCTGAATATCAGATCAAGACCATCAGTGGCTTTTATGTGAATTTATGCATATATATTGTTTCTGTCATGAAGTATGTGTTTACATTTGTGTTTGCATTTCCAGGAGAGCTAGGAGGCAGGACATCAAACACGGAGACCCATCCAGCCATTGCTGGGACACTGATGATGGTGAATAAGTGTGCATGTGTGTGTGTGTTTAAAAGCATAGCTGAAAGCTCCGCTTTGTACTTGGGGAAAATGCAGCATTGTCCAGAGGGGCTCGCTTAATGGGATTCACAACCAAATCTCAAAAATGCTCTCTCTTTCATTCACATACTGCAAGAGTGCTCATGATTGAGATAGGCAAGATAACACACAAATGCAGAGGAAGAGCACGCATACACAAATATGCACTCACACTTATTCACCACTATCTAAATGTATTCTCTCTCCTTCTCCCTTGCTGTGTGTGTTTGCAGTGTTGAGTAAGAGCATAGAAGAGAAGGTGCAGTATGGTGTGGAGAGTAACTCGTCTTTCCTGGAGTGTGTTCCTAAATCACAGCAGGCCAAGATCCGCTGGTTTATACAGAGAGCAGGAGCAGACCACCGCCAAGAGGTAACCAGCACATGACTGTGTGTTTGTGTGAGCATGAGCATGAGATTGTAATCTTGTCCAAGTCTACCCAAAGTGCGGCCCACGGGCCAGATTTGGCCGAGAACAACGTTTAATTTGGCCCTCCAGAAACCTCATCCTCTTACCGAATGAGAGAACAAATATAATTGTAAACTATATAGCCTAACAAATTATTTTTCACCTTTGATAATGGTATCTTTTAGCCTTTGCCCCACCACACACATTGCACTTTGACCTCCCAAGGCAAAAGGTTTGTGCACCAAAGGTTTCTAGACCATTTAATATTTATAAATAACATTTCACGAATTCACTATCAAGAGTAACGTATACTTAGCACTCTTTAGAGTCATTCATAAAATGCATCAATGGAAAGTTAAAATCCACCATAACCTAATATAATAAAATGCACTAATTGTTTGGACAAAATACAATTCTTAGGCTATCTGAAAAAAATGTGACAATTATTTTGTTGTTTAGACTATATTACTGTGTAAAATAATAAAAAATAATCATATTTTAAAATAATTTTGAATTGTACAAATACAATGTAATCAGATCAAATCATATTGTGCTTAATTCCTGAATTTTATGATTCTAGCCATATTTCAACAGAATAATTCATATAGAATCATAATTGAACTGAATCATGGTAACATCAGAGATTTCTATGCATACCTCTGATCATAGCATTTCTCCAGATTTTCAGAAAGACTGATCTGGCGTGATTTACTGGAGAACTGTTATGTTTGGTCTCCACTGTCAGATTTGGTTACAGTCATATATCCCAGTAAATAAAGTGTGAGTGGTAGTATAAAGGCTATTGGCCTCCATGACGGCTCACAGAAGAAGGCAGCTGGATCATACGCAGCATGATCATAACTTACCTCAACGAGAATAAAGCAGCCAGATCAGCTTGTCCTTTGTTCTTCATCATTCTGAGGAACATTGAACCATGCACGAAAAGAGGAACAAAATGTTCTAAAACAGAATGATGGTGTGGTCATAAATGCATACACACATAGACACATGGGGTAAATGCACTGTCTGTGTTTTTGGGTCATGTGTTATTAAAGAAAAAACAAGCTTTTGGTGCTGCAGGGTTTAGTTGCTGGACATATTTCAACAGCTGAGTTACGGTAACAATTAAATCTCTGACGCTGAAGTGCAGAGGAGTTGCGTAACTTTAAAGATATTGCATAATGGCATAGGGCGAAAATAGGGAAAAACTGCTGAAACAAACTGTGTCAGGAAACAGAGGGCTCAGTTCACAGCACAGTGAATGAACAACATAAACAGCATAAGAAAACGAACTAACTTTAACAGAAAATTACTAAATCACTGTTATAAGCAGCTGCACAGTTGAGTCATATTAGCTTCAACCCACATAAGCATTATGTGTCAGCTTGTAAAAGCGGGCTGACAGTTAGCTCTTTAAGTTTTCAAAGCAACGTGAGGTAATGAACAGACAGTTCCAAAGGCAAATTACAGGTGCACCAGTCAGAAAAACTGCAGAATTATTTGATGTGCCAGTGGGAACATTCTCAAAAATCCTGACAACATTTGCCAAACATGGACAAACTGCTGTTCAGAAACATGTATCAGAGGCCAGTACACAAAAATTCATAACCTAGTGTAAGGAGACCATAAAACCTGGACCCCTGAGGAACATAAAAAGCAACATGATCTGATGAGTCTTCTTTAACTCTTTTTGTTATATCCACATGTGTTTAAGTTTGAATAATGATGATTGCCCAGGATGGTTATAAAACAGCCAAAGAATATGAGGCTATTTTACAGACCAGGTGCAAACTGTTCCCTCATTATGTTTTCATTTTCCAAGGTTACAATGCTCCCACACACACTGCTAAACAAATTCAAGAGTGGTTTGATGAAGTTGAAGACCAAGAAACCTCTGGTAGATCTCATATTTACCTCCTTCATTCCCCAAAGAACTCAAAACTCCCCTTTGGTACTTGATATTAGGCCTACATGATATGAACAGAATTCCATATTGCAGTTATAGTGCAAGATATTGCTGGTGTGATAAACCTCACAATGTATTAAAACACATACAATAATATGACATGGTCAGTGATCTGCCTACATTTTTTTGACCACAATCATTTACATTACATTACATTTTTTACATCCTTTGATTGATTAGGATGCTCACATCACACAGTAAAAGATTTAGTCAGTGGTTAGAGGACTCATTTGCATGTTTCAGCTTTTGCAAATGTCCATTTGGAAATGGAGTATTGCAGAGGCCAATACTCCAGTTCTGACTAACAAGAAATATATTTCAAATATATATTTGATATAGATATATTGCAAAAGTAATACGAAGTAATAAAGGCAAGACAATGGACTGCTCTGTTCTGTATGTTTGACATAGATGGACAAAAATTGTGGGAAAAAACAGCACTGTGCAAAAGGTCAGAGACAAAGCAACCATTAGGCACAAGCCAGCCATTTCATACTTTATTCATACTCAATGGCTGTTTTGACTGGCAATTAAATAAACTAAAGTGTGGTCTCTGACTTTGCACAGTTCTGTAGGAATATAATGAGAGAATAAACACTTCATTCCTGTCATCTACTCCCTCTTCTCTCCTTTCACTTATCACACATCATACCAGTCCATCTGTCAACACTTGTTTTTTTTTCTGTCCCCCTCTGCCATTCCAGCCATGGACCCCTAAAAGTACCCCTCTGCCCTTATCCTCCCACATATAGTGCACATACACACAGACAGCTGCTAATAACCCAATACCCTCATTACCCTCATATCCTATCCCTTTCCCTCTCTCTGTGAAAATGTGGATATGAAGGAGGGTTTGACCTTGTGCTGTATGTGTTATGATGAATGGAGACTGCTGGGGCTAACTCCTCAGAGTGTTATATCAGCAACATTGTAGTATTGATCCATCATTGCTATAGTTAATCACTAGTGATGCACTGAAATAAAAATCCTTTACCAAAATGAAACCAAAATTCGAAAGACAGTGGGCTGCCGAACAAAACTGAAAAAGCTAGCATTAAATAAAAACAGCTACAATATTTAAGCTACAGTAAGGGCCACAAAATCAAACATCATTGAGAAGAGAGAACTGTTGGTCATCCAAGGCAGTGAATTCCATTATTTTTTGGGTTATAATTTGCACTTTGACTGTGGTTACAAATGACGTCAGCGTGCTAGCAGGGACTAGAGGAGAAGTCCTCAGGTATTGTTCCACCTTTTGATACTTAGAAGGAACAGAGATTACAAATCTCTTGTCTAATGTCTTATGAAATTGTTCAACCCCAAAATTTCCATGTTGATCTGCTGCCGCTCAGACTGTTTAAACGCGTCTATGCAGGAAAGCGAAGGGAACAAAATCACCTTGTTATTGTTCTGTTTGACCTTTTTTGGGTCAAGATTTGCGACCTTTTTTCTTTTATTCGGTTGAAAACCGAAATCACTACTCAATAGCCAGACTTCTGTGTGTGTGTGTGTGAGTATGTGAGTGAAAGAGAGAGTGAGAGAGAGATGCTATGCCTGACCTGCGGGGGCTACATATATGCGCTGCATGTTGCTCTCAGAAAGCTGTTTTAAGTCTAACTGTAAATAAACATCAGAGCCCTGTTTGAGCTTTAGTTTTATTTCACACTTACTCTCTTCCTCCCCTTCTTCCCTCTCCCTTCATCCATCCTTTCCTTTCCAGATGCTGCAAGGCACAGCTGTTCTTACCACCTGCAACACACACGCAAACAAACACACACATGCACACAAACACACACACACACATGCACAAACATTCACATACTTCACACCTGCAGCCCAGTATTAAAATGTGACCCAACACTTCACCTTGTAAAGAACAATGCTGAGTGATGGGAAAGGGAACGAGCACTTGGTGTTTATGTGAACACAATGTGGTTGTGTGTGTGTGTTGGTGTGAATGTTTATCCAAACTAAACTGATACAGATTTACGTGCCATCCAAAAAAACACATCCTCCCTCAGCGCTGAAACCCAGCAGCCTTCAGGCCACGCTGATAGAATGCTGTTATGAGAGAAAGGAGGACTAGAGGGTCTCATGGGTTTTAAAACAGGGTCCTTCTTTGAAACGTGTGTGTTTGGGTGTGTTAAATGGACTGTGGCCTTGTTCAAATTCTTCAGTCACTGTAACCATTTCCTGTACTGGTCTTGTCATCATGATGGCAGAAAAGGCTACCTTTCCTCTGTTATCTATCTCAATGGACAAAAGCACAGACAAAATTCAGACTTCACGATACTGTTTTTAGCTATACAGCACACTTTCATCAATTTTTTATATAGCAGTTTTATCTTTTTGGCAGAGGCAACCAGATTTTCATTTAACATCTCCTGCTACTTTATGTAGCATGCCATGTATTCTAATAAGGTTCCTAGGGCCTTTGGAGAAAAAACAGCCCAGACATTTGTACACCAAATCCAACTTGACTGTTGTTGCCAAAAAGCTTTTTTTCTGCCTCCTCACCTGGTTCCAGTCAAAGTTCCCGTAGCATCTAGTGAATTTTAGCCACTTCGATTTTTGGTTAAATTAAAGAAAAGGCTTTTCACTGGAAAGCCTTCCAAATAGTTTGTTGGCATGGAGATGCGATCTAATTTTTTTGGTCTTTTGGAGACTTAGTGAAGGACATAATGGTATGTCAAATAAGCAAGCGAACTTGAGATGTCTCTTCATGCTTTTTAGAGTAAGAGTATGAAGACATGCAGTTTGCACCATGTTAATGAGTGGAGCATATGTGACAAGAATTACTTGTTAGCTCTAAATTAGCCTTATAGCTTTAGTGTAGAACTTAAGAAGCAATCATCTGACACCAAACATGTCTTGGCTGACTAGGATTGGGGAAAAGAGAAAACTGTGGAAGTTTGAACTATCGCTTTTAGCATCCTCTTTGTTCCCACACTTTAACAACCAAATGTGATTTCCCAGGAGGGTCTGTGACTCTGTTAAAGTTAGTGCGACTGATCCTGACCAGAAGGCCTTGCTCTTTCATTCACCGTTTCACACAGCCCTCAGATGGACTCTAACACACCCTGACTGGGTTCTGCCTTTATAGAACAAAGCTGAACTCAAACCTTATGCTGTAATCAGGGCATTATAAAACCTTCAACACACAGCTTTACCCTGAGCTGGGCAAAGTATTACACATATGCACACACACTCATACACAAAGACTGTGACATCACCTGACACACACGTCTCATCTTGCGTAAAAGCCTTTGTGTTTCAGTCACAGACGTCACAGGTGTGGACAATGTTCAAAGGGCCCATATCCTACATTTTGTTGCATTTTATTTTTCCCTTACAGCCCATTTAGACTGTTTGTGTGACTTTATGTACCAGAACAGTCGTACTTCATTTTTACATGACCATTATCCAACCTCTCGTTATCCCCTAAAGACAGTGGTTCCCAATCCCAGTTTTGGGCCCACCCCACTGTGCACATTTTTGTGCTTTGGCTCATCGAGTACACCTGATTGAACTCAACTAATTAACAAGCTCCTTGTGGGTGGGTTCTCATATGCGGTGTACAGAAAACAAAAAAATGGGAGCCCCTGTTTTAGAATTAAACAGAACGTTTTTGTTACTTTGCCTTTAAGATTGATATATGTAAATGAGCTGTGATCTGATTGGCTACCCTGCATAATGCCTCATTCAAAAAGGAGCCCAGGCTAAAACACTTAGTTTCCATTATAGACTGTATAGACTGAGGAGTGAAAGGTACTTTTTCAAACTTTAGTGTTTGCATACATCAAACTATTTTATTTATGACAAGTGGAAGTTATGGAATATGGGGCTTTTCTTATGATGATGAAGTTTTGTAAGGTTTCAGTGTCTTATATTCATAATCAAACATTGCTGAACACTAGCATTTCCCCTTTAAGCAAAGGATTCTTCCGATGGCAATTGTAAAAGCTAACAGAGCGTGAACTTATGTGTGTGTGTATTTGTGTGTGTGTGTGCGCACGCTTGTTTAAAAGGGGTTAGGTATGCTTTGAAGCCCCCTTATTTCTCTAAAGCACAGCTGTATTGTTTTAGCTCTTGACAACAGCATGACATGAAAGAAGATTTGGCAGACATAGAAACAAGAGGGAGAGAGAGAGAGAGCGCCTGTATGCAGATAAAGGAATCTGGGCTATGAGAGCGAGAGAAGCTGAGAATGAGATAGTGATTGATAGATGGAGCGACAGGAAGGAGAGGGTCATTAGTATGTAGTAGACAGTCGTCTCCTTGACCATGTCACCACCTCTTCGCAGTATATACCACCACCGCTGGTACGTACTGCATCTTCACATCAGCCTCCTCAACTCTAACCCCTTCACCTCAGAGTGAGCTTACTGTAGAGGTCACCTAGGAACAGTGCTGCACAGTAAAAAGTACATGTACTTTTTTAAAGCATCTGTACTTTATTGTTTTAATTTTCTGACACCTTTACCTGTACATCACTACATTTCACAGTTAAATATCCTACTTTTTTTACTTCATGACTTACTGCAAGATACTGTGAAGTAAAAACTACATATTACATAATATCAGAAAAGAATAAGATGCATTTTCTAGGATAAATCAAATCAAAATTGTGCAAGTTTTACTAAATCTGTCCCATAAATACTGAATGTCCAGTCATAACTTTGCAACTGTAACTAGGCAGCCTTGAATAACATCTTGTTCAAAAAGCAGTCTGGGCTGAAACACTCCTTATAACTTCAGTGATAATGGGTGGGTTGAAGAGGTGGATTTTTGTAAATGTATTTGCTGTAGTGACATGATAAAAACAATGAATTCAAAATGGACTGTTTTTGAAACTTAGTTTTCAAATATGTACTGTATGGACTGAGGAGTAAATATTACATTTTGAAACCTACATTCTAACTCCACTACTTTCTGCAAGATATGTAAAGTAAAAACTAGACTTTCTATAATATGTGTAAAAATTATAATGCACAAATAATCAAACCTATCATAGCGCACCTTTTATCAAATCTGTCCCATGAAGACTGAATGTCCAATCATAGTTTAGCAACTGTAACTAGGCTTTCAGAATTAAGAAAAGTCTGTATTTTTAAATCAGATATGCAGTCTCAAGAGTTTGGAGTAAAATTTTACCCATTTCCTAAACTAAAGGTACAGGAGGAGAGGAGATGTTGGGTTTTTGTAATATCTCACAGTACTTTTATTTTTGATACTGAAATACATTTAAAAGCAAATAGCTTTGTACTTTAACAATTTACTTTATAAATATAAATAAAGCACTTAAACTTTTACTTGAATAATATGTCAGTATAAGTACTGAATTTGTGTACTTTGTCCATCACTGCCTAAAAAGTGAACATGCATCTTGAATATAGATCAGACCACCTCATTACATGCACACACACACACACACACACACACACTTTGGCTATAGATCAGGTCTACTAATTGCTTTTGACACACATGTTGCTGTATTCAAGATCAAGGGCAGGTGACCTCTCTCTCACACACATTCATACACATACACAGTCTTCTTCCCAAATGTCATTAATACAGGGTTAGGTTTTCTGATTTGTCTAATATGACTCTAATGACCAATCAAATGTAGTAATGAGAGGTCAGCAGGAAGCTGAGCCTAGAGGTGAAGGAGTGACCTTTGACCTGTGTGTGGAGCCATGCTGCGTGCTGCTGCCCTTGCCATGGCTGTGCACAGATTGATCAGAATGATTTATGGGCAGGAGCTCCACAGGTGACGTGAATTCTCCATTTGGAGTTTGAGGTGATGCCTAATTATGGATTGCACTGAATGAGAAAGTGTTTTTTCCCAGGGTTTGATGACTTGAAACTGGTTTGGAAAATAATAAATTAGTTGTTAGTGGTTTTTCCAATGTTGGTCAAGAAGCAGTTGTGACATTTCAATCAGATCATGAGTCTTTAGGAAATTCAGGTACCGTGAAATCTCAAATTTTACCATGATTTGATTAGGTTTTCTTAGTATAATTGGAATGTACGATAAAACAATACAGTGAGCCTGAGACAATTTATATTCAAAAACAACCTAAGAATTTTATTTTAACAGTTATGGTGGATTCTATCAGTTAGAATTGATCCCAACTTTTCGATACTGTTGCAGTTGAACCAGCACCTTTACATCTTTTGATATTTAATATTTTGACCTTTTGACATCGATGCATTTTACAATACTATCAGGAAGTAAATCTCAGTATCTTTAGTCAAAATCATCCAAAAATGACTTGTTATATGATGTATATGTGTATGTCTGTTTCAGATCAAGCCGGATGAGCGTGTGTTGGTGACAGAGCGGGGGTTGCTCATTCGCTGGCTGCTACGCAATGATGCTGGCTCATATTTTTGTACATCACAGGAGCACAGCTTCACCCGCACTCTGCTAAACCTCTCTCTAAGAGTGCTGGACCGAGGGCAGCTCCACGGACAGCAGCTGGCCTCTAGAGGGCCTCTTGAGGACCCCACGGTTGTGGCCGTTATGGCATCAGAGTCTCGGCAACGCTATAAGGACTACCTGCGTGTGCTGAGTGCACCCTCTCTGGATGAGTACTGTGAAACACTGTGGCACAGAGAGAAGAAACAGAGGCAGAAAGGCAAGTGGAAACACATCCAAGAGCTGCGGAAGAACAGGAACAGACGGCACCACCAGGGGGCGCCCATCTGAGATGATTCAAGGAGGAGAAGAGAGGTGTGAAGATGCCCATAAACAGCACTGGTCTGGGGCTCACTCTCTATGTCCTAAGCCAAACCTTTTTCCAGCGCATAAAGTAGAAATCTCTTTAGGTTAAGGGTGTCCATCTTCAGTCCTTTAGAGCGAGGGTTTGTTGATTTTCCTGTCAAAACATACCTAAATCATCTGTTATTTATTAAGTTTTAACACAATTTTCTCATCTATTTTGTCATGTATAATTCCACCCACTAGCTAGATCTCCCTCATATCACACAATGCTATCATGTAGTTGGGTGAAGACTTGCCCATGGTTCCTAAAAAATTGTGAAGCTCCACCACATCTTTTTAAATTTCTGCTAATGCAACATCATTGAACAGCTCGACAAACTTAGAGGAGAACACTAACTGCTAACAGACACCCACATTGGTTATCATTGCCACTGAGTAATGGAGGGCCACCCTACCCACCCAGAGCGAGGCCAATAATGCTCTCTTGGACTCCCAGCCACGGATGGCTGGATCAAGCTCCCAGCGATAGGACCAATGCTTAGATGGTTGCCTTCAAGTGCCTAACTGGACACACCTGCCATTGGACCAATGTTCTGGCTATTAGTATCCAGAACTTAAGGAAGTTAATCAGCATCTCCATACTATGACCTTTCAAACAGAATCAAAACACACTATAGTATGAAAATTATAATATCCACCTGTAAAAGCACCAGCCTCTGAACTGCTGAATAGGTTCCACTTTCAGACCAAGATGGATTATATTGCTCATGCATTTATTAAATTCACTGAAAAGGAGCAAGTTTTCATTTTGGTCTAAAACTTTTACACCACATGTCCAGGAGCAAGACATTGCTCATTCTCAGTGCTTTATTATAACAAGTAATGAAAATGCATTCATGTTGAATGACTGTAAATATATATTTTGTACAGGAGATTGTGCATGCTGTAGTACTGTTAACATATAAATATTTTCAGGACTATGTTGATAACCGAACATTTACGTTAGGTAGAATAAGTGTGATATTTTTGTATATTGCAATCATGTCTTTTGTAGCTAGTTTGTTTATGACATAAACTTATTTAAGGTTACGACAGAGTTTGAATAAACTCTTTCTTCTACAGCTCTGTGTCCAGGCATTTGTACAATGTGTGTGGATCAACCTCTTCAAAAGATCAATCTTTCAAGTGAAGTAGAAAGTAATTTTGAACAAGACTTTTCAATTGGAATGATAATGATGCAGTGGAATGCATTGGAATTACTGCTACCTAAAACCAAGAGTTAAACTGTTTTGCAGACTAAAGCAGAGAGATTCAGCACATGCAGTACAAAACTCATAATCTCACTTAAGCACTGAAGTACATAAACACACAAACACAGTCTTATCTCCCATCCCATGACTGTAATTATAAACTGAAGTCATGCTCTCCATCCCTTCTGATTGTTTTGAGAAATGTCACTATCGACAGTAAGTCTGGGCAGCTGGAAGAGAGGTCAAACAGCCTGAGATAAGATTAGAGAGAGGCTGAACTCCTCAACCTTCACTGTTTCCATCAGTGCACAGAGAGTGACCTCACATCACCCTCCAGCCTGGAGCAGTGAATATCATGAGTGTGTGTGTGTTCAAGGTCAGTTCCACATCAGGACTTCACAGTCTCCTCTCTCAACCAGTGGTGTTTCTGGTGCCCTAACGAAAGGGGTCAAGTTTAGTAAAATATCTAGCTGTCAAAATGTTTCCAGTCCAGATTACTGATTACCTGTTAATAAAAGGTCATCTGTAACCTAATACAAATGATTACTCTTATAAAGTAATGTAGTCTGATTACTTTTGTATTACTTGTCTTTTCAAAGTGATATATAGAAATAAAGATGAGAGAAAAATCTCTGTTTCAAATATACATGTTATAGAGCTAAGTGGGGCAATATACTGAAACATTTCAAACAAACTGATCATCAGTTTGTATGGTGTAAGTTGCAGTAGTGAGGTCACTTTTTGACCTCAGTGACCATTTTTATATTTTTGCACAAAATATTAAAAGCTCCTCCATTAAACTGAACTTGTGACAGAGGTTGATGTGACAGTGTAAAATAAACTGGCTACGCTGTCTGTTATCAAGCTTAGACCTTTTAACATAGTTCTTCACCAGTTAATTGCCTTTCTGTGACTTCTTCTCTGTCTATTTTGTGTGACGGGACGCAGGGATGGGCAGAATTTATGATTATATTGAATATTTAAAATACAAGAAAGGATTTTGTTATTTGTATTTGATTGGGTTGTTGAAAATACCTTCATAGTTTGTATCAAAATAAACTATTATATATTTCTGTAGTTAAAAATACTAAAAAATACCAATACTTTCTGTGAAACGTCCACGTGATGACATCATAAAAATGCAAAACGATGCACGCAGCCTCTGATTGGTTCCTGCTTAGTAATTTGTTCAGGCTCCTTGAGATCAGAGGATTAAGATTCAGAAGGTGAGAAACAAATAGGTTGCCAGCTTTCCGTGGATTTTTAGCCCAAAGTGCTACAATTCCTAACAGTTCATGTTAAGTTTGGCGTTCGTTTTAGTATCCTAGGCCATTTTGGTTAAATTTACCAATGCGGAACGTTCTAGCTAACTATTTGACGCAAAAAGCAGCACTCACAGGCAACGCTTGCGACTTTAAGCCTATGTTACGTTTTCATTGGTTGTTCGCGCGCACACACACACAACAACAAACAAACAAACAATAAAGCCTTTCAGAGTTGCTGTACAACCTTACCTTATAATGCCACGAACCTGTGTAACTTGTTAAACGCACAGGTGTTAAGCCTTATGGTCAACGATGTGCTGCTACGCCGTTAAACAGCAGGTTGTCACTGGAGTTTGTCCCATCTTCTTGCCAGGTCTGAGTCTGTAATGGGGGCTGTTCTGTGTTTCGTGAGCATTATTCCCAAATACGTCTGTGCTATTTAACAAGACTGTGGGCACTATATTGTAGTCTGGAGACAGAGATAGGAGCAGTGAGTGAGAGAAAGGCAGACAAACAAGAGGTGAGAGAGTTGAGCTGGTGTAAATTTGTACATTCACAATCGTTTGTAGTTTTCATTGTAGCGTCATTATTGGAGTATGTAACTGATCCCTTGCAGCGACCTACCGGTCTTACATGCAGTTAAAGGTCTAACAGAATGGAAAACTCTATTTAACGTTGGCATAGTTGAATAAGAAGAACTGACCCACCCTGAACCTCAAACACTTTTGTCTCTGAAATTAAATGGAAATCCCGCATAAGCCAAAGAGGACGGTAAAATGGGCCAATTCCAAAATCCTAAACTGATACATAACAGTATTGACTCGTTAATATTTACGCCCCCAAAATATAAATACACCAGCCTGTGTTCTAGCCAAGCAGGTATTGTGAAGAACGCAACATTGCAGTGGAGCAGCAGCAATGAAAATAGCAGACTGTGCAGAAATGTGCCTTTCCAGGCTGTGAAGGGGAGGTCGGCACTTTTTATACCTTTATTGAGGAACCGAACTGTCGGCGGGCATGGCTGATGTTCATCTTTAAATGTGGCTGAAGTTGACTTCCCATTTGTGAGCTTCTTAATCAAATGTTCTGTTCCACTTTGAATGTTACAGATTTGACAGAATGTAGCTGCAGCAGCATTTAAGGTGGAACAGAAACGTCTTAAAACAAGCTGGCGAACAGGATTTGATACATGGCGTGGCTGCTGTGTTTCGTGGTTTATTTTGATACCAAATACCCTAATTGTAAGTGTATCTTATTTTCCATTTCATTTTGATGTATCTTTGCTAATCCCTGCTGGAGTGGACATGTTGTGCTTGATAGACCCTGTTATTAAAGTTGAATAAGAGCAGAACGTACAGGCTTTTGATCTCGGCTCCTCTGAAGACCTAAATTATGTCACGTCCTCTTCATTATGCAATTTAATGTGATAATACCTATTTTTATAGCTAAAAAAGTTATAATTATGGGGTAGAAAGCAAAAAAGGACACAGATCAATGATTGTATTTTTCTTTGTTTTCTTTGATGAATTTATATTTGTACTATAAAGGTGGAAACATTTGTTTGGCTTTGGCAAAGGTTTGGTGTTAATACAATTAATACAATTTTTATTTAGAAATATGTATTTCAGAAAATGGGGTGGCACGGTGGCACAGTGGGTAGCGCTGTCGCCTCACAGCAGGAATGGCCTGGGATCAATTCCCGGCCGGGCGACTAGGGTCATTTCTGTGTGGAGTTTGCATGTTCTCCCCGTGTCTGCGTGGGTTTCCTCCGGGTACTCCGGGTTCCTCCCACAGTCCAAAAACATGCAGTCAGGCTGATTGGACACACTAAATTGCCCCTAGGTCTGAGTGTGTGTGTGACTGTGTATGTCTGTCTGTCTGCCCTGCGATGGACTGGCGACCTCTCCAGGGTGTATCCTGCCTTCCGCCCAGTGACAGCTGGGATAGGCTCCAGCACCCCACCGCTTGAAAAATCACTTCTTAGCAAATTTCTGATTCTAATACAAGGCATGGAATGTGTACATTCTTCAGATGGCCTTCTTTTCTAAGAATGACCCATATGCTTAAAGCGCCTACACCAAATGTCCACAAAGGGGAGCTATTAGCAGTGAAGTTGCTTTTGCGTCTCATTGAAAGAGAAGAAACCCACACTAGCAGGGTGCCGTGAATGCGTCACATCACGTCTCATATTGGTAGCAAAACAATTCTAGGTAAGTGGTTTAACAGGTAGATCCTGGGTGACCAGATCAGCTCTGGGGATAGTACTTCTACAGACAGCCAACAGGTCAAAGCCTCCTTCAATAAAATTAGTGGAAATTAGCATTGTTATAGTGATAATAAGATAAAACCACGGTAGTTGTGTGAAGTTGTGGCGATAACCACAGGCAAGAAAATCACCAAGAGAGCTATGTAGGAGTGGTTTTAAAGTAAGACTTATTGTTTTTGTATTGTAGAACAATAAAAACAATTTTCATACATTAGACTTCTGTGTACTTAAGTATGCACTCATCTGGGGGCTGTTCTGTGTTTTGTGAGCATCGTTCCCAAATAAGTCTGTGCTATTTAACAAGGTTATATTTGAAAATACACGCCTCAAAGTCCTTCTCCCTCTTTACTAGTCAGAAGGAGACTGGAGGCAGATATAGGAGCATCGAGAGAAATGAGTGAGAGAAAGGCAGACAAACAAGAGATGAGAGAGTTGAGCTGGTATAAACTTGTACATTCACAGTCATTTGAAGCACAATTTTCATTTTTATGAACATATGGCCAAATGTGAAGTTTTGGGCTGTTTTTTAAATATAAAAATATCTCCTTTCCCCCTCAAAAAAGCTTGATGTTTTGTTTGTTTTGTGTATATTCCATCACTCTGTAAACAATTTCTACATTCAACATTACTTAAAAATAATTCTTAATCATTCCAAAGATAATCAAATCATGTCCTAAAGAATCACGTGTAATTGAGTCTATTGAAATGTATGTAATTGAATAGAATCTGAAATTGAATGTACATCTCAACTGCTACCTTTAGGCTTGGCAGGACTTCTGTGGGTGAGGCTAAGTGAAGGGATTACCATGAAGACCACATGGGGCTGCTGGAGGAAATATCTGGTTTTAGACTGATGGGAAATCTCATCTATCAATGCTGAGAGTCTTCTGTGGAACTGCTTCCTCTTCCTGTACCACCCACGGTGGTCAAAGCAAGTAAAGCACAAGATATTCACATCTTTCCCTTCATGTCATACTCCACTATGTGTAAGTCAGAGCTCTTTAGTCTTATGAGATCCTGTAAAATACAAGGAATGCAAACAAGGAGTGAAAAAGAAGGCGCTGGCTGATGGGGCAGGGATATTACAGCAGGATTGATTAGGCCCAGTTGGGTGCAGTCTGGAGGGATGAGTCTTTGCTAATGGGGTCTGTTTGGGCAGTGAGTCAACTGACCTGGCCAGTAAGGTCATCAGGCTGTGTCATGTGTTTGGTTGGGGAGTTCAGAGAGCCTGTTAACTCAGCTGTTTGGGAATTTTATTGAGCAAGAGTTGTGATGCTCTTATGATTACCTGTCATTTCTTTATGCCCAGCAAACACCAGTATCCCAATGACCTTTCATCGGTTCCAGAGTAAATGAAGTCATTACTGTTAATGTGCTTTGTCTTGCCAGTGCTGTGCTGGGTGCCAGTCTCTGTAGTCCCATTGGCTCTCTGTCTTTCAGGCTAACTGCCTTTGAATGTGACCGCACAGACAAATACACTCAGTTAAGCATTATCAGGCCAGTCCTCCTGCAGTGGTGGTACAAGCGAGTCTACAGCAGAAGGATATTTCTGGGTGAATGGTCAGTGAATAACAGTTGGTGTCTAGTGTGATTCACTGCTGCAGCAGACTTGCTTCAGTGAATTCATGCATTCTTTACTGCAGGCCTGCGGTGCGTGTGCCAGTTCCTGCAGAAGTCTGTGCCGTCTGACTCTTCCGGATAATTATACACCTGTCTGCCTTGTGAAATGGATGTGCTTCTGAACTGCTGCACGCAAAATTTTCCTCGACTCAATTAAATGTTTTCACAAGGTTAGAAATGATCTATGAAATATTTAGCTGTTCCTAAACTACAAATCGTTCTCTCTCGTTCTTTCTTTCTGTAAGCAAATCTAATGAATATTTCAGGCAGTGCGTTTGAGAGCTTTTGAAGGCGCATTGTTTATTTATTGTTCAGAACAAATTACCACTGACTGAAGGAAAAAGAGAAATAAATAAGAAGTACAGGTAGAGGAATATGCCCTTGATTCAACACTATTTTTTGAAACCAGTGCAACCAAGGGCAGAAGCCTGGGTTAAGAATCCTTAAACATATAGGCCGTAAAACAAAACATAATGGAATGGAATGAATATCTTGTCTAATATTCATGCTCTCTTCATTTCATATTTTATTTATAAGGAAGAAAGAAAAGACTCAGAATACACATAAAAGAACAAAACACTTTAAAATCCTTTGCCCATCTCTCTTACTTAACTGTTTTTCAGAAAGCTCCCTGCTTTACAGCAGTGAGAAGAAAGCAATAGAAAAGCAGAACGTGAATTTTAAAGGGCGTGATGGAGAAAAGAATAAAAATAGAAACAGAAGCAAGATAATGGATTGGAAGACTTCATAGAAAGAACAAACTAGACACCAAAACACTGAAAAGAAAGAGCAATGAAAATAACAGAAAGAGAGAAGCCAAAAGAGTCTACAGAATTACTGTAATGTATAAAGAAGGCAAAGCAATTTTCAAATAAATGCATTTGAGATGTGGTTGACCTATTCATCATTGTATGGATTTTGCAAGCCCTATAACAGGCATTTCTGTATGTCAGAGTCTCGCACATTTCTGGATATTGATGACAACAGACAAAGGCAAAAATGTAGACAAAAATGCAGCATAAAGATTGTAATTATGCACTGCAAACATTTTTGCATTCACTCAGAGGCATGAAAATCTGACAAAACTTTTTGCTGCCAGTGACAGATAATTTGCTCAGTGTACTGTTAATTTACTGGTTCCAAAAAAGATTAGAAAAATGATGTAATCATTAAGACAGATGCGTAGCAGATGTTAAATATATCTTTTTTAGCTATAAAGTCTTCTGCCATTTTATTTTGCATCAGTGCAGTGAACAATGAAACAACAGAACATTTCAGTCTGACGGAATGTCCAGAGAACATGTCATGCAGACTTTCTAGAGCATTATAAAATGCTACTGTTGATTGTTGAATTTGTTGGCTAATTGTTGAAGCAGCAATTATTACCTGGCAAATACACAGTGCAAATAGAATTTAAGTGCATTTTACATATTTACATGTAAACAAAAAATGATATATATTGGTCATCAGACAGTGTCGCTCTCTGTGTGTGACATGCTGCTGAACTTTCAAGCATGAAGTGTGTCTAATCTCTGTTCACATGTTGGTGCATTCTGTTCTGAGCATTGTCATGTACACATCATCCATTCCGTCAAGCCCTAGTCCATGCTCATCTATCCAGGCGCCAAGTCTGCATGTCACATGTCTGATATTTCACCAGCTTACGCACTTTGTTGGGTGTTTATCCATATGCATGTGCGTATGTGTGTCTTCATGTGTTTTTCTAATCAGTTTACAGTGTATACTGTATGAAACATGCTATCATGAAGATTAAAACAAGAAGACAGTGAATTCTTATTATTTATAGACTCTAGTAGAACTAGGACACATGTCTGCACTCATGCCAGCCTAAGGAAAAGGTCTAAATGAGTAAGTTTGTTGAATTTCGTGCAAATAAAGTTAAACGCAAAAGCTGTTCTTGAAAAATCTGCTCTTAATCATAACCATTAACCCCTTTAATTTATTTAAAATGTCCACAAAGTGGAGCTATTATCGCTCAAGTTGCTTTTGCATGTCTCATTAAAAGAAAGGAAACCCACAATAGCAGTGTGCTGTGAATGCATCACGTCACATGTTGGCAGCTAAGCAATTCTAGGTAAGAATGGTTTAACAGCTAGATCCTGGCTGACCAGATCAGCTTTGGGGACAGCACTAGTGCAGACAGCTAACAGGTTAAAGCCTCCTTCAGTCAAATTAGTGGAAATTAGCATTGTCATAATAGTGATAATCAGATAAAACCATGGCTACTTACAGAGTGAAGTTGTGGAGAAAATCACCAAGGGAGCTACGTAGGAGTGGTTTTAAAGTAATCCTTCTTGAAATCACCCTGTTTTATAATGTATCTGTAAATGAGTTAAGTCATTTTTCTGTAATGGAATGTGATTACTTTGTATCCTTATTGTAAAGCCGTTCTGTTACTTTTCATCTCAGACTTTATTGTAGAAAAATAAAAACTAAAAAATTTTTTTTAAAAATCGTTTATTAGAATTCTGTGTGAGTATGCACTCATTTTGGCCAAATGTAAATTTAAGAACTGTTTTCAAATATAAAAATACCCCCTTTCAACCCTAAAAAAGCTTGATGTATTATAATCTGTATTTTTCTTCTTCACTCTTACTACAGTTCAGTTCTGTAGCTAAGAGTGAAGAAGTGAACTATAGATTACAACACATTTGGCCAAAACGAGTGCATACTTAAGTTTTAGAGTAAAAATTTTATAGCCATTGCTGTGGAATTAGCCCTTCTTCATGAGGGATGTCTGCCATGTCACAGCCACTAAGGCTGTGTTCAAAAAACTTAAAGAGGCAAAAATTAAAGTGAGATGCTTTTTGTTAGACAATTTCATGAATAAAATGAATATAAATGGCAGACCTCTGAAAGGACAACTTCAAATGCATGCTCTTTAATATCTTTTATGTCCAAGAAACTTACCAAGCTATCAAAGTAAATGTCTTAGCTTAAGCTAATGCTGCTTGTTATGGGGTCTCTGGTCGTATGAAGAACCATAAGCCATATGAGTGCTAGCTCCCGCTTTTGAGGAATCTTAAGCCTACTAAACATGAGGGAGTGAGTAAGTTACTTAGACTTTGTTCACACAGCAGGCAAAAGTGGCCCAAATACGATCTTTTTCTTCATATGTGACGCATGTTATCCATGTGGCAGTGCGAACAGCAAAAACACATTGAATCTGACATTTTCAATTCTGGTTTGAGACACTTTCATATGTGGTACTGAAATCCGATATGTATCCGATATACGACAGTGCGATAATTTCACACCGCTGAGACTTTAGAAACATTTGGGGTGATGTTTCTGTACAAGCAAAATTAGAAGACACTTATCATAACCACTTTGTGAGATTTTGAAATAAATGTCCGAGTGCGGTCATAAGAGAATGAGGCTGCTGCGTCAAAGAAAAGTTGAAAGACTGAATGCAAAGTTAAAAGAAACCAAGGACGTAAATCACATAAGTAGCCATGATCAAATAATGTGCCGTTTTTACAGTGAGCTTGAATGCATTCTGGGTGATAAACCAAGCTGTGAGCCATTGAAACGTCTTATTAGCTCCTGTGATGCTGGCGAAGATAAAACTGAAAGGTCCAGGAGCGTCTGTTACTCTTGACTCCATTGTTTACCTCTGGATGATGGTGCCATGTGAAGCATTGTTCTTTTGCGCATGCTGGTCAATTTAGGAGCGTGATCTGGACGGTCTTTAGACGGTCAGATATAGGTCACATGTAAAAGTTATTGTGAACAGCCTTACCAAAAAATCTGATTTGGTGAGAAAATCAGAATTGGGCCACTTTTACCTGCTGTGAGCATGTAGCCTTACCTACTTATTTACATCTAAAAACCAAACAATAATGGGTTAATCTTTTCATCCCTGCACTGGTTTGTGCATCACATATAGCTTAAAGAAGAACAAGTATTAAGCTATCAAAACACATGCCACAGAAAATGTACAGGATTGAAATATCAAGGCGGTGCTCAAGGTGTTTGGCACAGTATTACAGGGCAATTACACTTCTCCAGATGTGAGCCAGACTGTGGTGATGAGAGAGAGAGAGAGCGAGAGCAAGAGAGAAGTGAGAGGGAGAAGTCACAGAGAGAGGGATAAAGTTCTTGGGAGGCCCCTATCACAGAGTCAGTGACAGAGTGGAATATTGACAGTGTCCTGAGGGCAGTGGGCTGAAGGAATGTGAGAGAGGGAAAAACAGTTGTTCACTGTGAGCACGTAATGACTACCTGTTGAGCTCACTTCTGATTTATATCCTCTGTCTCTCCACCTCGATTCCACAACATTCTGCCACAACACACACACACACTCACTGAGTGATGGCTTTATTCACAGGAAGCACACAAGCATACGTTCCAATTTCTGTCTCTCTTCCTGCTGTCATTACAAGCCACAGTTAGTTTGATAAATGAAATATTCTGAGCACAATCTAGTAGTGCGAAAAAGTCTGTTCTCATCTGATTTTCATTCTTCAAAAGAGAGACTGAGACATGAAGATGTTCATAAAAGAGTAACAAATACTTGCATGTCAAAGCATACTGTCACCAGCAACTCCATTTAATTTATTTACTGCACCATAAGAAACAATCCAAAATATAAAAAATAACCTGGGGAAAAAAATTAATTTCCCTGAATTTATAGTACTGTGCAGAAGTCAGAAACTACCCTTTCAGACTACCTAGAATTTGGTTGCATTTTCTACCTTTTATCACTCAAGTAAATCCCAAACACATTCAGTGATGTTGAGGTCTGAATGCAGCTTCTTGTTTGACTGGCAATTTTTTTTGTCCTTTTCTCAGTAACAGCTTCTTGACAGCTACACATCTTTTCAGACCCAGAGCGTTGATTTATCGTCTCACAGTGGAAGGATGGACAGAAACACCTGTGGGTTTTTCTGATCTGATGTAAGAGTGCAGCTTGATTTTCTCCTCTCTCTAAAAGCCTTAAGAACTGTTTATCTGATGGTGACAGTTTTGAAAGTCTATCAGGTCTTGTGCGGTTGCTAGGAGTCCCATTTTCACTAACTTTTAACCATTTTTTTAAACTCCAGTTGTGAAAACGTCTGTTTTTCCACTTATTTTCCTTTGACATTTCACTTTTTCATGCAAGTGGTTCATCTTTTATGCAGTGGAAATTAATGAAGGGTGACTCTTGCACAGCACTGTACATTTAAAGTTGAAAAATGTGTTGTTTTTTTTTCCTAATGGAAGGTTACCATTTTGAAGATAAGGTTTGTTCCAGCGATGATCAATCTGAGCATGTCAGATGCAAAAAAATGTTAGATAATGATAAACAATAGAGTCATAAGATCAGTATCATAAGATGCTGATTAAATGAGACGTTTCAGGTTGAAATGCACTCTGTAGTCTCTCTGGGGGCCTATGGGTGAGTATAGAGTTACAGCTTTCAGGCTGGTTCATCTGTGTTGAGTTCTGCTGAAGTCTTGATCATGCATGAAGTCCAAACGACTGCTGATCTGAGGTCATTAGGACTTCAGCAAAGGGCACATATGCCACAGACATGAAAGCTTCAGTAGAACACCTTTTGGCTTCAATGTGCCATTTCTTACCCCAGTCAACCCCTTAGACCCTAGGCTTATTATTTAACCATTAATCTTAAGACCTGTTCAGTAGCTGCTATGAATTATTCAGTAACTACTATGAAACTGATTTGAAAGTTATGTAGCAAGGGAAGTATGGAGCTGAAATTAAGGCCTGCATACAGGTCCTCGTAGTTTTAGGGCAGAGGTATTCAAACTGTGGGGTGCGTCTCAAGGAATTGCAGGGACAGACAATTCTGTCAGGTTGAACTGCTCTGTCACAACACTGTTTTTCATGAAGCTCTTACTGTCATGTACTAATTTTATTTTATTTTGTTAACAAGTTAATACAATAAAAGATATTGACAAGTGGGATGATTTGACCTGCTTTTCCCACAGATGCCTGTTAATGAGTGCAACACATACATATAATACTGAATTAAATTTGTGCTCAGGATTCTTTGACTGATTCCCATCAGCATGTACTGAAGGAAAATGACAATCAGTGACCATAAAGATGGTCATTACATGTCACGCCTCACTTGCTTGTACTGGTAGACCTCCTAATCAGTGCAGTTATTACTTCTAAATGTTCTCCTTTAGACATAAGAATGACCTGTCACTCAACTACCATCTCAAGCAAACAGTTTGGCCTTTGACCCAGGCTCTCTGGGTTTGAGGGTAAGAAGGTTTGGCAGGACACTTCAGCCTCATCAGCTCAATCTGGCCACGGCTCGCTCAGCACACATCTTATAGGTCAACTTGCCCAAGTTTGACCGCTCCATCATCCTATATCAACCTCATAATCGTCAGAGAGATAGACATTCAAGCAACACATGGCACAATGTCAGTAAATGGTTTATGCAAGTCTCAGAAAATGTTTGAAAATATTTAGAATGAGCTAAATTAGTTGGATTATTCTGTTATTTGTTTCTGTTTCTTCCTCATGCTTGTAGAAAATTTTTCCTGCCTCTGTCACCTAAAAATAGCTAATCAGCTCATTTGGCTTTAGGCTTGTGCTTTTAATAGTTGAAGACAATCAATAATAGACAATTTAATTAATCACAATCATTTTATGGCACTAATTGTTGGCTAAACTGAATTGAGTGTAGAAAAGCAATCACTTGGCACAGACTTTCTAGCCAAAAATCGAGCAAAGAAGGCAGCGATGACCAATACATACAGTAGTATGCATAAGTTTGGGTGCCCGTGGTCAAATTACATTTGTTGAAGTCAAAATAAGTTAACACATTCTCTACAGAGGACACAGTTCTGCAAAAATTAATGCAAAAGTTGCTGTTTATTTGATACTTTTAACATAATGGAAAAAAAAAACATTAAACTTAAAATGAGTCATATGGAAGAGCTGTGGCTTGTATTTTATATTTTATTTCTAAACTTGACAAATAAATTGAAATTGCAGTAGAAGTTGAAGGCAAATGCCATATTTAAGTTTCCTGCTTTTGCATAGGACTGAAGTTAAAACAGTACTGAAGTATTTTGACTGTTCTAAAACAGTACAATAAGGTATGAATTATCAGTCTCCTGTTGAATATCACATGGGCAGTTCAGCTCCAGACTGTTCTGTCTGCCAGCAAAAGGTTGTCATCACTGGGGGAAAAGTGTCACTTGATTGCACTTTAAATTAATTACGCGCGTCTCTCTCAAAAGAAAGATCTTGATCTCTTGCTGACTTTCAATCTGTACCCATTAAAAAGCGATTATCTTCAAGCAGTCCAAACACAGCGCTAGAGAAGTGTATCTGAATACCCGAATGGCCAGTATGGGCTCAGGTTTATTTCAGAGCAGTGGGCTTATTGTGTTTGCATGGTACATTACCACAGGCCTGGCCGAGGCAAACACTCTCTGCTCCACAGCTGACCCTGTGGTAACCACGCCATTCACCACACTGAATGCATAACGTAGCCTGCAAGTATGAGAGACAGCTTTGATAAATAGTGAGTACAACAGTCTTGAGACAGAATGCTTCATCCTTAAAGGGAAATTCAGGTTTTTTTAACCCAGTCTCTACTGCTGTGTATGTAGCATACTGTCAGTTATTATGGACAATAATTTGAGCTGAAATCTGTAAACCTAGAAAATTCACTCCTTTGGAAGTGGGACTAGTTTTCTAGAGGTAAGAATAAGTAATAATACATTAACAATATGGTTTCTGCAAGCCCCTGCCTGGTCATCCCTAGATCTCAGAAAACTGAAGTAAAAGGGAAAGCAAAAGCAACAGCAATGACATTTTACTATTTTGATCTGTTTTTTCAAAAGATAGATAAAACGGTCATAAGAACAGCTCAGCACAGCATCATTTACTCACATCTCAAACATTTATTTATGATATCCAACTGCCAGCATCTTAAATGTGTGCTTGTTTCCCCATGCAGTTTTTTCTGCTTAAGTATCCTGCATTATGGTGTAGGAACTGTTCATTTATAATCAGAAATAGAGTAGTGAGATAAAGATCAAGATCTGTAGCACTCACAAAAGGTCATCTCAATCTCTCAGTTCTAGTTTATTCACTGGGACCCATCAGTACACTCATAGCCATTTAGTGCTCAGAGGATCTGCTAGCAGAATTGTGTGCAAGACCAACACAAAACTTACTTTATAAACTCCTACTCAAACTCATATATATTTTTTTTTTTACAACTTTCGTGTACTGTTTTCTATATTAGCAGGAGATCAGTCTGAACCTGCTGATACTCATCCCAAAGCCATAAGTAAGAAGTGAAAGAGAAGCACATATGAAGCCTAACTGAGACAGGCTGTTATTGTGTGGTGATGACATTAATGGAGGACACGGGTGGAGGGCAGGCTGGACAGCAGTGAGCAGGGAAGATTTTCCCTTTAGGTGAACTTACGGGTCAGTTCATCTGTCTCATCATACTAGAGTGTGATGAGTTAAACTCACATAATACTAGTGCTTATAATGCGTACGTTTTTTTTTGTTTGTTTTTTGTTTTTTTTTGCATAATTTGAAAACTCCAGTTGTTCTTTGCATTTTGTTCAAATGTCATCATGAAGGAAGCAATAGATGTACACACACACAGAGACAGACACGTGTATGCGTGTGTATGTATGTATGTATGTGTGTGTGTGTATATATATATTACTAGTAGTAATACTGGACAAAACTTTCACCAAACTCCACCCAGAACTGCTTTTCATTATGCATTCCAATGTATCTTATAAACACAAACAAATGTTAACATTCAGAGAAGCAGATAGGGATATTATGTGGCCATTTGTCTGAAGACCTAGTTCTGACTCCCTGACTTAATCTATTTTACACATCCATTAATTCAGGTTTCCATTTGACACACATTAATATGCTTAAGAGAAACACATGTGTTTGACTGAGGTGGTGAAGAAAACATGATAGAAACCAGTGTAATGTAATGCATGGCAGGTAAAAATGTTACAAATGTTTGAGCTTATGGCTGCATGTGACGTGCTAAGCCTCAGTATCAGAGAATTCATCAGTGTGATTTAGTAAGGGCAGCTGCAAACGTCGGTACAGCACTTTCCCATACGTACAGATCTTCTCTCTCTCTCTCTCTCTCTCTCTCTCTCTCTCTCTCTCTCTCTCTCTCTCTCCCCCCCCCACATACACAAGCTCACACACATACACCCAACTTAAAAACAAAAGATCTACTATGACTGTCCTGTCATGGACAGAAGGGCAAGTGAACTTTGGCTGACTTTTAGGAAATACTACCACATACATACAGTCTCTCTCACACACACACACACACACACACACACAATATACATATGCCTACATATATTGTTACACTTACACAAGTGTTTAACCTTTTTGTGCAGGCCCTCTAGTGGCTGTTCTGCAACTCTGATATTTTCCTTTGTAAATCTGTTATCAGATTAACTCGGATACTAATTAGGTGTTTACTAGGTGTAAGTGTGAATTGTGACTATGCTGAGCTGCTAGCGAGCAACAAGGGTGAAAGCACTGGAGAGAGAACCCCCAGTTGTGAAAACAATTCACACTAATTCACACGTCTCTACAAAGATGGCTGTGCCAAGATAAAAACAACCATCAGAACTGTAGCTTTCTTGATATTAAAATATCGTGTACAGCTGCCACAATAAAAATTGCATTTAAACACAGTTAAAAAAAACTTTTATACATGTTGACTTGCTTGCTCTCCTCTCAAGATGAAAATCCAGTTTGTTTTTGGTTTTGTACATTTATTGAAATATGTCCAATCAACATTATTGAAGAGAAAAAACACAGAATGCAAAAACTGAGGGACCTCCAAAATAGGTCAAAATGCATTTTAAGGCTACTGTGAAAAAGTGGTTAGTCTTTCACGCACAAACGAATAATACACAAACACAATTCCAAGAACATTGGGACAGTAGGAAAAACGTAAATAAAAACAGACAGCAGTGATTTGTACATCCTTTTTGACCTGGATTCAGTTCAAAATAGTGTAAAGTTAAGATATTTACTGCAATTTCTTTGCAAAAAAAGTTGTGACAAATTTACCACCGTTTATGTCACCTGTCCTTTTAACCTTCCTGTAACTGTGGACACCAGTTGTTGTAGTTGAGAAAGTGTACTTTTCTCCCGTTTTTGCTTGATATAACGCTTCAGTTTCTCAGCAGTCTGGAGTCTCCATTGTCATATTGTGCTTCATAATGCACCAAACATTTTCAATGGGTGACACGTCTAGCACCTGCGTTCTTTTACTTTGAAGCCACACTGTTGTAACACAGGCAGAATTTGGCTTGGCATTGTCTTGCTGAAACAAACAGAGATGTCTCAGAAATAGATGTTGTCTAGATGGCAGCATATGTGGCTCCAAACTGCGTATGTACCCCTTAGAGCTAGTAGTGCCTTCATGTTGTTCAAGTTACTCATGCTATTGGCACTTACTCCCATGCCATGACACACTCATGCTTTTGAACTTTGTGTTGGTAACAGTCGGCATGGTCGTTTTCCTTTTTGGCATGGAGAATGTCCATTATTTCTGAAAAAAGCTTGAAAGGTGGACTCGTCAGACCATAGCACATGTTTCCACTTTACATCAGTCCATCTTCGATGAGATTTAGCCCAGAGAAGTTGGTGGCATTTCTGGATGTTGTTGATATATGGCTTCCGCTTTGTGTAGTAGAGTCTTAACTTGCATTCAAATCAATGATGCAGTGTCATTTCAGATGCAGTGACAAACTTTGTGTTTTTGTAGATGCATTGGCAAACTGTTCACTGACAAGGTCTTTTCGAAGTATTCCTGAGCCCATGGTTATATTAATTGCAGAAGCAGTTCACAGGCATTCAGTATTGGTTTTCGACCTTGCTCTTTACACACAGGCATTTCTTCAGATTTCCTGAATCTTTAAGTAATGTTATACATTAGTTGGTGAAGTCCCTAAATTCTTAGTAATCGTTTGTTGAGCAGTGTTCTGAAATTGTTGGACTATTTGCTCACACAGGTTTTTGCAAAGTGGAGACTGAGTCTTTCTTGAATGCTATACCCACTCATAATCACATCATCTGTTAGCTATTCACCTGTTTACCTCAGAAAAGTTCCAAAAGAGATGTTTTAGGTCATTCCACAAACTTCCCAGTCTTACATTGCTTCTGTCTCAATTTGTTTGGAATGTGTTGCAGCATCAAATTCGGAATTGGTGTATATTTACAAAAAAAGTTGATAAGGTAAAATATCTCTTTTTGTGCTGTTTTCAGGTTGATCCTGACTTTTAAATTACTTCTAAAATTTATAAATCACTGCTGTCTGTTTTTTATTAGCATTTTTCCTACTGTCTCAATTGTTTTTGGAATTGGTTTGTACTAAGAAAGTGATACAGCCATTTCTCCTTCAAACTCTCAATGGATTATTCTCTGTGTGACTGTGTGTATTTAAATTTAATATACACTGATGTATGTGATGACTGTGCAGTGGGAATCGTGATTAATTCTACAGGACCATATCATAAAAATCTCTTCCCTGCAGGGAAATCGCTGAATATTGCTGACCTCCAGATATCCGTAAGCTGATACATTTTATTGGGTCCATATAGGTTTCATCACTAAACATGTCAGTGCTCAAATCAGTGACTGTTGTTCTAGCTGTCCTGTACAGCTTCCCTCTTAATAACCCTTGCTAGTACGCAATATCTCTGTCTCCCTCTTTCTCTCGCTCTTTCTTTTTCTCAATTCTGTTGAATTAAAATGTATTTCTATGGTGACATTTTCACAAATCACAGTTATGAGAATTAGCTCCTTCTCTCTCTCTCTCTCTCTCTCTCTCTCTCTCTCTCTCTCTCTCTCTCTCTCTCTCTCTCTCTATCTCTTTAATTTTGTTTGGGCTTATTCTGTGCCAACTCACCTGTGGGTAAGCTGGTTACAAAAAACAGAATTTTATGAGTGTGTAAGTACAACAGTGAGAATAATATTTCACTTTAAATCAACTTATTTTTTTAATTTGCATCTAGACTCTTTAAATAAAGGATGGATGCTATAGGATAACCACTTTTGTCTCTCATAAGAGCACAGAGAGATGCTGACTTTCAATAAAGATTGTAGAATATAGTTGAACAGAGTGTAGACAGACAGGCAGAAGGCACAAAGCACAAACTGCGCTGTTTAAATGTAAAATTTAAACTACCATGCTTAGTTTATCTGAGGCTTTTCCTGCCTTTGTTTTTTTCCCTCTTTGTCACACCATCTATTGGTGAGCTCCCACGCCACCAATCAAAGAGCCACTCTAAACTATAAATCAGTAGATTTTGTTTATTTAGCAATTCTTACATGGAATAGAAATTTGACACATCAAAATTTTGAAATACCGGCATCATTTTGAAATGTCATGGTCAACTTGTATTACCATTGTATTATTATTATATCACCCAACAATGCTGTGGGTGGACAACTGGAGATATTCAGAACGTACTTCTGAAAAGGTTCAGGAATCATTTGTCAATCATTAAATGACAAGTGTTAGTATGAACATTTCAAGTTTGTTTCTAGAACCATCCATTCAAGCCAGGAATCATTTAGGATGTACACCGATCAGGCATAACATTATGACCACCTCCTTGTTTCTGCACTCATTGTCCATTTTATCTGCTCCACTTACCATATAGGTGCACTTTGTAGTTCTACAATTACAGACTGTAGCTAATCTGTTTCTCTGCATACTTTGTTAGCACCTTTTACACTGTTATTCAGTGGTCAGGACCACTGATGAAGGACTAGAGGATGACCAACACAAACTGTGCAGCAGCAGATGAGCTATCGTCTCTGATTTTATATCTACAAGGTGGACTGACAAGGTAGGAGTGTCTAATAGAGTGGACAGTGAGTGGACACAGGACGCTGTTGGCTGGATATTTTTGGTTGGTGAACTATTCTCAGTCCAGCAGTGACATTGAGGTGTTTAAAAACTCCAGCAGCACTGCTGTGTCTGATCCACTCAGACCAGCGCAACACACACTAACACACCACCACCATCACGTCAGTGTTACTGCAGTGCTGAGAATGATCCACCACCCAAATAGTACCTGCTCTGTGAGGGTCCATGGGGGTCCTGACCACTGAAGAACAGGGTAAAAGGTGCTAACAAAGTATGCAGAGAAACAGATGGACTACAGTCTGTAATTGTAGAACTACAAAGTGCACCTATATAGTAAGTGGAGCTGATAAAATAGACAGTGAGCATAGAAACAAGGTCATAATGTTATGCCTGATCGGTGTATGTAGTATCTTGACATCATATATTTTATTTTTTATTTTTTTGTAGAGATCCATGTGACCTGCTCAGCCCTTATGTCATAATTAAACAGACTATTAAACTATAACATAGACTTTAAAGGGGTAGTTTTGAAAACCTCACAAAGAGACTTAGTGAAAGTGCGTGTTCTGGTGTCTTATTGATCACAGCTATATTTCCACTCAGTCTCACATGCTCCTGGTATAAGACTGCTGTGCTGGGTGGAAGGATCAGATTTACCCTGCACTCAGAGATTATCAACTCTCTACAGCCTTCTAGCATGCTTCTGAAAAC
Source organism: Colossoma macropomum (assembly GCF_904425465.1). Taxonomy (NCBI): domain Eukaryota; kingdom Metazoa; phylum Chordata; class Actinopteri; order Characiformes; family Serrasalmidae; genus Colossoma; species Colossoma macropomum. Next base: position 19,864,649 of record NW_023494798.1, read on the forward strand.
ACCACGACGAGTCAGACAGTTTCTTTCATTTTATCTCATTCCTGTTGTCATTTTGTGAGGGGGAAATGCCGGATTGGAGCTAAAGTGGAGGAGTTTTGATCATTGTTGACACTGAAGTGGACTTGGCCTGGCTGGGGCTGTGTTGGCATCATAGCCCTGTAGGAGGACAGCTGTGTGAGCAGTGATCGCTGTGCCACTGTAGGTGTTAAGACATATGAATTTCTTATACCTTAGACTCAACAGACACATTAGTTAGATATTAGAAAGAGGCAAGATTTTCTTTCTTGTAAAGGTTGGCATCGTTGTTGTCTTCAGTATAGGGGCGTTGTTTGACAGTCTCATTGGATTGTTGCAAAGTTCTTTTGCCTGCATTGGGGAAACGACGCAAATGACACCAATAAAACATCTATGAACATTAAATTCAAGGTAAGAAACTCCTCTTTGTTCTTTTTTAAACCAAACTAAACTTCCTGTTGTGTGATAACACTGATCTGTTCAGTCAGGACCCTTTCACAAACATTGGTCTGGCGATGAACATCACCACAGAGTTGATTTGAATACATGGCCTGAATAGTAGTATTCATACTTTGTAATATAATTAGATCCCATTGGGCACATTCATGGCTTAGAGCGACGTATTATGCCATTTTAGTCAGCTGACGGGGATGAGGACTTTTCAGCCAGGCATTTGATGTCTGAAGATACATACTTATCTGTGCTACCATGAACTCCAGCCCCTTTGGGTATGCTTACTTTTCAATGTTAAAATATTATTCACTTACTGCTAAATAATAGGACAAATGTGTTGCCGATGCAGGGTGACACTGTACATATGAAGCGCTTTAGATAGTCCCACTTAACATTTTCGGTTTGTTTCATTGAGCTGAGTGCTGCAGGCATCGCTCTTGTTACCATGGACACATTTTCAGAAAGGTCTGCTTTTATAACTGCGTCAAATTTAACTCTTGAAAGCCTTCTCTATCTAATAATGCAGTGCAGTTGCATACAGATGTGTGTGTGTTTGCATGTGTATGTGTGTGTATTTTGTCTGTGGGAAACATTTCTGAACGTAATAATAATAAGTGAAAACTGAATTAAATCTCTGTTTTTATACCTCTGCTAAACAAAGCAGCATTATGTTTTGATATGGAACTACTCCAAGACATCTCCCTCAGAAAAATGCTAATTGGTTTAAGTCCCATTGCGTGTTGGAAGTTGTTAAAATGTTGCATAAGAGAATAACCTCAGCTGAATAAACAGTAATGAATGCAAACAATGCCAAAAAAGAAGCTCAGTGTGCCTTATTTACTCAGGTAAATACTGCCTGCTGGGAACAACGCCATGAGACTGCTCACAAACGGCCTTTATTCTGCAGTAGCTCCACACATTAGCCTTAATACACTGCATCATCAGCGTTTTGATTATAGGCATCAAGTTTTAAAGGATTTAATCACTCGAGCCTATTAGATTCCACAGTGTGTCTCTGCTGGACGCTTTACTGACCTCTGCTCTGCTTTTCACAACACTTTTTTTTTATTTTGGAAATGAATAGCTGTAAGCTGGCTGGGCCAGTCTTAAACAGATATTAAGACCATCTGTAAAGCTCAATGAAAGACAATTGCTTATTGTGTGTAAAGTGACATCAGTGACTGTCCTTCTGTACAGTCCACTGCTGCTATCTACTCAACTCTGTCTCACTATGAAAATTACACTTGGTCAACGTAATGGCAGTGCTGCAATGCTATATCTTAAACTCTCTACCAGTGCTGCAGTACAGTGTCATCTACTGAACTCCTGCTCAGCTCCCCATGCAATCAACCAGTGTTATGTTCTCAACGCTATATTACTACTACTCAACTCTATACCATTTTACAGTGTTGTCTACTGAATACCACTGCTAAAATGCAATCTTCCAAACCTTATACCACTGATATAATGATATCTGGCAAACTCTATACCACTGCTACACTGCTATCCAACCAAATATACAGCACTGATAGTTAACTCTATAGAAGTGCTACAGTGCATGTTGTCTATTCAATTCTATAGCAAGAACACTGCAGCAATACTACAACTGTATTTATCTGCTCTATAATACTGCTACAATGCAATCTATTCAGTTCTATGCCGCTGCTATACTGCGGCTACATTGCTAACTACCCTGCTCTCAGCACTGCTATCCAACTCTATAGCAGTGCTGCCTGTAATGTGCATAATACAATTTACTGAACCAAACTCTGTACTACTGCTACAATCCTCTTTTCAACGCTATACTCCTGCTTCAATCCTGTCTGTTCAACTCTGTAACACTGCTACAGTCCTATCTGTTCAACTCCTTAGCCTTGCTCTAATGCTGTCTATTCAAATGAAATGCTTGCTATGCAGTTAGTATATTCTATTGTGCAGGCTGCTAATCAGTGTTATTCCTGTTGTGCTGAAAAAGTGTCCCGCCAATTGAAATGTGTTTCCTTTATTACTGAATTTAGTGTTTGGTCTTTTATAGACAGATATCTGCAGGCGTGTTGTAATGACGGTTCATTTTTTACTCAAAGAGGCAGCTGGAGACTCATGGGGCTTAACTGGGCGCTGTCCAAACCCCAGCTTTTTTCTAGCACAAATGACTTTGTTTTGGCTGTTGTATTTACTGCATGCCAATGCTGGTCCATTTCAGAACACTCAGAGAAGGAATGTTTCTGCATGTGGCTTTTGTAATGTAAATGAATGTGTCATCATGACGAGTGAAATCTATGAAAGTGTATTCAGCCGGCCTAGTGGAGCCTGTTGTTTGTAATTTCAGGCTTGTCTTAAGTGTCACCAAACTCACAAGCACTTATATTCTCTGCTTAGTCATTTGCACATCACACAGTTTTTCTGCCGTAGTATGTTATCTCTTTACGCGAGAGAAGTGAAGTCAGCAGTTGAAGCTGGAAAATTGGAAAGGTAATTAGATGTCTGTTGCTCATAATATCCTATATGCACTTCATTATGGGAACAATCGCTATACCTTCACTGCTGTAGGCAGAAAATGTCATGCTGTTCAGATAATAAGGAAGCTGTCTTTGGTTTTTTAGTTGCTTTTTTTTGGTTAAGAATGCACAAGGGCTGGTGATTTGTCATCACTAATGGAAATTTGAAAGCAAGCAAATATTTTATATCTTAAAATATACCATTTGTCAGTTTCCTTGGTATAAGGCATTATAATAGCCATTGTTGGTTTTAAAATATATTTTACGGGATAGTAGATGCATATCTTTTGCTTTTGATGTTTGGCATTCTATACACAAGCCCAATGTTTAGTTCTTTTCCCTCTGAGACCTATTAAGCCAATATGTTTCCATTACATTTACCTCTAAAACTCAACATCTGGAGCTGTACAGCATAGAAATGACCAAACATACCCCATTAGAACAAAGCACTCCATAGACCGAACTGACAGTCCATTTCATAATGCATAAAGCACAGAATTTTGACAGTGATGGAGGCAAAGTTTGTGAATATTTATACTGTACTGAATGATGTCGTTTTTCAGAAGCCATTCTAAACATATGAAGTGGTGCTGGTGACTGATGGTGGTATTTATGTGTGCCCTCTCTCTCTTGGGTTTTATTGGTGTGTGCAGTCTGCTTTGGACACAGTAATCTGAAGCAGATGGCGGTTTGTTTGAAGTGCCGTTACTCGGCCCTGAGTGCTTTCCTCCTGAGTACCTGAAACACGCAGGATCCAGATACCACACAGAGTCTTAACCTGCAACAGGAACAAAACAGGCCGATGGTGCATGATGACAAAGAACAGATATACTTGCAATGTGACCACAAAGATCCACATTAGCTAAGATGATGCAGCACTGTAAGACTAACACAGCATTTGACGCGTACTCCCTCTTAAGTTGGCTGCATGTGGGTGTTGTAAGGGAGTTCCCTGTGAAACCCAATTGAAATGCTGTCTTAATAAGTCAATATTTATGTAATGTTTTTAGTCTCTGAATAATAAGAAAGTCAACATAGTACACATCATTATTATCCATTATTAAGTTTGGACAGATTAGGGTTTAGATGTTGGACGAGAAGGCCTATCTCACATTCAACTTCACAGTTCATCCCAAAGGTGTTCAGTGGAGTGAAGGCCAGGGCTCTGAGTAGGCCACTGGAATTCCACGCCAAACTCGTCAAACCATCTTTTTATGGTCCTCACTTTGTGCACGGGGCACAGTCATACTTGAACAGGAGAAAATTTGCCACAAAGTTATTTGTCCCAGATGCTTCCATTTCACAATAATAGCACTGTTTAGCAGGGCATGAACTGACTTGGTAACATCCTATGACAGTGCCACATTTAAAGTCACTGAGCTCTTCAGTACAACTAATTCAGCTGCCCCAAAAGTATTCACTCACCCATCCAAATCATTGAATTCAGGTGTTCCAATCACTTCCATGGCCACAGGTGTATGAAACCAAGCACCTAGGCATGCAAACTGCTTCTACAAACATTTGTGAAAGAATGGGTCACTCTCAGGAGCTCAGTGAATTCCAGCGTGGTACCGTGATAGGATGCCACCTGTGCAACAAGTCCAGTTGTGAAATTTCCTCGTTACTAAATATTCCACAGTCAACTGTCAGTGTTATTATAACAAAGTGGAAGCGATTGGGAACGACAGCAACTCAGCCACAAAGTGGTAGGCCACGTAAAAAGACAGAGCGGGGTCAGTGGATGCTGAGGCACATAGTGCGCAGAGGTCGCCAACTTTCTGCAGAGTCAATCACTACAGACCTCCAAACTTCATGTGGCCTTCAGATTAGCTCAAGAACAGTGCGTAGAGAGCTTCATGGAATGGGTTTCCATGGCTGAGCAGCTGCATCCAAGCCTTACATCACCAAGCGCAATGCAAAGCGTCGAATGTAGTGGTGTACAGCACCGCCACTGGACTCTAGAGCAGTGGAGACATGTTTTCTGGAGTGACGAATTATGCTTCTCCGTCTGGCAGTCCGATGGACGAGTCTGGGTTTGGCGGTTGCCAGGAGAACAGTACTTGTCTGACTGTATTGTGCCAAGTGTAAAGTTTGGTGGAGGGGGGATTATGGTGTGGGTTGTTTTTCAGGAGTTGGGCTCGGCCCCTTAGTTCCAGTGAAAGGAACTCTTAATGCTTCAGCAGACCAAGAGATTTTGGACAATTTCCCGACTTTGTGGGAGCAGTTTGGGGATGGCCCCTTCCTGTTCCAACATGACTGTGCACCATTGCACAAAGCAAGGTCCATAAAGACATTGATGAGCGAGTTTGGTGTGGAAGAACTTGACTGGCCTGCACAGAGGCCTGACCTCAACCCAGTAGAACACCTTTGGGATGAATTAGGGTTGAGACTGCGAGCCAGGCCTTCTCATCCAACATCAGTGTCTGACCTCACAAATGCACTTCTGGAAGAATTACATAAACACACTCCTAAACCTTGTGGAAAGCCTTCCCAGAAGAGTTGAAGCTGTTATAGCTGCAAAGGGTGGGCCGACATCATATTAAACCCTATGGATTAAGAATGCGATGTCACTCAAGTTCATATGCGTGTGAAGGCAGACAAGCGAATACTTTTGGCAATATAGTGTACTTTTGGCCATGTAGTGTGTAAGACACAAATCATACGAACACCAGCTGCCTCCTGATTGGATTGATGCATTGCATTGGCTGGATTCATTTGCCTAACGTTCAACTTCGCTTAAATTTTTCATGTGCCACATATCCCAGACTCGCTTGACCTATCACACATCACGCATCAGTGTCGGTTGGAACCGATGCTTCCCATTGAAAACAAATGGGTTGCAGTGCATTAACTTGCTGGAGCAATGTAAATGCAGCATAACACTGCAGTATGACTGAAATCACAAGAGACATCAGAAATGCAAAGGGATAATCCCACTTCTAGTGATGTATGTGATCAGTAAAAGTAACAGGTAGTGGAAGCTTATAATCACCATGCTAACTAACCACCTAGCATGCGTACTGCATGCCTAAATCATGTGCGAAACTGAAGAAGCAGACTTTAGACACAAAACATGTCTTGGCTGATCGACTACATTTAGGGGACCAGGAAAATTGTGTAAATTTAATTTATGCCTTATCCATTGCTTTAAGAAAAAAAAAACTACAATGATTTTACTTATACTTTAGGCATACTTTGCACCTCTTGACTTCATGTTCATCAAAGTGTCTTCCTTGGCATGAAGAGCAGATGTTGTCTAAATAATGATTTAACAGGTTTCTTTTCCAAACTAGTAAAAGCACATGTGGAAAATCTTATGCCTCAAAGGTGGTTTAAACACCTGAAAGGTTTAAGAGCTGATGAATGCTGGCATCACAACAAGTGGATAAAATGTGTAGGCTATTGGCATCATTCCCAAAGCTGCACTTTTGTTAGTTATTCCTGTCAGTTTTACAGCTTTTGCAAATAAAATGGCAAGATCTAAACAGCGTTATGTTTTAATATGTGAAGTTATTAATGACATTTTAAAAACCTATTTGTGTATTTGATGGGCCTTCTGTACAATGTGCTGCTAATAGCTTATAGTAAACGTATCTGCACCATTATGATGTGCGGTAGCTGTGTGGAGGGCTAAAAGTTCTGATAGTGGAGGGTGTTAGGCTGAACTGTGACAGCAGAAGGCAGAGGATCCAGAAGAGATTTGGACCCCACTGATGCAACAGATGCAGCGTAATGAAGAATAAAGACATTACCCTTCAGCAGAGAGCACCCAACCTCTCCATCCTTTAACTAAAGCAGCAAAGCTGGCATTATTCCTGTGGCTGGTTATGCCCCACAGGCAGAATCTTTAACACTGTCCTTTGCCTTTTATTACACCGTGAGTGCTTCGAGTGCAGCAATCCAACACCAACATGACAAAAAAGTCATTTCATACTCCAGAAAGCATGAAGGATACAGCTGCTGACGTGCCAGCACTTTTTCCGCTCGCTAGCCTCGCCAAATATCTCAGAGATGAGCACCGATCGCATAAAACATTAGCTGATCTGCCTTGCATGGATATTGATGCTGAAAACAATCAGCGGACATAATCATCATTACTCTTCCTCTGTTTCCTCTCATGTCAGTCTGTGAATGCAGTGTGGAAATCTGACCCATGTCGTTCAGATGGCGCAGATGCCTGTGGATATGCAGATCTGGTATTAAGACCATGTTCCATTGGATGAGCTGACAGAAAGATGTATTTTAAAGGAAATGGTTTCATTTGATCACTTGGACATGTTCAATAGAGTGTTACATGCTTCCTTTTGTTAAAGAGGGCGTACACTTTTTACAAAAACAATAAAAATGTCAGCTGTTTTTGTGGTAACATGATACTTAACTGGTTTTGTCAAACTCGAATGAATAGAAAAAAAGAAAAAACTTGCAATGCAAAATAAATTGATTGGATGAACAAAATCAATGTTTTACATTAATTCAAACACGAAAAACACTTCAAATTAGGGGCAGGTGATATGCCAGAAATATAACATCACAAAACTTCAGACCATTTTCTTGATGCACAATATGCATGATGATATTTAGGTTTTCTGGGGTTTGATGGGTCAGACACACTGCACCAACAGAGCCACATTTAAAAACACTACAAACTACAATACAGTGAGTTTTATTCAACGTTTTATGTTTTTCACTGCACTAAACCAAATTAAACAGGCTTAATTATGCTATCTTTGTAATGGTACATGCAGCTGGTTAGTCTTTTTAAGAACTGATGTAGGCTTGTGCCTGGTTACGGTTAACTGAGTTACCGCAGTAACAGATTTTTTATCTCATTAAAATAGCTCTCATACAATCAGGCAAAGCTAAGCAGCTGCGGACACCATGTCACTGGTTGGTAAACTTCATGTGGCCTGTGCAGTACTGTTCTTTATTACTGTGTTGGTTTACACTAGAGTTGTCAAATTAAAGGTGATGGCATATTATACCACCTCATCTGCTACTACTTTTATTTAACAAAGATTAAGCCCACATGTTATCACTGCATTTGCTCCAGGTTGCAGTATTATTATTATTATTATTATTATTATTATTATTATTATTATCATTATGTTTTTTGCATGGTTACCCTGCTAAGAGGGTTGTGTTACTGGTATGGGCCTACACTGACAGTGTCCTTGAAATACACAGAAAAACATATGGGTAATGATAAATATGGTCATGTTGCCCACCCTTACTTCAAATTCACTTCTGCCTTATTCAGTGTTTTACAGTGCAGAGAGAGAAAGAGAGTGGAATGTCAGCCAAACTATCTCTCTATGTCTGCAGTGGTACTGTTACTCCAAGCCAAGTCAGTCAGAGCTCTGTTAATGCTGACAGCCAGCAGGAATTTTAAAAGGTGCCTTCCACCTGTTGTTTTAGAATGAACCAGAAAGTGTTTATACAGGTGCTAACTAATCATAAGTTGTGGAAATAAAGAGCTTTCTGTGAGTTTTTTTGCAGGGAAAAAATACATTTTTCTAGCATTTTTTAAGTAAAAAGAACGCAATTACTCAAAAGTTTATTTCACTGTTGGCCTATTGTCATGTTGCCAGAAGGTCACTGTAATGTTAAGCAATATTTCAGTGATTTTCTTTTTCTTTTCCAAACAATGTTTGCAACTATTTGCATAACAACTGATATTTCTTGTTTCCTCTTAAACATGAAGTGTTGAAAAGTTTTGCTAATCTCCAGTCTCCTGACAGTGACTGCCACATCACTGCCATATGCCTCAACATGCTCAGTGCAGGACTACAACTGCATTAGAGTATAAAAATTACATGGCAATCTTTGAAATGGCATTACTGTACAGGTGGGAATAAAAGTGTAAATGCATTTCCAAATGTATTTCTTAATGCATCGCTACCATTTCCAGGTTCTTTTGTAAGTGGTAATGAGAGGGTTGGATGGGGGATGTTTTTATCTCAGCAGTCAGACACCTGCATCCTGACTGATAGCTAAGCTGGTCTCTCTGCCCATTAATCAACACACACACACACACACACACACTCACTCACTCGCATAAGTGTATGCACATCATAGTGGTGTCTTGCAGCATACTATGTTAGGTCATTGGCAGCAACCACTTCATACCACAAGAGTGGATAGGATAAATACGCCTCATTCACACACACACATGCATGCACACACTGATACGGACATCATTTTGCTCTGGTAATAGAAGAGGAACATCATCACATCATCCACTCCAACTCACAACACCTACACACACTTTGCTCTAATGTATCCTGCTATCATGGTTAGAATTATCCTTTGACATTTGGGTGGGGGTGGGGGACTGGGACACACATAGCAGTCCATAAAGCTAATAATCTTTAGCTTCAATGACAAACCAAAGTCTGAAAGTCAAATCACCTTTCCACACTACTAATCCAGAAACACCAGTGAAACATTGTAAGAAAGATTTTTTGTTACTAGAGGCAAAGCGCAAAAAAAACACATGCCTTTGTGCACCGTTTTTGCAGGTCTTGCACTAATATTGTTTGAAAACATTTTCTATTTCTTTTTTGTATTGTTAAGTCATTTCATTTTCAGCAACATTTTTGCAACAGAAGCCATCACCAGCCCACTACAGACCACTGGCCCATAAGAGGACCACCAGAGGGTGCTTTGCGGTCCACTTGTGGGCCATGGCCCAGTGGTTGAGAAACAGCTACATGAGAAAACTGAGATGTTGAACAAGCAGAATAACACATTGTGCAAAACTAGCTTGAGATGGAGCTGTACATGTCTGACATGCTTCCAGCTAATGTCAATTACAGTGACAATAACCGTCATTTCAGATATGAACACAGTTCACAATTTCAAAGAATAGTTTTGCAAAAAATCAAATTCACACAATTTTACACTTACCTTAGATGTAATTGATGATTCAGGACGTTTGGTGTTCAAATTTAGCTTTTTTAGTTTTGCGCTGGAGCTAAGAAGCTAACACTGCTAACATACCATTTTTTTTTCTGTAAGTAGATCCCCAAAACTCTCTGCTCAGGTCTTCACTTAGGTTGTGCAGACTTGTCACTGTGGTTTACGACAAAGTATGACCTACTGTGAACTAATAGATGCTACAGATTATGTTTGCAATTTTTATTGATTGGTTTTAATACCTAATCTTGACTTTTCTAACTGAAAATCTTGTTTCTAAACTGCAAGAACAGAGATCAAGGTAATCTTGGCTTCATGTCTCACTTGTGCATGCCCACGCATGTGGACATGAAGGATTCGGATTCTATAGGGGAGGCAGAATTCGGCACAACACCTAACGTCTAAAGTGACTACCAGCTGCGTTCAGCTACACCTTGAAGTTTTATTTCCTTGTTGTAGTCCACAAGTCATACTGTGTCCTAAATCACATCAACAAATGACTTTTTGAGTGGGTTATGAAGATTGGGTGACTGTTAAGGTCAAGTGTTTGTTAGCAACAGTAGCTTTGTAAGGGTAAGTCGATTTCCTTTAAAAAGTAATGCAGTTGCTATGTGGATATTGCAGTCTTTGTACCTTACACACGTATTGTCTTGTGGAGGTGATAATTAGCAAATTCTTTGCAGATATGTATAAAAATCTGTATGATCTGAATATACTCAGTAGAAGGTCAAGAAGAGACAACAGCTCAAAACAGTTTAGCTTCCTTCAATCCACTTTTTATCCTCACTTGTCTTTAGGGAGAGTCATAGTCCCCAGGATGATGTAGGCCAACAAACCAAATTTGTATGTTGACCGAATGAAAAGATTCTTAACTTGCAAATTTATTTGTAGAAGTGTATCACAAGGTATATAAATGCACAATAGAGTAAGGTCCATCACAAAAAACTGGTCTAATGTGGTATTTTAGAGAAGGAAAAAAAGTCTTAACTTTGAGTGTAAGCTAATGCTACAGGATTTTCTTTTAAGCAATTATGGAGCATTTCTGTTGGCCCATTCACCACGAAGAAGTGTTCACACAGTGTGAAGGACAGCTGCTGTGTTCAAATGTTGTAAAACAACAGAAATAAATGTGATTTTTTTTTGTTGTTGTTGTTTGTTGTTTTGGACAGTGTCAATGTTTTTAGCCATAAGGGGACAATGGAATTGAACTTGACTTTACCCCCGTGCAATTTGAACCTGCCCACTATTTAACAACTTAAACATTCCATCTCTGAGAGCCTTACTGGGGCGTTTCCATCATCCTCAACAACTCTACAAAATATGATTCTGGAGTACTGTTCCTTCTAAGAACTCATTTGAAGAGGAAGCACCTGGTCAGAAATAACACTTGATGCTGTTAATTATGCTCAAATTAACTCTTAGAGGGAACAGTGGTCTGGTGTGGAAATGAAGTTGTGTGGTGGAGGGTTCAATAACTCAGAACTCACATTCATTAAAATACCAACTAAATGGACAAAAAACACTATATAACACTGCACCCAGCTACAGAACCCTCAGATCTAGTTTTACAGTATAGAAGCTAAGCCCTTCTCTGATTGGACGTTTAACCATGTGTGGTATGGATTTCAGCAGAGGAATGTTGAGGAGAGGCCTTGACCCTGACTAATTACCCTGTCTGTGTCTAGCCCCAGCCCCATAGCAAGTGAACACACTGTTTACTCACCCTAAAAATAAGAGATCACCCATAAACATGCTGACCTCCTGCGTGCCGCTTGAAATGAAGATACAGGCGGAGACAGAGATGTGTTATGAAGACATCTAGCCAGGGGACTGTAAAAGAGTGTAGACACTATCCACACATCCAGAGTGTGGTGGGGTTGGGTGGGACGATCAGAATGGTGGATGTCAGTGGATTTATCACTTCCTGGTACATATTAATTTGATCTTTATTAAGACCGGTAATGTTCAAGTTATTTACAGACGGCACATCATGCAGCTCCTTGATGTTCTTTATGGTGAGAATTCCATTACACTTGTTACTGTCAAAGGACTGACAGCAAGTCTGTGTGGAAAAAAGGAACATCTTATAATGATAGAATGGGTAGTTGGTTGTGCCAAAAATGTATAGTGTCATAAAACGTGTAGTTTTTGTTTTATAATGTGATCTGCAGTCCAAGGCCATTGCAAAATCCTTGATGTACACACAAATGACCGCATACATCATTTCTGTATTAATGATGAAGATATTGTGCTCTTTATGGTAAAATTCGGTCTTAAATACGGTCTTAATCTGGGTTCACAAGGTCCAGGCGTATTTGCAGGGGGTCGCAAGAGTGGTGCTATGAAGATATATATAACTTATAAAACACCGAGAAAATAATTTTGATGATTGGCTGATGAAAAAGCCATGACGCTTAAATGGGAAAGAATGTGAGAACTTGGAAAATCAAATCATTTACGAGAGCATTAAATTTTGCTTCACAACAAGGTGAACTTTAACCCAGAGAATTCATGAACCTCAGAGGTCAGCTGACAGAAAACAAAAGGGCAGGCTGTGGTGTCTTCTTTCTGAAAAATACAACATGGAGAAACACTCCTCAACATATTGTTGTCACTCACAGTTGAATCGTTGATTATGAATTTCTGTTGGGTGAGCTTGTTACTGAGGGGGGGGTCTTGACTGAGGTAAAAGATTGAGTGCGTGGTGCACTTTTTCAGTGCAAGGCTAAGAATTTGTAGTTTGTGTCAAAGTTCTAGCTAAAGAATGCCGGCCCAGTCATCCTATTAAGTGGCTAGACTTGCAATTTAATTATACTTCTGAGTTTAATACTGGTGTGTGTGTCAGTTGGCCCAGTGGGGCGTGGGAAGGCATCGTGAGATATTTTTAGCCCTGAAAAAGGGATGCACTCTGAAAAAGAACCCCTGTCCTAGAATAATCGATGACCAGTACGTTGCTTGGCAACTATAGCCTACTGTTACCAAGCTATATTGCTTTGCAGAAGAATTGTTCATTGTGAGTATTATTAATAATAATTGTATTTCATATTGGTTTTGTCCATTTTTGTCATATTTTATGGCTTATTGTTCTGTTATTGTACTTTTCAAAATTTCTGCATAATTTAGTTGTTTATGTAAACAAAGTCAAAATGATTTGATGTAAAATGGTGTGTTATGGAGAAATGTACTGACTCAGATTTCTTCAGGGTGGTGGTGATAGAAACCAGAGGTTGCAATATCTACAAGACAAATATAGCCATTTTATTTACCATCCGAAACAACCACTGAACCCCTGTGTCTTTTGGAATTCATAAGTAATAATGGTTAAATAATGGTAAATCCAAAAAACATGTTCTCTTTGGGCACTGTCTTGCCTTACCACATCCTGCATAAATCTCCCTGCTACTAATGGATTTTAAAAACAATGTTTTAGGCCAGAACCTTATTTCAGTATAACAACGTTTCAGGTTTTATGTATTTATAACCACTTTGTGTAAGGGTATGTGAGGTAGCTTTTAGAGACATTAAAAACCTCTCTGATGTCTTGTTCCTATCACCCCCATTGTGAACAATTCTGCCTCAATACATTTTTTGGTGCATTTCATGTCAAACAGCTCTCAATGACTTTGTTTACACCTTTTGCGGTTAAATTATGCACAGATTTTGAGAAGACTTAGCAAATATCCCATTTAAAGAGATCTGGAACTGACAATTCACATTTTCTTCATACAGTCACTTAGACATGGACGGCACATTGGGAAAGTGGTCTGGCTTATGTAATAATGTAACAACACACGTATTTGTGTAATGTCTTGGTTCTGCAGAGCTCTAAATATATACAGATGTATACCAAGACTGAGGCTGATTCTGCACCGAAATTGTTATACCATTAGTTTTATGGTCAGTTTAGTTCATCCTAACAATATAGTTTGTACTGTGATTTAGAAGAATTGTTTATTGGGATTACTATTATTAAATCGTTAATAGTAAATTATTATTGCACATTTTATCATATCAATTTATTGCTGCATTACAGTACTTTTACCTAAAAGGGAGTTCCACTGTTTTTCAAAATTCCTGCCTAATTCAGTTACTTAGATGCAGACAGTTGGATGTGAAATGGTGTGTAGTAGAGAATTACTGAATTGGATTTTCTTTTCTTTAAGTTTATATGTAATAATGTTATATGACACATACACCAAGACTGAGGCATCATTTTCCTAGTTGTATATTGTTTTGAAATCACTACACCCTTAGTTTTTTGTGCATTGTAGTTCGTCTCAAAATTCTGACTTGGAAAACCTGTTTGTGATTGTTATGATTATTATTAACGTGAATAAATTGTTGGATATTTGTTCTTTTTATCATATTTCATGACTTTACTGCAGTATTTTTACTTAAGAAGAACAACCCATAACATAGATATTTACAGCAATTTGGCACACGCTCTTATCCAGAGTGACTTACAGTTTAGCCATTTTACACAGGTAGGTGAGGGTAGTGTCTGGAGTCTTGCTCAAGGACTTTTATTGGTATAGTGTAGGGTACTGGCCCAGGCAGGGGACTGAACCCCAGTCCATAACGTAGAATGCAGAGGTGTTACCCACTACACTACAACACCACTACACTATACCAACCTGACAGTTGACATTTTCTTTATATAGTAATAGTAACACTACTAACAGCAGGAGTGCCCCAAGAAGCTGCACTGGAAACACATTGCTTCTCCCAAACTAACCATACTAGGGGTGTGCCAGTCTAATACTTGGTATTGGTATTTGCCTGATACTGGCCAAAATCACTGGGCGAGATATCGGAAGAAAAACAAAGCATAATCCAATATGATACGTTAGCTTAAACTATCACGTAAATGCTTCCCAAAACTTTGTGAGATGTCATAACTTGGGCTGTCAAAGAATATTCTAAATTGATTATGTATTTTTATTGTAAAAAAAACAGACATTAGATTCTGAAAATTAATGTTCTATTGTGAAAAAAACAGCATTACCGCGGCTCTCTGACTTGTGAGTTCTCATTTCACTTAGGCCTGGACTGCTGCACTGAATACACTGCATGACGGACATGAGTCGCACAACATTACTTTTGTTTATTAAAAACAGAATGTGTGTCCAGCTGAAGCAAGCGACTAATTCAGTAGAGTGGTCTGCACTCAGAGTGATCTAAAAGGCCCTCTTTGGAAATACTTAGGAGCATTACTAAAGGTCAATAGACAAGATCAAGTTGTATGCAACCTATGTGAGCTTCACTTAGACTACCATTCCACCACCAGCAACCTGAGGGTATGTCTCGAAAATATGCATCCAAATGCATCCAATTCAGTTCCTCCTCAGGTTCACATTCCCCCTGATAAAGCATGGTCGCAGGTGTGCACACATTCACACAACACTGAAGCAAATGGGTGAAAAAGTCTCATACCTCAATTTAATAATCCTATCAGCGACAAAGCGAAGACTTACAGCTTCCTTAAACCTTTTTTTCCTAAACCTTTTTCGCTTTCGTTGTTTGGTGCTGATTTCTGCTCAGTGAATGTGCACTCCTTAGGACACGGTTCATGGAGGTGAACGTGAATTTGATGGGCAACTGAATCAGACGCAACACTTGTATTGGTTTGCCCTGTTACAGACAAAACAAGCATATTATAGCTATATAATAGATATACGAACAGTTCGAACCTGTGTATTTGCCATTTTTGGTCAATTTTGACAGCTCTAATCATGAGACAGATGAGCAGCATGTGTAACGTGAACAGGAGCTCGAACGTGAGTGAGACCTGTCAGCAGCACAGTCATCATGTCAGCTGTGTGGAGTTAGTAATGCAGCTAATTTGATATCAGGTGTAATAGCCTGTAGTTTTAGTTGTGAGTGCCTTAGGATGCCATGTGTGCGTCACTGTGTTGCACTATATGTTTTATACTGGAAGTGCTAATATTTTTATGTAAAGAGAAGTTTTTGTGTACATTGCAACTTGTTTTTTGCTATGTGTAGTGTTGAAACTTTTGCACAAAGTTGCACTTTAAATGTTAATTTTGAATGTTTGAATTGTGCTGACCAATAAAAAATGCTGCTAAAAGTTGTGTGAAAAAGTTTAAATAAAAAGAAGCAGCAGTATTGCATAACTAAGTCATGTTGTAGGCTGTATGTATTTCCTCCTTTGGAGGAGTTGGATATTTGTTTCACGGTCTAAGCATGATTTTATTTAGATGGCTATGTTAAGCAAAGTGCATCTAGACAAATGTATTATTAACAGCTTAGTTGTTTAAGAGAGGGGAAAAAGACTCTATCGGATTGGAATTGCTATCAGCAGATACTCAAGGTTGTGATATCAGTATCAGACATGAAAAAGTGATATCGAGCCACCCCAAAACCATACTGTATTACAATACAGAAACTCTGACTGAGGTCCACTTAGAACTGACCAAAGGACATGACGCTAGCCCAGGCTGCATGACCAGAGGGTACAGCCAGTCCAGCACAAGCCTAATGTTTAAAAGATGAAAGCTGAGTGAGTGGCTGCTGGTTCGTTAGTCAGTCTGGCTGAGGTTTCAGCCTCAGTGGTGTGAAAGAGAGAGAGGCACGTACGTCTGCAGGAGCCCGGTGTAGTCTTACAGACCACACGGACAGTGGGCACCTCTCTAATGCAGCATACGTGTGTCTCACATATTCACCCACTCTGCAAAACTGGGCCACGGGCAAGAGCTACAGTCTGTTTCACACTTGTGTCTGTGACTTTCATTTGACTTTTTGCTGGCTGTGTAACTTTGTGTCAGATTGATTAATGAATTTGGTGAATGTGCATCTACTGTAAGTCCACAAACAACATGTGTCCCTCTTTCTTTTCTGGAACACTTCTTTTTTTACCCACGTTTATAGGTTCCATTCTCTACCTGTAAGTCTATAGCTTTGTCATTAGGCCAGTTCCACCCGTCTCACATGCCAAGAATGGAACCAGATTTCTATATTGAAAGCCTACAGTGCATTAACTGCATGTGCACTACTCAAAGAAGAAACAATACAGCATGCAATTTGTATTGTCCAGTTTCTCCCAAGTGGGTGTGTGGCCCGTTTTGTTCAAGGAGTGTCCCTTCTAAAAATATAGCACAATTTAAGTTTGATTGTAAGTGTGGAACGTAGTTCTGTATTGTATTTCGTGTTTTTACTGACTCTTAACCCCTTAAAGGGCTCATATCTTGAAATGTTTAGTTTTCTTTTTTTTTTCCCCCATAGCATTCGTAACATTCTGTTCACACCCACATGTTTCATGTGTGGAAACTAAGCAGCAAAACTGAATTTATTTATTTATTTATTTATGTCAAAAGAAACAATACTTTAACATGTAATCTGCCAATAGCAATTTAGCCTTCTGTTCACACAAATCTATAAGTAGTGTTCAGCTGCTTTTTGAGTTGGGCGCAATACAGGGCAGCCAGTCAAAGTTAATTTACATGTATCAGTTCTAAAAGCACAGTAGCAAAAATAGCCTGGTACATAAACCCACACAGCTAAATAATAATAAAAAATACAACAAAAATGGAGTATAGTCTCTTTAACCCTAATGGTTCATCAACTGTTCCAAACATTTCTTTCTCCTGTTTTACATTGTTTTTAAGTAATTACTAAATAATAAGCATTGAATTGTGGGTTTCAGTGAAACGTTAAGTTAGAAACCCATGTCTTTGAACCTGATATAGGTAAAATAAATGAGAACTGTTGAAAATAAGAGGATGAGAAATGACTACAGCAAAATACAACAAACACAAAATTCACAAGGCTTAAGCAAAAACTTGGCAAACCTAAATCGCCAAAGAAAGAAATGCAGGAGAGTGAGCACTCCAGTTGTCTGAAAGCATGCAGTGAAAGGAGGAGAGGATCAGTCCAACCCAAACACATTCTCCTTTAGGTAAACACCCAGAGCCTGCTGTCCCGCTCAGGGAGAGCAGACCAGGCCAAACACAGTGGGTTATCTGATCCTCTCAGAGACACACTCCTCTCATCAGAGAGTATGGAGGACCCAGACACATCTTTTCAACCACTAGAGCCCCATTTCCTCCTGACGCATCCAAACATGCTAGCTTTTTTCTCCTTTTACTGTCTTATTGCTGCTTGCATGTGCAGGCATGTGGTGTTGCCCTGATGCAGGAAGTGCCTTTGAGAATGCAGCATCCTATGAGGGAATAATAAAAAGACTGTGTTGTTGACTGTATGTTTTTTTTTGTTTTTTTTTTCACAATCCTAAAGTGCCCACATCCTTAATTTTTTGGGTACCACTTTACAATAAAACTGCCCTTGTGAATGGTTTAAATTGGTTTATTATTGTTATTTCATTAGTTTATAAATGCCTTAAGCTCATTAATAAGCAGTTATAACAAAAAAGGCAAAGATTATAAATAAAAAGGGCAATATTGACTTGTTTCTTACCACATAGTGAGCCCACATTCATCCATACTGTTATACCCCAGATCTTCCTGGTCACTTATCTTATTTTAACTATCAGCTTCATCAGACATTCATATTAATCAGATAACAGATCGCTGTTAATCTTTATTCATTCATTATTGTATTATAATTGATTATTAATGATTTTTAAGGTTTTATTACCTAAATAATAACCATTACTAATCTCATTATAAACCATTTGTAAACCCTTTATTAGGCTAGTCTTATTTAGAAGTGGTACCTTTTTTATGTGCCAGATCTAATTCATTTTACATGACCTCTTTGTTGCTTAGCATTAAACAAACTAATTAGTTTACAGTGGTTTTTAGACTGATGTATGTAAATCTGCTGTGCCACATTTCGGACAGCATTGTGAGCCGAAACCCTAATTAAGAAGACATATGTAAACAGGTTGGTTTTTGTGACAAACACCCACACAAGTGCACAAATAATAAACTGTTTGTTTTATTGATTGCATGGACTGGGGACTGAATAGCTTTTTTTTAAACTTTTTATATGTTGAAATACATACTTTTTTATTGATCATGTGCTCTGATAAAGTGTACCCCAATGGAGAGCCTCATATAAAAAATGTAATACTGATAAGAATCATGTGCAGAGGTTATTTCTTGTTATTTCTTCTTCTTCTCTTATTCTCCACCTAACAGATCTGTTCTGTTTTCTTTCTTTCCATGGAGGACAGAACCAAACTCGTACTCCCTGGCAGGAGCTCACCATGCATTTAAACATGAACATGCTGCTTTGTTGTAATTTCTCTTGGAAGGCCGAGCAGCCTAATAACAGATTTTTGGTCCCAGTATAAAGCTTTAGGCAAGAGCAGTGTTTGTGCTGGGAAAGGAGGCTGTTTTGCTGCCTGACCCCTGCGCTGCTGAGGCCTGCTCTGGTAGCTCAGGCTCGCTGTGATCTTACCCTTGTTTGACATTGTAAAACAGGCAAAGTGTTGAATGGTCTCAGGCTTGCCATTACGAGGCATTTACAAACTCGTAGATAATTCTAGATAGTTTTGGGGTTGCTAATGACTGGTGGGGCCTGGGGTTAAGGTGAAAAGCTTTCGACCAAACCTATTTTGGTGAGGTGCGTTAACAAGGTCTACGGAATAGCCAGGATAATATTTTAGGAAAGTACTCTTGGTAATGGAAATGTTCAGCTTGTAGATGTAGGGTTCACTGTGTGTGTGTGTGTGTGTGTGTGTGTGTGTGTGTGTGTGTGTGTGTGTGTGCGCGCATGCTCTGCCTATTTAGTGATGAGAGATGAGTGTATAGAATAACACAGAGACCAAGAGTCTGGCTGCTAGCTGGTAATGAATATGTTTTTGAAGCCGACACATCCAGTACATCAGCCTGCCAAGACTCATCTTCATGGGGGTATGTACCCATGGTGGGGTTAAATATGCCAGCAGTACCAGAGCATATTACCTTGGGGGATGACTAAATGTAAAATAAGAACTTGTGGTTATGACAAAGCAGGAAAACAAAAACCTGAATAATCAGTTATTCATTCATCAAACCAAAGAGCTGAATTTACAGTGTATTATTCCAAAACAAATTTCATTTGAAAAGCTAAATTAAGAGATGGAAATTCATTCCAACAGTGCTCTCACAATGGAGTCAGTGCAGTCAAGGAACAAAAGCTGTAGAGCTGGAGTGAATTTCCACTGTTAAGCAGCCCTCAAAACCAAGATATAGCATGGGCACCTCTTCTAAACACTGGCATTCCAGTAACTGTGGCAAAGTGAGCTAGACTATAATTCTCATTGCAGTTCTGTTTTGCTATCTGATAAGTGATCACAAATCAAATCTACTCTGAAATGTAAACATCTAAGTTAAATAATACAGTAAAATGACTACATTATCTTCAATAAAATAAAATAATGTTCTGGCTAAATTCTAATTTGCCCAAATTGGCATAGTGGCATAGCAACGCGGAGATTTTAGAGAGAACAACTATTAATACATACTGCTTAGCTATTAGAGAATTTAGAGTATTGTCTGAATCTCTACTTATGTATAAATAAATAAATAAAAAAATAAATAAATGCACTAATTTGCACTATTTTCTGAAAATTATGAATTCAGCATTACACAAAATCCACATAATGCAGTGATCTGTATATGAAATCTGTAACTGTATAACATTATTTTTTGTTGTTTTTTTTATTTTATTTTTTGGAACACTGTAAGAGTTATAGTTTAGTTTGAAATGTTTACTGAAGGACTTGTAACTGCAGCATACAAAGTAAAGAATTATTTTACTTGAGCGTCTATTGTAAGCTTCAAAAGTCTGTATGGGAAAGTGAGTGCATGTCACCATTGGTACTGACATATAGCATGTAGGTATAAATATATATGCTACTGACACATTCATAATTGTATTGCAAAATTCTTGAAATTATAGAAATATTCTAATTATTCTAGTTTTTAATGGGTGGACACCTCTGCCTACTTGAAGCTATACCCCTAGCATATAAGTCAATGGCAACAATTATGATGGTGTATAAGAAAATCAGAAAATATGCACCCTTTGTATAACATTTTATGTTTATACATAAGATAGATAGATAGATAGATAGATAGTTGTTTGTCAGTATGTATCTAGATTTTAGAGAACGCAATACTGCTTAACTAATATTGGAGAATTTAGGCTCTTGCCTGAACCTCTGTTTAGAAATAGCTGTGTTCTGGTTAAATAAGGAATCAGCATTGCATACAATTCTCATAATACTGCAGTGATCAGAAATTATGACAGCAAACAGTTCTATGCAGAAAGTGTTGTGTCTTGTCATATAGGACACAGTTCTGTAGGTAGATTATAATTGGAACAGTCTCAATTAGATGTAGTCCATTATGATAGCGTATAAGCAGCTCTACTTCACTGTAATTGGGGTAGAGTTAATATTGTGTGCAATGGTCTCAATGCTTGTAACTTTAGCCAGGCTGTATATTTTCACCAGTGTGACAGCGCTATTCCCATCACTGTCTCTGCGGCCACATGGGCTGTGTGTGAACATGAGCTAGCTGATCTAACACTTGCCCTATGACAAGCAAATTTATGACTTCTTAGTAGTTTCTCATTGCATCAAATGATTTGATGCCATAGCTTCGCTTCAGGTGTCTTCAGGAATCTATAGTTGTGCATGATTTGTGAAAACACTGGCCTTCAGTAAGTTTGTTATTCAGCCAGTCATTAAGCTTTCCTATACATTGGAAGCAGTCTGTTTATGTTTTGATGAATTTCCTCTAAGGATTTCTTCATGGAAAGTTGTTTCCATTACAGCTGCTATGGGTCTCACTCTCTGTGGCTTTGAAATTGATGCTTCATGGCTGTAATGGAAATAAAACCAAAATAGCTGATAAGTTGATTAAAACATGCATAGCATTTTTACCCCCTGAAGTATTCGACCAAGAACCCATCCGTTAACAGTAATTCTAATGATACATACTGAATTTTGCAGGCTTAGGTGGTAGCAGGTGTTATGGTTCTAAGCAATTAGTTGTGATTATAGTAGGATAATCTGGTTTTATAGTCAGAGAGCAACTAGGATGCTTATTAAACAGCTGCTTAGGAGTGTAATGTAATGCTTTTACTAATTATGGATGTGTTATGCTTGCATCTACATTTCACATGCATCTACACTACCATTCAGGAGATTGGAATCACTATTCCATGGCTTGGTTATAATCTTTTGAATTTTATGAACTGAGAAAGTAATTTAGTTTAATAAAACAGTTCTACTACACTAGTCCTATGTAACTTCATAGGTTTAAAAAAAATGTAGATGTGTTCAGAATGATGAACAGAGCTGTAGATGATTCTATATTTTCTTTTTGTTCTCAAAATACTAAAAAAATTAATATAATAACAAGTGATTTGTAACTTTTGTGTAGTGTAAACTAGTCATTACCATATTGTATAGGTTGTGCTTTGTTTTTGCCAATGCCCTTGGACTTTCCGCTCTTGTCCCCTGGAGGTGAAGGGTAGTTTTTAATGCTGACGTGTGGCAGTGGAAACCCCAGCAGTGTAAAACTGGAGAGCCCCGTGGGAGAAGCAAGGTCTCTGGACTTCATCTGAACTCCCTCAGATTGGGTTTCAGCGGCTGTGCTCAGGATCGCTCCTCAGGAAACTGGCTCCGATGGACAAAGGTGCAGCCACTCCCAAGAGACCAGTGTTTCAAGAAGCTTTTTGTTGCGTTTGTGGGTTCCGTTGGGCTGCAAATGTTGGTGGCGGAGTCTGTGGATGACTGATGAAAATACACATACGCACAGGATATGAGGAGAATGGTCAATGTCACAGGAACACACTCTAGTGTGAGTGCTCCCCCACGTTCAGCTGAAGAGGAGGAGGCTGTCATTGTGTTGCTTTTCCTCTGAGTCACTGAGCTGCCGCCATACTGAATGTCCAGTCCAGGTGCATGTGGACAATGTTCCTTTTACCATGTATAATATTCCATATATGTATACCATTTACCATGTGTTTGCAATACTTCTATTCTTGACTGGAGTCACTACATGCTGCACATTTGGCAGGTTTTTAATCAGTGCACTGGTAAAAGAATCGCTTGTTTTAAAGCATTAAATGATTATATTTAAAGTAGATTTATTGTGGTATCCACACAGTTAAAGAGCTTTATTCCATATTGCTGGTTAGGTTGTGTTTCCTTCTGTTATTTAATTCCAGTTTGCTTGGATTTATTTTTGCTTTACCACTATCCCATTACACTATTTTTGGAGCAAGCTAAGTCTCATCGTGTGTTCATTTGCTTTCCAATAGCATTAGCCCAATGTTGGACTTGCATAATGACCACATAATCTAGTATAGTTGCTGTTTTATCCTTTAACCCTACTTATGCACATGCATGTATAAGACTAAGCTGTATTGTATTATATGTTTACTGAAGATGCAGTATACACTGTATATTCAGTGTATATGCAGACACTGGTTTTAGTTAGCAAATTCAGCTACATTAAGGTGCACCCCTTGCTGATACAGGTGTTCAGGTGTACACACTCAGCTTGTATAGTCTCCGTAGTAAACCACTGCCAATAGAATAGGGTGCTAGAATAGGAGCAGCTGCACATGAGACTAAGGCTTCAGCTAGAGGCTGTAAAAAGCCCTCCAGCATGGACTTCTCTGGAGCACTCCATCCTGTGCCTTTGGTATGAGATGCAGTGGAATTTGTGATTCAGAACTAACCATCCAACATCAATATCTGACCTCAGTAATGCTCTTGTGGCTGAATGCAATCACATCCTCACAGCAATATTCCAACAACAAGTGTGAAGCCTTCCCAAAAGAGCAAAGACTATTGTTGGACAATCTCCCTGTTAATAGCCTTGATTCCAGAAGAAAAATTGCATGAGAAGGTGTCATATGGAGTATCTCGAGTCAGCTTGTCTCATTGATAAACATCTGGATAAAACATCTGGTTGTGCTCACCCCGCATTGTGCTCCTTAAACACCTTTTGAAGTGAGTATTTAGCAGTCACAAATGCAGGTTCTGAAAATGATCTGTATCAGAGACTGACATTCTTAGATGATCTACAGTCCACATTTTTGGTGCACATTCCAGTTCAAACAGAGCTTTAACACCTGTCAAAATGAACCAAACCGTGGGTGAAAGCACAGACCAAAGCATCCAGTGAAACAGGGTGTGAAAGCACTCTTAACCTTTTGAACTCTAAGGGCCTGTTTGTAAGCCAGCACTCATGCTCATGACTACATAACAACATACCAGCTTCATAGTGGCTATCAAACCATTCATAATAGTTACACTTTAATAAGTGTGAATACTTGGATAATAAGTCTAACTTTTGAGGAGGTAATCTATCTATCTGCACTTTCTTGTGCCTACATGTGATCAGCCAATAGCTAAAGAGCTTAAGAGCACTGGTAGATCTACTGCGGTGCAGCTGATACAGTTTCACCAAACAAATCTACTTCAGGTTTATAGTGTCACTTTTCCATTAAGCCTAAAGCAATTTAAAGGTTACTTTTTCAAAATATTACATATTTTGTGTTGCAGAATTTGACATAATATTCTTACTTTTTATATATTGTAATTCTGAGAAATGCTTATAGTATCCATTGTGAACGGACTAAGTGCATCATGTGATTTGGCTTGAAATTTTCTCTCTCAGTGAAATCTCCTTTCTTTTTTTGTTTACAAAATGGAAAATGCATTGAATGGCCAAATGAGTGAGTTGAATTTGGAAATAGCATATGTTTTACAGTTGTTTGGTCTTGGCTGCCAGTGTTGCTTATACCTTTAAGGCCATTGTTAAAAAAAAGCCATTTCTGCCATTTAATTTACTCTTCACTGTTTTCTCAGTGGTGGTGTTGTTTACTTGCTATGTTAAGAATGGGATCTAACAAAGTCAAAAACTCTTTGCTAACAACTATTGCTACACTGATTAAACAAATGAATAAGTGCTTGCCGATCCGAATTGCACTCTGAAAATATAGTGCATTCAACAATAAAGGTTGCCTTTAACATCTTTTATATAGTGATAGAAAACATGACTCCACACCAAAAGCTCCAGTTCTACTTGCTGATGCATTTTACCATGGCCAACATTGATATACACGTTCTGTAACTCTTCTGGAGGCAGATTTAAACAAGTTAAAGGGGCAGTCGGCAAAGAGTCTGAATAGTTCACAGGGATAAAGCCAGCAGTAGACTTCAAATGAGTAACTTTTCAAAGCAAAAAATGTCTGTTTGGCCAAAAGACTGCTATGGTTTGAGTTTGTTTACTGAATCCTATAACACTGTCTTGTTTGTTCTGTGACGTCCCTTTGACTGTGATTGGTCCACTGCATGAACTGGCCTTCTAGTGGTGCAGAGATGTACGCAGTTCTTATTGAGTATATTTACAACAGTATGTTCAGCAGCAGATTGATTCGCGTTTGTTATTTCATCATTTGAAGGAGACTGGCAGTTTAAAAGGGCTGTGGTTTGAAAGCTGTGAATGAAATGGGGAAATCTACTACTTTGAGTGACTTTTCTAGGAGCTTACGAATCAAAGATACCATGCTGCATTGCTCTGAGTATGTGCCAGATTTACAGATTTGTCTACGGTCCAAATGTAAAGCGTGCACAAAGACCTGGCATGACGATGCTGTGCCACTGCTTAAGAGCCATTTCTAGCAGAGGGCCTTGTGCATTCCTTCCTGATCAGATTAACAGTCTTATCATGCATTGTATATTAGAACCTGTCATCTCCACCTCTCTCTGACCAGGTGCACGACCTGCATGGTTTAGCACTCATACTGTGGCTGGTCCTGCATGGTGCTGTTGATTCTCCCCCACTAGCTTTCCCGCTGAGTGCTAATGACCCGAGAACTCTTACAATAACGTTGTGCCCTCTCCTCCCCCTTCTTTCTCTCACTCTCACACGCCAACCTGATGGTTTTACCACTTGTGCTGTCGGTGTTTGAATGCCCCTGTTTCCCCTGCCTGACAGAGAGAGCTCTGTTCCACTGTCTGCATAAATCATCATGCCAACTGGTTTAAAGCCATTCACCTAAACACTTGTAGGAGTCAGTAGCCTTTTCCTTCCCTCTATGTTTGTTAGAAGCAGGTGAGACGTCTTGCTGAAGTCCTGTGTCAGAGATTAAGGAGGCCGTGTAGGAGAATATTTGCAGCAGCTATATGTTTTTCCCTCCCTCTCCAAACTACATATCATAAATTAAATGTGTTCACGCTGATTTGTGAGAGCTTTTGAGACCGAGTGAGAAAAATGTGTCCGAGTTTGTTTTCATATATTTTCAAGTCAACAGTGTCCTGACTTTGTAAGTTAGCCCTGGTTTTCCTACAATGTCAGATGATGCAGACTTTGTAAATACTTTTAACAAAAGTTATATGTTTCATTTTTCTTTTCTTTTTTTTAACTCAAAGGATAAAGACATTTCTTTTTTGGTTACTGAGGATAAGATTAGCATTCAGTTTAGGGTTAAGCTTAGAAAATTCTTATTACATGTGGATACATGTACATAATATATGTGGCACAAACAGTACTGTGCAAAAGTCAGAGGCTACTCTTTCATTCATTCAATTCAAAAGTTACTCCTTACATGTCCAGTTTTAGGTGTTCTAACACAAATTTTCATCTTTTTTTTTTGGTCAATTTATTTTCTCAGTAATGGCTTCTTAACAGCTAGACCATAGTGTTTCAGACCCATAGTCGTGTTGTCCTCTCACAGTGGAGGTATGGACAGAAACACTAGTGTATTTTTTCAGATGAGAAGAAAGAGTGGAGCTTGATCTTCTCTTATCTCTCAAAGTAGACAGCTTTAAGTACTGTTTATCTGATGGTGATAGTTTTGGTGGTCTACCAGATCTTATATCTCTTGTAACTTATTTTTAATGACAGTTTTGGAAACTGTTGTTTTCCTGTTTGTTTTCTTTTGACTTTCACCTTCCTTATTCACGTGCATTATCTTATATCTGATCTCCTCAGAAATATCTCCTTTAGCCATTTTTGATGCACATGCAAAGCAGCTAAGGTTTGTTTGGGTAGTTGATTGTGTGAAAGTTAGTGTGTCTATAAAGGGGAACATATTTTCAGTGACTCCTTTAGGAACAGTTTTTGTTTTTGTCTGTATCTTGGTGGTTTGAAGTTTGGAAGGATGGAAGAGTTAAAGTGAGAGTAGGGTGCATGAAATTAAGACTGGATAATAATTTGTACTTAATTACTTTTGATTGTAAATTGAATGAACAGAAAGCTGGTTTCTGACTTTCGCACAGTACTCATGTATGATCCCATGGCCTGGCATTGTATTAAAAATATGTATGTGTATGAAAGCTGTGCAGTTGATTGAGTTGAGCTTTTTCAGCTCCACACTAGATGGGAATGGATAATGAGTGATGTTAAGGTGGGTAATGAGAACATGTGCAGTGAGACAGAGAAAGAGCATAAAAAGTCACCCCTGCTGTTAAACGCTGCCACCTGTGCACCATACAACCACCAGAGAACGAGGGGGTGGAGGGTGAATGAGTTTCCAATGAGTTTCCATCCCCCTTCCCTGTGTAAACTACTCATTCACCCATAATCTGAAAACAATAACACCTAAATTTGTATCCAGGGACTTGGTTTCCGTGTCCCATAGCTCACTGACTTACAAAGTGTGAATTTCCACTCTGCGCTTTATACTCTGTTTTCCCCTCCTCTCTCCTTCTTTCCCCTCTTCTCCTCAAACATCCACAATATCTGAGGCTGACCCTGTGTGTATTGGTCATATGTGTAGAGCTTAGAGAGTCTGTGTGTGAATTCATAAGCTAAATGGAATCCCTTTAGAAAAGAGTAACCTGATACAAACAGCTTTAGCACCAATCTGTGAATGCTTGGCTGGGTGCATGGACACAGCCCTAATCCATCATGTCTTCTGTCACAAGTTCACTGTGAGGCCTACAGAAGCTAATGGCTATAATAAGCATATCGTGCATTATATTACTCTTTTGAGAACTTTCTGGTTTGTGTTTGAAGGTCCTTTAGCATTTAGTCTGGCATAGTTGGACTGCATTGTCTGATTTTTCCACCTGCAGGTGTGAGAGTGTGTGTTGTGAGTTGTGTCTGGTCACCCACAGAGTCACCTTCATCTGGACACTGCATTAACCTTTTACTGCGACCAATCACATCCATCCCAGCCCTCTTCATTCATCTTCATCTCTCTCTCTCTCTGTTTCTCAGTGCTCCATGTGGTTTCTCAATCCATGAATGCCCACACACACACACTTTCTCACACATACATTCACTCCTGCTTAGCTGCCATTTCCAATGAGCTCTGCTCTGATCACTCTCAGGTGGAGACTCTACAAAGTAACACAAGAAACAGTGTGTGTTTTTTGTCTGTTTTTCTGTGTCTGTGCACAGTGGTTATATGAGAGCCTCACAGCACACATTAAAAGGCTCTTATCCTACATCTTTCTTGCATTTTATTTGAATTCATCTTTACATGACCATTTTCCAACATCTCTTTATCCCTTACAGTTAAACAGGGTGTTTTAATCACTGTGTCTTTAACACTGATATACAGGCATGTAAACGTTTGACCATACCTAGTTAAATCACATATTTTGTTCATCAAGTCTAAATATGGCATTTCCTGCTAATTTTAATGCACAGTTTCTATTGTTTGCACAGACAACATTTTATGTTTTTTTTCTTCCTAATAAACAGTAATACATTAATCTGGATTAAAATGTGTTCTCTGTAGAGGACGTGTAACTTATTTTCAGGTAAAAGATCAAAAAGATTTGTATGCCTGAACTTTTGCATACAACTGTGTGTAAATGACTTCTGTTCTGATTGGTTGCCCTGTACTGTGTCGTACTCAAAAAGCAGTTCAAGCTGAGTGGGGCTTAACAAATGTAAGTGGAAATATGTAATTTATTTGTTTTTCATGACATCACAAAAACAATGAATTAAAAATGGGCTGTTTTTACAGCTTAGTTTTCATAAATGGACTGGAAATTGAACAGTACTGTTACAGATACTGCAACAAAATCTTTTAATAAAAAAAATGCAAAAATTTATTTTCCCGTGATAGGGGCCTTTTAAAGCAATGCCGTAGTTTATTGCCTTTCGGCAGATAAAATACACAAATAAAGTTTAATAAATAATTTATAATTATCAATAATTAAATAAGCAGTTAAATAAGCAGTTCTTCGATGTAGTTCACCAACAGTAGGCTATGATTGCCAAGCAGCATAATGACCAGAGAGCTTTTAATTGCTTGACAAATTAATAGTGGTGGGTAATATGACAAAATATTACAATACTTAAAGACGTTTTCACAATACACACTATGCTGTGATGTGTATGTTTTCTGATGATAAGTTAGGAAAGATGAATTGGTGCCACATTAAGAAATTACTGTTAAAACTATGAATACAGTGATTTGTATTCAACATATCTTGCACTGCACTAATTTCAAATAAACATGACTGATGATGCTCTCTTTGTAAGGACAGATCCAGTTGAGAAGTACTAATGATATTTATGATATGCTCAGAAAAGCATATGGTGACATTTTGTGATGTAATTTATCACAATAGCAGTGAATATTGTCATAATGCCCAGTCCTGTGCATTAATACAAAATTCAGCTTAAGTGTGGCCATATATGTGTATTAAGTTGGCTCAGTCAGTCAGAATTCAGAACTCAAACTATCCATTTTATGAAAGCATTATGCAGCAATGAGTTTCCTCCATTTTATTTTCACTCGCCAAATAAACCAAATCGACACCAAAACCAAAACTATGCTGCCCATTTTTTTAGTGGCTTCAAGCTAGACTTCTCAGGCCTTTTCTTATTTAAGCTTTTCAGCTCTTCAGTTCTCAGTCTCTTGTTGCTGCTGCTCATCCCTCCCTCTCTGTCCCCCCTCTGCTCTTTTAAACACAATGCCAGCCAGATCAGCATCAGCCAAGAGGGAGCGAGAGCTTGTTGCTCTGCCTCCCTGTCACCGCCCCCCACTCGGTGGAGTTCGAGACTCGCTTCCTGTCTTCGTGCCTCTTGTGGCCTTCATCGTCATCATCGTCCCCTCTCTTGCGGCTGACTTCCTCCTCCCGCCATCACTTGCATCCACTGGCGGTGCTCGGGCTTTGCGCTCCGTCCCCCACTCACTTGCGGTTCTCTCCCCGCCGTCCTTGCCGCACTTCGTCCTCATTCAGAGTTCGGGCCCTGGGGGACAGGCGCACGCCATACACACTTTATATTTTATGTTGTGTTTTTTATGCAAAAATAGAAATTTTGCATTAAAAGGTGCAGAACAATGCCATATTTTAGTTTCCTCATAGAGGCCGTAAATTAAACTAAATATGTCAAATATGTAAGCGACTGTATATTTGAATTAATATTATTTGATTTACTTTTTTCTTTGCAAAACTATTGTATAAAAGCAAGAGTCATGTCTAACAGTTGTGATTTTATTGATGCTAACACACTTCCTCACATCTTCTATTGCTTCATTTTAGGAAATACACTTCTGCAGTCATGAGGATTGTAAAAGAAACTGCTTTCCTTGTGTTAGTGAGATGTGCACTCATGTTTTGAACAGACAGGTCCAATTTATGAGCCTCAGGGAACCTCTCATAAATGGCAGGATTACTGTGTTGTGGTCTTTGGACAGAGAAATATATTCTGATGAGAGACATTTCCTTCTGTTATGCTGTCTAAGCCTACAGCTTACGCAACATACTGTATATGCCAGAGATGATAAGAATGACTCAAACACACCACACCCAGCAGCGCACATCCGTCTTACTTGAGCACTATTTTACTGCTGTCAAAGCACCAAATTTCCGCTGTGTCTCCATCCTTTGCTCTCCTGTCCTTCCACTCATCCCTTGACTTCTCTTCCTGTCCTGGCCCTGCTGAAGGACTTCCGCACTTCCTTGTAAGACCACACCAGCTCTTATCAGCATTAAGGACTTCCAGATTTCATAGGTGTTTCCAAGTAATTTTGCACTGCGGTCTATTTTTTGCTCAGGAGAGGCTGGGCTATCAGAAATGCTGACCGTGTATGGTGACCAGCATTTGAGTCAGCAGGAAGAGCAGCACTCCAGCTTCATCATGTGTGGTGATTGTCTTGGGCAAAAGTGGATTTAACTTACTTATTACCAACACTCCTGCTTGTTGTTTTTTAAGTAAGAATACCAACCTTGAATTATTTTATTTTTTATTATTCTATTTTAATATGCTTTATCATATAAACATTAATGTTTTAGCTTTCCAATGTCTGCTGATGAAAACATATATAACATATAAAAAATTAAATAAATACTGGACATATTAGTTTCATTGAATTTATCTAAATTTAAAATAACAGAAGGGAGTATGTAGGCCGCTGTAGCAATGAAAGACTCTTCGCAGCACGTTTGCAGTTGAGTGTGGTAGAGGATCAGTGCTAGTTTGGGGATGTATAACGACATATGGAGTTGTTAATTTGATTTTGAATGAAGGCATTATGAATCCTGATAAGTACAAACAAATTTTAATACTTCATGTAATGCCCTCTGGAAACGTTTAATTGTGAATAAATTAGTTCTACAGCAAGATAATGACTCTAAGCACGTTGCTGAGAAGCTCAAGACCTACTGATCAAACCAAAAAGCTGCTAATGTTCTAGAACAAGTCACCACCCCAGAGTTCAGACCTCAGCATCACTAAATGAGTGATTGCTTGATTTGTGCGAAGCAGAAAATGCGAACAATTTCCAAGACTGAACTTTTGAGGTGTTCACAAGAAGCATGGAAAAAAATGTTCTGTTCTTGCGGAAAAACGATTATTATATAAATAAACTTACTGACAATTTTGACTATATATAATTTGCACATTAGGTGCACTTTGTAATTCTGCAATTACAGACTGTAGTCCATCTGTTTCTCTGCATACTTTGTTAGCCCCCTTTTACCCTGTTCTTCAGTGGTCAGGACCCCCATGGACCCTCACAGAGCAGGTACTATTTGGGTGGTGGTGTGTTAGTGTGTGTTGTAACAGGTGATTTTAAATTATGTCAAAAACTGCAAAAATGACAAAAATGGAGCTACGAGGTTTTCTACTGAAAACAGCAATTTATATATATAAAATACATGTGCCTTCAAAGCAGAAGGCTATAATTTTTTTTTATTAGATGAAGATTTTCAAGTTAAAGAGAAATAATAATAATAATAGTAATAATAATAATATGCAGATTCAAACACAGTGCCAAAACTATTAAATATGTCTTTTTAATTGTGTTGCGATTATTTGTGAGGGTGATATTTTTAACCTTAAAGCTGGCTTGGCCAGTTAGAATACTTTTGATTTTGATTTATTGACTCATTTTAATCATGCCTTTCATTCATTCATTTGAATTGCTTGTACATAAACTGATGTTATACTGACTGTGCTGCTGACGTCTTCAAATTAAAGAGAAATAAAGGGGTCATTGCAGTGTTGGGCAAAGGTGTAGAAGTGAAGCCCAGAGGTGTATAACAGGAACAGCGCAGTTTTAGCATCATCCTGACTAGATGACTCAGACTACCGCCTCAGTGTCTTTCAGCCTGTTCCTGTGTTTGTAGGACATCCTGAGCCACACGTGATGGTGGACGTAAGTCCTGGGTCATGTGTTCTCCACAGGGTCAGTGTGCAGAAAGGAATACACACCAATGAATTATTTTTAACAGAAGTGCCGCATCATACCTGATGTGTAGAGGATTAGCAGAAGCACAGCTTTGCAGCACAGAGAGTGTGGGCATGTATGACATTCATAAGAGTACATGAATAGCAGCTCTGTTTAATCAGTTATTAATGGACAGGTTAAGAATCATTCGTCTGATTGTAATAGCAACACACACATGACAAAGCGTCTCATTATGCAGTGCGTTATGGGACAGTGGTGTTCTGGAGCAGCTCTAATTTCCCATCATTGATTGCCCGGCTTCCTGGAATAATAAACGCAGTGACTGCTCCGGATGGGATCTAGTAGGATATGTTTATTTCTTTCATACGTTTTTCTGCAGTAATGACTCACACGTGGAAACGTAGTGAAGGAGGTTCTGATGGCTCTGATTGTGCCGTTAAAAAAAAGTAAAAGAAAGCAATGGCTCGTTTACTTTTGTGAAACAATTCTGTGTAATATGACAATAATATGACAAAATGCTAAAATATTATTAGAACATTTTGTTGTTTGTAACTGCGCTTGTAAATTGTGCTTCTACAAACAATGTATTGTTAACCAACATTGCTATATATGCCAGTAATTCACAAGTCAAACTGTTTCAAAAGGCCTCTCAATTTTGTTATGAAAGGGCCTTGAATTTAAAAGATTTAAGCTCTTTTAGTCTAAAATAGTCACTTTATTTTTTTAAGATTTCAGAAGGTAATTTTAAGTGATGCAATTATAAATAATGCAATTGTATGATGACATAAAATAAATACATGGATACTTAAATCAACAAGATGTTTAGAGAGTCAAGCAGAACTACATGCTTGTATAATTTGTGGTTTGTTTATTTGTTTGCCAATGTGGCTTAGTTATGTGGGAACAACTAAATGGCAATTAACAAGAATTTGTAAACACAAATGTATAATTAGAAATAAAGAAATAGGCCATGACATCAACTCGTTGCATTTCATGGGCTTGAAAATGGTGATTGTGAGAAGTACTTACAGAGAAAGAGGTCTTGTAAATCTATAATCTTTAATACAGTGAAGACATTTGGCTTGAATGACCATTTATTCCTAGCTCGCTTCTTTGAGGGACATTTGTATTACAATTCTAATTTATATCTTTGTTGTGGTTGGTCCATTTTTCATTGGACCAACCACATTTTTCTCTCCAGTGATATCAAGTGGGTGTGATTGTGTCATTAGAAATGCTGTATGGTCTTTCTACATGATAAAATACAATCAAGTTCAATTTATAATTTAGTTTATTATTAATAATGATGGTAACAAACCACTTCTGACCAAGCCAAAAATGGGGTTTGTTAACAATAAGCCATAGTTGCCAAGCAACATAACAGTCTAGTATATTCTATGAACAGCGCAGTAGTTTAAATATTTAATTGACAGTGTGCAAAATTGTGACTGGCACACCTCTCAGCCAATCACAGTCATCTCTAAAGACAGAACTCCTCAAAACAAACCTGCAGTGAGAACAGCGACGGTAGTAAATTAGTCAAAGTTATTAGATTAAGAAATGGTGGAAAAACATGTAATGCTAACACATGCTATCCTGATCATCTGGAACATGGTGCTATTTTTATTTCATTCCTAAAGCTGAAAAATAACGTTTTGGATTAAACTCTGTGAAAGCCCACACTCACAGATCAATGTCAGAACAATTAACAGACAGGCTTATACTGGCTCTAAGGTAAACTAAACTTTATCTGGGTTATTGTATCTGCTAAAGTCATTTTAAATTGATGTCTAACATGAAATAATGTTACAGAACAATGTTGAGCTGGCTTCCATAATAAACCCTACTCCTTTTGAGACATGAAAACCTACCACTTTAACGTGAAGTGAATAAATGATTTCCCTGCTTTGGTTAATTCACTAATAGATTTGTTTATTTCTTTCATTTATACGGGGCAGATTAGCCCACTGAGATCAAAGTCTCATTTACAGAGGGGCCCTGTAAGACATACACTGAAAGTCAATATAGTAATGTAGTAAACAGAAATAAATGGATATTTCTGTTAAGATTAAGAACAAGTTTAAAACAAAAATGAATGTAACATATCAAGATAAAACAATTTAAGCAAAGTAAATAAAACAAGGCAAAAATGACCTAAAATTAAGAAAATATACAGCTGTCATCTATGAGGTTATACAAAAACTGAATAAAAATGTAAAAGATGCTGAATTTCAGCACTCAGGTGAAGTTATTCCACAGTAACAGGGCATCACCTAAGATTCTTTCTTACCAGGTTCTGATTTCCAGCAACTTTTTTGTACCTTTTTCCTTTTCGTTTTAAATTTTACAATTTAAATATGCACATTTATATTTTATCAGTTCTCAAACATAGTTAGTCTTATCTGGTTTCAAATGCACTCCTCTGTGTGCTGCTGAATTTTGTGAACTTTAGTTATTGCTGCTATGTCCATATAAAGGAGACAAGTCAGTTGGTGCATTAATACACAAGCGAGTTGATGTGTGTGTATTCATATATGTGTATATTGAGTATTTTGTGATGGGGCTTGGAATCTAAAACCAGAAATGTCAGTTTTATGACCAGTGAGAATGCCGGATCCAGCAGCTCATCACAACAGATTTTCAGAATTTGAATCACAAGATACAATACAACTAGCAAAGCACATGATTTTGTCATTGAATTGTGCTCAGTGCCGTTTTCTGTAGACTGAAAGGTCATGTAATAAATGGACATGGCATTTGAAACCACACATCTGCCTCCTCCCTTTTCTCTCAAGAGTAAAAGCTGAAATGCTGCACAGCAGATCAGTTAAACGTGTAGGTGATATGGGTCAGTAAAACGTTCAGGACTCCAGATATCATGCATTAAAGAGGAAATGTCTGTCCTTAGTGCTACCTGACAGCTCTGTGCTTTGATCTAAATAGAGTGACCCAGGGTTAGTGTTCTCATACATAGCAATAGCTTTCCTCTGAAAAGAGTTCCTCTGTTTGCATGTCAAGGTTAGAAGGTACACCACAGCAGCCACTGAGGTTTGTGGAAAAAACTCATTGAAGTCATTGAATGCAGCCACACTAATCTGTAGTAATGGATACACTGTGAAAGATAAGTGGATTGCATTATGAAATTTTCAATCATCTGCATCATTTCCCATATGTTTTTTTCCTTCCTTAATTAGGGAGGCTGCAGGAAAGGTCATGTGCAGTCATATGTTTAAGCCAACGTTATACTCCCAAATGAAGAGTGAAAACTGAGAGAGAGAAAGAATGAGTGAGTGATGGGTGGTTTCTTATGAGCATTGCATGAGCATTTCTTAGACCACAATGTTGTATCCTTTAAAATCCAGCAAGCTCATTTAAAAGTTATAACACAGCTCCAAAGCCAGTAACTATCAGTCTTGTTAATTGCATTAAGTCAACCCGTCAATATTATTTCTAAATTATGCTTTATGGTGCTTTAATGAAGCTGGCTTGGCTAGTTTTGCACACTAAATGGTTTTGATTTAGTTTCATTTTATTGCAGTTACTATAAACAGACAGTATGTGATTGTGCTACTGCTGACATCTTCATAGGGGTAAAGAGGACAATGCTGTGCTTGTTCACTGAGTCTGATCACGAGTTCATTCCTCTCTAGGTGTTTAATAATCGGTAAACCTTTTCTGAATGGTTTGAACCTTTCCCCTTCTGCGCAGGAAAATATGCAGTTAAATGTGCAAATTGATTTTATTTGTAATAAACATTTTATATAGTTTAAATGACCTTTTGAACAGGCTCACATCCAAATCCAGACCATGAATCACCAGCCCCAGGGCTTTCGTCTCCCACACACCTCTGCTCAGTGCTGGAATAACCTTTGTGCTAGTGTACTGTGAGTCTGTGCTCTTTTAAGTAGTTAAATTATAATGGCTGTCTACCTGTGCAAACACTTTTCTAAAATACAAATGAGATTGTATTGTAACGTTACCTTTCGCATGTAAAAGTAATATAGCTATTTATTAATTTGTGTTTTAACAGAAACGTTCAAAATCTAATTTGATCTATGATTAGTGTATTTTGTAGATAAAGCAAAAATGAGTTTGTATAATTTTTTTTCAAAGACAAGTGACTTCCAACTAATTTTGACATTCAAGTAACCAGAAAGGTTAATTAATGGTTAATTGCTTGACCACAGGGGGAGGTAAAAACAAAAATAAATAATAAATCAAATGGACTCTGCCCTGGTGGTCTGTAGGGCAGTAAGCTTTTACTTTTTAAGTGACAGCACCAGTGTTAGAGGAGTACATTTGAAAACATGTTTTATTATTTAAAAGCAGTTGTGGGAAATCAGTAGGTTTGCGTGTTGAATGAGTGCTAGAGGCTGCCTCTTCAGATGAGCCAATGAGCTAACAGAGCTAGCATTAACTGGTACCAAGTTGCTGATAAGGACTCGTTGTCTTCTACAGGTGGTCTTTTGGGTGGTCTTTTGTCCTCAGTGTCCTCAGCATGTTCTGAGACCTAGCTAACATCAGTAGTAGAGAAGTTAGAGTAGGTAGTGATACAGCCAGTCTGCCTTTCAGTATTATGTTTAACAATGTGTTCTTGGAAACATACATTAAGGTCCTTGTGTTTCGGAATAGCAAAGTGTGATATTATATGCATACTTACTCACAAATACCAGTAAACACATGACAATTTTACAGTTCTGTTAAAAATATACATTTTACTGAATTGTTTGCCTGTATATAACATTAATAGGATAATATGATTAGGGCAATTAAAATAGTCAAGATTATTCACATTCTTTTGTGTGGTTAATTGCGATTAATCACATTTGTCCCTAAAGAAAGATTTGTTCAAATCTGTCTCAAACAATTTCTCTCCATTATTTTCAGTGTATTTTGCTATACGAGTCCTACAGCTGTGTATTTATAACTTTCAGCAAGAGCAATTCAGTAATATTATTTTTGTTATCATGTGAGTTGCTTGCTAGTATTTGGTCAAAACAGAAAAATGTCAATAGTTTTTTCAAAAAAATCTGGTCTTAACAGTTGTTATTGATGAGTTATTAACATGTTATTATGCCAAACGTTAATGTCAGTATCTGAATACTGGCACCTTTAACAGTTTACTCTATTTAACTGATTACTTTGTCTTTATTAGTTATTAATGTAGTTGTTAATTTCTCTTTTGCAAAAGGCAAATTTTTTGTACTATTTATGCTATGGCGCTAAATATATATGTATGTTCGTTTTGTGTTCTTTATATTTATGTATATTGATGAACCACGATTAAATGATAAAGAACAATATGATGTATGTTTATTTAATTAATTTAATGTATGGGTGAAAAACAAGACACAAAATGTGGCCTGTGCAAAAGATATGGCACACTTAATATTTGTTTCATTTTTTTCCAATATGTTAAAATTTGCAGCAAAATGCCACATTTACATTTGCTCCCTATAGAGAATGTGTACTTACTGTCACTTAGAAAATCAACAAATCATGTCATTTCACTGGGGATCAAATGACTGGGGGTCACGTCTTTATATCCAAAGCCTATCACCAATCCATTTCCCTGCATGAGTAAAATTGACTTAAGTAGAATTACTAGTGTCAATAATTGTTGCTCATTTGTTCTTTCCTCTAATATGCACACTTGTATTCCATTCAACTAAAAACTGTCTTACTGTGAGGAAATCCTATATGATTGGCCTGTCTTGCACCTGGGCAAGAATAGTGGTTATATTGCCCATTGTTATTACCATCGTTTCTTTTTTGCGTTGTATTGACAGATAATTTATTCACTTATTTAACTAGTTTCTTAAAAGTTCCACATAATTTTTATATTAAAATACAACAAAATACAATATACAAAAGTCCTCTGCTCGTTCGCTTTTGAATAGAAGCCATTTATGTCTGACTTTCATGCAAATTTCTCAGCATTCAGGAACTAGACGAATACTCACCTGCGACAGAGTCTGGCTAATATCACATGCCGGCTTGTTCTCTTGCTGGATGTGAAGAAATGGACAAGAAACATGTGTGGTCCACACACAGTGTGTGTCTGCGTGAGGGTGTGTGTTCTGGCTCATCCACAATATCCTATCGGGACATATTCACACATCTGTGCACAGCTCAATACCACTTCACACTATGTTCTCTCCCATACATGCACACATAAACACATACACAGGCATTATTCACAGGGTGCAGTATTAATCCCAGATGGAGGGGTGTGAGTGACGTCACTCTGTACTCAGGTGAAGCAGGAGCACCATCAGCCCCTGAGACCGGCAGTGTGTGCCCAAATTAGAGCCGTTACCAGGAGGGTCCCTTCATGTATATGTATGTGTGTCTGTATGTCTGTATGTGTGTCTGGCTGGCTTTGTCTCAGAGCCAAGGAATAATGAAGAAGACTTCTTACACCTAGTAATCAGTTTGACTGGGATGTAAAGCAGCTTTTTGGTATCATTGTTGTCATTTCTCTTGGTTAGGATTAGGACCGTTGCGTCTTCATTCAACACAGGACACGCCTGTCCATGTGTGAACGCCAGCTGTGAGTGAATGCTGTTTAATATCTGTGGTTTCTCCATTGTGGTTTTATATTTTTGTGCGGGTTTCCCCCTGTGTGGTATTAGAGCTGGATTCTTAAGTTGTTTTCCATTAACACTGTGTTACTGTATTTTTTGAGCTCATGCCAAATGACTAAGAGAGTTATAACAAATCATGCTGCTAATGAAGCATATTCATAACTATCCTGAAATCACTGAGTGTGCCTTATGTTCATACTTATAATTTACAAGGAACATTTCAGTCCATATAAGACTTATTCATGCCCCGCCCACAACTGCATTCTTCCATTGCTACTCTTGCAAGGTTGGAGAAGCTTTACAGAATGTTGGCAGAAATCGTATTCAGCATAAATAGAAATTGTAGCGCACTATTGTAACTATTTTTGTCAAATATGGGCATTTGTAGTGCATTAATAATTTCAAATGATAGAAATTTTATGTGCATGTGAAGTATCACTGTTATAACACTGATAGTTTTTGCCTTTCGGCCTGTGCTGTAGATCATCACAGCCTTAATGTTATTTTTGAAAACGTGACCTCAAGTGTTCTATTGCTTTTAACAGTTCAACAAAGTAAAGAAAAAAATAAGGCAAAGAAGTCCTGAGAACTGTATCAAAAATATGCACAAAAATATCCATAAAACTGTCACAATATCAGGTTCAGCACATCTTTTTCAGTGTTTTTCCAGATCAACCCTGAATGTAAATTTGTTCTAGCTGGTCTTTTAAGCATTTCACAGCTCCTCTTGTTTGCCAAATTGTATTCTGTTCATTTCTGGCCAACTTCAGGTTGTTAAGTTGTCCTGCTGTCATAGCTGCCAAACTGAAAAGCTTACTTTGAACGCCAGGTTCAGAATTTAATATAGATCACTTTCCTTTAGAATCAGACCAAATGGGCTGCAGGTCAGATATTATCGTGTAGAAGTTATGTAATGTAAGTATTTTCTGTTCTTGTATGTGCTAAAGTAAAAGATTAGTAATGGTTAGCTGCTGTTTGAGCTGAGTCTTTACTTTATTAATCAGATTGTGCCATTGGAGCTAACTGTTCTGCTCACTCAGTAGCATAACATTTTAAACAGAAAGTCAACATTTATGTAGCAAATCTAAATGTAACTTAAATTAATTACATTGAATGTTGGCAGTGTCCTCTAATACTTATCCAACCTTGCAGTAGTAGCTGTGAAAGAACTCATTTGTAGACAGAGTATTGAAAGGTCAATTGCTGCATCTAGAATACAGTATCACATATGGTGATAAGCTAAACTTGCCTTCATTTCTCATGGAAGTTCTGTTTAGATCATGGAGTGGAACAATATTTGGAGCTTCATTACAGATGAAGTACTTTAAAGTTGTATAAAATGTTTATGAGAAGTTACCAGCATATTCACAAGCAAAATGACAGTTTTCTCAGTTGTTGACTGAAATTCTTTGAAAAATAATCCTTTTCATATTGCACCAGATGCAGTCCCACACTGTGTACGCATCATGCATTTTTAATTAGTGATGTAAATGCAGCGGTAATTATCTGAATGAACGGTGTCTCTGCTGACAGGCACTAGGACTGTTATATCTGATCGTGTTATTCCGGGGGGACTATTTAAGAGTGAACACACTCACTCATGGCTGTCTGTGTCTGTTGGTGCGATGCTTGGTAAAGTCTGGCCCATTAGGCAGAAATTGATATCTCCCAGCTGTTCGGATGTTAATGTGTGTGTGTGTGTGTGTGCGTGTGTGTGTGTGTGTGTGTGTGTGTGTGAGTGAGTGAGTGAGTGAGTGAGTGAGTGAGAGAGAGAGATACAGTATGGTTTCAATCTCCTCCACCATTCCCTCTGTGTATTTCTGCCTGATTAAGAACGAATGACAGGGGCTCATTCAGGCCGGTGGAAACAGAGCTGACCTTGCTCTCTGAGGGCTTAATGTTGACAAATGTCCCTTCCACAGCTCTCCACTCACTCGCAGTCTCCGAACTGCCGTCCTGTCTGACTGCTGTCAGGGGATTCCACTGCGCCCGGCTTCAAAGACTTCACAAAGACTTTATGAGTTAACTGTTTTAAACATAGTGCATTACCTTTAAGTACTGAATCTATCAGAAAAGTGTATCCATTGTGGATAAAAAGAATAGATTTCATAGAAGTAATGCCATCCTGTTCGGACCCTGGTTTGCTTTCCTTCTCTGATTAAAATCATTTCTTCAGAATTTTGTAATGGAGGACTATTCTAACAAATTAAGAAATTTTGCTGTGAAATATTTTACTACTTTTCGTTAAAATCAGAACCTTTTACTGACCCTAAGCAAGCTTTTCAGACAGCAGCTGTGATGGCAGAACAACAGAATCAACTGAAATTGGCCAGGAACTGAACAGAATACTTTTAGCCAACAAGATCGGCCGTGAAATGTTTTACAGACTGATTTGTAACACAAAACAGGCAATAACAGTCATTATGCAAAGTGCAACTTTAACAGGCATCATTTACAACATATTTTCATCTGTATTGAACTAGTTTTTCTTCTGTTTTCATTTTTATTCTCCATTGATTCATAACAGCTTTTTGATATACATTTCCAGTAACAGTAAACTAAAGTAATAAGCTGCTCAAAGTTGTGCGTATAGAGATTTTGCCACATTTTGGTAATACAAGTGTTGTTAGGCATGCTGCAAAGTGGAGAGCCTAAAACCCCCTTAACCATTGTGAAATCACTATAATGCATTTCTTCACTGTAACATATTTAAAATGGCAATGAAAACCAGAGATATGTAGAGACAACTCCATGCAATTACCCATTGTGCTGTAAAATGCTATAACCAATCTCTGACCATTGTGTTACTTACAACCATAACCTACTATCCACAAAATTGTTTTTGATTATTTTTAATTAAGCAGTAGAGCATGAGAGGCAGTGTGTTATTGCAAATAACATCACCTCCCTGTAGTTTGGTTGCTGGAACAAGCCAAAGGCGAATCCCGTAGATCATCACACAAGCCTAAATATTTTACTGCTTTTACACAACAGCTCTTCACAATAAAGAAGATTTAAGCAAACAAGCACTGAACATTGTGTCAAACGTGGTTTAATATAGGCATTTTTCCCACAAAAAAAAAAAACAGTAGTATCCTTTTGCTGTGCAGATGTAGCCATAAAACTGTTTCAATATCAGGTTCAGCTCAGCTTTTTCAGCATTTGCCAGATTAACCTAAATGTTGTTTTGTTCCAGACAGTCTGTAAGCATTTTATGGCCCATCTTGTTTGTTGAATAGTATTCTGGCGAATTCCAGTTCCAGTCACAGCTGCCGACCGAAAAGCTTGCATGGGGGCAGTGGTGGGTTCTGAATTTGATGTAGCCTTGCTGTTTTTGTACTCTTCGTTGTAAACTATTTGTTAGTAGAACTAAGTAGAAACTTAGTAACGTTTATCTGCAGTTTAAAGCATGTCATTACTTAACAGCAAGTGTAGAAAGATGGTTATTGTGAAAAAACTGTGCTGTTCGCATGGGTACAACACTTCTCAAACAATCATTGTGGTTGTGCCATTGGAACTGTTGGTAAAGTAATAAATTATTGATTTAACATTGGTGTATTTTAGCATAGTGTATTTTGTGCTGCTATTTTAAAAAGTAGCAAGCCAAATTAGGCCATGTATTACAGTGATTTTCACCAAGAGAAAAAAAGGAACTGTTTTACAAAAATACCGTAGAACAGTAGGAAATGTTTGGTATTATATGAAACAAGCTGCCTTTTTATCCTTTTAAATAGAAATATATCATATGTGGAATTAGTGGAAAAAATTGATTGTACTGTCAAGACATAGCCAGCTGATCTTAAAATATAAGATCATGTAATACGTGGAAATCTACTTCGTGGCCTGTTTTTTGTCTGAATAGATAAGTGCTTGATAAATTTTGTAATAACAAGTCTACACTGTCTAAAACCAACTAGTATGCAAATGGAAGTTTGATAAAATTGCTTAGAGCGTGTACA
Source organism: Colossoma macropomum (assembly GCF_904425465.1). Lineage (NCBI taxonomy): Eukaryota > Metazoa > Chordata > Actinopteri > Characiformes > Serrasalmidae > Colossoma > Colossoma macropomum. Next base: position 19,907,666 of record NW_023494798.1, read on the forward strand.
TTTTACTTTTTATGCTCTTTTGTAGGTACTATTTCAGAGCATGAGCTCATGAATAGTTCACTTTTGTGTCTGCAATGAGCTCAGATAGTCTCACATGCCAACTCCAGCTTCCTCTTGAGGCTGAAAAGGATTCCATCATTTATGCAGGCATTTGTCAGGGAAGTGTATCTGAGCTCCTCTCCAGAGACTGGCATGAGCCCATAGCAGACCTGTTCCTGGCCAACAGCACTCTGTCATTCTGTGAGATGACTAAAGTAACCAGGCTACTTCACTGACAGCTACCAGTTTTTGGTAGCCATAAATGCCTTCAAAGCTTCAGATAAATGCAAGCAAGGTATTTTCAAACAAAGATACATAAAAGCCCTTTAAAACTCTCTGAAATGATGTGATTTTCTTTCCAATAGTAAAGTTCTGAAAGCATACTGATAACTTTCTGTTCTCTCCCACAGTCTGCTCTATTGTAGTTGACTAGGCTTACATTGGTGTACATTCAAGCATTGGACTTCACAAGCACAGATAGTAGTTTTAAGCGATTATTGAGCAATTACATGATAACTAAACTTGTACTGAGTAGCATACAGTGCCTTCATTGTGTCTTATCTGTTGCCTCAGAGGAAAAAACATTAGCAGATTTCCAATAAAGATCAAAGAGTGACCACATCTACTGACCGCAGAATTTCACGTTGCTGCTTGTGTTGTCAGCATGTTGCTTTATAATGCAATGCTACACCATTCATTGGCTGGAGTGCTAACATATGCCATTGAAGCCAGCAGTTGGTTTGTGGTGGTGAGAGCTCCTTCAGCCGCTTGTAAAATTTGATCAGTTTTAGTGACGGAGGCCCAGCAGTTCATATCAGAGCAGGAAGAACATTTTACTCACGAAAGCCACATACTCAGTTGTCATCTGGTTTGAGGAATCATGTGAGTAGATCTAATCTAGTCTAATGTGATGCATCTAATTGCCAATAATACTTTGCTATTCATAAGTACAATTGCTTTAAATTGCATTATGTACTTTACTGCATGTAATAAATCAGTTATCTAAATAATTTGCAGCCAATTACTGTGGAAAAAGAGAACTGCTGGGTTTGTTAGTGACATTTGTAAACAGGTAGATGGCATATGCTTGTGCATAGGTGGTGACAGATCCCTTAACTAGCCATCAGTCTGCCAGAGTCAAAATCATCACTCAGTGTGACTGACAGGTCCCTATCAACACTCTCTCTCTCCAGCTCTGCTAATGTCTCTCTAGGTGTCCCCCCGACCCCACCCTTTCTGTCTTAATCCAAACAGTGGGCTGGAGGGAGCTGATATACAACTGCCTAAGCAGGAACAAGCCATCCCTCCTGCTGTAAAGTGAGAGAGAGAGGTTTGCTGTGGCCTTAAAGGAGAGAGAACACCAGATAAAAATTTCTGTTCTAATCCTTTAATACATAAGCAAACTATTTTGCTTCTTAGATCTGTTCTTTTCCTTTAACCACTTAAATTCAAAGATTTATTTTATCTGAAGTCTTATTATTCAGCAATTGCATGTAAAATGTTACAAATGACATGAAATTCTTAAGTTAAAGGAGTGAGGAATGGAAGACCAGGGTATGCATGCTTCAGTCTCATTTTATAGCTACACTGATAAAACAATTAATAATAAGCTCTTAGTGATTTTAATTGACTGTTTAAAAAGTAGTGCTTGACACTCCGCTCAGCCAATCACAGCTGCCTCTAAGTGCAGGAAAACTCTGACAAAACTCCACAGAACAAGCCCGCAGTGAGAACAGTGGGGGCAGTAAATTAGTCAGAATTATTACTCCAAGAAATTTTGGAAAGGTCTTACTGAGGAACATGTAATTCAGAAAAAAACTCTATTCAGATCATTTAGAGGATGGAGCTGTTTTTATTGTATTTCTGAAGCTGAGAAGGTTTTAGATTAAACTCTGAGGAGACTAAATTCACAGAGCTGTGTCAAAACTATTAATAGGCATTGTTGTTTGCCGTAAGGTGAGCTTTTTTTTATCTAGGTTACTGTATTTGCTAACACACATTTTAATATGATATCTAAATATGACTGACATTACACAACAATGTTAAGATCAGCACAAGTTTTTTTTTACTCTGCTGATGACAGTTGCTTGGATAAATCAGTCACATTTTGTACAGATTGTACGGTGTTTACATTTATGATGAAACTATTCTTTGTAAAAAAAAAAATATATATATATATATATATGTATGTATATATACATATACATATATATATACATATATATATACATATATATATATATATATATATACATATATATATATATATATATATGTACTTGTATTTGTGCAATCATTGTTTTTCATTAAAGTTTGCTAAAAGACTTTGTGTACAAAACCCAGCATATAAAGCAGCACTTACTAGCTCCATTTTGGCTTTAATGTTAACTCATCTGAAGGGGTAGCTGCTCAAATATATCCCTTATTATTTGAAAGCTTGCCACTTTAGTGTGCAGTTGCTAAAAGATTTCACAGGTTTGATTAATGTAACCATCCCTTTTTTACTTTAAATTGGGCCATATTCATAGTTAGCCTATTCTTGAACATGTGTGTCTGCACTGAACATCTTGTAGAGCCAGTTTATTGTTTAATAATTTTTAATGGTAAAATCTTTTGATTTGTACTCTTTATGTACTTCTACTCCTTGTGCTACTAAAATTTCTAGTGGTTTAGCACAAGTATGCTACCAGATAGCCTGAGCTGAAAGTTTGACGAACATAGCAACAGTAACCAAGAGAGGCAGGACTCTGTTTGTAAACAGTCAGTTATGTTCTGAGTGTGTGCACATGCTTGCTCTAAAACTATCATAGTGCATCAAACAGTAGAGGCATAACTATGAAAAATGCAGTACTTCATAGAAATCTCATTTTCCACATGTTTGATCCATTTTGCTGCAACATGGACATGCAGCTACTCTATGGGCAGATTTTAATAAGTTAAATGAGACCAAGCCAAAGTCACTGAAAGTAATGCTGATAAGACATAAGGATTGATAGGGTTAACTCCAGCATTATGTAGCATTTATGGCTTGACAAAGCTTTTGGTTAAAGACCAGAAAATACTGAAAGGTGTGAGATTTGGTCTAAAACCTCTAGAAATTTAAGGCCTTATGTTAGTTAATCTCTAATGCAAAATTCATTACAATTTTTTAATGAAAATATTTGCGTAATGTTTGGTAAAATTCCACATGAGCTAGTAATTTTCATGGCCGAAAATGACCAAACAAATCAGGGAGTGATTTAAACCATAATCACGTATCCTGCTGGTTTATTAATATTATTTATGGATGTTGTATGCATGGAGTCACTTAAACTATTTCAGGTAATTGTTTCCACTTTTCCTAAGTGGCACATGGTAGTTGGGCACATGGGTAATTGAATCTTGACAGGAAAAGCACTGTGGATTGTAGTGGAAAATGTGCTACCAGTTTCCTCTCCTAGCAGCCTCTGTTTTCTGAGCCTGAACAAGGAGCTAATGACTGCAGTGGGTTCTGTCAGGAAGGCAAATTGCTTTGAAATGTTTGCTGACAGCCAGATATTTCACTTATTTGTTTTTGTTAATGGTCAGACTGAGGCATCTTAAGTGATCTTTGCCATGCCGTCATGCCTTATTTATGATCACAAAAGTAGATCCAGTGCAGCTAATGCCCCCAAACCTTCAACCAGTAGATTGAGAGGCATTGTATTTAACACCCCAGCGTTCACATTTTTATACCCTTAAAAGTAATGCTGAAAATTGGTTCCTCAGGCATAATCTTTAATAAATCTTAATAAGATTTGTTGTAAACCTGAGAGAAAGACCGTAAGATGTGTGTGTGGTCCCACTCAAATTCAGTTCATGTAGTTTAAGATGCAGTGGAAAAAGGTTTTAAGCTTAGATTTTTCACATTACCATTCCTTTAAAACAATTACATATTTCATCTTGAAGGTGTAATAAAAGTGGTCCAGGGCTCTTGAAACATCTCCACTGAACTGTCTACAGCAATGAATGCAGCCCGCAGTATAATAAAGTTGACATGGACAAAATTACTAAAAACCACAGTGTGGTTTTAATTTCCTGTGACTGAAAGATTCACTGAATTCACTTTCAAGATCAATACTGCTCTGTAACGCTCTTCTTTTTGTATGCCGTAATTTGATCTCTCAAAACCTGTTTCTGTAACCGGTCACCCTGTGTCAGATACTTCCTTTCCTCGTTTGCTCTGATATATGGAATTTTAAGCACGTTGTTTCTATGAAGGAGCCCTTAAGTCTAATTTTATCGGCAAGGTCATCTTGAGAGAGCCCTGTCTTGGGTTTCCACTTTCCCTCCTTGCCAATCTGCCCGAATAAATGACTTCCGTTTAAAACGCTGCAAAACCTTCCTGCAGCTTCGGCCTACTGCTCCTAATCACCGCACCGTCTTTACCACTGGAATGCTCAGGAACTTGATAGGCAGAGATCCCCTCCGCATGTAATCCTCCCTATTAGAACAAAGAGGTGTAACTGATTCAGTGGCTTTAGAATCTCTCAGGGGAGTGAGATTGGATGTTTTAACATGCAAATTGCCCTTCTTCTTAAAATTGCTGGTCTGAAAAGGTTTTTAAATCACTGAGATGACCTAGAAAGATTATAGCAGCAGGAAAGGTGCCATAGAACAGTGTGGGAATTACAGAGCAGTTCCCCAATTTTATTTCTGCATGCTCAGTATTAAAATAACTGAGCATACTACGTGTTATGAATCTTGATTTGAGGATGTTTACCTCAGGTTACTTGCAGATTACCTTAATCCTTACAATTTACAGTCATTGCCCATGATGAAAAAAGTATGGTGTAATGTATTATTAATTTTTCATTTTTAGGTCATTGAAACAAGTAGAGAAATTCTGTTGCGGTTTTATACAGTGAAACTTCCATGCAACTATAGATGCTTGAAAACAACATGAAACTAAATCTGACTTCAGTTGCATAATGTAAGGTGTCCTGCGACTCATTTGAAACTCCTCTGCAATAGTTGCAAGTGTCTCAATTTCGTGGAACAAGTGTAATGGAACAGCCAGTCAGAATGCCAATAAAGCATCATGTGACCATTTTAAACATTTGATATTATTAGGTCAGTGGACTAGAAAATGAGACAAAAAATGGTTTATTGGGAGGCTGAAAATGACATCCCGATCAAATTTATGTAAGGTTTGTAATTTTTCATTTTGACCTGAGTCATGACAACAAACAAGTTTGTCGAGGTGACCAACTGGCTTCAACTAGGCGTAGAGCAGACGGAGATGGACTCCGCAATGAACTTGCAGTACTTGTAGGACAGGATGAGTACAACCAGAATGGATCTTTAACATTATTTTTTAAGGGCTTAACATACACAGAACAGATTTAAAAGTCAAATATATAGTAAAGAACCATAGACAGAGATACAGACAGATATATTGATATAGCAAAGAATGGCAGTGACATCTGGAAAAATTAGCATTATGCAAAGGCAATACAAATGCTGCAAATATGTAACACTATACATCAAGAATGATAGTGTACCAAAAATGCTGCCAATTTGGCTAATTAGTGGAGTAATCAGATATGATCTGTGCAACTTTGATATTTTTTGTATTTTTTCATGTAACTGTCAGGTTGTACAGAAATGTTGCATGCAACCTGCAACTAGTTGCATGAAAGTTTCACTGTGTGAAGCCAGGCCTTAAGAGATGTGTGTTTGTAAGTAGAAGAAGAGACATTTTATCATGAAACTGATGTAGAGTCATTGTTATTTCATACAGTTTTCTTTTGTGGAAAGATAAAAATGTCCTTTACATCTTCTTTATAATTGAATGTAATCGTAATTGATTGTGCAATTTACTGTGTAATTGAATATTTAACTAGCAGATTACATTTGCGTAGTATGCATACACAGTACAGATAATTAGTACAATCTCTCACCTTCTAAGAGTTAATATGTGTAGCTAGAAATAAAATTTATTTCAGAATTTTATTTTTTCATCTGACCACATATATGTATGCATTATACAGTCTGATTCACATTTGCTGCGATAGTATTTTGCTGTTTATGCTGCCTAGTTCTTGTTTGTCTCTCTCTGTGTTCCATACTTTTGCATGGTTGAATGTTCTAGCACATGTGTGTCTACTCTATGGGTGATATAGCTGCTCTGTTTGCAAACTGTGTCAGAGTATCAGATTGCCTTTTGACTGGGTGCAGTCAGCGTGGAGAGGCTGCTAGTTCCGGGGCTCAGGAGCCCACCTCCATGGCCCTTGTGTCTGAGCTGGACAGGGTCATTCTGGGTTCAGTGCCTCCTAAAGCCTGGGTCATGGGCTTAGGCCTGGGGGTTTGTGCTGCTCTCACCCTGAATGACCTAACTCCCCCAACTGTCCATCTCATCCAGAGATGCTATTGGATTGCCTATCATGGATTATCAGTCCTGAAGTGGCCTTTGGCTAACTGCTAATGGCCCATATGTGGCTATTTCCTGACGCTCATAATGACAAATACATATTGGTAATTTTTTCACAGCTAGTTTACATATATGGACTATATGGACTGGGAGGGAATGATACACTTTGAAACTAAACTGCTGTAGGCCAAACAAGTGGATATGTTATAGCTTTAAAAGTGTCTTTTCAAAATGGTAGCTTCACAAGTCTTTTTGGACCGTTTTTACTGGTCCATTCCTGAGATGTTCATACAGTTAACTTTACATGCTGCTTCAAACTCTTACTTAAAAGAAGAAAGGAAGTCAAGTCAAGTCAAATTTATTTGTATAGCGCTTTTTACAACTGATGTTGTCACAAAGCAGCTTCACAGAAATCCATTTAGGACAAAGTTTCAACATGAAATGTAAATCCCCCAGGTGAGCAAGCCAGTGGCAACAGTGGCAAGGAAAAACTCCCTCAGAGCTGAGGAAGAAACCTTGGGAGGAACCAAGGCTCACAAGGGGGTCCCATCCTCCTCTGGTCAAACTACCTACAAAATTATTATACTACTAATATTAATAGTAGTAGTAGTAGTAATAGTTAGGAGTCCACTTCAGTGTAGAGTGGGCAGCCAGTCCAAGGCAGTTGGCGGTGACTGGGGTGTGGGCAACTGGTCTGAAGCGGGTAGCCGGAGAGCTCTACAGACAATCATCCAGCAGTGTCTGGCCGGACAGGTGGGCAGTCGTTTTCTCGGAAGAAAGGTAGGGAAATGGAGTTAGTTTTGTTCTGTATGGAAAACCTGGTTTTCCATGATATGGGTCTGGATATGGATCTTAACCCCTTAAAATCCCAGGCTTATTACATACTAAAGCTTATTAGTCTGTAATACAGGGACATCAGTGCAAACTGGGCTTTTTGGATATGTTGGGCTGACTCAGTCAGGCCCTTCAAAAAGACCGTCATTACTAATAAATGCAAATTTATCATATAGGAAGCATTTTAGAAGAGTTTTATCTAACCTCTTCCTGCACAATGATATAATCAGCCTCAAAATCATGAATCTAAGCAAAATAATTGAATTTAAGCTTGTTAATTTGTGAGGCTACCAAGGACAGCTCACATTCTGACAGCTTGTATAATGCCCTGAAAATATGTACAGCTCTAAAACTGTGCTGCGAGTTTTTGAAACAAAGGAAGGATGTCTTAATTAGGCAAACTCGGAGTTCATTAAGAACACTTCATTACTTAAATGTGCTGAATGTTGGAAAGCCTAATTAAGATAACAGTAATGAATGTAAGGTTTAATTTAGATAAGAGCTATCGACTTGTCAAATACCCTCATTAGAGCGCTATTGTCATCTAGAACAATTCTGCCAGCCTTCCTGCTGTCTTATTTAGACCCTCCACAGACTGAAACCTGAGCAGCAGGAACACCATTTATCTTTTTCTCTTTGATACAAACAATTATACTTTGCTATTCTTTTTTTGTTTGAAATGAATGGTCCATAATGTGCAAGGATAAAACAGTCATTTGACCAAGTACCTTTATTTGTATGAAGCACGGGTAATTTTGTGTTCCCAGTGAGAGCAATTAAAGTGAAGTGGACATGTTTGTCTAGGAAAACGCTCAATCATGTTTTTAAGAAAATAATTGCGGTAGTGTCAGAACCTCATAATTCCTTTTGTTTGTTCATATATCGCTGTTTTATATATATATATATATATATATATATATATATATATATATATATATATATATATATCGCTGTTGTCAAAACAAAACCTTGTATCTCCAAAATGATAACTTCACAGGAGATGGAAAAAAACATACTTTCCATTTAATGTAAGTCAATGGAACCAGACATTTTTTCCAAGTAATTTTGGGCCATTTCTTTTGGTCTATTTAAAGGGCAACGGGTACTTTCAAATGATATCAGAAACATAAACAACAAAAATGGAGATATGAGGTTTTGTTCTGACAGCAGCGATAGGCAACAATTGTAGCCTAAATTTCATTTCAAGGCCATTTCAAGTTATAGTTAATATGTCGAAATTGCCTCAGTTCAAGTCTGTCACAAAACTGATTCAGGTTGGAATGTTATGTTTTCTCCTTTATTTTTTTTAATTGCACTTTTTTTCTTTGAAAAAAATCACAACCACTGTATCAGAGGAATATCCTGCACACACTGTTAGTACAGCACAGGAGCTGCCACTGCCCCACCAACAAGATCATCACATTTTAGTACATTATTATTTTAAATATTGTTTTGAATGTTATAAAAATTGAGAATGTGTGATTTGACTGATGAGTTTGCGCTTTACATACATGCAAGAGAAAAAAATGGGCTTGTGAATTTGATGGAAAACATATTAAAATGGAAGTATGTCGGTTCTGTCAGACAGAGGACTGAAAAACACTTCAAATATTATTGTTCTTAAGGCTGATTTTGAGAAGCCCTACAGTATATACACATTTAACCAAGCGTAATTTAAAATATGGCAAGTGTTTTTGTTGTGAAAATCATTTGGAAAGAGTAAAACAATGTATCTAGGTAAAGCTTGTGGATTGGTCTGGCAAAAATCTAGCTACACCCTTAAAAAAGATGGTTCTTCAAGGGTTCTTTAGTAAAGACAATGGTTCTATATAGAAACATAAACACTCAAAGAACCATTTGCATTGTTCCTTGAATGGTGAAATGGTTCTTCAGATTAATGAAGAATGTGTTGTATATGGTTCTATATAGCACCAGAAAGGGTTCTTCTGTTGTTTTGATGTCATATACAACACATTCTCCATCAATCTGAAGAACTATTTTATCATTTAAGCATGCAAATGGTTATGAGTGGTTCTTGTTTCTGTGTAGAACCATTGCCTTTACGAAAGAACCCTTGAACCATCTTTTTTTACGAGCATAGTCATGTTTTTTAAGAGTGTAGTCATGTTTGTATCTTCAGTGCAAGTCAGTTTAATCAACTCTAGTCAACTTTAATAGCAATGTATGGAAATCATTTGGTCAGTAGTGCAAAAACATAGACATTAACACAATAATACTGTAACAATATAACTACCACAAAATTACAAAAATATCTTGAACCACCAAGCAAGTAAAGTTCCAAACAATGTTCCAGTTGACTGTTAAATATATTTTAGCAGCAGGAACAAAATGCTGTTTGAACCTGGCTGTTTTAATTCTGCACTGCAGTATTTTACCAATATACATTTTGAATTTCTGATATAAAGGGGTGAAATGTTTGATAGTACATGGAAGCCTATTTAAAGGATGATCAGTATAAAGCTGAGTAAGTGGCAACTGCTCAGTTCCTATAGTCTTACTTGTTGTCTTGATTAATCTCTGAAGTTTGTTTCGGTCTCAAACACATGTTCCCAAACATACACATCAGGCCACAAGTTAGGACCCTCTGGCGTACAGATCTATAGAAAAGCTGCAAAAAACACAACAGTTAATGATTTGGAATTTATCTAACATGGATACAAAATGGATAATAAGGCATTTCAGACTAAGAAAATGGGGAAACCAAACCTAAACCAAAAAGAAGAAAATACAGTGAGTACCTAGCACAGTACTATCTCTGTGTTGTAAGCTTAGAGCTCTTCTCAAAGGAAGCTTTGAAGCTGAACAAATTACTCTGTCGCTTGGAGACAACATTTAGTAAGTAGGCATTTAAACCTGAGGAACTGATCCAGACTTCTGTTTGCAGTGGTCCTCTCTTCAGCTTGACATCAAGCGGTTGGTAGCAGCCAAACATCAGACGTCTCATTAGTGACTCAGAAGAAGCGATCGGGTTGGATAAATCTTTTTGTGGGCCACAGCTCTTGTGGTCATTTTGGCCATGAGTTGCAAAAGGTTGGGAAACCCTAATTTGAAGATGTCAGCTGCCCTTTACCTTGAAAGAACATTTAATGATGAATGGACCCATAGACATGGATAAAAATTTTGTTGCATTATTGCACATTAAAGTTAAGAAGGTTTCCCCCTTCTTTTATGAAGTTACCAGAGATTCGAGATTTTGCTACGACAGTGATATGTTATTATTAACATACATTTACCCCATAGTTCTAAAATGTGATAAAAAGGCACAAATAATAATAATTCCCATGAAAAATCATTTTTGCATCTTAAAGGACCTGACAGGTAATGTTTGCTTATGACTTCCAATCATTTCAGGTGTACTCCACCTTCTACAGCTCACAGAAGGTCCCATTGCGTGAGTGAAGTGCCCTCCATCGTTTATGTTTGTGCTTTCTCCAGCCAGAGACCTCAAGACAATAGACCATGCTCCATGACCCATTTCTCTCCAGGCAAAGACACGCTGGTCTCAGCGAAGTTCATTAGACTGGAGCAAACAAGAGCACTAACACACCGCACACAGGCAGCAGGACAACAGCAACACAATCTTGCCAATGCATTATGCAACAGCACAGTATATCATGCTGTTAGTAATCAGGGACTGAGGCCTGCTGGCCTTGAACTAATCAAAAACACTTCAGTTGTCATGCACACTTGCTAACGATGAAGACTAAACATTGTTAAACAGCAGAAGAAACTGTGTTAGATGATGATAAAGATCACTGAATAGCCCTATTCACGTTATGCAAATAAATCTGGCCTGAGAAGATATAGTCGGCTTTCTTTGGAGATCTTGGGGGCAAACCCTCTTCAGTTGTGACTGAACACATCAAGCAGAGTGGAAAACAATCAGTTCCCTATCTGTCCCACGAGTGTGTACCCCTCTCTCTTTACTGGGGGGGAGGTTGGGGGGCAAGGTTGGAACTCTCGGGTGTTGAGGATGCTTTGTCCCAAGGCCAGTCCAGAGAGCCTCACTCATAGAGCCTCACAGAGCCTTTCTTCAGTCCATCCTTCCACACATACACTAACTCACATTCTGTTAGCCCTAAGCCAGCAATCAGATGATGTTCCAAAAACGTTCCACTGAAGAGAGTGAAGCACTGAGTTTTCTTAATTCAAATGTGCGCATCATTTTCACATGAATTAAATATACTACATCAACAATCATAGGCAAAAGTTAATTCTGAGTAATGTTAGGGTTAGGTTTAACACTGCTGTTATCTTTAATCTTAAAAATATATTTATCCTTGAGGTCAGTTTGAACCCAGAAATTTAAACTTCCAGAAATGATTATAATTCAAAGTTTTTTTACCCAAGTTAATGTCAGGTACTTTATTTGTTATGTGAATAATTTATTTAGAGATGTTAAACATTGAAGTCAAAGATAATAGGAGGGTTAAGATTACATCCACAGTTAGGTTAGAGTTGGTGCCAAAAAGGGTAGATTTTCTCAGAAGAACCTTTTTGAACTCTGAAGCCCTAAAGGACATTTGAATGGGTGGCTCCATTTTTGAAAATGAGAGGTAAAGTCTAAAGAACTTTCACATAATGTAAAAGTTCTATGCCAACTTCACTCTTAAAATACATGTACTAAGAAAGTGTTGGAGGGATGTAATAGTTGGAGGCATGTTTGATTCACAGAGGAATCTTTTATGGTTCTTTTTTTGTCTGTGAATGTGAGGACCCGTTGTGAAGTTTAACCTCCACGTAACGTAAAGGTTTTATACTAATTACATTCTTGGTGCTAAAAGGGTTTATTGGAGAGATGCCATCAAAGAACCACTTTTGGTTTTCTAAAGAACCTTTCAATAAATGGTTCTTTTAAAGAACCATTTTTTAAATGAGCTCCTCAGGTGATAAGAACCTTTTTGAAATTTTAAAAACCTCTGCAAAATACTAAGTACCGTTTTACTAAATACAAAGTAAATTTTTCTGATTTCCAAAACTGTATATTCAAGCCAAGCACCATTTAAGAACCCTTATTTTTAAGCATGTAAGTTGAGGTTTGGGTTGAGGTTAAGGTTAACATTGCAGTGTTACAGCCTTAGCAAAGGAGTTCTATACTGTACCAAAAAAGGTCCTATGAATTGTAACAATAGTGAAACCCTTTTGGGTGCTATATAGAACCATATTAAAAAAGATCTTTTAAGAACCATATATAACAGGTTTTCCATCATAGACAAGAGCCAATTAACCAGTGTGTGCAATACCCCCTGGTCTTTGGGAGGGTCACATGTTGACTGGTTACTCCAGTGTTGGCTGGCGGCTAACTCGCCATAGCAGTGCTGGTGCTTGCTGTAATTGCAACAACATGTTTGACTTAATAGTTCTTCTTTTGGAAATGCTTTTTTTCTAGTTTGGTAATGCGGTCTTCCACACATTTATTTAGATTTAAAACTTACACATCTCCTGTATTGTTTCTGAGTAACAGTTCACTCTTTTCACCAAACTCTTGGGAAATTGAGCAAGTTTTCAAATTTACAAATATACTGTGGCATACTGTAAAGTTTTCCAGAGATATCCCTGGCATAGTTACAGTTGCTAGGCTATGAAGGACCAACTGGGTGTACAAATTTGCTACAGCGTCACGCAAAGGCACCTCTAGTTAGTTAAGAATACCAAAGTCAGAAACTCGGCAGTTGTGGGTGAAGCAGCTGAACAGTGACGTTTCCATGAATTTGTATTAGAGGATCTATATCAGGGGTTGTTTAGGGGGTTTCAGACTCTTTAAGACACGCTGTATTTGCATACGTTGCATTTAACCATGCAAAGAACCATTTATGCATTGAGATTATTCTTTGAGTGCTCATGGTTCTATATATAACTATTTTCCACAGAGAGAAGTGGTGAGCACAGGGCTTTTTATAATAGGAGAAACAGGTTAGCATACCACAGAGCCCCTTAGAATGATAAATCAATTTAGCAATGCTACACAATCACAGCAACACCACACCAAACCCTTAGACAGAGAGGATTGACATTTCTGTTGGGAAAGTTTCCTCTCTCATGAATGAGTCTTTTCTCAGACTGGCACGGGGGGCATAGGGGCACAGAGCTGGCGGCACAAGCTCCGCTCGACGTAATGTGGCATGAGTTTCTGGTCGGCCATCAAAGGGACAGCAGCTCAGTGTGTGAAGTGAGACAGGATGAGCTCAGCCCTGATGAGAGAGAAACAGTAACGGAAACTGCTACAGATTCCCACTGCATTCCTCTCCTACAATGTGCCTCCTTTACTGTGGAGAAAGTGTTTCTGCTTATCAACTCTGTAATCAGAGAGGTGTGTGTATGTTTTTTTGTTTTCATATGTTTTCAAGACAAAATGCCCTGATTTTGTAGGAAAATCAGAGTAAAATAGGAGAAACAAATGGTCCATCCAAATGGTGCTGACTTTGTGTTTTTTTATTATTTTTTAAAGAGTAAATGTTTTTCAAGCTTTTTTTTTTCTAAACTAAAAAAGTAAAAGCTTTTCAGGGTTAGTGAGGTTAGAGTTTGGGGTAATGTTTAGGATTAGGCTTAGAAAACTTTAATAATATGAGTACATATACATAAAAAGGTGAATTTACAAGAGAAAGGAAAAAATGTTCTTTTAAATTTTCTTATGTTTAAATGTAAACCATTTAAATTGCATCTGTAATTTTCGTTTGATGTAGAAAAATAAAAATGGTTGGTTTATGGTTTTGATATGACCTCCACAATATACAGTTCTGTGCAAGTCTTATGCAACTAAATCATTTATCTCTACAGAGTATTTTCACCCTCCAAAAACATTAAAATAAATGCAAATAAACATTAATGTAAAAAAGTTTGCATTAATGTTAAAAGTAACAAAATTTTGTTTCAAAAATATAGTTCATATTTTATGAGCTAGTTGGAACAGCTCAGGTTTGGTTCCTGATTTCTCCTTGATGCCCCCAGCCATCACATTGATTAGTTAAATTCTATCAGCAGCACACCTGATTTAATTTAATGAAAGAGTGATTAGATAAACCAGGTATTAGATGATAATTACAAATAATATTGGGCTTCCATGAGGAGAGATATGGAAATGGTCAAGTAACCGCAGTGACATACATAAAATCTCTACTCATTGTATTAATGTTAATTATATTTATTCTAATATTAGTGTTTTATAGAAAAATAAACACTAACTACCCAGTTAAATAGCTTTTACATATAATTTCCCCAGGTGCCTGAATCTTTTTCACTATCTATATGTTAAATGTAATAACATATATAACATATACTGTATATGACCCCATGTCCTGACATTGTATGAAAACAATCGTGTGTGTGTTTTTACACTCTCTCCTCTCAGGGTAAGCGGGTCTTTGGCAGTCAGGCATAAGCCAGGATGGTTATGCGTGTCACATGGTGATCTCTCTTCCATTCTCTAAATGTTATTGTTTTCTTTCAGGCCAAATTCCTGAGCTTACACTTCTCTGTAGCCAGTAAGTCTTCCATAATATTTGGTTGGTACTACACAGTGCAGGTTTTCCAGGTAAAAATAATACAGAGCAAGTGGGATCATGGCTCTCAATTTACTGAGGTTAAGTGGGCTGCTAGATATCATGTCCAGGTTGACATTCACGCAAACTTTTAAATTGTGAATTTTACTAAAAAGATATAAGGTACTTAATTCAGTTATTTTTTTGCTTTGCTTTACATTAATCTATAGTACATTCCTAGTACAGTGCAGCAAATTATTTAAGTAGAATTAAGTCATTGACATGGCATGTATTTTTTCAGTTTAATTAATACATTACATATATCACATTATTCAGCAATATTTCTTTTACATGAAACAATTTTCAGTGCACCCCTATAAAATTCATTTTAGTTTCCTTTTGCTTTCCAGAATCTAAGAATGTTAGGTGGTGCAACTGCCAACCCATGTATATTGACCAAGTAAACTATGTTGCAAAATAAGGAAACTTTAAAAGTAATCAATTCACTGAAAAACCTTTGTCCATAAGTTCTTATTTCCTCAAATGTCAGACAGCACAACTAAAAACAAAGGGCTTTCACAAATGTTTGGGGAAAAATGTCATTTTTGAGTCCTGGTTAGAATGGTTCAGTTCACCATGTCAGGTGGTCTGACCTCAGGAAAACCATGAAAATATGTAATTATTACAATAATGTGTATTTATTTGAAATTGTGTAAGTATAGACTCAAGTTCAAGGACAAAGGTTTCTATGACTGTAGATGCCTGTTAGATTTGACATTAGTCTGAAAAGTTAGGTGGCACAGCCAGTAGTGGTCAAATGGTACAACCAGACCGGCACAGTTTTAATAAACTAGGCAATTAAAAGCTTTGATAACACTAACTATATTTAACCTGTAAATATAAATCCAAATATGTACGCTAATATAAAAATGCACATCATGTCCTTTTTAGTAAGATTTTTGAAAACGTTATTTGTCATTGACCCATTTACATTATTGCATAATTACATAGTTGCTACACTTGACTGAGTACAGTGATTGACTGACACATTTCTGTTTGTTTCAAATAACAAAGACATAGCAAACATGTTAAGGATTATTTATTCTGCAAAATAAGACAGTGTATGTGCCTCAATAACACTTCAAATCCTGTCTGTTGATCTGAGCAGAATTTTCTAATTGGTATCGACTGAAAATTTGAAATCTGCACTTTCAACCAATTTCTTAGTTTGTTTCAGTGAGCTACAAGTGAGAAATAATTAATATATTACCACATGCCTTTGTTATCATTGTGGATAACTGACTTCTAAGGCCTAATTTCCTTATTGAACCATCTTAAACACAAAAACACAGTACCAAATGTAGCTGATGCTGGCTATGGTTATTTTCAGTATGCTCTTTTTCATTTTGCTTGCAGTTTGAGGAATGTAGGCAAGTATGCAGATCATCTTGTAAAGATGAATTGCATGCAGCTGTTTGAGAAAAGACGAAGCTGCTTTTTGTGTCTGGACTTCCAGACACGGTAGCAAAGAAGAGTTAAGAGCTTTTCCGGTTCTTTCTTCCTTCCTTACCTTCCCTCTCCCTCTCCATCTTTCTGTCTGTGGGCCAACACCTGGACAGACTCTGCAGGAAGGCGTGTTGAGTCAAATATCTGCTGCTGTCAAGCTGTAAATTAAAACGAGGTGCAATTTCCTCGAGTCTAATTAGCTCTAAATTGGTAGTGTGTGTTGGTCCAGTTTGCCCCGGGGCAGAGCGAGGTGGCACTGAAGTGTTGAAATGAACATGTCAAAGGATGTCTGTATTAGGAGGAGTGAGGGGGGCCTACGGTGTAGAGGAGAATGAGGTGCTTTTCACAAAATAAGCAGCTTTTCAGGCACACTGATGTTTGACTTTGACAAAGTTGTGGTGTGGGTGTGCTTTAACTTCAGGTTTCATGATATCAAAGGAGGGAGCAAAGAAACAAGTGATTGGGTTGCATGCTTCTACAAGCTGCATGCTCCTACATTGAAGGTATGCTGTATGGTGTTCAACAATACAAACAGAGATGTGCAGATTCATACTGGTGTTCAACAGTACAGACATTACAGCTCGGCAGATTCATACTGGTGTTCAACAGTACAGACATTACAGCTCGGCAGATACATATTGGTGTTCAACAGTACAGATATTAGAGTTGGGAAGATTCATACTGGTGTTTAACAGTACAGACATTACAGCTTGGCAGATGCATGCTGGCATTCAACAGTACAGACATTAGAGATGAGCAGATTCATAATGGCTTTCAACAATATAGACAGTAGAGATGGACATATTCATACTGACATATGAATAGTTTGGATCCAGATGTTTCATTTATAAACTGATTATTTCTCTCTGCCATCTTCTTCTGCTCCACTTATACCAGGGGTGTCCAATCTTATCTGCAAAGGGCCGTTGTGGCTGGTACTGGGACACTAGCCTTGGTACTGCTTGCTATGGGATTGAAATGAAAATCAGTATTATTGCCCATCCTCAACACAGAGAGTGAGCAGGTGAGTGTGTGCACGTTTAATACAGTGTATGATTTGGACTGGTTTGGGAATGAAAAGCAGCTGTAAGACATTCCTTAACTATTTTTCATTCTATAAAAGGAGCAGAGAAAATGTGAAAATGAAAACAGGAGAGTTATGAGCAGAGAGGCTGAAAGTGGACCTCCACCCTAAATCTCTCTCTCTCTCTCTCTCTCTCTCTCGCTCTCGCTCTCTCGCTCTCGCTCTCTCTCTCTCTGAGCAAGACTTGAGCATATGTAGTCAGTGGGTGATTGTAATGGTAAAGAAATAGCAATGTGATCTGCTGTCGAAAGCCTGTGTTTTGAGGAATGTGCTAAATGGCTGCCCAGCTGTACCTAGCTGTAACTCAGCACTCTTTCCACTAACACGCTCGACTAGCATTTACTCTATGCTTATCTGACCCCTCTGAGTCTCACTTTCTAACTGTTACCTTTTACTACTCTTCTGTTTTTTTGTGTCTGAGCTAGTCCATTGCCCTCTGTATGGCTAGGGCAAGGAGAAGCTTAGGGGTGTTTATTGGATTCTGGTGTTGTCCAGACTCTCTTGAAAGAGGAGACGTAAAGCCCATAATCCATTTACGTTGACCTTTCTCCCTCACCCTTCACTGCCAATGCTAACACACAGGTCTGAGGGATAGGCGTGTGTTTATTGATTGGACAGAGTGCTTGTATGAATGTTTGATCAGGTCCAACAGGGATCTTCTGCCTAGTGACAAGGTCTCCTTCTCCTTGCTTCACTGTCCATCATTGATTTCAGTGTAACACAAATGATAACAATAATTTCAATATAATAATATCTAGTATCGGGTGAGACAGTGTTTAACCAGGACTGTTAGAGCTAGACCTTTAGTTTGGTGCATGAATGCAAAAAAAGAGCAAAAATACCTCTACGAAAATGATAGTTTCAGCTAGTGCTCCTATGTGATTTCTAAGAGTATGTTAGCACTGAACTAACGCTGATGCACATGAACAATTTTTTGGTCTTTCAGAATTAAACACAAACATTAAAAACTTGTTAATGACATTCCATGTGTTTATTTGAAGCTTTCAAAGGACATTAAGATATATTTTACCTTGTATGTAGCAGGTTTACAGTGACTCTTTCGGTACAGAGTGCTATCATGAAGATGTCACCATTTTCCTTTTCTGACAACTGACTGAAACATGGTTAGACTATAGCTCATATTTATAGTCAGTGATCTTGATCTTCCAGAAGCCTAGACGATTCTTCTCACAAAATTGGTTCCACCCATTCTAAATTGGAATGTGATTTGTTGATTCCACCATCATTTTCTTATGTTGATCTAACATTAGGCCTTCAGTTCAGCTCCTAAATATCTTAAGCCCTTCAGCTCACTTAGAACTCATCTATTTAAATATCACAGGGGAAAAAAATCCTGTGTGGACAATATTGCATTTTACATTTGCATATTAACCTTTCTGTTTCCACCTGAAACGTAACAATGACAGAGTATTACAATAATATTTACTATAACAACCATGCTGATTCTACCAAAAATGACAGAAAAAGTTCCCAGACATCATAAAGCCTTTTCTGAAGGCCTAAAAGGCCCTGAGGGTTCCCCACTGAGGGAAAAATAATAACTTCTAATAAATATTTCTTAGTACTGAAAATTCATCAACTCAAAACATACTCGTATTAGAAGACATTTGGCAGTTGCTGAATTAATAAATGTCTGAAATATGGACAATATAACATGACTTCAAAGCGATCTGGTTGCTTTCCCTGCACTTTTCTGGTATTCAGCTCAGCCCATACCACTACATTAGTAAATTACCACTTTATTACAGCTTAATGTACAGTTGACTGTAGAACTCATTAATATGTTTGAAAATAATACACATTTTGTGAAGGAATTCAGCTGCTCAATGACTTGTGTTGCGTGCTTTGGGTCTGTGGGTTTCCTGTTCTTTTCTAAACACAATAAAACATCAGAACTGTCGCAGTAGATGTGGTAGATAGAGATTAACTTTGTGATTCAGTAGTACAGTGGTCATTATTTCTGATACAAAACATCCTAGATCAATTTCATGTGCATGTTTTCTAGTAGATTTTCTTCAATTTGTATGCATATGCACACTATATCTATATGTAACAATGCAGTACATTGTCATCAGTCACTTCACCTGAAATACTTTAATTTTATCGTGTAATTGGCTTTGATAGCTGTGGTGACATTGTGCCATTATCATTTTACTCCTGCTCAGCCTCTGATAAGGGGCCTTTGTCTACAGTTTGACCTGCTATTCATCTTCAGGGTATTATACCTGTGGGAGCATCAGCTAAGCCTATTGTCCTTTATCGATTTTGCCTCCAAACAATGCACATGCATCTGCTTACGTTCAGTCTCTGTCTCTGCCTCTGCCAATACAACACTGACGCAATACACCTGTGTTTATAGGGTTGGAGAAACCTATAGCCTACTATAAAAGATCAACACACAGCCTATAGGCCGTATGTGTGGTAAGTTTCACATTTATTTAGCAGCTGACTGTTATAATTGACACAATAATGACTGACATGGCACTGAACCCATCACTGCATAAACTAAGAGATGCTTAATCCCAGGCTTGTTACATACTAAGACTTATGATTTAGTAATTACAGGGACTTCAATGCAACCTGGTTGAGCTATTTTTTGGTTTTAGAAGTGTCTAATAAATTGCTGTTGTCAGAAGAAAACCTTGTATCTCCAAAATGATAACTTTACAGGGAAAGGAAAAACCTACTTTACTTTTAATGTAAGTCAACGGAACCAGACTTTTTCCAAGTTGTTTTGGGCTGTTTCTTTTGGGCTATTCTTTATGAAATTTACACACAGTTTAAAGGGCAACGGGCATTTTCAAATTATGGCAAAGACTGAAAAACAACAAAAATGGAGATACAAGGTTTTCTTCCGACAGCAGCGAAAAGCTTATTTAGTATGGCCATGTAAGGGGTTAAACTGTATTTTTGGGAACTGTGTAGACGCAGACTATCTTGAACATAATCTGAGGATTTTTTCTTTTTATTCTATTCATAGCAAAAAAGATTTGTACTCTTACTCCATTTTAGGGGTCACCAGTCTTTATCAGTCTTTCACTTGTTTAATCATTTGGTGTAATAATTTTTCAGTCTTCAAACAGTTGTTTAGTGGTGTGTTTAGTATATGAGGTGCTGCCTGGAAAACCTGCAGCCACACCAACCCTTTGTGGATAAAACTGGTGACCCCTGATCTACTATACTTCTATATGGGAAGTACTGTATGGGACAAGGCTTTATGCTTATTTAAAAACTTTTTAACAAACCTAATTTAACACACCTAATTCAGTTAATTAAGACTTCAGGAGCATGTCAGTGTGCATACTATTTAAAGCTATATGTAAGCCTATAGCTTATGACTTACAGATAGGTAGATACAGTACTGCAGACAAGTCAAACATTTTTAGCATCAAGAAAAAAAGCAGAAAACCTGTATTTAGCAGACAATCACACAAAAGCTTCAACAACTAAAGAAATAATAGCAGTTTTTTCAGTATTTAGTGTGTCCATGTTTTGCTTTTATTACAGCTTTAATTCTTTTTGGGAGACTTGTTTTCATTAAAAAAAATGCACAGGGATGTTTTTCCACACCTCCAAAGTTCCGTCTTAGAAATTGGTTGCATTTTCTGCTTCTCACACCAGCAGCTTCTTTTTGTCTGTCTTTTTCTCAGTAATGGCTTCTTGACAGCTACACATCCTTTCAGACTCATAGCGTTAAGTTGTCTTCTCGCAGTGGAAGAATGGACAGAAACACCTGTGAATTTTTTCTGATATAAAACAAGAGTGGAGCTTGAGTTTCTCCTCTCTCTCAAAGATAAAACTACTGTTTGACAGTTTAGTTGTGGTCTACTGGGTCTTGCATGGTTGTTAGAAGTCCAGTTCGGTCTTTTTAATATTTTTTTCTGGAAGAATTTTGCAAGAGGATTACCTTCAGAGACAGCTAGATAGACAGACAAGACAGATTGATACCTTCAATGTCACAAAAGAACTCGTTAAACATTTTACAAGATCAAGATTACCAGTCTCAGTCTACTACTCTACTATTACTCTGACTGGACAATAATTGCTATATAATAGTGCTGAACACTTTCCAAGATCCAGCTGTTTATATCAGCAGTCGAAGTCTCTTTGAGGAGAAATCAGTTTTCTTGTACTTTCTCTACTTTACATTAACTAATTGAACGTATCAGCTGTTTATGAATCTACATGAGTTGGCTGAGGACTGTTGGGGCAGGGAAACAGTAAACAATGCAATGCTGTATCCCTTCAGGACTGGGAGTGGTGAACACTGCCATAGATTGATTTCACCTCCGAGCTGCAGTGTCATAAAACTTCTCCAGCGGTCATAAATCTTGAGAGTCTGGCTTGTGTTCTCCACATACAGATCCACAGTGAGGTTGGTTCTAGTGTTGCTTCTTTATTAGAACATATTACCTTTTAAAACAGTGCTCATCTCTCTGTGGAGGGATTATAGAGCCCTCATTCACACCTAACGTTCTATGGCATATGTCCACCTCCATCAAAGTCCAAACTAGTGATCAAAGCCTACCAGGCAGCCTTTCTCCATGCTGCTTAATAAGATTTTAATGAGAAGGCCAGCCCACCCCCTGTTTCTGCCTAATAGTTATCTCCTCTCATTTGCCTTTAATCAGCCTTCTTTCTTACAGATTTTTAGTGTCACCTTCATTTACCAGGTTGTTTTCTTTCGGCAAATTGCACAAAGATGTACTTATGTGGTTTTGGGAGTTAAAATAATGTCCTTTTAAATGGTACATTTCAGTGAACCTCTACAGTCTTAATAAAAAGTCAAGTTTCCTCAGTGGTTCTTGGCTTGGATGTGTGGTTCTAAGAAAAACCTTCACTTGGTATAGCACTTTACGTTCTGTAGGTTTTGGACATATGGTTCTGGATAAAAAAAACTGATATAGAACCTTTACATTATGTAAGGCTTTTACATATGGTTCTATGCAAAATTTTCAACTTGAATAACACCTTTACATTAAGTAGGGCTTGGACTTATGGTTCTAGGAAAAATGTTCAATTGGTATAGACCCTTTACATTATGTAGGACTTGGACATATGGTTCTGGATTAAAAAACTTTCATACGGAACCTTTACATTATATACAGCTTTTACATATGGTTCTAGACAAAATCTTCAACTGGAATAAAGCCTTTATGTTAAGTAGGGCTTGGACATATGGTTCTTGGAAAAATGTTCAATTAGTACAGAACCTTTATATTATGTAGGGCTTGGACATATGTTTCTAGGAGAAATGTTTAATTGGTATAGAACCTTTACATTATGTAGGACTTGGACATATGGTTCTAGGAAAAATGTTTAATTGGTATAGAACCTTCACATTAAGTGAGGCTTTAACATATGGTTCTCGGCAAAATCTTCATCTGAAATAAAGGCTTTATATTAAGTATGGCTAGGAAAATGGTTCTAGGAAAAATTATCAGTTACTATAGAACCTTTACATTATGTAGGGCTTGGACATACGGTTGTAGGAGAAACCTTCCATTTATATAGAACCTTTACATCATATAGGGACTTGAACATATGGTTCTGGATTAAAAAAAAGATATAGAACCTTTACATTATATAAGACTTGGAAATATGGTTCTAGGCAAAATGTTTAACTGGAATAACACCTTCATATTAAGTAGGACTTGGACATATGGTTCTAGGAAAAATGTTCAATTGGTATAGAACCTTTACATTAAGGGAGGTTTGTGAAACTTTTAAAAGCTTCTTCACTCTCACATCACACTTACAAAACTAGTTATTTAAAGATCCATTCTTTGATGGGTTCTTAAGTAAACCAAAAATTCACTCCAGTAAACCCTTTTTGGGACGTTTGCCTAGTTTCAGGTGGGATAAAGTGATAAAGTGTGTTTACTGGTGCAGTGTTGAGCAGTGTCGGTTTGAGAAGGTTGAGCGCCTGTAAATGAGACAGAAGGGCGCTTGTAACATCCAGCTTTCACCCCCGTGGGCACTTTCACTTAAAGGGGGAAGAGGGAGGCCAGAGGAACGGGCCTTCTGGCTTTGGTGAAGTTTATTGTTATGTCTACTTTTGGAGGTGTAACCTTACATGCTGGGCAATGGGCAACGTTCAGTCACTCCCTCTTTCCCTCCTGCTCACGCGTGCCCTCATTTTCTCATACTCTCGGGTTATTTGGTTAACTGATCCAAGGTCTAGTCTGAAGATGTCCGATAGTTCAATACAACAGAAGGTGGCATGCTTTGAAAAACAGCATCATGTTCTCACCTCCTTGACATTTCAGTATTGTTTTGTGTTTCTGCTGCCGCAAACTTGTACTACTCCAAACGAGATGTTAATTGGGATGCTTTTGTTAACTTTTGGGCCTGTTAATGAAGGTTTTAATCTAAAGTTATGATTTCCATTTTGCTACACTGTTCAAATGTAACTGTGTCATTCCTCAGTATATGGCATGGTGAGTTATGCAATGAATTACATTCACAACATGAGTTACATTCTTCTGGGGTCGAGAACTAAGAGAAATGAGAAAACGGTAACTGACATTTGTTTTTCTTTCCACAAAACAACTGTATGCACAACAGTAAATGAAAAGCTTCATGGCAGAACATCCATTTGTAACAAGTATGGACATAAAGTTTCTGAAAAGAATAACAGCTCACATATGATAGAAGACATTTTTATTTCTCTAATAAAGTAGTATTAATCATAATATAGCATTGAAATTTCTTGTATGTGTAGTTTATAAGCCCACTCCCAGCAATGAATATCATGAAAAGACCGAAAATTCTTGGAAGTGCTCTGTAGTGTGTTTAAGAATGAAACCCTTCAGTGTTATCATAATAAAATATCTCACTCTTTCCTTACAAACAAAATGTGGGATTTACTGAAAGTTTAGAACACATCTGACAGAATTTCCCCTCATGTTTTATTGATCTACAAGTGAAAAATAGTTTCTGTACAATTACATCATGCTTTGATTCTCACAGGTGATAGGTGCAACTTCTACAGGTTAAGCTTCTGACATGATTAGTCTTAGCAGGTTCATCTGGTGCAGTGATCAAAAATGGATGTGATCTCACTCTTGTTTTTGCTCGGCTCTCAACGTCTGTACGTTACAAACACCGGTGACATGGCTAACGTTAAAATAAAAAGCTTCAGTTCTTCTGTGGCTGTATGAAGCTCTTTTGAAGGGCAGAGCGTGTATGTCATTGTTTGTGTTTTGACGTAAGGTGGTCCTGCATAAATAAAGTGACTGATTGATGGATTTCAGGAGGCTGCGGTCTACATGTGGACGGGACACAGAAAGTGCTGCTATTCAAAAATGTTTGAACTTTCTAGTTTATGTAAGTATAGGCTGAAAACTGCTGACATTCCTCTTTGTGCCCAGCCTCTAATAGAGCCAAAGCTGTGGGAGAGAATTCAAACGAGACATACATGTGTTATTGTACCTTAAAAGTGTTATTGAACAGAGCTGTTTTAACAGGGAAATTTATTCAGTTACATTAAGGAAGAAATCAGAACTGTACATTTGAATTGCTGTGCATGCTCTGTTAAAGGTGGTTCTCCTGCTTTGGGATTTTGCCCAAAATGGCAATGTATAGTTGGTTTGAGTTCATGCGTTTGCTTAAAGGAATATGCCAGTCTTAGAGTATAATTGTCAATAGGGATGAGAGTGAGCTCCTGGGTGACATTTGGCCATTGGGAGTGAGTCCTTCATAGGCTATTTCGCCGGTCTCTGCCACTTTGGAATTACTGTTCAAAAGTTTGGAAGAACTATTTTCAATACGATAAAAAAGATTTTGCATATAAAATGATCGTAAGATGTGAGTGCTGTGCTTCACAGGTTTCAGATAATTAGTAGGAAGCTAGGAAGCTGTACATAAAATTGAAAAAAAATACCAGTTGAACAAATTGAAGAATGAAGAAGTACCAGTTACTACTTAATAACCCCTTATTCACAGATTTCCTGAAATATTAAAAAAAAAAGAAAAAAGAAAAAAAAATCTTTTGGTGAATAGTTTGTGATCTTTAGGTCCATGCTGTATAAGTTATTATTATTTATAAAATGAAAGAATTTAATATTGCAAGTGATTCCAAACTTTTGAACAGTATCTAATTGTCCCTATTATAATATTGAGAGTCTACTGAGAGGATATTTGGCATTGAGAAGTTTATTGTTTAGTCAGCATAAAATGCAAACAGTCAGTAAAATGAGAAAGATCTGCTGAATTTATGAAAATTATGATTCAGTGTGAAACAGCTTGCAGAGTGGGCTGTTGTAACTCAGTGTAATAACACTGACTACAACTCCTAAAGCTACTTTCACCTACATCTGTTACATGATTAAACGTTAAGTTGTTCTGAGTAAGAGCATCTGCCAAACTATGCTTAAACATAAACAGAAAGTGCTGCTGTTTATTCTTAACAATAAAAGTGCCATAAAGGATTCTTTGAGGCAATCCACTAGAAGTAACTTTTGGTTCCTTAAAGAACCTTGCAGTGGATGGTTCTTCACAGAATCATTTTGGGAATTAAAATTGCGAGTGTGAAGAACCTGTTTAAAGCTTAAGGAATTTCCACAGAATGTGAGCTTTCTGTAACATTTTTTTTCCTGAACCATGCAATCGTATGCAAAAGTTTGGGTGGCCCTGTTGAAAATAATTACACATCCTCCCACAAACGTCTGCACATTTTAATGCACAATTACTGCTTATTTGCTGAATTTAACAGATGGCCGGGGGGGGCATGAAATGTGGCCTGTGCTAAAGTTATGGAACGTTTTATTTTTTATGTTTCATTTTTCCAATGTGTTGATTACAGCAAATAAATTGAAATTGTGCACTAGAAGAGAGAATGCATTATTTTCAATCAACAAAGCATTATTTGACCAGGGGTGTTAAAACTTTTGCATATGACTGTAGGTCCAAACCAAGAACCATTTAGGAGTGTTTATTTTTAAGAATGTATCTCTACAACCTTCCTGATGAAAGTGCTTTAGGGTTAATTTACTGACTTGAATCCGCTGAAATAAGCTCAGGATTGAAGAGAAATGTTCAAGCAGTGCTGAGTCTGTGTTGGTGCTTTAAAACAGAGACACCTCTGTAATCCTCTGTTCCACTGACCTCCTGCTGTCCCTCTGACCATTTTCTCTCCATTTTCCTTGGTTGAGCTCAGGCCATTGCTGTGTGTGTGTGTGTGTGTGTGTGTGTAAGGTGATTAGCTCTGACTGCAGTGGGTTAATGGCCTGCTTTTGTGTGGAACT
This sequence comes from Colossoma macropomum, assembly GCF_904425465.1. Lineage (NCBI taxonomy): Eukaryota > Metazoa > Chordata > Actinopteri > Characiformes > Serrasalmidae > Colossoma > Colossoma macropomum. The sequence continues at coordinate 19,934,288 of NW_023494798.1, forward strand.
GAAGGTCTGATCTGGGTTCTGCTAATCCTGCTCCACAGCTGCGAAATACTCTTTCCTGGAGTGTTTTTTTTTAAATACAGAACTTCTCAGCCTCACACATTTACAGTGTGGTCGCTTCTTATATGGAACTTTAGCTCCATTTTATTAGCCTTATTAGTAATCTGGATTTAGATTTAGTAAAGCCAGGGAATAGTGGAGACAGTGCTAAAAAGAGCAGGCGTTTAACGTGTGGTAGGCAGGATTTACAGACGCGTTGGAGTTCTGCTAATGTGGAATTTGTTCTTGTGGGTTAGTCACATCATTTCCTTTACATGCTTAACAAATAGGGCTGACTAACAGGGTTCTTTGGAGAAATGTCAGGGTTCTGTGGTACAGTGTAAAGCACTCTTAGCCAAAAGGGTTCTGTATAATACTAAAATGGGCTCATTCACTCAAACAGTAAGAATAAACAAATTAAACAGTTACAATAGTGGGACCCTTTTGGTGCTATTTAAAAGTTTTTTGAAGAACTTTAAGCCCTTTAAGAACCACTTTTTAAGGGTATATAATAAACATTTTTGGTGCTATAGAGAGACATTTCTGTTTACAGGACTGTATATAAGTGATTCTCCATCATAGATATTTGCCTTTTGCAAAAGATCCCTCGGAGAACCTTTAATTAAGGGAGTATATAAAGTGTGTAGTGCTATAAGAGTAGTAGAATATCTACTCAGCATGATTTAAGATGTGAAAGATCTAATTATTTTTTTGTAAAGCAAAAACCATAAAGCCAGTTTCCTCTTTGACATGTGTATCTCTCCTGAAGGGAAGAACGACTGAAATATTCATAAATGATAATGTATTCATGTAGGTGGCAAAAGAGTGAAGCATAAGCACGGCCCAGAACGTACTTCGCCAGGTAGTTATAGCACAGGCATTCTCTACATAATTCAGAGCTAAAGCACGCCATCTTCATTCATATTATAATTAGGCAGTCCATGTCGTGGACATTGCCAATTTATTCAGCATGCTTATGCGCCCTTTTCTATTCATATGTTTGACAGGCTGATCATTTTCACTGAGAAGTGGCTGTACACAGGCAATTAGTCTCTGTCTGGACAAAACCATGTATCTCCATTTTTAATGTATTATTATTTTAGTTTATTATTTACTTGTTTTGTTTTTGGGGGAATGTTTTTCTATCATTGGAAAACACCACCTGCCTTTTATATTGTGAAAAATTCATGATGAATGGACCAATAGAAATGGCCCAAAATTAGTTAGGAAAAAAAATCCATAAAAAAAAATTATTAACTGCCATCTAGCCAACTTCAATACAACTAAATTGTTAACAACTAAAATTTCCCACCCGTTACTGTTAACCAAAGGAAAAACAAAACTTTATTTAAATATTAAGCACAACAAACAATTGCTTATCTCACAATTTGGCTAACTGTTTAGTTACTATAGCAATTGACAGAATATCACAGTGGGAAAAGGCCAACTACTAGTACTTGCTGACTAGGTAAGTAGTCTATGGGAACTGGCACAGCTCAGCTTAGTTCTTACCATAATGAGAAACAGTGGAGCAAGCAACTGCTGGTATTCCAAGTACCCCGGCCCCTCTTAGCTACATCCCCTGTGTAGATAATAGGTGAACTTCTGAAGTTAAAATTGTCTACATTATTTGAACACAGCTGCTGGACCAACAGAAATGCTCCAAAATTGCTTAGAATAAAATATCTTTACATTAACTTGCATTAGAACTAAAGAAGATGTTTGCCTTGTTCTGTAAAATTACCATTTTGGAGACGCTTGTTTTTTACGGACAGCGACATTATGCTTATCTGAAATCTGTGAAAAGAAAATGCTTAATATATATTGTCAAATAATATTGCATCTTGCATTTGAGTAGTCTTTAATGTGAGATCATGTGTAGTTTATAAAGCTCTAGGTTAAAGTTGGTTACAGTGCAGTTTATACTGTAACTGTAGACTTCTGCTACTGAATACAACAGTGAGTCCGCCATTTTGCTCTTTTAAGGATTTATGAGAACAGAGAGAAGGAACACAACAGAAATCAGATCTGGAGAGAGGAAATAAGAGCACTCCTACACGGATAATTTTATAGGGTAAGACTACTTCATTGTTGTACTCGAAATGACGAGCCTACTTGTTATGCTGTAATGAAATACAGGAGCAAATTGGAAAATCACATCAACGTGTTTCTGAGGTTTCAAAGCTACTTCTGACATATATGTATGTAAATAATATGTAAAGTGCCTGTAAAATTGTTGTCAGATTTTGACCACATGGATGCTCTTTACTAGTTATATGCCAAAGGTCAGGGCATTACATTTCTGAGCGACTGACTCACCGGGTTAACTTTCACTGTGATTTTGTGTACCCGTTTGCACTCTGGAGAGGGTGGGCCCTCCACAGCCTGACAGGCAGGCAAGCATATTGCCCTGAGTAATTTATTCATAACTTTGTGGTTTTTTGCTTTATTTTGCCATCCATTTTTTATTACAAGAGAGAAAGTGACTCACAGTGTGTGGTGTATATGTTCATTAATACTGCATACCGGGCCCGGCCTGGCTTCTGCGGAGAAAGTTTATTGGAGGAGTAATTGTTCCTTGTTGATGTTGCCACCACCCTAAAGGCAGTGGCTGGTCCCTGGAGTATGAGGGCTCAATCTCAAGTTGTGTTATATTCTTTATACTCCTGCTTTTCATAGGACTCTGCTGGGGGTGGGCAATACAAATATTCACAATATTATTTTAATCTTTAGACAATGCCTATTTTAAAATTAACAATTTAAAATACAAATAAGTACATTTAAAAATTTTACATTTTTAAATAAGAAATGGCTCTGATTCATGTTTAACTTTTCTAGGAGACAAGGCATTTTGGGGCTTATATAATGGTTTAGTGTCTGGATAGGTGAGTATGCTGCTTTCTAAGGGATCCCCATCCCAATATATGTGCATCCACATACTGCAGATGCATATTTATGCAATTTTAAACTTTTTTATTTAAAATTGTCATTTACCATTTAGAAATTACTTATAGTTCACAAAACACACAAACATAGAGATATATTTTGGTGTCTGGTTTAAATCTGGATGTCAGAAGCTGATTTGTTGCACTGAAGCATGGCTGTTGGCATTACTGTCATACGAAGACCCAACCTTCAATTCTAAATACATGCTTACTTAATTCCTATATTATTGCCATACAGTGCCTGCTTGCTAACTAGCTGGCATAATATTATCAAGTTTTAGGCCGACAGCAGAAGGAAAGGTGACACATAAAGGTGCACTTGTTAAGCAACTCGTGATTGGATTAGTCTTTACTGTCTGCGGCTATGGACGAATATTTCATTATTTTATGTTTAAATCTGTCACTTCAGAAGGAGGTACAGTACTGTGCAAATGTCAGAAACAACCTTTCATTTATTTAATTTCCAGTTAAAATGGCCTTTAGGTACAAGTTATTATTCATTTTTCAATAGGTATTTCTGAGGAGATTTTAAATGAAATAACAAAGGTGAAAGTCAAAGGAAAATAAGTGAAAAGAGTTTCCAAAAATGTAGTTAAAAATAGTTTAAAATATGGAGAAAACATAACATCTGTGCAAGACCATTAGATGAACAGCATTAAAGCTTTGATATTTGAGAGTGAGGAGAAAATCAAGCTCCACTCTTGCTTCAAAATCCACAGGTGTTTCTGTCCGTCCTTCCACTGTGAGAAGACACTCAACACTATGGGTCTGAAAGGATGTGTAGCTGTCAAGAAGCTGTTACTGAGAAAAGGAAATTGAATTTGCAAATTAAATGAAGAAACTGTTAGAATAGTGGAATGACCACCCAGACATTATTGAATGTGTTTGTATTACTTGGCCTGTGAGAAGCAGATAACATAACCAACAACTAAGACTGAACTTTGGAGGTGTGGAAAAATATGCTTTTTTGAAAAACTGAAAATGTTTCTCCCAAAAAGAATGGAAACTGTAGTAAAGGCAGAGTGGACACAGTTAATACAGAGTTTTTTTATTATTATGTTTAGCTAATGAGGCTTCTGTGTAATTTTCTGTCACATCTGTTTTCTTCTTCATTTCCTGACACTAAAAAATAAATAAATTAATAATAACGTAATCTCAGTTTTGACTGGAATAAATGAAACTAAATACTACTTAAATAAATGAAAGCAGCTTATGACTTTTCCACAGTACTCTGAGACTGATTTACCATAAGCCCACCAAAGTAATGAAATATTCATCCATAACTGAGGACAGCAAAGACTTCACACCCTTACTTATGCATACTACCAGATACACCATACTTGCATATATGCACCACTAGCCTAGTGGCTTATCATGGTGTCGACAATACGTTAAAGTCCCTTTAATGTGAAAATGACATTATTCCAGTATTCAACAATCAAAATTAAACTAAGCATTGCATAGTGTTTTCTCTCATTGATATTAAATATGGTGGATTAATGTTAGCATCTCATTATTTGAAAAAGATGTTATGATGGATGAAAGTGTACTGAAAATGATTATACTGCTCAGTAAATGCTTCCCTTTTTCTTGGAATACCCAAAGGATGTGGCCAAAATTATGGTGAAGCAGAGGAAAGCTACAGGCCCTTATCTCTGCTAAATCCACACTAGTTTCCCTTTGAGGATGGCTTCTGCCTCCACAGCTGGGTTCCATCAGAGTGGGAAATAACGCTGTGTTCGTGTCTGCAGGAAGGTAGTGCATCTTTCCCTATTGCAGAGAGCAACTCAATATCTGTGGCCACAAGGAGTCTGACGCTGTGCGTCTCACGTTACTGCAGTGAGAGCAGGTAGAGTCATCACTTCTTAATCCATCTCACGTCTACACAATTTCACTGCACGCTCTCCCTTCGGTGATTTAGTGGATCCTTACATTTTGTGCTAGATATGTTTCAATGATGAAAGAAGTCCGTTTGGATAGTTCCGTGATGTTCTTTCCACATGGTTCCTTGTCTCCACCTCTAGAGGATCCTTTGATTTCGTGCTAGATATCTTTTCACAAAGAAGTCCTTAAATGTAGATGGTGTGATGTTCATTCCACACGTTTCCTCTTCTAAACCTCTCCCTCGAGTAGAAGTAGATGTTTGAATGGGCATCAGGCTACTGGCCGACCATTTATGAGCTTATTTTCCCAGAGTGTTTGAGTGGTCCAGAACTTCAGCGCTCCACCCAAACACTCAGCAGCAGGGTGGAGGTCAAGAGGAGGAGAGAACTGCAGGCTTGGGCCAGACTGTGTAAAAAGATGGGGGGGTAGGAGGGCTGTGGAGTAGGGGAAGTGAGTAGGCACTGGACATATGGGTGGGTTTGAGGGTCTCTTTTTGTGTTCATAGCTGTATGGATAGTAGGGGGTATTATGTGTGGGTTGAAAGGGAGGGCCTACATTGTATAAACTGGCTGAGTAAGTGCTGAGTGGGTTCTTCATGCTCTCAGTGGGCACATATTTAACCAAGACCACCTCATACACAGAGCTCAGACCTTTTGGATTGAGGGGCTTGGGACTAGACTCCTCCATGATTTTGCAGAGGTCAAGTGGCAGTTATTTAGTGCAGACCATGCAAAGGTACCATCATATTTTTTTTTACAAAGGTCAAGATTAAAAGAAAAAAGAGTCAATAAAACATTGTCAAAGCACTTTACGCTTAATCCTTACAGTATTTAGTATTTAATCCTTACAGTGTGGTCAGTGTCCTCTGCTTTGGTCAATTATCTTTTACATGCAGAGTGAATTGAGAGAGAGAGAGAGAGAGAGAGAGAGAGAGAGAGAGAGAGATACTCTTCAGCATAAACACCCATGGTAGGATTCTTGGGACTCTAGTATTTTATTAGTTAGCTTCATGTGACTACTGAGGGTATAAAATATGTTGGTTTTGAAAACAAAATTCCGTTTACAAGGCTGTAAAAGTGAAATAAGATGTCACAGTTATATGAAGAGGAGAAGAGAGAAGGAGAGGAGAACATGGAAGAGGAGAAAAGAACAGGAGAGAAGAGGAGGGACCAGGAGAAAAGGAGAGGTTATGAGAGGAGTAAAGAAGAGGAGAACAGAGGAGGACAAGAGATAAAAACAAGAGAAGAGAAAAGATCAAAAGCAGAGAAGAGAGAACAGAAGAAGGAAAGCAAATGACCAGAGAGAACAGAAGAAAGAGAGAAGAAAAGAACATTAGTGAAGAGTAGAAGAAATTTAGAAGAAGAGCAAAAAAGGAGAAAAGCACAGGAGAGTAGAGTAGTAAAGGACAGAAGAGGAGAGATGAAGAGAGGAGAAAAGTCTAGTAGAGGAAAGGATAGGAGAAATGTGTAGGACAGAGGAAGAGGAGAAGAAGAGAAAAGTGGAGAGAAGAAAAGAACAGGAGAGGATAGGAGAGGAGAAAAGAACAGGAGAGGATAGGAGAGGAGAAAAGAACAGGAGCGGAGAAGAGGAGCAAAGAATAGGAGAGGACAAAATAATGGTGGAGAAGATGAGAGAAGAACAGGAGAGGATAGAGGAAGAGATTAGAGGAGAACGGAGGAGGACAGGAGATAAGAACAAGAGAGGAGAACAGAAGGAGAGGAGATAAGAACAAGAGGAGAACAGAATGAGAGGAAATAATAGGAGAGAAGAACAGAAAGGAGAAAAGAACATTAGTGAAGAGTAGAGGAAATCAGACGAAGGAGAAAGGAGACAAGCATATTAGAGTAGAAAAGGACTGAAGAGCAGAGGAGAAAAGAACAGTAAAGAAGAGGATAGGAGAAAAGAATATGAAAGGAGGTGATAGAAGAAGAGGAGATCAGAAAAGAACAGGAAGGGAGAGAAAGACAAAAAGAACAGAAGAGGAAGGGAAATGAGGAGAAAAGAACAGGAGCAAAGGGTAGAGGAAATCAGATGAAGAACATGAGAATAATAGAAAAAAGGAAGAAGAGATGAGGGGAGTAGAGGAGAACAGAAGAGGAGAGGAGTAGTGTAATGTCTCAGCAGATTTGTTTTCTTGTAGTGACCCAAATGACAGTATTTAAGTGCAGTTAAACATCATTATAGACATGAATTCACATGAAGCAGATCAGGTCAGGTTTAGAATCCACATTAAGCAATGGATTACAGGTTAATCCCACTAAACAACAGGTAAAGAAAAAACTACATGCCTGAGTGCTAATGCTCTGAACAGGCCCATTCACACTTCATTCTGCAATACTTGACGAGAGGATTCAGCAGGCTAAAGGAATCAGACAGGGTTACTCTGGAAGGATAATGAGCATTTCTGTTGCCTCAGCCAATCCCACAGTTAAAGCCTTTCCTCCATTCTGAATGTACAAACCCACAGCAGCCTATATTTCCATATCCGTGAGGGGGTTTGGGTGGGATTAGTTCTGGCTCCTCTGCACTCCTCTAAAGGGCTTTATTTACAGCAAGGATGAGCCAGTTAACAAGCCTTCTGAACGCGCACACACACACACACACACACACACACACACATACACATTTTTGTATACAGTGTTGGGATGTAGTGTCATATGTCTCATGTGCATTACATATGTATGTAAGTACACTTAGATTTTCTAAGCCTCTTGACTCTAACCTTCACCTCAGTAACCAAAAAAATGTTTTAGTTTAAAAAAAAAAGTGAAACATATGGCTTTTGTTTAAAAGCACTTTACAGAGTTACAAAGTCAGAAACACTGTGTTGGTCATGCCATTGTAGGCTCACCCTGTTTTCTCTGGTTATAAACAGTGAATATTAATATCAGCATGTCATTTAATCAAAGTAGTGCCCACCAGTTTGTTACTGACCTACTGCTTTATACATAGCACTTTAAAACGTGTATTCACAGTAAATCCACTGAGTTTACCATGGTTAGGTCTTGGTTTACTAGCTTAACGCTAAACATTTTCACTCTGTGTCTCTTGACTCTCGTTACAGTACGACATGTGACTGCTGTTATACTGGAACAAGATTTTTCTTTGGAAATTTCCTCTCTGCTTCTGCTCTGTGGAAATTATTTGCAGCAAGTTGGGAAGTACAGCAAAAGTCAAAAGTATCACCCCCTCTCTCTCTCTCCCTCTCTCTGTCTCTCTTGCTCTTGCTCTCTCACTCTTACTGTTTCTCTTTCTCCATATCTTTTAGCCCCTCTGTCTCCTTCTCTTTTTTCTTTATCATTTCCTGTCATTTTTTCTCTACTTCTCTCTTTCTCTTCTCTCTCCTGCTGTCCTCCCAGTCTATCCCATCATGTCTCTCACTCTTTTTTATCTCTCATTCTCTCTCTGTTTTTTACTCTCTCCTGCTCTCGCCTTTCATCTCTCTGACACACCTTTTTTCTCCTTTTTCTGTCACCCCTCTGTTCCCTCTGTTTCTCTCTCTCTCCCTCTCTTTCTCTCTCCTTCTTTCTTTCTTTTTGCCCTAACTTTCTCTCACTCTTTTTTCTGTCATTCCCTCCTGTCTGTCGCTCTATTTCTCTTATTTCCCGTCCCTCTCCCTATCTCTCTTCCTTCCTCTCTCTGTTTCTCTTAGGCCCTCTCTCCCCTTCTCAGTCTCTCTGTCTTTCACTTTCACTCTTTCTCTTTCCTTTGCTCTCTTAGTCTCTCATACTCTCTCCATCTTTCTCTCATCTCTTTCTCTTCAACTCTCTCTCTCATTATTCTCTCTCATAATCTCTCTCCTCTCTCCCCATTTTTAATATTCTCTCTCTCTCTCTCTCTCTCTCTCTCTCTCTCTCTCTCTCTCTCTCTCTCTCTCTCGCTGAGCTTTAGCCTGCTTTCTAGCTCCATATACTGTACATCACTGTAAGTGAAGCTGACCGGCCCCAGCTGATGCGGAGATAAATCTCCCAGTGCTCGGTCATCTGATCACACTGCAGGCTTTCTGGAAACAGACTTGGGCATGCTGTGTGACGCTGTGCTGAGAGCAGGGCTTTGATATGCCTTATGTAATGCTACTGGCCCAGGGTCACAGGGAAAGATGGCTCTATAGACTGCTTTAGTCAGACTGCTTGGTAGGTGAGCCTCATGGGACATTCTGTTATTGCTTGTAGTTCTTACTGAACAATGATTTATTTGTAGCTTGTAATGCAGGGGCATTAAGGAGGGCTTGATTCAGAGGACAGGTGATGCTGCCTTACTGCTGATCACAGTCAGCGATATGATGCTGAAGTCACACTAATAGTCATTTTTAGACAAAAGGAAATGTGATCAGGCTTAGAAGGCTGCAGTTGGAGCTGAAAATGGAGGATAGGTGAGATAAAGGAAGAAATGTTGAAAGAGAAAACTACTCCACTCTTGCTTTTATGGTAATATTGGTTTTTACAATACTTATATCACAAACAGGCTGAATCATTTTATTGCACAAGTACACTTGCATGCATCAGGATTTTTTGGAGGCACGTGAATAGACAACATGGTCATAACTTGCTATGACGACACAAAGGTCCTGACCTCGGCAGTTTCCAGAGTTTTTTTTTTTGTCACACATCTCATGAGATTCAGTGTGGAAACAGTGATGTCCTGATAATGTGTCAGTCTACTTTGTGGAAAAAGTTGCATCCCAAGACAGCTCAATCAGCAGTGACACGACTGGTTCTCAGCTGACCACAGAGTAGCTGTGGTTCGGTCATAGATTTAACTGCCCGTTATGTTTAGCTCTGCACGAGATGCTTTTCTACTCAGAGCAACATTGATTTCTTATCATGATGCACGTGCATTCTATGGGCTAACGTATAAACATCTATGATATAGATGTGAGAGTTTGTGCAAGAACATGTGACATAAATGGGAGTGTTTATAAGGGTAATTAAAAAATTAAGCTTGTAAAGTACAACCCCCAAAATTTGGTTTTAGTTAGACAACTTCAACAAAATCAGCCTCGCTGAAGCAGCTGCTCTGTTTTTAGTCAAAGAAGATGTATAGTCTCTGGTTTAGGCTACAAGATCTATACCAATCAAATGAGTTATATGTTAGTTCAGTTCTTTGGAGCGAGAAAACATAGATGGAGATTAGGGGGTAAATATTAGCCACTTAAATTGGTAAAAATTACAATAAGGTAATTAACATCAATTTTGTGCATAGGCTTTAACATATCACTGTTGTCAGAACAAAACCTTGTATCTCCAAAATGGTAACTTTACAGCAGAAGGAAAAAACATACTTTAGTTTTAATGTAAGTCAATAGAAATCAGACTTTTTATGAAATTTACACACAATGTAAGGCAACAGGCATTTTCAAATTATATCAAAAACTGAAAAACGGCAAAAATGGATATACAAGGTTTTGTTCTGACATATATTTTTAGTTGAAAATAAATGAGTATATAAGTAAATAACCAATAAAAATAAAAATAAACGGTGTAACTGGATTTCACTGGTACAGTGTAGTGGGTAACATGCCTTCTACGCTGTAGACTGGGTTTCAGTCCCCCGCCTGGGCAAGTACCCTACACTATACCAAAAAGAGTCCTTGGGCAAGATTCATAACACTGCCTTCACCATAGATGGGTATAAAAAAATGAGCAATTAAGTGTTGAAAACATAAAGGAGATCATAAATTGATGATTTGTAAAGTTCACATATTTGGCAGTGTGATTTATTCACTGTGTGAAAGAGGTCACTTTTCTGCGAAATGGACCCACATTTGAGTTCAGTTTCTGAACCTGGTCATGGCCCTGATAGACAATGCAGAATACACATACCAGTGTAATGAATACAAAGACACAACCACCAAGAGTATTGCCAACAATAAATGCATTATCCACACTGTGTAAACAACGATTAGGTAGGATATATTTATCACTGGTGCAAATGCACCTAAAGTCCTAAAACATCACAAAAGTTTTTGTTATTATGTACTAAAAGCATCATGAACAATGTCAGGTGTTTCAGGTGAGTTGTGATTTGTCATAGTTGCAATTTGTAGCAATATAATCACAATATAGTGTTTTATCTATCTTGTGTGTTGCTGAAGAGGCCACCATGAGGTTTTTGTCAATCAGCATTGGGTTCTAAGTTATCTGCTGCACAGCAACAAACAAATAATCATTTTTACTCAGGCTCGACACGTGTGTTTTCAGACGTCAAGGCTGTTTGAGTGTCCTGTGTGCCTTCTTTCCTATTCAGCAGACATCATTAGGCTGAAGCCAGCAGTGGAGAGTTCACTAGAGTAATGTAATGAAAGTTGAACCCCATTTAAAATGAGCTGGCAGGCTGCCTGTCCCATTGCGCATGCTGGCTTCATTATTTCCCCATTAACATGAATGCAGGAGAGAAATGGCTTTTCTGTCCTCGTCAGTTGACAGTAAAGGCGAGCGCGAGACGAGCTGCAGTCTCTTCAGACTAACTCTAGAGTTTCCATTGTTCTGTGGTAATACATGGGTGGCTTTTCTCCTCACTAGGATGATGATGGTGATGGTAAAGCAGGCTGTTCTCTGTGAAACTCCTTATTAGCTTCAGTTACGTTCCTTAATGTCTTTCAATAGGCTTTCTCCCTCACTCGAAAGGCTGTTCAGAGCGAATGATCCATGCTCCGCCCATAATTTTATTATTTTTTTCATAGCTTTTGTTGCAAGGTTGGACAAGTTTTACACAATGTTGAAAAATTCAATCGAACCTAATGATACATTGTAGTTACTCATTCACACAATGGATGCTACATAACATCGAGTTTATAGATGAAAATGCTATACCACCATGCTATATTCCTTCTGAAGCTAATCAGAATGGTAATGTGGTGGCTATATGACACTTACATAAACCCTTCATGGCATCTGACATAGACCTACACAAACATTTGTAGACAATAGGCATAATTTGTCATAAAGATTGCCAACTTTGATCAAGTTGACACATCTACACTTTTAAAAATAAAGGTGTTGTGTGGGTTTCATTTTTTGTTCATCAGGGTCCAAACAATGTAAATGTACCTTCAAAGGTACAACAGTGGTTTTAAGGTCCAATTGTGTACCTTAAATAAGTGTTTTTTTCCCCAGTGAAAAAGTACATATTTGTGCCTTTTCGTAATCTAATGTTTTAAAACAGAACAATAAAATAAAAAGCCTGGAGATGAGACGGGTGTGTGGAGTCGATACCACTTAGAAAATATAATTTCAGTGGATTATCGTACAATTATGTTCTGAGGTACTGAAGGTATTGCGATGTACCGTTGAGGGTACCACCCCAGTGACAAGAGGGGTACTGCCCCAGTGACAGGTTCATACCATTCTTTTTGAGAGTTCATGTCAGGTGACATTCTGGGGTGAAATGACAAACCTTAATGCTGATAATGACATTGCTTGCCACATCAGGCTGATTGAACAAAAATGAGCATTATTTGTAGGCTTTAGATAAAGTAAGTTTAATTTTGCCATTTATGATTTATTTAATCCCTTCAATGGCCAGGGACCACCAGTGGGCTGACTTTTATAACTTAAGAATAGCTCAGCCGGTTGCACTGAAGTCCTTGTAGTCCGAATAATAAGCCTTGGTATGTAATAAGCCTGAGATTAAGGGGTCAATCAATGTCACATCATCAGCATTATGTCACTGTGATATACACCAAGCTAAACAGTGAGTTGTTATAACATGCTTGTCTTTTCACCCAAAAAAGTGTCTTGATGCAACCCAAAGTCAGAACAAAAATCAATGTCACTTGATGGTGCTATATCAACTTGACATAAAAGTTGACAAAACCAGCTTTTACGGCAGACACTGCCTGTTCGAATAAACATTTATAAGTGTTTGCATGTGTTTACATCGACTGACATGATCTTATGTAGGTGTCAAATAGTGTTTATGAACACTGCCCTACAGTAAAATACTATGATCAAAACTGGGTAGGTTGTATTTGCCACCATGCTAACATTAGATTACATGACCAAATACTGTATCTTATCTATCCTAACAGTGTCTCTTTCTACATGCATACAAAAATAATTCATTTCAAATTAATAACACATGCTAAATTTATTGATAGAGTTTCATGAGTAAGATTTTTGTCAAAGTACTGTAAAGCTTGTCCAACTTTGCAGCAGTTTCTGTTTGTGGTGAAAGCATGGATAGGAAAACTGGATTCACTGTGATAATCTACACTTTCAGAATGACAAAGTCCTGTCATTTTATGGAGGCATTAAAAATACTGAGAAATGTTAAATACTTTCATTTTCTATATTAATATGTGCATCAGCTGATACGGACTCAGTGACTTACTTTATGACTCGCTCATTTATTCCTTTTTACTTTATAATGAGTTCTTCTTTGCCAATGCCTTTCGTTACTACTGCTACTAGAGCCACTTCCTTCAGTTTACTGAAGCTCAGCCTGTGTCTTTAGTGACACACACATACACACACACTGTTGGGTCTGGAGGAGGCTGCTGTTTGGCGATCACTGTGTGATGTTTTCAGTCTCTTGTCTTGCTCTCTGCTCTCATAAATCTGACTATTGAGAGATTGCTCCTGTCAACAACACATTTATTTAGAACTGTTCCTGTGTTGCACCATATTAAAATCCAATTACTCAAGGATTCCTGCCCTGCCCAGGATACAGGCTAGTAGTGCCAGTCAAATAATCCACTCAGGCACTGCCAAATGGAAATGTGAGGAGGAAAGTGTTGCTGTAGGTCAGGATCAGTGTGCCACTCCACTTGGGCTTTGCAGTAATAGGGCAATAATAAGAAAATACTGTACTGAAAGTATTGGTATTAAGCGTAACTTTGTGTGTCTCTCATGGAGTGTGTGTGGGGGAGGTGGGTGTGAGTGAGTGAGTGTGGAAGAGAGTGGGTTGGGGGAGAGGTTGTGTCAGTGTGACTGTGGGAAAGAGGTTAAGCAGCAGCTATCAGTGTCAATCAAACACAGGTACACTGTTCAAAAAGTATATATATCCCAATTCTTTTTCTTTCTTTCTTTCTTTCTTCCTTTCTTTCTTTCTTTTTTAAGAAACATTTTTAAAAGTGTTGAACATGACTTTTGAATCTCTCTCTCTCTCTCTCTCTCTCTCTCTCGTTTTTGCTGTCTTCACCTCTTGTGGTGGGGCAGGCTAAAAATAAGTGTCTGATGTGAGGGTGGAGCTGAGCAGGAGCTTCAAGAGTGTCTTGGTCAGGAAGCCAGAAAGGACAGTGAGAGGAAAAGCATGATTTACACAGCAAATGCAGAAAACATATGCTTTCTATGTTTAAAAAATACTACAGTTAGAACAAATACAAATAAACTAATAAATAATACATTGTGAATTTATGGTTTCATAGCTGTCAGTTAGCTTAACCATTTCAAAACCTCCCCATAAGGAAGTCTAATATTTACAGGTACCATCCAAGCTAATCAGTCCTTTAGTAAATTAAATCAGGTGTGCTGCTGGTGGAATTTAACAAAGTATTCTGTTATTCTGATATTATATTGTGTAACTGACAGTAACACACTTACTGCCAGGACAAATAGGTTTAACAATTTTCATGGCTGCCTGAAACGTTTTATAGTTTTGTATATTGTTTTCATGGTCACACCTTGAATAAAGTATTTAGATAGAATTTGAGAATTTATGAACAGCTGCCAGTAGTCACTAGAGGGCATGCTCGATGAAGTAAATGATAGTTTACACATAAGGAGCCAGAAAGTAAAGTGATAGACATTTGTTCCATGAATAGCACTATTATGATACGTCGTTCCTAAGTAACGGAATGTACTTAGGTTCTTAATTGTACTTACATTTACTTAATAATCAAAAGTAATTAACAGTTATTACAGTTATATTACAATATTTATTATATTATTTTGATGAACAAATTCTATTACACAGTATTGTATTTTTGTACTTTTACTCATAGTTTTCTTACCTAGTCCTCTGCCTAACCAGTTCCATTACTAGGGAATGATGCTTCATAACAATGTTATAAATAGAAGACTATTATGAAGCATCCATTTTCAATACAATATCATTTACTTCATAAAACATCTTGTGATTACTGGCATAAGCTGCTTATAAATATGTAAGTACTGCTTTATATGTTTTATTAATATATCAGTGCTAATGTGGGTGTTAATTCCTTCAAATGAAGGGTTATGACTTTCAGGAGAAGGAAAAATATTCTTAAATTTTAATATAAGTTAAAGTAACATATTTTTATTCTGAGTAGTTTTGGACCATTTCGATTGGTCTATTGTCATAAAATAAAAGGCTGCCATTTTCAGTTGATACAAAAATTGATACAAAATAAGTTAATTGATTAATTTTAAAAAGGTTTTAAATCAGTTCATTTTAAAAGGTTTTGATCTGACAGTGATGATATGTAAAAAAGTAATAGTAGCTTTTGTTTTACAGACAGAGAAGAAGCTAAGCTCAATACTTCCCTAGATTTGCTGTGTAACTCACGCTTATGATAAAGTCAAGGAGGACCGGTTATAGTGAGAGAAAGTCAGGTGCTATTACAACAATCATTGAAAATCTTTGAGAGAGTGAGCAATAGATAGCATGTGGGTGAGTGAGAGTGGGTGAGTGAGTGAGTGTGGGTGGATGTTGGGGGGGCTGTTGTGTCAGGCGGAAAAAAGAAAACTATACCTACAGGATCCTCTCCTCCAAGCCCAGCCCCCCTCCCTCCCTCCCCCTCTATCTCTCCCTCCCTCGCTTGCCCAGGCTCTCTCAGTTGTCTCCACTCTCTCTTCGGCTGTGCGCGGTGTGGACTTGCGTGCGCTGAGCTCTTGCGGGGCAGAGTGTGTGAGGGAGAGAGAGAGAGAGTGGTAGAGTTCAGTTTAGTCTCAGTGCGCTTTCAGCTGGGCTGCTACTTTAGATAGTTGCAGAAAAGAGAGGGGAAAGAACAGAAGGGGGGCTGAGTAGATAAACAGCCTCAAGGCTCGGAAAGAACACACATATACACACACACACAAACACATTCATAGAAGAGAAAGCGAGTGTGCTGAGGCACTGGCGTTCGTTGATGGTCAGTTTCTGAGTGTTCTGAACGCTTTACCTAGAGGGATGTGATCGCCATGTGTTTTACACATTGACTGACCACACATCCACACGTTCACACCTGCTCCACCCTCAGGTGCTGCTGCTCTGATCTGGACCACTGTTATTAGCTGTGTTCTCTGGAGCCCTGGGGACTGGACTGCACAGTGCCAGGGGGTCATCATGGACTACTTGTGGGGGTTCGTTGTGCTGCTGTTTGGGATCAGTGCGCCCGAGAGAGGAGTGGACGCACGGCAGGCCAAAAACAACGTGCCTCGTCTCAAGCTCTCCTATAAAGGTGAGTACTTCTATTGACCACTACTGCTTATGGGCTTTAAATAGAGTAGTGTTGTTTATACAAATAGTTAATGCTTAAATTTGACTCAAGTAGACTTGCGTTATCATGTATAATACAACATCAATACATTTTCATTGTCATATGTTTTTTTGCACCACTTAAAAACTGCCTTTTACATTATGTAAATGTTGATGAGAAACGGACCAATAGAAATGGCCCAAAATTACTTGGAATATAATCAATTTATTGAAGTTAAGAACACTTTTTCACCCTTCTCCTGTAAAGTTGCCATTCTGAAAATACAAAGTCAGAGACAGAAAGAAAAGACTTATGTATGCATGATTGTAATTACCAGTGGCTTCTAATCATTTGATTGAAACTTATTATTATTATTATTATTATTATTAATAACTAATTTTTCATTCAGCAAAGTGATTTAAAAGGCGTGTTTTATTGAAGCAGATGTGTGTGTGCTTGATTTTAGTTGTTGCTCCCTGTTTCCACTCTCTGAGCTCAGCAGGCAGAACGTTCACTTTCTATTATCTCATTAAAGTGGGATTCACTCTGAGTAGCACATGCTGTTATATAGCCTGTACTGATGCTGAATTGCCATTTTTGTCTCAGATTAAACAAGTATTCACTTTTAGATAAGCATAATCTTACTAAGTTTCCCTGTTTCACCTTTATAAGTCCCACACTATGCATGGGTGGTGAAGTGAAGAGAGAGGAAAGAACAACATTTGGGACTGGAGTGTTTTTATCTGGGTATAATGACAATTTATGCAATATATATAACAGCACATGAACATATAAAGATTTACTGTGCTGTGAAAGCTGTATTAGTAGGTATGTAGGTACGAATGTGCTCAAAGTGTGATAGATGAATAGAACTGGAGACAGATGGGAATGCTTTAACTGCTCTCTGGTTGTATTAGCATGTATAATTCAGCCCTTATTGTGAATATTTATCTATGTATCTCACTATATTTATGTAGTTATCTCGCTTTTGTCTGTACTTCTGTAACATGAATGACTAATAGTCTCTGTCAACAACATCTTGTCATAATCAGTCATAATTTTCCATTTCATTACACAAAATATGTCTACGATGTACCACAATATGTGCTTGCTTTCTGCTTTTTCACCACATTACGAGCTCGCTGCTTTTTTTTTTGTCTTCTGGTGTTGGTCATACGTCTCAAAAGCCTGTCACTGTAACGTTGCTGGTTGGTATCTTTAGAAGGACTTCTTTTTCTATGGTTATATGTAGGACTGGGTATTGAAATTACTGACCAAATTACTTCAATACTACCAAGAAAAACTGAAAAATTGAATACTAAGTCATAGCGTCTGTGAGACAGTAGGCATTCATGTTCTCAGGCTAAATTACATGCTGTTTGCATGTTGTTATTATTATCTATGTTTGTTTATTAGTCTGCAGTCCACGGTGGTCATTAAATATACCCACTTCCAGCACCTCACACACTGGTTTAAGCCACACTCACTTTCAGTGTGCAATTTAAAATAAAGTATCATTCAGGAATCAGTTTTGAAGTCAAGTTATTTATACCAGTATCAAAAAATTTTAAATGACGAGCAGCCTTAGGACATTATCAGTGATGTGGAAAATTGATTTTTATGGTGTGGTTTGTGGGCTCTCTTTCTTCCTCACACTTATTCTCTGTTAACCAGAATAAAATGAACTCTCAGGAGAGAGAGACTGAGTGAGAGAGGTTGACAGTAAGGTCAGATGCTGAAGTAAAAGTGAGCCATCTTTCTCTCTGTTAGTTTTCTGATTCAACTGACAGATCCTCATTAGCTAGCCAGAGGAAACAGAGCTCGTCATGAACCTGAGTGTCTGACAGCCACTGTGATATCAGTACTATCTCTCACACATCTGTGTGTGTGAGATTGAGAGATTTGAGTGACTTTCCCTGCAACAAATACTGACACCTACAGGCACCTGTACAGCATGTATGCCCAGCATGGAAATACTGTGTGTGTGTGTGTGTGTGTGTGTGTGTGTGTGTGTGTGTGTGTGTGTGTGTGTGTGTGTGTGTGTCTACTGTAGAGATTGATTTGATAAACAAAGGTGTCACATATATGTGGGGAGTTTGTGAATGGATGAATGGATGGAGGAGCGTGAAGAAAGAGGACTCTCTGGAATGTGCATTAGAATGCTGAGTTTACAGTGAACGACTTACTCCTGTCTGAAACTGTTAGGTGATCTCCATTAAACCTGGACGCCACCATTCAGTAATGTAATTTCTAGTCAAAACGGTCATTAAGTATTTGTTTTTTTAGAAACAGAAAACATGTTATTGTCGGAACAAAACATTGTCCCCCAAAATGGTTAATTTACAGGAGAAGGAAAAATTGTTCTTGACTTTTCTTATTCTTAACAAGATTTTTTCTAAGTAATTTTGCACTATTTATGTTGGCGGATTCAACAAACAATTCTAACATAAGGCACAGGGTAACTGGACTTTAACAATTGTGCAAAAAAAAGAAAAAAAAACAAAAACAGAGATACAAGGTTTTTGCCCAACGGCAACAATGAATTTACCACAAAATTACAGTCTTAACACACACACACACACACACATCATCTAAATCCTTCTGGGTCGTGGGGCAGCCTTAACAGCTAAATACAATATTACATTTCTACTTCAGCTTCCATTCTGTTTAGGAGACTTGCTTTTAGTTTCTCAAGAAATTTACAGGGATATTTTTCCACACCACCAAAGTTCAGTCTTAGAAGTTTTGCTTCTCACGATTGAAGCAATTGCCCACACATTCAGTGACACTGAGGTCTGGACTCTGGGGTTGTCAGTCCATTGTGAACACCAGCAGCTTCTTTGTTTGTGTTGATTTTTTCTATTTTATCTATTTGCTTTTCTCAGTAATGGCTTCTTGACAGCTACACATCCTTTCAGTCTCATAGGGTTGAGTTGTCTTCTCACAGTAGAAGGATGGACAGAAACACTTGTGGATTTTTCAGATCTGAAGTATTGATTTTCTCCTCTCTCTCAAAGATGAAAACTTTAATGGCTGTTTACTTGATGGTGACAGTATTGGTGGTCTATCAGGTCTTGCACCTTTTGTAAGAAGTCTGATTTTCTCTACATCCTTTAATATATTGTGATTTTTTTGAACCCCAGTTTTGAAAACCCCTGTTTTTTAACTTATCATTGACTTTCCCCCTTGTTTGTGCAAGTGGATTGGCTTATATCAAATGTATTTTATGGCCACTGGACATTAAGGCCCAATCCCATTTCTTATTTTTATCCCACCCCTAATTCTTTGGTGATATTAAGCTGAAGTCAGCTATTCGCCAGCTTCTTGTGTGAATTTTCCCCGTTCCACCTTAAATGGAGCAGCACTTACGTTCTGGCGCTTTAGGAGTCAGTACTGCTGGACTATTTAAGGTGGAACGGGAAATTTAGCTAGCTACCGAGACATTAGCATACTACTAGTGATTTTTTCTTATTTTTTGTTATGAAGTTAAGGACCATAATACATTGAAATGCCATTAATCTAATGGTACTAATGCTACATTGGTTATCGTAATTTTTAAATGGTGAAAACACTCACATTTGTGGGTTTCTTTGGTTGCTTGCACAGCAATTTGGCCAGTCTTTTTTCCCATAATACTCTGTTTGGAGTGTGCCTTTGAAAAACCTCCATTTGGAGGGCCATGTAGCCCTAACACTTCACTCTGCCCCTCTATCTCAACAAAGATTGGGACACCCTACCCCTAGGCATGAACATGCAAAACAGAGGGCTAAGGGCTAAGTGATAGGGGCAAGGGTTTAAATGGGATTGGGCCTATATGAAGGGTTGTCATTGACTTTTGCACAGTCCTGTACAAGGAAACAGTGATGAGTGAATTTACTTGATTCAGATGTATACATCACTTCCTTATGGATAGAATGTGCAACATCAGTTTTGTGTTCCTGTTTACTTTTGTCAATATCTGTGTTGATGTTAACATATTAAGTTGATGTAGAAATTATGCACACGGTTGGATCAAGTAAATTCAATGCTTTACTTTTTTTAGTGAATGTATATTCGTTTTTGTACTGCATGCGCTCACATTTCCTCCCACGCTGCCCTGTTGGATACACTGCTAAGACGCCCACCAGCATCAACTCCCCCAACACACACTCACAAACACACATACACATACATACATGCACATACCTGTGAGCGCAGGTCAGTACAGTCTAGCTGAGGCAGGCTTTACACACTGCTCACACTGCTCACAGTGCTACAGCTCTGCTTTTACATGACTGAGTGCATGTATTTATATAATAGATGAAGGGCTGTTTACAGTGGTACTGAAATTGAAACAATATCACAGGACTATCACAGGACTATCATATGCTGAAGAAATGCTCAGAAGGTTAGTGTAACTCAGAAAACAAACACACACACACACACACACACACACACACACACACACACACACACACAGACTGCTCCCAAGGCTTTATTTCCATCAGCACAGGGGGGAACCTGCCCTGTGGGGGAGTTCTGGGTGTGTGGAGGGAATGCCACCCATGAGGAAGTCCTGAAGGATAACGAGAGAGAGAGCAAAAGAGAGAAAGAGAAAGAGAGTGCGAGTGCAAAATGAGAGCTAGAGACGGAGCACAACAAAAAAGTGTGTGTGTGTGTGAGAGAGAGAGAGGTGATATAGCAAAAGGGAGAGGTGGGGGTGTAAAAAGAGAGAAAGATAGAGAGAAGAAAAGTGAGAGAGTGAAAGCAAAAGAGAAAGAGTATAAAAAGAGAGAGAGAGAGAGAGAGAGAGTAAGGGTGGGTGGGTGTTAGGGTGGGCGGTTCTACACCCCCTTTGAACCCAGGGGTCCCAGGGCAGGATAACATTAACACCCTTACATACACATCAACCAATATGGCTTGACCGTATCAACACTCATACATTGTGCGTGTGTGTTTGTGTGTGTGAGTGCATGGGGGGGCTGTGTGATTGGTAAGGGGTATGAGAGAGTCAGAAAAAGTGTGTCACATATATAACGTTACAGAAAATAAAATGATTCGTTTGCATTAGCACAGGATAGATGAGACTCGCATAATCTCCTGAAAGAATGAGGAAGTTTTAATTCGCTTTCATTACACTTCTAATCCAAAAATACGCCAAGAATCTAACAAGAGTTCTTCAGTTACAGCCTGAGAATGTGAACTCTTAATGTCCTCTTCACCCTTTTATAGGCTGTGTGCTGAACATGAACACACACAAACACACAGCTCCTGTATGAAAATGTAATTTATTAGTGTGTTATGAAAATATAGGATGTAGCACTGCTGTTGTGAGAAAACATTATAGCTAACTTTATAGGAGG
Organism: Colossoma macropomum; assembly: GCF_904425465.1. Lineage (NCBI taxonomy): Eukaryota > Metazoa > Chordata > Actinopteri > Characiformes > Serrasalmidae > Colossoma > Colossoma macropomum. Next base: position 19,955,875 of record NW_023494798.1, read on the forward strand.
TCTTTAATATTTGGTAACTTTGGCCTATTTCTTTTGGTCCATTTATCATGAAATGTTCCCACAGTACAGGGAGCTGCTAGCATTTTCAAACTGTAGAAAAAAATAGAAACAGAAAAAAATACGAGACTTAATATGACAGCAAACATTTAATATATTTTCAGTATGTAATATTTTTGAATTGGCTGAATAAATATGCACAGGGATTCTCACAATATAGCTCTTTGTTTAAAAGGCCCATGTCTTATATTTTTCTTGCTTGTGAAATTTTGCCCCAAGGTCTGTGTATAAAGTTTGTGTGGTTTTATTAAAAAAAAAGTAATTCATTTTTACGTGACATTTTCCAACCTCTCTTTATCCCTCACAATTAAACAGTCTGCTTTTGTTACTGTACCTTTAAGACCGATATATATGTAAACAGTAAATGTTCTGATTGGCTGCCCTGTATTGTGTCTCACTCGAAAAAGCAGTCTGGGCTTAAACGCTACTTATAACTTTAGCATGAATGGGTGGGGCTAAATAAATTGAATATATGCAAATGCATTGATTTTTCCTGACATCACAAAAACAATGAATTCAAAATGTATTGTGGCTTAGTTTCTATAAATGACTAGTTTCTATAAATAACCGTAAGGACTGGGAGTGAATTGTATGTTTTGAAGCTTTAACAGTGCTTATATTATTTTAATACTTAAGTGGTGGTGATGCCCAAAAGTATCCAGGCACTCCTTCTAAGTAGTGAACTCAGCTACTTTAATGTGCACCAGCTGCTGACACCGCCATTTGATTGTGCACGCACAGCTTGTATAATCTCCATAGGAAAGTACTGTCAACAGAGTGGGATGCTCTGGAGCAGCTGCACTTGAGCCTAAGGTCACCATGCCCAATAGCAAGCATTAACTAGAGGGGTATAAAGCCCCCCAGCATTAAGGTATGGAGCAGTGGACCTATGGTGGAGCTCCATCCAGTACTGACCTCGCGAATGCTCTTGTGGCTCTGAATGCAATCAAATCCTCACAGCAATGTTCTAGCATCTAGTGCAAGCCTTCTGGGGAAGCTTTACACTAGGGGGGTAAACTCCCTTTAAAATATCCTTGATTTCAGAAGAAACATAGGATGAGTAGGTGTCTACAAACTTTGACACACAGTGCAGTTAATGGTGACACACTTTGAAGCCATGCCTGCTGTGCTGAAATGCTTACTGCTTTGAGCATGTGCACCAACTGCTGTGGCTGCTTCCATACTGAATAATCATTAATGCAATGAAACAGCCTCTAAATCTGACCAAGTGAAAGCACACGTGAGACCAGTTTCCTCATTGAGACTTGCTAAGGCCTGTAGAGGGCCTGCATTACAGGCTGTGTAGCTGGAAATAGCTGGAAGTGTTTGGAAGGAGACAGGAAGCACAAAGCAACCCAGGTGCATTTGTTAGATTTTCTTGCTAGGGACGCAGTGAATAGACAACAATAAGGATGTTTTTTTCTGCACCCACCACTTCCCCTTGCGCACACGCATTGGGCCTGCAGTGCAGGGAGGGCAGGATGTATGTAGGGTAGCGGAGTTTATTTTTATCAGTCTCAGATGGGAATACTCCTCTGCCTCCATCTGCCCTCTCTCCTTCTCTTTCTCTGATGTTTTTCATAACAATAGCAGAGAGAGAAAGAGAGAGAGAGATTTCTCCCTAGTCTTCATGTGCCAAGCTATTTAGAAAGACTGGTGAAAGAGCAGATGAATTCTATTAGAGTGATACAGGTGTACGTCACCAGAGCTGGGTTGCATAAAGGTCACCAACAGATTGTCTAAAGGAAAATCAAAATTTAGCTACTAAGGAAAAGAACTGAATAAGACTAAATCTGAACTGTCATTGGGGACATTTTTCAGACACTTTTTCTCCCGTAGGCTTGTTCCAGTGGGTTGCTCAGCCACCCTGGAGCTTCCTTCTGCTCTCGTCTCCTCAGAGAACAGAAAAAGTACCCTCACTCATTCAGCTCACAAACTGCCACAAACTCACAAATGCTGCCATGCTGAGACAGTTGTGGAAAGTCTCTGTCATAGCACAACAGGAGACCGAACATGTCATTAGCCTAGTTTTCCTGTTTCACTTAAGAGCCATCTTTGTGTTCCAGATTTCCAGAGTAACACTTTTAACAGATTTTATACATACACAATTTGGGTAAAATTTGGGTACTTCTGTTACTGTGACTATTATAATTTATTACAAATGCCAGATTCTTTTTTCTGAGACTTTCACTTTTCATTGTTTTCATCTGCAGTGAAGCTCTAATCTAAACTTACCCATTTAAAGGTGGTGTTGTCAATTTAAAATATATATATATATATATGTGTGTGTGTATGTGTATATATATATATATATATATATATATATATATAGTTTAAATAGAAATTTTAAGTGTTCACATAAAACATCAGACTATTTTATTTTAACAAAGTGCAGTTTTCCATCGATCGTATCGCCATATATATATATATATATATATATCCTCCAACAATATATACATATTAAACCTCTAACATCCAACCTATCAGAACACGAGGTGTCTCTGCTTGCTGCTTGTCTGTCAATCTCATAACGGATAGGCCTACCTTAGCTTTAGCATCATACAGCTAGTTAGCTACAAACCTGAAGTTGTGAAGATCTGCAACAGCCAGTTTTTCAAGGAAAAATGGCAACAAAAATAACATTTCATTTAACACTGTGCAGCTGTCATAGCAAAATAGCAAATGTTAATGTTAGCTGGATAGATAGCTACGTTAGCTTGACTTTCTGAAGCTAACAAAGTAGACTCTACACTCTGAGTGATTCAGTCCAACAAGGCTGATCTTAGCTAGCTGGTTACCTTCTGTGTTAGCCAATGTTAACTAGCTATTCAGCTGTGTTAGTATCCACTTATGTCATTGTCACAGGCTTTCTCTCATCCATTCATGGGTTTTTGGGGGTGGGGGGTTTTGGGGGAATCACTTAAGGAGGACTGCATTTTTTGGCTGTTGAGTTTTAAAACCGCTCAATTTAGATAATGTCTGCTTTTTTGACTTTACAACAGTGCTTATCCTCTTGTACCATATATGTGAGAGCTAGCTGTTTTAGTGTGCACGTCTGCATTTTTGCTTCAGGTATGTTACCTGTATTTGTTGTCATGATGGCACCAGGATGCCGTGACAGGCCTTCACAATGTCATAGACTGACACAACAACTTTATCTTACCTCTAATTACTTGCACCATTGTTGACTTATCAGTGTTCAGAAATCTGTGGACAGGAGTTGCTTCTGGTGTACCTGAGTATGTCGGAAACACTGCAGGGTCAGCTTCATCCTAATGTGCCATGATGACGAATGAGCTTCTGTTTGGGTTTGGTGAGCTTAATAGAATTAAACCAACAAAGACACACATGCACACACACATACAAACACACAAAGGAGGATTATACAGTCATGTTATGCTATATTGCCTTGCTTGTTTCGGTTGATGACACAGTGTGTTATTGCAAGAGCTTGGCAACGGAGGATCTTAACAGCATACATGAATAAAAATAAACACTGAGATTTGCCGTCGGATGTTGCTATGGGGGCATGCTGAAAAGAGTTTATAAAGTGAGAAGACAAACACACACTTGGAATGCATGGTTACATAGACAACACTTTTAATCCACCTCCCATGTTCCCTCCCATCAACACAACGCAGGCCCCTAGCGACAGTGCCCAGCGTCAAGTTCATTTACAGTTTGCAAGCATTACTAAGGATTGTCATGACTTCAGTTTTTAGTGATGTGATAATCTGTTTATTAAGGGCATTCATTCATTTCATTATTAAGATATAAGTGTTAAAATTGTGGCATAATGCTAATGTTGCTTGAGAGGAGATCAAAATACTGAACTACCCTACCTCTCAATAGAGCACATTGAATGCGGTCCTTTTCATAGCTAGAACAACAATTTCACAAGTTGTTACAAACAGTGAATACCCCGCCTATAGGTTAGCTTACTTCAGCTAAAAGATGTGAGCGCCAACCAAGGAATAAAGTACTGCTCTCCTCCCAGCAAAGTGTTTATTTTGCTTGGCATATCATGCTCACATTCTTTTCATCTAATTATATAGGGAGATTCACTCGAAAGAGGCCCCGAATATTCTGTTGAAACTCCCGTTAGGATGAAGCAATCTGAACCAAAAATTGGTTGACATGACCGTGATTATGCTAGCACACCTGGTGTTGCTCACTAGGAAATTCAACTGGTTGAAATCCTCCTGCCTGAAGTTACAAGCCTGCAAATACTTGGCAAGAGTGTCTTCACTGTCGAGTTTTTTCTGTGTAATAAGCAACATTTTTATTGAACGTCACTACCTGACAAAGTATTGTCTCTACAGTCAATGGCAAATTTGAATAAGAAGCTGCAATTAAGTATAATTGTCTAGTTAATTATGTTGTATGCATGTGAGTATGATGCAGTTGACTGGCATTGACTAGCATCAATTTGTTTTCAGTATTTAGTGTGTCCTTTTTCTTTACAGCTTAAGTTGGTTGCATTTTCTGCTTCTCACGATCCAAGTAATCCCAAACACATTCAGTGATGCTGAGGTCTAGACTCTTGTGGTCAGTCCATTGTTCTAAGAACACCAGCAGTTTCTTTGTTTGATTTGCAAATTTTCTTCTTTTTATTTTTCACTTTCTCAGTAGCAGCTTCTTGAAAATCTACATATCCTTTCAAACCCACAGCGATGAGTTGTCTTCTCACAGTGGAAGGATGGACAGAAACACCCGTGGATATTTTTTTTAGATCTGAGTCAAGAGTGGAGCTTCATTTTCTCCTCTCTCTCAAAGATGAAAGCTTTAAGTACTGTTTATCTGATGGAGACAGTTTAGTGGTCTAGCAGGTCTGGCACGTAGTTAGGAGTCCCATTTTTTTACTATATCTTTTAATCATTTTTAGAACTCCAGTTTTGGAAACTCCCATTTTTTTTTCATTTTTTTTCCTTATTTTCCCTTCACTACCCTCTACCAATGCAAATTGGACTTCTCATAAATATCACCTGAAAAATAAATAACTTGTACTGAACAACTTGTTTTGACTGGAAATTCCGTAAATAAAGGGTGGTCTCTAGCTTTTGCGCAGTAATGTATGTGCACAGAAAGATACACACACAGACACATGCCTGACACCCTGTGAAACACTCAGGGTGTGTGTACACATACACACAAATGTACCAGCTTAATTCAGTGTGTGTATGTGTGTGTGTGCATCAGAGTAGATAGAAGTTCGAGTGGAACTCTCTACAGCACAAGTGCGTTATGTAAGCAAACACTTGAAAATACAATGAGACTCCAGCAACACTTCATACATCTATTGGTTGAGACATTACACACACACACATGCACAGGCCTCTCTCACACACTCCTGTCTCCTTATATAAGGTGGGGCAGGGGGATTTAAAACCATGGAAAAAGGGAGATGGAGGGATTATCAGTGTGGGTAACAACTCAGCTCAGGCACAGCTCAGAGAAACCATATGTTATTGATTTCCTCTCAGTCAGTTCCACCTTCTATACCTACAATACTGTGCAAAAGTCAGACACCCTTCATTTATAAAGTTTTCAGTCAAAAGGGTCATTCAGTACAGCGTATTCATTTTTCAGGAGACATTTCCAAAGAACTTAGATATAAGATAATCCACTTGCATAATGAAGGGGGAAGTCAAGTTGAGTTTCCAAAACTCCACCAAAACTGTTCCCATCAGATAAACAGTCCTTAAAGCTTTCATCTTTGAGAGAGAGGAGAAAATGAAGCTCCACTCTTGACTCAGATCTGAAAAAAAAATCTACAGGTGTTTTTGTCCATCCTTCCACTGTGAGATCAAACTCATAAGTCTGACAGGATGTGTAGCTGTCAAGAAGCCATTACTGACAAAAGACAATAGACAAAAAAGAAGAAAAAAATTCTAAAGGAAAATTAAAATACTGGTGTTATCAGAACAACGGAGTGGCCACACCAGAGTCCAGACCTCAACATCACTGAATGTGTGGGCTACTTGGATCATGAGAAGCAGAAAATACAACCAACTTCTAAAACTGAACTTTGGAGGGGTGAAAAAATATCCCTGCCGATTTCTTTGAAAAACTGAAAGCATTTTTGATATTATATGTAGTTATTGAGGCTTCTGCATAATTATCTATTAAATATATGTTGTCTGCTTTTTTTTCCTGATATTGAAAAATCTTGTACTTAATAGCAGCGTTGAATGTAAACTTATAAAAGGTTAGTTACCAGGGTGCCTAAAAATAGTGAGTTACTTCAAATAATGAGTTGACAGAATAGAACGTAGATTCTCCTCATTCATTCTGTCTGAGGTCTTCTTGTACAGTGTAATTTCAGTGTGTGTGTGTGTGTGTGTGTGTGTGAGTGTGCGCGCTTGCTGCCTGTGCACACTGGAGTGATGGTGAGATAAATTCCTTGTGTGTAAAGGTGTAGAGTGAGTTAGAGTGTCACTCTGGAGCTGGAAAGAATTCACTCATTATAATAAATAGATACAGTACCGTTTTCACAGCGAGTGAATCTCTGTCTTCTCTCTCTCTCACTCTCTCTCTCTCTCTCTCTCTCTCCCTCTCCCCCTCTTTCCTTAACTCCCTCTTCTCTCTCTTTCCTTAACTCCCTCTTCTCTCTCTTTCCTTAACTCCCTCTTCTTTTCCTCTCATTCTGTCTCTCTTTCTTTCTATCTCTTTCTCTTTTCATTCTGTCCTTCTCCCTCTTTCCCTCTCTTATCTCTTTCTCTCGCTTGCTTTCGTACTCTGTCTTCCTCTCAATTTTTTCACTTCCCCTCTCTCTCCTTTACTTGCACTTGCTCTCTCTCCACCACTCTCTTCTCTTACTCTGTCTCTCTCCATCTCCCTCACTGTCTTTTTCCTCTCTCTGTCTCATTCACTCACTCTTTCTGCGCACCCTCTCTCTCCCTCTCCGTCTCTCTCTCCTTATCCCCCTCTCTCGCCGTACCTCTCCTCCAATCTCTGTCTCATTTTCTACTACTTCTTTTATCTCTGTTTGCATATGACTGTGGTTATCTGACCATCTTTAACCCATCTTTTTCTCTCTTCACTCCTTTGCCCCACTTTCTCCATTATTTTTTTCTTCAAATTCTTTAATGCTGGCATGTAAGTTGTGTGTGTCTTGGGGAGGGGGAGTATTTCTTTATCTCCTGAAAAATTCATGGTGGATTCCATCACTCAAAAACTAAATAAATAAATAAGAAGAAATAAATAATAATTTTAAAAAATTTGATGGCTGATGGGAGTGACTTTGGCCTTGGCCACTGAGTCGGGAGAGTCCAGCTGCTGCCTCTATGTGATAAACCCAGCTGAAGTGTGAATGAGTTGGGGGGTGTATGAGAGGGAGCTGTGGTATGTTAAGAGCAGGTTTCCATTCACAGCCCAGTTGAGCTTTAACATGTTTCTCTCTCACACACACACACACACATAGACGGACACACAGGCTGTAATAACAGGTTGAGGTGTCCAATGCGTTTTGCTTGGTATTAATGTTGCTCTGGGGTGCAGTTTTAAAAGCCGCTAGTGTGGGCTCAGGGGAAAATCTCATTTTCCTTCAGGTCACAGGCTGTAATTAGAGTCCTCACTCTCTCACCCTCGCCACCTCTACTGCTCGGGCTCTTACAGCCCAGCCTGTCTCAGGCTTGGTCTTAGCCTTTTGACATGTACATTTTATCTTTTAACTCTCTGGCTTCCTCTGCAGAATACAAATGCTCTCCTATGTTCACTGATGTGTTGAGGATTATTTGTAACTAATATCTGAAATGGAACATGTTAAGCTTTTTTCTATGCAACCCAATATGACAGAGAACTTTTTCTATTCCCAGTGGCTCAGAATGTATAATAACGTATCTGATTCCAAAAACCTCAACCAATCATGGCAGAGAGAGAGAGAGCTGGGTGCTATTATCCGGACAGCAGGAGTTCAGGTATAGGGGTGGATGTGTTGCTTGCCTGGCCTCTGTTTTCTCGCACTGCTCAAGGTGTTGTTCGTGTGTGAGTTTGTGTGGGTTTGTGTCTCAGCGTGTCGTCTTGAAGGTCATACCTAGAAGAATCAAGAAGTGAAATGTACTGATGGTGGAATATCAACAGAAACACAAAAGCCATCAAAAGAAACTGAAATACACCAGTAGTTTAGTTCAACATCAAATCATCAAAACATCTATTAAAATGCATCAGAAAGTGGGTCGCATAGCTAAAAACAGGATCAGTAACATACTTGAAATCTTACTTTATCTGTACTTTTGTCTGTTCTTATAGATAACAGCAGGGCCGGAGTGGGGCATTTCTGTCAGCATTTCTCACTGCCCACCTGCTCGGATATGTCCTCATCCTCCTTAAGAAGCTTTTTTATTATTGCCTCTTATTGTGACCTTCACATGATTCATGTATGAAAATGGCTTCATCGGTAATGATCTACTTTACTACAGATATACGCTTTGATTAACATTTAAAGTTTGTTACATTTGTAGTTCTTGTACTTTTATGGATGGGTAACTGGTCCAAAACACTACCAGCCTATCAGGAATTCTCACACCTCCCCTGATTAGCCACTCCAGTATTGAATGGCGGTATGCTATACTAAACCTGGCTGATAGAGCAATGTAATCTGATGTTGACGATGACTGGCAGGTAATCCAGTGATGATGCATTAGAACAACTTGCTAAAAAGTAGATACAGATAATGTTTAGTCTAACTTTTTTGTTAGGACACTATTGGTTTTGGATTGAATTATTGTTGGATAGATATTATTACAGGGTATTGTCCACTGTCTCTGAATCCACTGAAACAGCTATGGATTCCTGCCAGCAGGAGCTTGTAAATGCATGTATTTGTGGTCACAACTTTCAAAACAAGAGGTGTAAATGCTTATAAACAAAGATGTTGAGTTATTCGTTATATTATGTTTGATTTTCATTAAATATTACATTTAAGCTAAAGGTAACATAGAAAGTATGTTAGGGGAAGTAGACAGTATGTGCATGTTTCTGGGGGAGGTAAGAGATGCTAATTATTTTTAGGTATAGCCCAGGCCTACATCATGCAAGTATGTGGTCAGGAACCATATATGCTGACTAGTCTATGGAAGCGTATATCGTGATTTAGGCAAACCATTTAAACTGTGTTAATTTGAGCTTCAATTGCTTGTTAGTCACTTTAGCCTCAAGCTTCAGTGCAAAACTAGAGAAACCAAACATGTCTTGGTTTATGGACTACATTAAGGGTAAGAAAAAAATGGGTTCTGCTCTGGCATAACTTGTGTTCCTGGATGCAAAGACATAGTACTGCTGTTATTCTAGCTATTTTTATACATGGATATTACTTTCACTTAATGTTCCATACTGTGGTAGTAAAGCATATTCTAGGGTTTTTAAAGGTCAGGTCAGGCTTGGCAGACATGTTGGCCTGGCCATGGCCCTAACCTAACCTGGCACCTCTACCCCACAGGCCACACAGCTCTGCTCGACTCTCTGCTCCACGAAGCATGAATGACGGCAAGAGCACCAAAGACAAGCAAACATCCCTCTGCCTGTATGTGTATAAGAGAGAGAGACAGAGAGTGAGAGAACCCAGCCAGTGATCTCAGCTTTATTACGGCCAAAACCGCACTCGCGCGTCACACACTCAGTGGTAGAGAAAGCGGACTAGCCACCCTGCAGAACTACACTATGAATGAGCCAAAGCCCCAATCCGTCCTGTCTCCTACTGCCCTGTAACAGCCTACTCAGCTCAACACTGAGGGCTCACTGTACATGAGGTTGGAAAAAGTCTCTCAGCCGTTCTACAGATATGAACAAAAATCTTTATAACTTAATCACATGATAGAGCAAGTGGAGCAAGATCAGCAGGATTTGGTTAAACTGTTTTCTTAGAGCTGTTAGCCACTGCAAAGATGTGTGGCTTGTCATTATCTCCTGCTATTCTACTGTAAAGTGGTGTCTTTTTTGGAACTGCTATGTGAACGACAGTCTCTTCTCTTTCCCACAGAAATGCTGGAATCAAACAACTTGCTTACTTTCAACGGACTGGCCAACAGCTCTGCCTACCACACTTTTCTCCTTGACGAGGAGAAGGGCCGGCTCTTTGTAGGAGCGAAGGACCATGTCCTGTCCTTCAACCTTATTGATATCAACATGGACCAACAGCTGGTAAGAGCAATGGAGTCAGATCCATCTTCGACTTTGTGTTGCACCACTAACATAATGCTTATCACATCCATGTTGTTATATATATACTGATGGTCTATGTAAGAGAGACTGTGTTGCATTGTTGTAGCGTTATTTTTGGGCTGAAAACTGATGCAGCATTGCTGTTTTGCTGTTTTCTGCATATTAAATGAGATGAATTAGTTTTCAAGTGAAATCACATCTGTGGTGGTATAGCTCTTGGGCACTACACTCTCTAAATGAACAGTGATTACAAATCACTTGTCTCTCATGGAAACCTTGTAATGAGACCATGCGGACAGTATTGACCTGCTGCTGCTCAAACTGTTTGAACGTGTCCGCACTAACCAGAACCAGACAGGGAAACAAACAGTATTTTATTCAGTATTAGCATTCGAATTATTTATAAGGTCTTTGATAGTTACATCATTAATTACATGTCTTAGTAATTTTTTACATAATCAATTACCGTACAGTTTACATTCTGTGTTGAATCTGTACTTATACATTTTTTCTATTCGTTATCATGCCAAAAAAATCCTTTACATTTTAGCCATTTTCTGTGCATCCAACAATAACCTTCTCTCAGACTCTATTCATAATAAAATGAGTCTTCTTCTACTTATGACCACAAAAGATGGTTTTGATTGAAAGTTTAGAATCTGCACTTTTCACAGAATTTCTTGACTTGTTTCAAATATCAAATTATACCATGCTTTTGTTATCGTGCAATTTGGCAATAAATGCAAGGTTTACTGACAATAAATGCAACAAACACACAAAATCTCACCCACTATGCACTGTTCATACAGTAGACAGCGCTGTAGTTGCTAAAGCTGTCTCGCTCAGTTAAGTGAGATACGCTCTGTGAACAGATACAGTGGATGGCGGGGCTGATTGGAAAATTACAGAGGAGTGATAGCATCTAGCTGTGGTTTATGTCGTGTACAAAGGCCTTTGATAAAGGGTAGTGAGTAGAATGTAAGGTACACACACACATACACACACTCCCAGCACCAGGGGAATCTGTTTCCAGTGGAAAGTGTGTATGAATATTTCAGCTTAAAGCTGTCATGCTGATCAGACGTGCGCTGGGCTGAGAGCCGTCCTCTGCTCACCTGGATAAATAATGAAAAATAAACGCAACAAAGTGCAGACAAATTGCACTGCAGGTTTCCCCAAAGAACTGAACTTGAGCACGCTCTGTGGTGCATACAAGCCACTTTCATAGAGACACAGCTGCAGATAAAGGAGGTTTTAATGAAGGAATTCATCATTTCACTGTTATAACCTTGTGTTAATGTGAAGTTGCATTGCTAGCAATGGTAAAATGATTCATTAGGCCATATTAAAGTACTGAAAAAGTAGTGCACTGAGTTAACCTGTTACAAATGTTTCATTACCACATCCACATGACATGACATTCATTTTTCATATATTTGTTTTCTTATATTTGTGTATCTTTTGTTACTATAGCTTTAAGATTGATATATGTAAATCAGGCTATATGTATTTAGGCTGTCTTGTATTCTGCCTCATTCAGCAAAGTAGTTTGGGCTGAAACAATCTTTTATAAATTCAGTGTGCATGGGAGGGCTAGGATATGTACAAATTCACAGTTTTTATGGCATCACAAAAATAATGAATTCAAAATAGGCTGTTTGTGCTACGTACTTTATGGATTGGAGAGTGAATGGTACATATTAAAATTGAACAGTGTCTTTTTTCACACTCTTTTACTTCAAAAAAAAAAGAGAGAAAAATCAATTTTTAAATCCAGTGTGTTGTTTTTTTCAGTTTGGCCAGAAAGTCCTAAAAATGTGCCAGAATTGCAGAACTGGAGAAGCTTAGAGGGCAACTGAAAGTCGATGAAGCATCGTAGTCTCAGCAACAGTTATAACTGAGATTGCAATTTTTTAATCTGATGGTGAAATTGCCAATTATGCTGGCAGCATCATATCCAGTACATATCAGATTTTTCCTTAGCTTGCCCTGAGATGCCAACACTATCCTCATTCCTCTCGATTCTATCCCTCTGTCTTTGTCTCAATTCCCTGTGTCAGCCAGTAGACAGGATGTACAGCATATACAGGACACTAAAATATGTATGACAGCCTGTTCTTGTTTCTGGGTGGAGTACTGTCACACAGATGCCGTCGGGCTTATGTTAAATTCACAGCAAGAGGAATCCACCCTCTCTAAAAGTAGAATACTGTCCTGAATTCTGCTTTGCTGAATTCTTTCTGCCTCTTTAGCTCTCACTCTTTCTGACTCACGCACATGTGCATGCACGCACACACCTGGTGAAAGTTGATGTAGTTTATCTAATCAGGACACTGGCTTGCTCTTTCACAGCCCTAAAGCAGGAGGGAGTTAGATTACTGTGCACTGGTCTTTCTTTCTCTACTGGGACACTTAAACCCTGTCTGATGGTTCTCACCTTCACATGGAAAGCACATTACACTCCCCAGGCGGAAACCCAATGCGTTAACTCAGCAGCACACATTTAAACAAATACATATAACATGCGTTAGGCATTTATTTATATTTCCCCCATAGTGGCTTGAATATGACTTGACAGTTTGTGATTTTTTTTTCTCTTTTGTATGCTCACTTATATTCTCTCTGTCTCTTTCCCGCTCGCTCGCTCCCTCTCGCTCTGTGATAGATATCTTGGCCTCCGTCTTCAGCGCGTCGGGATGAGTGCAAGTGGGCTGGAAAAGATGTTCAGGTGAGCTGGTTGATTCCTCAATGTCTTTTATGTTCTCACTGTTGTAAGAAAACCTTGTATCTCCAAAACATGAAATGAAAAAAAAATGTTATAAAAGTCAACATGAATTACGCCATATTTTTCATCAGTACCGTGACGTATTTCCAAGTAAAACACAGCATTTTGGTCTCCAGTCTGGCTAAGCATTTTACTCAGTGTAGGTGTGGTGGTGGGAGGGGGCGGTCAAACATGATATTATCGGTTAATATTATTTTTCTATAATACTATTTTTCTATAATATTATTATCTCATCAAAACTCAGAAGATGCTTTAGAGGCTATGCAAAAATCATTGCACTTGGATGTAGAATTACAGGAAAACGAAAAGAATTATATGATATATTTTTGCCTAGTATGTCCAGGGAGATGAACTAACATGGTAAAAAGGTAAATTTTGATTTCAGGTTGACTTTAACATAATTGTCAAAAGACTTAACAGACAACCCTCTTCATAAAAAAGAATTTATAAAGAGCTGAATCCAAAAGAGTCAATTAAAGAGTAGAAAAAGTTTGGACAGCGCTCGTTTAATTTACAGAATATTTATCAAGTTCACAGATTAAGTACAGACATATTTCAGCACACGGCCTTCCTCGGCATTCTCAGGCACACCAGTGCCAAAACCCATCTGTACATGTCACCATGTGTTAGATTAATTACACAAAGAATAAAACATAAAATCTCTTCTTACATTGTTACCTTTTACACTCATACAAAGTACATTTAAAATTACACACTCTATAATGACAGACTCTAAATATAGATCTTTGACAAGAACTGATGAATGCATTTCTTGTTCATTTCAATTGTCTTTAATCTGAGATGCTTCAGCAGCAGTTGATATGAACAAATTTATTTCATTTCTGAACAGAGCATGGGAAAGTCAATACTATAACTGCTCTTACAGAAAGTAGAGAATGATATACAAACCAGTCATAACACTTTAAAGCTAATGTAAAGTTCGACGACTTGATGAAAGACGTTGCTTTTACAGTATCGCTGTAGTAAGTTGGTAGGCCTACCTGATCTCACGACATGCTAAATGGCTGTCTATACTAGTCCAGCCCAGACCGGGCCCTCAGCAAGCTCAGCACATCTGTCAGAGAAAGAATAAATAAATCACTGTTGCATTGTGGGCTAGAGGAGGGTAAACCGTTTCCAGGCGTAGCTGCCACTCCATCTCTCATAAATTCCATCACAGATACCGCCCAGGGCTCTCCACTGAAATACACTCAAATACAGAGCCATAGCAGTGCTCCGTCTGCCCTTTCAGCTCCAGAAAGAAACCATGAGCTCGCTCGACTTTCAAAAGCACTCATCTGAATAGCAGTAAAAGGCTTTGTGTGAGATGTTGATGTAAACATGGTGATTGTGACTGGCAGAGACTCTATGAAAGATGGCTTTTATGTGAAGAGGTGGGGGCCGGTGAAAAGAAAGAGACTGACTGAAGCTTGTTCCACTCATAGACAGGCGGACTCGAGCGTAGTACTCCTGAAGTGGAACAATGTCAAGTTTTTGGCCATTGAAAGTAGCTAAAAGCAGAGAGCAGCTGCCCCACTGAAGTACAGCAACTCATCTAGCACTCCACAACTCAACATTGAGATCAGTACACTGCCCATCAAAGGACTGGAAACACCTAGCCTTTCAAAATGTTTTTCATACAAATGCGAATGTTTTCTTTGATGGTTTGTGAGCACTTAAGATTTTAAATAGAAAGCTGTCCAGAGCCAAAACTGAAGAAACAGCTGATTAAGATATTATATTTAATAATCCCTTATATTATTATAGACTAACCATGTCTATTTGAAAAGAAACTAACTAACTAACTATATATATATATATATATATATATATATATATATTAGGGGTGCGGGAAAATGATTCTTAGATGCATTGCGATGCGGGCGTGCACGATTCTGAATCGATTCATTCAACGTCAAAAATCGATTTTCTAAATTTTAATTTATAACGTAACGTTGGCGGAACTGGAAGTGCGGAAGTGCAGCGCCCGGACAGTCTGTGGCGGCACATAACAAAAACACAACTGGATGAGTGAGAAATCCGACCAGCTCCCTCTGCATTAAAAGCCAGGTTAAATCAGGAGTCACAACACAAATGTTAAGAAGAGCCATTTTGACCTGTCAACAAAAATCAAACCACCTTGGGTGCCACAACATTTAATGTCCAGTATGTGCTAATGTCCTAGTATAGACTAAACAATATAAACGAAAACGCGGACATACTCTACTCTGCTTTAAGCTTTAGCTATAGCCGCTTTCCTCCCATCTCCGC
Organism: Colossoma macropomum; assembly: GCF_904425465.1. Taxonomy (NCBI): domain Eukaryota; kingdom Metazoa; phylum Chordata; class Actinopteri; order Characiformes; family Serrasalmidae; genus Colossoma; species Colossoma macropomum. The sequence continues at coordinate 19,971,149 of NW_023494798.1, forward strand.
CAGAAAACTTTTCCTCAAAAGTTGAATAGTTTCTTGTAAAATGTCTTTCAGCTTTTGGCTGATTTACGAGGCTGAAGTCGCTTCTTATTCTCCAGTTTCTTGCTGAACTTTCCCGTTCCACCTTAAATTCTGACTGAGGCGCCGAAGGTAAATGCGGCACCATTTAAGGTGGAACAGGAAAATTAGAAAGAGAAGCGACTTCATCTTCGCAACTTTTTAGTGTTTGACAGTCTCTCGTTGCAGATTTAACGTATCAGGAAACTGCGCTGCTTATAAATGCGAATGAGTCCATTCGTCTCCAAATGTTCGTCTGTCTTTCTCTTTTCCTTTTTCGTTCGCTATTAGCCAGGCGAAACCTCGTTGCTAGGTGACCTGCAGTCTGCCGATTCTATGTTGCACACGCCCCGTCTCGAAGATATTTTACTGACACAGCGACCCCAGTCTCTACAACGAGACCAAACCCGAAGTTATAAAATCACTAAAGAAAACGGGTAGGACGGCTATAATGTGCTGCGTGGTCATCCATTACCACTGGATCTTATTTCACCGTAACAGCGCATTTGATCATAGATGAGTGGCAGCAGCGTCTCCAAACAAGAGCAGTGAATGAGAGCCTTCCAGTTCACTTACCACATATGTTTATGATAGTTTTGACTTTACTGCCTTGGAAATTATTCTCTTGCTGTAATGTCAGCACTTGTTGTCAGCACTCAAACTTGTCAGGTGTGCCTTTAACAACAGTTTGGAAAACTGTTCAGTAGATGAGTTTTGCAGAAAACATCATCCGACGTTACTTCTAAAATCAAGGGTCTTAATAGTGAGTTTGTCCTATCTCTGTCTATTGTCAGAAAGTCTGCTACATTTTGTACCCTAACAAGGACAAGCACCACCTACTTTGACAGGAAAGGGTTTGACTGACTTGCGAATCAGCTAATTACAGAACTAAAAACATGGCAGCAATCAAACCAAACCAGTATGCAACAAATTGATATGCTCATCAGGAAACATGATGGTTCTTCAGTTAAGAGCTATTAAATGCTTCAAATAAAATTACTAAATAACCTTTTTATGATATTATGCCAAGAGCTTTGTGAACTTTTTTCAGTACTGAAAGGTTCTTGTCATGGTGTCCAACTCATCCTAAAGGTATGGGTACTTCATAGCCCCTAAGGACACAGTTCTACTGCTCTACAGCCCAGTGCGAGGGGGTTTTATCCTCCGACATGTTGACCTGCCCCTTATGTATGGCTTCTTCGTAGCATCCTATTCTATTGGCCAAGCTTTCTATAGAGATTATACAAGCTGTGTGTGCACAAATGTATGCTTACTTGAGCAATGGGTGCAAATGAAAGTAGCTAAATTCAGTAATTAGGAGTGACGGGATACTTTGACATATGACGAATATCCAAAGTTAAATGGCTTTTTGTATTAAAGAGAACGCTGACTGTTTTGTGATAGTCTACATGCCCAGTACTACTAAAATATGATGTATAAATCAAATAGAAAGATTTTGTTTATTTTAAAGAACATGGCATAGAAGCAAAATCCCCACTGGTTGGTTGCCATTGTTGCACTATGATGTCATGTGGTTGCACTGGACTGGACTCAGGCTCTACTGAAAATAAACCAGAAAAGTGTTTTCCCCTTGGTTAATGTCACACTAACTAAAGGTGGAAAGACTGAATGATATATTTGAGTTAAATGAGATTTAGCTTGCTCAACAAGATGAAAGCAAGAGCAACCATTTGATGCTGCAACAAAAATGGCAATCTACTGGTAGAGGGATTTCTCTATTTTAAATAGCATATTAAGGATTTTGCTTGCTTTATACAGCATACTGTAATAATATTGGATATATATATCAAATTAGGGCTTACATGTCTTACAGGTTTCCCTTTAGCATAAACTTTGCAGTTTTGTTTTTTTTTATTATTTTTATTATTTACTTGAAAAGTCAAATGTGCGCCAAACTTTTCTGGGCACTGGTGGGCAAACAGCCACCAGGGAAGAGCCCACTTAACAATAATGAATAAGCTACTGTGTTGAGTTAAATAGATGGAGTATCGATGAAATTGTATGGATAGAAACTGGCATAGTCTCCTTAGAAATGATTTCCAGACATGGTCGAGTCTAGGAGTGGCGTGTAATCTAGTTAGGGTAGCATCATGCTTAGTGTGGTCTTGTTTTAGGGACAGCCTTGGAAAGCTAAGCCATATGTGTGTCAGCAGCACTGACTCATCTTTTAGTTGTAATTGTCCTGTGTGTGTTATTCTGTAAAGCTTTTCCACACGTTGTGACTCAGTTATATCTACCAAGGTCAGGCTTGTTCAGACACGTGCCTTTAGATCACGGGTAAACACACAACAGACGAGCTGTTACACACGCACACATACACAAACACACACACACACACGAACACACACACTCGCCACAGGGGATCTCTGGATGCTCATAACAGGGTTGCCTCTGTTGATGTTGTATGTGCCCTGCTGAAAAACAGCTCCAGCTGTTGTAACATTCCCCCCTTTCTACAGCCATGTGTATCTGTGTATTTTGCAGTTCTATCACTGTGGGTTGTGTGGGTGTGTGTGTGTGTGTGTGTGTGCTGCGCGTCTGTGTGTGTGTGCTGGGTGAGCGAATGTGGGCTGTTAATGTGTTTTTTGAGGGAGATTATTCAGTGCACCATCCATGACAACAGTCACAAGAATCATACAGAATTAAAGTACAAACAAATGATTCGGCTTTCATGGTCATTCCTCAACAAGCGCAATCTGCAAAATGAATGATTCTTCTTGCCTTGTTGTTCTGAATGTGGCCTGTCGGAACCCTGCCGCTGCCCTCTCTGACCCCACACTTCACTGCTTCCGTGGCCTTTGTTCTACAAATAGGCAAAGAGCATGATCTTGTGGAAATGCAATCAATCACACCGGTTTTAAAGAAGCCCTGGGTGCAATAAGAGATGTTTCTTTTTTCATTCTTTAAAAAAAAAACACAATTCTGAAGCCCTGGACATGAATTTGGACGTGGCACAAAAGTGCAAAAATGCAGAGAAACATACTTATGTGAAAGTGTGGGCACTGTGTCAAAATCGTCGATCTAATAGGGAAGTTTGGTTCCAAAAAAACTTGCAAACATACAGTCACGTGCTACAGTTTAGGCTCCCCATTTAAATTACTTTTTTTTTATTTTATAAGTGAAAATACTTTTACACATCTTTCACAGTGTACACACTTCTGCACATTTAAATGCACAATTACTGTTTATTTGCTGAATTGACATCTTGGGCAAAAATCAAATATAAGAAGTGGCCTGTGCAAAGGTCATGGCATGTTTTATGTTGCATGTGCTATTTATTTTTCCCCCAGTTTGTTCACCTGAGCAAAAACAGAAATTGTGCACTAAAAATAGCAGAATTTCCCTTTAGAGGAATGTGTTAAAACATGTGATTTTTCCTGGGGTATTCAAGCTTTTGTATAAAACTGCTAGTATATGAAACAAGTAAATGATTTATCACACAGCATTTAAGTCAGGGCATATAGTTTTTTAAATAATAAAGTAACATCTGGACATGAACTAATCATTCTCTGTAACCCATACTAGCTGGTCTGCTGAATCCTAAGCTTTTTCTACAAACTCTGTGTGTGGTGTGGTGACTCATGGGTGGTACTAGTCCTTCTGCAAAGATGAATTGGCATTATTAGGGACAGTTTCATTTTACCGTTTCATTTTCATGCTGCTGTGAACTTGAAACAAACAAACAAAACATTGGTGCTTGACTGGCCATTGAAATCTGTAATGAATAGTTGAAAATGAAAATGTAAGGAGTAAAGATATTTTTTTCTCTTGGAGATGTGAGTGAGTGTTCAACAATTCTCTCTCTCTCTCTCTCTCTCTCTCTCTCTCTCTCTCTCTCTCTCTCTCTACAGAAGGAGTGCTCTAACTTTATTAAGGTGCTGCAGCCATTTAATCACACTCACCTATATGCGTGTGGGACAGGAGCCTTCCACCCTGTCTGTGCTTATGTGGAGGTGGGCAAACGACCAGAGGTAAATATCTTCTCCCAGTCGTTCTCTCAGTGTCTTAAAGCCTATTCTAGAGATTCTTAAAGCAACATTTCTGAGCACACCATTTTCTTATAAATCACAGAACTCTGCAGACTAAAGTGACTCAAAGCGAACAAAATTTAACTTGTTACATAAAAACAGGTTCACTGAACTGAAAAAAATCACTGAAATACATAATAAACTGTAAGAGAGCAACTGTCCTACAGGGAGGATTTCTACTTTCTCATTTCTAAAAATAAGATTTGGTACTACCTTGAGTTTGGAAAAGTGTTATATAAACAATGCATTAGTATTATTATTATTACTATATTATTATTATTATTATTATTATTATTATTATTATTATTAAACTAAAATTTAGAGAAAATGCCATGTTTAGGTGTGCTCTCTACAGAGGTTATGTCTGGGGTTTGGCATGTCCAAAGCTATTGCATAAAACTGTAATTAATATTAAAACAATCACACATGGCCTGACCTGATGGTCACATACACACTATTTCTATCTGTGTTTGTAATATCAAATATATTTGATATGTGTGACATCAGCATTTTGTTAACTGTAGCAAATTACAGCCACTGGTCAAGCGTGACCAGATTCTCTCTTCTTACTGATCGACTGAGCGCTCTTTCAGGACTGATTCTGCTGGGGAAATGAAGGGGAAAATTGAGAGCTGGTTTGTGCTGTATGCTGCTTTGTTAGGTTCTCATTATCAAATAGAGTTGTAGTTTTGCCTTCACACTCTCTATACATTGTGTGTGATATAGATTGCAAACAGTAAAGAGGGGTTAGTTCAGCAATGAGAGAGAACATGGTGCTGAGCAGTGAAGTGTTCACACGCACACATTGCCCTTGTTAGTTTGTCCGCACTGCAGGAAGTAATGGACATGATCTGATGGGTGAGAGAGAAGCTGTGTTCTACTCTTTCTGTGTGTGAATAGAGTGTCAGGCGAACACTGTTGGCCACTGTTCTCTTTATCCTGAAGTCGTTTGTCCCTGATTACTCTGTGTGTGTGGGTGTGTTTGCGTGTGTGAATCTAGGACAACATCTTCAAGCTGGAGTCGTTTGAGAACGGCCGTGGAAAGAGCCCCTATGACCCGAAACTACAGACCGCTTCCCTACTTATTGGTGAGTGTGTATTTTGCGTTTGAAAAAGTGGTGATGGTTGAATTCTGAATACACTGTCCTAAATGTATTTAGTATATTCTAGGATGTAACATTTTCCACTACGCTAACTAACTACTAAGAATTACCACTTTGAGTTATAACTCTGTTCAAGAGCCTGATATAAATTCCAGAGTCAATCTAACAAAAACTTAGTTTAGCTAGTTATTAGTGCACTTCACCTCTGACATTGGTTGGTTGTTTGTATCTTTGTATCTCCAAAATGGCAACTTTACAAGAGATTAAAAAAAACATTCCAAAAAAAGTAACATTGCTAAGGGTAGTTTTGCAATTCTGTAAAAAAAAACAAAAAGTAAATAACCTCACAAAATAGATATACGAGGATTTTTATACACAGTACTGTGCTTTTAAAAAACACTAGTATTACAATAAATACGAATAGCGTTAACAGTATCGATTCTACATACGTCATTGTGCTTGTTTAACCCTTTCCAAAACTCTCCTAGTGGCAGCCCAGTATTAATTGTAGCCAACACATGGTTTTGCTAGTCAATACATCACTAAATTAAATCAGGGTGCTGCTGATGGACCAAACAAGTGAGATGGCTGGGAGTGTTGAGGTGAAGTCTGGAACCAAATTTTGTTATTCAGACTAGCTTACAAGATAACACTTCTTGACAAAAATAAAGAAAGAAATTCTCATTACTTTTTACTGTATTGTTACTGTATTTTTATTTGCATAAATTCAAATAATGTGTTTTACAAACACACACAGTTATAGCTGAGAGAAATAGTTTTAAACAATGCTTTTAGGTGCCTAAAACATTTGCACAGTACTGAATGTATCAGGGATCGCGCATCTGTTCAAGCATTTAAGCACTGCTTATTAAATAACATGGGAAAAAATTAAAACAAAGCTATGTTTCTCTATATTTAATGGGCCTAAATGACCTTACGCTCTCTTTGCATATTTTGTCCCTGACATAATATTAAAACAAACCTTTGTGTGTGTGTGTGTTTGAGATGTACTAAGTGTGAAGTGTCTCTCTCTCTCTCTCTCTCTCTCTCTCTCTCTCTCTCTCTCTCTCTCTTTCTCTCTCTCTCTCTTTCTCTCTCATTCTATCTTTCTCACTCACTCTGTCATTGCACATACAGTTACATAGTGTTTTTTCTTTGTTTATTTTTTTGTTTTGTTTTATGTTTTTTTTGGGTGTGTGTGCGTGTGTGTGTGTGTGTGTGTGCTCGTGCGCATGTGTGTGTATGGTGTTTGGCTGTTTTGAATAGAAACTCAACACCTCTGATTAACAGCCTCTCTAAGAGGATGAGGGGATCAGTCTGTTCTTCTCTTTGTGCTCTACCTGCAGAGTGTTCCACTGTTAAATCTCTCATCTCAGCTTAAAGGTCACTCTCACAGACACTCTCCTGTCTCTCTTTCTCTCTCTCTCTCTCTCTCTCTTCACTCTGGGATCTGTTTCACTCGCACAATCTCTTAGCATGAAATAATGTTTCGGTGATGACTATCATGCCTCGCTGAGTGTTTACTTGAGTCATTATTAAACTGGACAAAGCCCAGAGAGCAGATCAGCTGGCCACATCTCAACTCTCCTTTGTCTTCTCCCTCTTTGTAATGAACCTTGTCTGACATTCAGCACATATGATTGACAGATGGCGAGCTGTATGCTGGGACGTCAGCCGACTTCATGGGGCGGGACTTTGCCATTTTCCGTACATTAGGAGAGCATCATCCAATCAGAACGGAGCAGCACGATTCCAGGTGGCTCAATGGTGAGAATATTCTATCTGCCACTACCAGTTATTTTAGTCAAATGATTATTCTGATAGGTAAAAGAGAATTCAGAGTTGCACAAAAGGCCAGACTTATATGAGCATGTGATGAGATGATGTGAGCTAGTTAGAAGAACAGGAATGCTTTGCTTGAACCCTGTTACGTAACATTGACATAGCCATTCCATAACATCATGGCAAATGTCACATGCTGTCTTGAGCTGTCAAAACAGTGCATTGCTACCAATACCAGTAATTATCATGACAGATGTCATAATGTTCGATGTCATGATGGCTAAATAGAACACACTCAACAAAGATTAGCATGTGGCATAAGCTGTCATGACATCAAATATTATGGCACTGGCCCTGACAGTTCTTGGTAACTTGACTCTCATATTACTGAACAAAATCTGTCATGACAGCACATGACGGCATATGTAATCTGAAATGACATGTTTATGGCATGGTTACGTCAATATTCGGTAGTCGAGTTCACGTCTTACAGAAGAACAAATGTAGGGTTCTGAACTTTTACACCAATGCCCTCAGCCATTGTATGGATTTGTTAAATTATATCCACCGCAGGCCTGATTTAATTTAAGTCTTATTCAAGCCACGTATTGGATCTTATTTATAAATAATACTGGGCCTTCTCAAACCCAATACATACCTAATTCCCAAAAAGTTAGGTCAATATGTAAAACACAAATACAAACAGAAAGCAGTGATTTGTAAATCCACTTTGACCTGTTATTAAACAAAAGCAGTAGAAAGACAAGATATAAGATGTTTTCTGTAAATGTACGCTCATTCTAAAATTGATACCTGCAACACTTTCCAAAAAAGTTGGGACAGGGCAGTTTAGAACTAGGGATGTTGTTCATAAAACATTTTGAAAGAGGAGAAGTAATCATAGCCTGGGTATTAAAGGCATGTCCAGAAAAGGTCTGGTTCTTTATGAGCAAAATACATCAACAAATGGTTCAGCTGTTTAAGAACAAAGTTCCTCAATCAGCACTTGCAAATATTTTAGATATTTCACCTTCTACACTGCATAATGTCATTCAAACATTCAGGAAATGAGGCAAAATCACTGTGTGTAAAAAAAGCAAGGCCAAACCACAACTGAATACCTGTGACCTTAAATCCCTCAAATGGCACTGCATTAAAATCTGGCATGCTTCTGTGTTAGGAGTGCTTTGACAAAATGTTGTCAATAAACACTGTTTGTTGCTGCATCTATAAATGCAAGTTAAGACTGTACTGTGCACAGAGAAAGCCATGTGTCAGCAACATCCAGAAACGCTGCAGACTTTCATGGGCTTGAGCTTATTTGAAATGGAGTGATGCACAGTGGAAATGTGTATTGTAGTCTTATGAGTCAACCTTTTAGATTGTTTGTGGAAATAATGGGCATCATGATCTTGAGGCCAAAGAAGCAAAGGGACCAACCAGATTGTTACCAGTGTAAAGTTCCAAAGCCAGGGTCTGTCATGGTATGGGGGTGAATTAGTGCCCATAGCATGGATAATTTGCACATCTGTTAAAGCTGAACAATATATACACATTTTGTAGCAACATATGCTGCCTGTTGCCTTTTTCAGAGATGTTTGTGCTCATTTTAACATGACAACACCAAGAAGTATTCTGCATGTTACAGCAGCATAGGGCATAATCAGAGAATGAGGGTGCAAGACTGGCCTGCCTGTCTCCTATTGAAAACGTGTCACATTGTGCAAAATATCACAACAAAGGCTCAATACGATGTGTGTAACTCATGAATGACAAAAAATTCTGCTTTCAAAACTGGATCAAATGGTGTCTTCAGTCCCCAAACATTTATTAAGTGCTGTTAAAGGGAAAGCTGATGTAACTCAGTGGTAAGCATGCTGCTGTCCTAACTTCTTTGCAGGCATGAGTGTATTTTTACAAATAAATAAATAAATAAATAAAATTCATACAAAACATCAAATATCATGTTTTTGATACAACAAAATTGATCACTACTTTCTGTTTTTGCTGGCACTTAACAAACTGTCCCAATTTCTTTGGAATTGAGTTTGTACATAAAATCACTTCTTATCATATTAATATTACTTGAATTTATTTTAATATTTGTTTTTTTTAAGCCAATAAAGACCTGCTACCCAAATTAAGTAGTTTGTAAAATCATATGCCTAAAATGTTTGCACAGTTTTGCATCTTAACAAAATATACAATTAAAATTCCATGGCCAAATTAAATGCATATGGATGTGTCCATCAGACTCTGTTTTTCATTGTAATAGAGCCCAGTAGAAAGATTAAAATTATATTATTATGCAAACCTATAAGTCTACTATGAAGATACATTTTAATCTATGATTTTTTTAAATTGAGTAATCGAGTTTAATTGAGTAATTGCTTAGCCTTGGGTCATTTTGTTCCCATACAAAACTGTGTACATGTAGTAAGACTATGTGTGAATCTGTCTGCTGTTGCCAGTTCACCATGTGTTGAGTTTTGCTGTGTGTGTGTGTGTGTGTGTGTGTGTGTGTGTGTGTGTGTGTGTGTGTGTGTCATGAGCATTTTGAGTCTGCCTGCCCTTGAACGTGTGTGAAGAAAGTAATGAGCATGAATAACCAGCAAACAGGCCGTGAAGAACTGCGCCTCATCTCACAGTCATTAGTGCCTGGCAAGAGCATTTATAATGCAGCACACACACAAACACAACTCTAAAAAAGCAGTACTGGTAGAGTAATCACAAAAACACTTGCATAGATGCTTACAATCAGTATATCTTTAATGAAGCAATTGCTGTGGCCATGACTCAGCACATCCCATTAAATATAGATCATTTTATAACTTTCCTGCATGGCTAGCAGGTCATTCAGTGTCATGGCACCTAAACAGAGCCTCTATAGCATCTTCTCATCCTTTAAATCCTAATTACAATCTGAATAAAGTCTTTTCTTTCTGTCCTGCCCCTCCCCTCCTTGCTGTTCTTTAGCCTAAGCATGCCAATTCTGCTGCACCATTTGTATTATGTGTTATGCTTATTGTTTTGTTTCTCTATGATTTGTGGTCTGTAGCTCTTTTGAATGTCTTTTTCTGTTGACATTCTACTGAATGTCAGTCTGCTTGTTTCCTTTTGTTTACTCTTACCTGTTTCTGTTTGTATTTGTTCCAGTATGCTCTATCATTGAGTTTGTGACTGTTTGGGGTTTTTTGATATTATTGTTATTATTATTATTATTATTTAGTAGTAATTGTAGTATTGTTTTATTAGTAGTAGTACTAGTAGTAGTCAGTGACAACTGGTCATAATATTGGAAAAGATGGCTAAAAAAATGAAGAACAACCCCTTATATCAATGGCTCACATGCTGTGGCATCGCATTTGAGAGCCCCATTCCAGCTATAGAAATAAATGAGTGAAATAAGCTGTCTAGTTAACTATGAGTAGCACTGAAATGTTTGAATGTTGATGTTACAGCAAGCTGATAAAACAATCATGGTATATATCACAGAAGCATTGCACTTCTTAGTGAGCAGAACATGACATATACAGCAATACGATATCAATATCAGTTTAAATTATGTCTTACCTCATTGTCAAAAGCAGTTATAAGCTTTAAATGTCCATGTTAAATCTCCAAATGTCCATGTACTGCTGCTGTAGCACTACTGTTAGTATGGAACATAATACTGCAAATTCCATAAGGTGCCTTTTGGAAATGAACATTATTGCGGTAGTGTAAATCAGATTGTCAGGGATTTCCCAGTCCGCTTTCCCTTCATTTGATTCTCTCTTAGTCTAATCTGTTTTCTGTGCCGTGTGCTTTTGTTGTTTTGTTCTAGTGTCCTCCCTTGTTCAGCCTCCTTGTTTTCTGTCTCACCTGTGTGTTGTCCGCAGCTCTGGCCTCTCCTTAGTCCTAGGTGTTTTTGTTTGTTCTGAGTGTATTTTTAGCCCTGGTTGTCTTGAGTTTGCTTAACAGTGTTGTTTTCAGGCCTTGTTTTGTGTTTGCTGTTGCATGTTGATTTTCTCCACTCTTACTAGTCTTTTGATTTGGTTTAGTTTAAGTATCTTGTTTTCTTGTGTGTTTCATTAGTGGATTTCTTTGATTTTCATCATGGATTGCAATAAAATCTCACACTTGCATCCTGCCTCCTGGCCTGGACAAATACGGGTTTCTTATGAAGCAAATGAAAACATTTCAGCATTAAACATTGCCATGTAATGACATACAATTGGATTATATCTGCCACTTTTGGTACTGTCTGCAGACTTGTGGAAAGGCGGACCATATCAAATTTGCCAAAATGGTGTTTTACAATGTCTAATGTGTCACAATGCACTTGAAACAGAATCACAGATTGGCTGTGTAAATCTACAGCTTGAGCTAGATGTAAATCAGCCCTGTCTTGGCCAATTTGGGGGTGCTGATGTTCTTAGGTCCGCAGAAGTCCAAAATAATCAGCTTCTTCTCATGTGTTAAAAGCAGTAAAATGCTGTGGATGCCAAAAATGAAACTTTATTCTGATGCCTTTTTTACTTTGAAAGAGAAGGAGGGTCTTAGACCTGCCAACCATTTATACGTGCCTCCTCTGGTGGTAGTAGTAGCAGCAGTAGCACTAATGGTAGTAGAAGCACCAGTAGTAGTTGTGGTATTGTTCTGTTTTCATCAGTATTATTATTAATATTATTAGTAGTAGTTGCAGTAAAAAGCTAGCTGTAGTCAAAACTGTCTTGGTTTGTTTGTCTGCAGACCCCAGGTTTGTAAGCGTCCACCTCATTCCTGAGAGTGATAACCCTGAAGATGATAAGATCTACCTGTTCTTTAGAGAAAACGCCATTGACGGAGAACAAACCGGCAAAGCCACACACGCCAGAATTGGACAGCTGTGTAAAGTAAGATATCACTTACAGCCTACAAATTCACACTGACAGAAAGAAAATCATACAGATAAATACCCACACATACACATTCACACACATCCACACACACATCCATGCAAACATGTATGCATATACACACACATTTTACCCTCTCTCACACAGTAGGTGTGGTAGCTAACAGACCCACATTTCTTTGGCACTGTGTGTGTTTTTCTACCATCCTAATCTTAACCGCCCACCATGAAGCTAAAGAGATGTCTGAAATGTCACTGGAGTCATCAGCAAGCGGAAAACAAAGGCTCCTCTGTAGATCTAAAGTGTGACTTTGGCAGTCATTCTTAGCTGAAGTGGAACCCTATAGCAGTTAGAAGGGAGAAAGGTGTTCTCAGTTACGTGGCGCTTGGCATTCCGGTATGACTGGAATCCGCTCTTCACCGGCGCAGACAATTGTCTCATTATGCTAAGTGTATGTTTAGTTTATGCGGTATGCTGTCCTGCCAATGAACAAACATAAACATGGGGGTGCGTGAGAGTGTTTAAACGCTCCAGTGTTTCACATCACAGCTGCCAGCTTTTCTGATAAAACACAAACACAAACATACCTGCCTCAGTCCTCTGTAGTATTTCCTAATATAAACAGTAGATAGGTGTGTCAGGCTTCACTGTTAGTTATCATGCTGGAGCACATCTTCAGCTTCATCAGATGATCTGCTGATGGATATTGAAACTTTCCATTCAGTTCACCAAGCACATTTCAGTCAGCACATCTTCATACTGTTCTGTTGTTCTCACTAGAACTGTTGTACTGTTCTAGTGATATTAATCCAAAGTAAGGGTACATGTCGCTGTGTTAATAGATCACATACCAGGCATCACACTAAAACAAATCAGCAACGTTTTAGCATTGTATTGAGTAAATATCCTGCTACAGTATCAACTGAAAATACATACTTTTGGGTGCTAGCGGCCCATGACATATGTGTATGTATGTGTGTGGGAGTGTGTATATATGGTAGACCACCAAAATTGTCACTGTCAGATAAGCAGTTGACAACTTTCATCTTTGAGAGAGAGGAGGAAATCAAGCTTCATTCTTGCCTCAGATCTGAAAAAATCCACAGGGGTTTTTGTCCATCCTCCACCTCAACATGATTGAATATGCTTGGGATTACTTGAATTGTGAGAAGCAGAAAATGCAACCAACTTCTAAGACTGAGCTTTTTGAGTTTCATGAGTTTTGTGTTGTCAACAGAATGACTTTGGAGGTCACAGGAGTTTGGTGAATAAGTGGACCACCTTCCTGAAAGCTCGGCTCATCTGCTCCGTCCCCGGCCTCAACGGCATCGACACACACTTTGATGAGCTGCGTAAGTTGTGTATGCCATGCGCCTATGTATGTATGTGTGAGAGAAAGTGCTAGTAGACACATGAAATATCTGGTCAGATGCTCAGTTGTCTGTTTTTGTTGATTTGGTCATTTTTAGAGGATGTCTTTCTTATGAGCTCAAAGGACCCCAAGAATCCTGTCATCTATGCAGTGTTCACGACATCTAGGTGCTTTTTCTACACATTTTGCTGAGATCATTTACCTGAATTACATCTGGTTATTGATGGCTTATTAGATTATTAAATGTGCCGAGATGTTGATTTTCTTGTGTTGGGTTCACAGTAACATCTTTAAAGGCTCAGCAGTATGTATGTACAGCATGGCTGACATTAGGAGGGTGTTTCTGGGTCCCTATGCTCACCGAGATGGGCCAAACTACCAGTGGGTCCCCTTCCTAGGCAGAGTGCCGTACCCACGGCCTGGCACGGTAAGTCTTGGCAATCACAGCTGAAACAGTTGTTGTTCAGTTCAGTTCAGTTGAATATGCTTATCCATGCTCTGTCCATAAATGCATTTTTTGTAGCGACTTTTATAACAACTTTTGACTTGAATTACACTACAGATAAACTAACCGTAGTATACCCTTACATTGTGAGATCACACTGTCAGGACATGCTAGGGGTAGTTTATCTGTAGTGTAATTGAGCTAACATTTAACATGATGGCAAATTAAATGCTCTCATTTCTAACCTGTCTACTTTTGATTAGCGACAGTAATACACTCCAGCTCGGTAGCATAACATTTTAAACTCAATCAAACTTTAAACCCAATGTATGTGTAATGTTTTGTAACTATAAACAACTGTTGTAGCAGTTCTGTCGTGCCCTGTGGTGAACAAAAATATTCCAAAGCCCATACGTTTTGTCCTACATACATTCTTCCTCAGAATATTGTTGGATCCTCTCAATTACAGGGTTGTTAAGTAGTCAAAATATGAATATTGCTAAATCCTAAATCTACTATTGCAGCTAACACTACTGCACACTGAATTGATATCATAAGACTGGTAGCCTTTCCAAAATCCCCCATGAAAACCAGCAAATGTGGTGGTTAGGTTGCTTTGCCTGTTGTTGCTTGGACTAGTGTTAAATATGACTTAAGTATTAGTACAGTACAGTATTAGACTTAGTGTGCTTGTAGCATGTATGCAGGTGTGTTCATAACTCAACTACCTAATGACATTGTAAATTAGAGGATCTTTTAGAGTAACATTTGGAGAAAACACACCAAAGGGTATTGGCTTTCGAAAATTTTAGGTCACTACAGGATGGCAATTTCTTTTCTTTTTTGAAGCTTATATTTTACTTGTTGCTCTATTCTGTATTACTGTAAATAATCTTTATTTACATTATGACAGTGTCCAAGCAAAACCTTTGGCGGATTTGAATCTACAAAAGACCTGCCTGATGATGTCATCACCTTTGCACGAAGTCACCCTGCCATGTACAACCCAGTGCTTCCCATCAACAACCGTCCAATCATTATTAAGACTGACGTGGATTACCAGTTCACTCAGATAGTGGTAGACAGAGTGGAGGCGGAGGATGGCCAGTATGATGTCATGTTCATTGGCACAGGTTGGTGTGACCAGGGATACGTTACATAGCCGTAAATGTTTTTACACTGTCAGTAATTCATTTTTTTTTATTTTGTTTAAAATCAGCACTCGTACAGTGGCTGAAGATAATTTAGCACCACATGATTGATTGCTTTTGAGCAATTTAACTGTAATTAGTTCACTCAGCTTTTATAAAACAACACACTGATTATTGATTATCTTTTTAGATGCTGGCACGGTTCTTAAAGTGGTATCGATTCCCAGAGGCACTTGGCATGACTTGGAGGAAGTCTTACTGGAGGAGATGACTGTGTTCAGGGTATGATCAGTTTCTGGAAATCTACATGGAATGTGCTATATAGTGATTTGTTAGTTATGTAATACACTGTGTCATTTAGATTTGTAGCCTTAATCATGTTTGGAACACTGTAATAGTGTAGTCATATTTCTGAACTGAACGTTGCGTTCCTCTGAATAATGTATGTGAACAGTTTTTCAGTTCTCACTTAATATGTTTTTTCTAATAGGAACCAACTGCTATAACTGCTATGGAGCTGTCCACAAAACAGGTAACCTCCATTACATGTTTGACATAACTCAAAACCTCTAACAGATAATCACATAATCTCACAAATGCAGCAGTAAAGGAGAGCTTTTCCTAGCATGGAGTGTGCTAGACAGAATGGGTCCAGTGGGAGACTGGCCACAGCCTGGATGTCAAGCAGTTACACCACTTTCTGTTGACAGGAGTGATGTAGCACTGCTAGATTTATCATGTACCACAAAACCCAACATAGGCCTTGCCTCAGGCTGTATCTCTTTCTCTCCCACTCTCTCCCTCTCACACTCAAATACACACACAAAGGTTTTTCTGCATTATACACACTAGAGGCTCCTGTCACACTTATTCATGTAATGCAGCAACATAAGTTTCTACCATTAGTGGTTTCTGTTTGTGTGTCTCTCTCTCCTTTTCCCTATTTCTTACATATACACACACACCTTTGCAGTTGGTTTCAAGCTTAAGGACTGCAGTGTGTGTGTGTGTGCAGCTGCGATTCCTGCGCTGAGCGGTGTGAATAATCAAGCCGACACTGAAAGGTTATCTGAGTGAATCTATAATTAAACACTTGCACACAGACTGTCTGCCTGAAGTTCCTGCTCACCAGGTCCCTCAGACATTGACTGAAATAACACCCATTAACAAAGATATCCACAGAGGAAATGCAAGTCTATACACCAAACCAACCAAACTCAGTACCATGAGGTCACTATGTCCAAAACCAAGCATTGGCCAAAGGGGTATGAAGCTCCCCAGCTTTGGACTGTGTAGCAGTGGAACTGTGTTCTCTGGAGAGATGGAGCTTCTATAATACCTTTAGGATGAGTTGCAATAGTGTTTGTGATCCAGAACTAATTATCCATCATCAGTACCTGACCTCACTAATGCTCTTGTGGCTGAATGCAACCAGATCCTCACAGCAATGTTTACATTTAGTGCAAAGCCTTCCCAGAAGAGTAGATGCTGTTACTGCAGCAAATTGGGGACAAACTCTCTATTAATACCATTGATTTCAGACAAAGTGTTGAATGAGCACTGTCTCACTGTCCCAGATCTCTGAAATACAGAATTACTCATACTTTATCTGTCTCTCCACAGCAACAGCTATACCTGGGCTCCTCCGTTGGGGTTTCCCAGATGCCTTTGCATCGCTGTGACGTTTATGGCAAGGCCTGTGCCGAATGCTGTTTGGCGCGAGATCCGTATTGTGCCTGGGACGGGTCCCAATGTTCCCGATACTTCCCCACTGCCAAAAGGTATGCAAGGTTCTCACAGCTAGCTAGCCTGAACCTGGAAGTCCACTCCAGCACACTTCTAGAACACTGCAGGGGGGAATTACACTAAGAATGTAACACAGGATAAAGGAGGATTGTAGGCTGTGTGTCAAGAGTTTCGAAATACTTAATAAACAGGAATGTTACATAAAAGGTGTGCCACACAATAGCCACGTTTACATGCAGCCTGATAATCCGTTAATAATCCGACTAATAGCTCAATCGGAATAGAATATGTCCATGTAAACACCTCAATCGGAATAGTCTAATCCGATTGAGGCCATTCGGAATACAATTTCTATCCGATTAAACGAGGTGGGTAAACTTCTAAATAATCCGTTAAATAGAAGAATAATAGACATGTAAACGCCTGAATCCGATTACATTCCAATCGGAACGTGTAAGTATGTTCTGCGCATGTGCGTCGCGTCACGGCGAAAGTTTACACCGCTCAACATGGCGGAGCAGAAACTGGTCTGGACCTCACGTGATGTTCGCTGTCATGGTAACGTTTACTCTAAGCGCTACTCCACGCATGCGCGTCATTTTGCATCGGATTACTTGTAGTGAGCATGTAAACGAAGATTTTCCATCAGATTGTTGAATAGAGTGCATATAAACACCTCAGTCTAAATCTGTAATCGGATTGTATTCAATCGGATTGGCAAAAATCGTTGCATGTAAACATAGCCAATGTTTAGAATCTGTGCCTTATATTAATCATAAATTGCATCTATTCATAAATTTATTGTCTGAATAGCATTGAGTGTGACCCATTAGAGCATCTAAAGAGCATGCCTTTGTTGGCCTGTTACGTGAGTATTTCTGAAGCAATCCCCTGCAGTGCCATTCCTTGTAGATGTAGGAGAATACCAGGCATCTTTCCAATATGGCTTGGACTGAGTGATGAACAGTGAACATTGTGTCTCTCTGAGAATTGTTCTCAGTTCTTTCAATCTGAATCCTTTGAAATAGTAACTTGTAGGATGTATGTCTTCAAACTCAGTACATATGTGCCACAGATATGCACCAATACGCAATATATTTTACTTCTTTTGCTTTAATTTAAATATTAATTAGTGCATAGTTGTATGTTGTAAGACAAGACTGGATCACACAACTGTAAAGTGCACAACATATTGTTTTGTTTCAGTAGAGGTATAACAGAAAGACCTTATTTGGTCTTAAGGCAAATAAGGACTTTTAAAGTGCAAGGCCTCACATATTGCCTACATTATTGAGGTGAAATAACCTCACAGGAATATTCATCCATAGAGACTTGAGGCATCTGTTGCTTGGCAGCATTTTTTTTTTAAAGGGCAGGCATAAGAGTAGAGTTGGCTTTACTACAGAGACAAAATAGCCCAGATCTTAAACAGGTACCATTTCACAGACACACATACACATACATGTACACCAATCTAATAGTGTATTTTACTGCACATGCTAAACAGTGAGAGATGCTCTGAATGACAGCTGGGTTTCAAACAGAGAAACAGGGAGCGTTTAGAATTGCTGTATGTAGTGAATGTTAAAAGCATGTGCAGCCCACTTGCCTGTGCTCTCTAACCATGTTCCATATGTGTGGGTGTGTTTGTGTAGGAGGACTCGGCGCCAGGACATCAGGAATGGAGACCCTCTAACCCAGTGCTCCGATCTGCAGCACCATGGTAGGAGCTAAATCTTTAGCATGCTTACCGCAGTGGCGATCCGTAACTGTTAGGGCTAGGCCTTCAGTTTGGTGTATTAATGTCAAGAGGATAAAAAACAATGCTGATTTTCTGCTAGCACCACTATGAGATTTTTAGTAGTTAGCACTAAGCAAGTAGTGGTGCATATGAAAATTTTGTGGCCATTTGAAGCTTGTAAAAGACATTCCATATGTTTTATTTGAAACTTGTAACAGACATTAACATATATTTTACCTTGCATGTAGCAGTTTTTACACTGACTCTTTTAGTAAGGAACCCTGGCAAAAAGCTGCCGCTGCTGTTTGTCATTTCTAACAGCGGGTTAGACTAAAACTCATATTTGTATTCATTCACATATCTAGAACTTCAAGAAGGTCTAGAGTGACTTTTGTTCTCACTAAAGAGGTCCACCCATTCTAAATCAAAATGTGATTGGTTGATTCCGCTGTAATTTCCTAATTATGTTGGTAGTTAAACTAATATGTAAGGCCTTCAATCCTGTTCCTGAAGGCCTAACCAAGGGGAGAGCTCACTCAGCTGTATCTACCTAGATATCACAGAGAACAGAAATATGATGGTGTGATTTCCCAGTAGGTCAGTGAATAATTTAACCCTCCAAATAAGAGTAGTACTACAATGTGTGCAGAGTTTAAATACAGCAAGTATGATAAGACTATTAAATAAACATGAACTAAAAATTACATTATTTAGCTCCCAGAAATTATAAGCCTTCTCTGAAGGCTTAGAAGGCTGTGAGGGTTCCCCACTGGCTAACCCCTCACTCAGTGTTATATAGCTAACCCATACTCCACTGATCACAGAGCACAAGCTTCATCACTGCTTCATCCACATTCCTTATATTTTCCCTAAATGAGTGTAGAACCTCATTTTTATTAGGTGTAATGTGTAGGTATAAATACAATTATTAGGTTGAGCCCAAAATAAAACTTAAAAATGCAGTTCTGCCTAGTTAAAGACATGTATTTAACTTCAGGGGGACTCTTTCACAGCTGTTTCAGACTCATGGGACGTAAAGCATGCACATGCACACATACACCCAGGGACCACACACATTTCCATGTTCAAGAGCATTGTGATCTCACGCACCTTATTACAGCAGTGGAGCAGGTCTGCAAAGCTGCACACTGATGTTACACAGTGCCGAAAAAGAAGGAACAGACAAGGAAATAGGGATAAAAGAAAGAAAGGATGAGAGATAAATGGATTTTAAATGGTTACAATATGGAAAAACCTGCATATCCATTCTCACTGGAATTCTATGCCACTAGAACTAAAGCCACAGCTGAGTCTGAAACTTGGTAATGAGAAGGGATATTGTGACATGTGCTCCTGTGTATGTGTGTGGCTATGAATGCATGTGTGTGCTTGTGTGTATGCGTGCGTGTGTGTGTGTGTGTGCGTGTTCATATTCATGGTTTGAATTACTGGCTCATATCCTCTTTGCTGGACATGCTGTCTATGTGAAGGCCTCTTGCAGACATGTGAGAATGTGATTGGAATGAGCATGGACACATTCATACATTCATCTGAAGCACACATTCAGGCACATACACAGGCCATTTACATAGCCAAACCACACTCATTCCCCTCTACATGCCCCTTTCCCAGGGGGGAATGTGTTGTCTTGAAATGAAATCTCTCTCTTATTCTCCTAAATAGATGAAGAGAATGGGGAGAACACGCTGCTGGATAAGACGGTGTATGGGGTAGAGAACAGCAGCTCTTTCCTGGAGTGCAGTCCTAAGTCACAGCGTGCTCTCATTTACTGGCAGTTCCAGAGACACGGAGAGGACAGCAAGCAAGAGGTGTGCCCTGTGTGTCTGTGTGTACACTGTCTGTTAAAAGATTGGATCATGTTCCGGATTTCTGTAAAAGTGTTTTGTGACAACCGTTGTAAAAAGCACAATACAAAAATCCCTGCTGAAAAAAAGAGCTTAGACAAGCATGCATTCTGTGTTGGTCTCAACTGGTTTATGTCAGTCTGCTGGTGGTTTAGCTGGTTCCCCAGAATGGTCATGCTGGTTGAGCAGCATACCAGCATCCAAAACACAACATGTGCTGGTTTTGGTGGTGATCAGCATAACAGCTTCCATTGCTGTGACTAGTATGCCAGCCTCAAACACACCATTTGCCAATTGCAGGTGACCACTATGCTGTTTTTTGTAGCAGGGATTTTAAAGGAATTGAATAAATATGTTTTCGGACTGTGCCTTCAACATGTGGTGATAGTATGAGGGAAGACTGACTGAGGGAGGGGAGAGAACTCTGAGAACTTGGGCTGGAGTTCTGGGCGACTTCTGCTTGGAGCTAGAGCATGATGAGGCTTTAGACTTGCACTAGGGTTGTATAGAAGTTTGAGAATTTGTGTGCTAGCATAACACTTTGGTAGCTAGTTTTGTGCTAGCATAACACTTAGGTAGCTAACTAGTATACCTTTAGGCTGTCCGGTCAACCTTTAGTTATGATAGTTTCAGTTATTCTAGCTTAATTTCAGGGTCTATTTTGGGGTTGGATTATTAGTTAATAATAGCTAATAATTAAGTTAGCTACCTTTAACTAGCGAACAACTTATACTAATAACAGGTAGCCCAAGAAACCCTAACCCTAACCACTACACAAACCTAAAACCACAGCTTGATCAGAAACTGCAGTTCTGATGAGTGTATATATATCTATATCTATATCTATCTATCTATCTATCTATCTATATATATATATATATATATATATATATATATATATATATATATATATATATCAGAATATGTCAGAAGTGTTTTCCTTCTCATGAAAAGTTACGCTTTTTGCGATAGAAAGTTTTGCTTTGACAGTGCTGTGTTGTCTGATCTGTATGTGTGTATGTTTGTGTGTGTTCAGATAAAGGCAGATGAGCGAGTGATGGGCACCGAGCAGGGTTTGCTCATCCGTGCGCTGCTGCAGAAGGACTCGGGTGTTTACTACTGCCACGCAGTAGAGCACGGCTTCATCCAGACAATCCTGCGTCTCACCCTTCACGTCATCCCCACTGAGCAGCTGGACGAGCTGCTACACCATGAGCCGCCAGACACTGGCCGGACACCCCACGCCAAGCTGTGGTACCAGGACTTTCCTATCCCTCATCGACCCACCCAGCCCCAACAGTGTGGACCAGCTGTGCGAGCAGGTGTGGAAGAGGGAGAGGAAGCAGCGGCGGCAGAAGGCCCACCTGCTGCAGGCCAGCCAATCTCACACCGCCCATCTACTGCACACCGGCCAGTCACACGCCAGCAAGTGGAAGCTCATGCAAGAGAGCAAGAAGGGGCGCAACCGCAGGACGCACGAGACGCAGCGGGCGCCCCGCAGTGTGTGAGCCTGCTGACAGAACTGCAAATACACATAGACCGAAATATTACACAAAAAGAGAAAAGACTTTGCAGACTGTGTCGCTGAAACGGAGAAAGAGACAGGAAATGTGAATGCAATATTCCACCCCTCCTGCAGAGTGAGTGGAG
The DNA here is from genome assembly GCF_904425465.1 of Colossoma macropomum. Lineage (NCBI taxonomy): Eukaryota > Metazoa > Chordata > Actinopteri > Characiformes > Serrasalmidae > Colossoma > Colossoma macropomum. Next base: position 19,992,987 of record NW_023494798.1, read on the forward strand.
GAATGTTTACCTTTTTCGGCGGTAGAACACACTCGCACTGGGCCAGACTCTGGGAGCAGCCAGTGGAAAACTTTCCCTCACACACAGACTGGACAATGACGTCCAGTAATAATATTCTGTAAATATTACGCAGAATAAAAGGAACTTCGTTGAGACAGGCTGGTTGACAGGCTTCTGTCTCTCAGCAAAGACTCTGTTTCGTTTGGTGAGGAACACAGAACAATAAAAGCAGGAGAGCAGAAGACCACTGTTTTAACCTTCCTTCAGATTAAGCACAATCCCTGTGCACATATACTGCATACGAAACCTCTTCAGTTAACTGTATAGGGTATGATATATGTATGTATGTATCTGTTTATCAAAACTGAAAGCCATTCGCTGAAGATTCAACATGTTTCTGCGCTCCTCCTTCTCCAACCCAGTTTTTGCTTCTTTTTTGTTTTATTTTTAACCGTCCTAAAAGTGAAAACTGTCCCGACCATTAATGGATAATGTGTGTTCCTCCTCTGAATAAGCTCTTTCAGCACAAATACATGTCTTAGATATATTTTAGATTAATATTTAATTTTGTCCTTTTTTGTCAGAGTTATGTCTAAAGTACTGCATAATATAGAGTTATTTTATTAATGGGGTTTCTTCATTCTCTCACTCAAACTGCTGCATTTTTAGGGGGGGGTGATAAACATTTTGTACTCACATATCCCTTTAGAGCTTCCAAATGCAAGTTGCTCGTTGACATTGCTTGAAGGGCCCATATCATGAAAACCTGACTTTTCCTTGCTTTGATATATGTAAAAGGTTGAATCTTAGTTTCCAAACGTGCCGTTTAATGCTCAGTCCATAAATGGAAACTAAGCTGCAGTGACTGTTTTTGTAATGTCACTAAAACCAACACATTAATATATATCTGCCTATTCAGCCTATAGCAATTAAGCCCTTACATGCCCTTTCATGCTGAAGCTATAAAGAGTGTTTCAGCCCAGAATAAGGCACAATACAATGCCAAAACCAATCAGAACTCATTTACATACATCAGTCTTAAAGGCACAGTAACAAAACTGCTGGTTTAGTTTTAAAGAATAAAGAGAGGCTGAAAAATGGTCAGTAAAAATGGATTAAGGCTAAAAAAAAGGCCCTCAGGAGAAAATAAAATGCAAGAAAAAGTAGGATATGGGCCCTTTAATCTCTTATATTATACACAATGTTATAAAACAGTGGTCACCAACGCTTCTCCATGGAGAGCAACTTTCCTGCAGAGTTCAGTTCTAGCCTGAATCTAATATGTTACCTAACACTAATGCATCTGATCCGGTCAATCAAGGACTTCTGAAGGAGTCAATTATCTGGAGCTGCCATACAGACTCTGGTTGGAAGGTAGATCCAGAAGGTTGGTGACCACTGGTATAAAAACTGCACATCATCAGTGTGATTTAGTCTGTTTAACTATGGGATGTATCATGAGTCTCTGTCATGAGTCACATATTTTGATGGATTGTTTGTTTTCTTAATGGAGCGGAATCAAGCGGTAACCTGTTGAAGCTTGACTTCTTTATAATAATAACAGACCTCATGAGATCTCTATTTATGTGTTTTCTGTTTCTCAAGCTGTAAAATTCTCACATACATCTGTATTCAGCCTTCCATGTATTACCGTTAAGAAGTGGACACATGACCTGGAGTGTAATGGAGACTTTAATTCTGTAAGCAGCAAAAGTTCTTCTATTCTCATGGCTATGCTTTTCCCAGGCAGTCCTCGATATGGGTCAGAGAGACAGTAAGAAAGCCTTGCGATTGTTCCGGCAGTGCACTGAGAGCTGAAAACAGGACAGCATAAGGCCTCTTTTAGGAAAAGAAATAAACGAGTAGGGACAGACAGGGCCACAGTCCCACTTTACAGTCTCCATTGCTTGTAGTTTAATAATGATTTTTTTTCTTCACCTGCCACACTATCACATGAGCACACAAGCACGCAAGCACACCAGAATGTAGCTGTGAACTTACTGTAAAATATTTGGGAAGAAATTTATGCTGATGTGTAGAAACTGCATGCGAATGCTCTTTTATCACACCACTTGTTTCTCTAGCATTTGCAGTAGCTAGCTAGTAATGTTGTAAGTGCCACGTCTGGCTGTAGGCTCCAGACAGTCCACAGTTACTCCGAGGTGTACATACTCCTACTCTTAGATATGTGACAAATACAGTGTTCACTAAGGGCTGTACTGCTGCCTATGGTACTCTCTCCCACTGTAGCTCAGTCTAATAACGAATAGACTACAGTAACCTGGAGTTTCACCAGTGGGGCTTCGTATTGTTCATCCTATTACAGTACACAATTACAAATGCAACTCTAAACAGTATATGGTCACGGTCACCTGAACTTCGGACAGAAAAGGATATTTCCACAATGCTTGGGTCAAACTGGATTGAAAAGAGGGAGAAAGAACAGAACGGTGAAAAAAATGCTGCTGTAAATTATTTGTTTTGGCATGTATTCTGCTGATCTAATAAATGTCTCTTGTAAGAAGCTGCTCTGCAGAGGTGGGCTGGTGTGTTCTTGTTTCACATTGGTTTGGCAGGCCAGTTGGGCTCACACTGCTCTCATTGACGCACCTGAACGCAGGGCAGACTGTTTCCTGTGCAGCGCTGTTTTTCTTCCCTTGTAGAGAAAAGAGGTTTTTCTCTTACATATTCATTCAGCTGCTAAAGACATATTTCTTAATATTCAGCAGACGATGACATGATTCAAAAAGCCAGACCCTTTAGCATTGTAATAGGTATCATGTGGCGAGTCTGAAAATCTTTCTGGAAGCGTCATTAACAAATTCTAAATATATGCAAAATGTATATGTATGTACATACATAGGGGAGATCGGGGTTGGTTGGAACAGTTTTTGCTCTCTGCTGTATATCCCAGTCATACCATGATGAAACCAAAACATTAGCTAAACCTCAGCTAGAAAAATACACTTTCCATATCAGAAAATATTTGCTGGAATTAGTACATTCATAATTAAATTTATGTTGTGCTGTTGTGCCAACCAGCCCCAACATTGGGTTGGTGAGCACATTATGTCAAAGAAATTCTGAGCTTTCATTTCAAACTAAACCACAAATATAAACATTCAGTGGCGACCAAATAATTTCCTGTTTTCTAATTTTCATCAAACTCTTATTTTAAAAAAGCAAGGAAAAGTCAGAAATTTTCTGTTTTATTTATTTTATCATTGGCTTGCATAGAAAAACAATAAGAAGATAAAATGAAACTTGGACACTCATTTTTAAATCTTTTTTTTTTTCTTTTATTAGCCTATATTAAAACATCACAATCTTTTGTATTCTTAATGTATTCAGTGAAGTAAACATTAACTTATTAAAATATAAGTTAAAATACAAAAGTTAAATATTTTCAAATAAGTTAGTAAATACGGAAATACTTCAGGTTCATCTTGAGGTAGACTCAAATATCTTCAGACAGCATAACGCTTAAAGGTATGAACAGTCTGTTTAATGTAACGGTACCTGCATTCAAGTTCACTATTTACTGTTCTACTTAGTATGTGTGCATCTTATAATTTAAAATAATGATAGTGACAACAGCCCTAAACTCACACACCCCAACCAGACCTACCCCTATCAAAACACCACTCTCACTTCAATCACATACTTAACACTGTTCACTTCATGTTAGCTAGCTAGCATTACATGTTGGTTTTCAAAGCAAATAGCAAAATATAGATGATTGTCATTTCTAACTAAAATGAATATATTTTGAATGTCTATTTTTAAAACATTTCTGTAATGCCCATACTCAGGAAGAGTTTTAACAAAGAAAAATCAAACAGTTATCCCCACCTTAACAGATTATAACATTCAGATCTCTTGACAAAATGGATGCCCATGATGCACTGTGTGCTGCTTTACATAAATCTATGCTGTGTCCGAAATGGTCACTATACCCTAAATTTGAAAATCTGGATCACTAAACAGAACACTATTATAAGGGAACAGAAACTGTGATGGTAGTAAACGATTTTGGACACTTATACATTTTTGCTTAATACTTACAAAAACGCAGTGCATTATGAGTCTCTCCCCTCCCGCTTCTGCCCCTTGTCGCTTGACTAATCATATCAGTGTTTGCAAATTGTAAGCCAATCATATGAGACCTGGGGGAGGGCCTCTGGTTTAACTTGCTCTTGGCGGTCGGCAGCCACTGAACCTGTGTCAGTGTTTTGGCTAAAAGGTCGCCAAAAAACACTAGACGTTGTTCAAAATCTACAACATAGCTAGAGAGCGAAACGGTTAGTAGTTACAGAGTGAAGATACTTACATATAGCATGGATTTGTGGCAAATTGTGGTCAGTATATCTGGATATCGAGTTTTTACTTGCTTGCTTGTTGGCTAACTAGTTAACCACTAGCTAACTTTGGGTTTACGTGAGGCAAAGAAAAACGGTTAGATTAACACTAACGTTAGCTTGCTAACAAGCCAACTAGTTAAAAAAAATGAAGAAACTTCTAGTGAGAGTGTGAATGAGCCACAGAGATAGAAAAACATTATTGACAGCCCTTTATATTCTTCGTTTTTGTATTTTTTCTTCAGTATTTGGAAACCTTGACACCAGTATTAGCCATATGTTGTTGTTGTTCAAGTTAATGTCAGTGAAAAGGTCACATAGTGTTGGTCATAATACAATTTCATATCCCTCAGTTCCTCAACGTGTAGATGGACATTAGGAGGCAGCTCTGTCGAAGGCCAGCCAGATGAGATTTTTACCAGCTAAAACATGGAAAAACTGAACTGATTGATCTCTCATTGTTTCCTTGAGTTCTTGTAAATCTGAATTTAATAAAAACAATATTATTAAACACAGGAAGAGAGGGAGAGAAAGAAGCTGAAGGAGACTGACAGGGCTGAAGGAGCAGATCTAATGGAGGTTAGTGGTGAAGAAGAAAGTGAGGGAGAGTTGTTTAAGCTTTTCATTAAAATTAGAACTGACTTTGATTGAATTTAACTGAGAAAATATTTGTCACTATGACCATGAAATTGTGTCACCTAGCTCATTAAACATGCTACAGAGCAAAATCACACTCTTTCTGATTTCATGAACTGAGACTGAGCTGATCTTTAATCTGTAAATTGAATAATATATTCAAGACTTTTGTCTAAGAGAGAGGAGATAGCACTGTAGAGTACTGATTCAGTACTGAATCTTTGCCTGTTTTAAGTGGACAGATGTATTTAAGTCATAGCTCTTTGCTGAGTATAAACTATACTGAGACAGATCTACTATTTGCCAGTTTGACAAAATTGCCATGTTTTGATGTATGTTTTGGGTTGTTCCTATTATAAAAGTAGACATTTTGGGGCCATGCCCCTAGACCACCCTAGTACACACTTAGACCCCTATCCATAGACCCATGACACCTGTGTCCCACAGTAGTACAGGCCAGCCACTGTTGCTGTATGTCGCAGCTTGTTTGCTTTAGATTTTGAGCTGTTAGCATAAATTATAAAGGTATGGCAGGGAACATGAAAAAGTTAAGTTCTGGGATTTGATCAGGATGAGTGGTCACCCGCTGAACAGCTAAGATTTACTGATTACTCAAGGTGGCATTGCACACTTTGCTATGAAAAAAATCCAGAGAAAGCATGAAAGTGTACACCGTTGCTTTTGTTCTCTAATGTGCACTGGAAGGCTAGTGTGTGTAGGCTGTATGTGTTGTGCTGATGTTCATACATTTCCATTCTCCACACAAAGTAGCCTTGTTCCTTATCGTATAGGCTACTGCAGGAAGTAGTGTTGGTGGCAACATCTGGGTCTAACTCTGTGGAATGTAGCAGGAAGCAGGGTGGCCTGTTCAGTTGAGGTTTCATTATTACTTTACGTGTTGCCAGTCAGGATCTCTCTCCTCAGATAAACCAAGCTTTATACCAGAGCTGCCAGTGACAGAGAAGAGTTTCAGTTTTCAAATAAGGAAAATTGTTACAATACATTCATAGAACCTTTACAGCAGATAACTTGTCTTTACCACCACAGACCCATACGTCAACATGTAAAGTTAAATTGAGTATTTCTTTATGAAGAGCTGAAGTCTGCTCAAGTTTTTACGTGACTGGGGGAGAGAATGAAACAAGTCTGCCATCTGGTGGTGAAGTAAGTGCATAGCTTCTAAAATATGGGTAGGGTTTGCTTGCCCTCTGCTGGTGGATTAAAACAACACACCTCAAATTGGCTTTACTGCAACAGTTTGTCTTTGTAGTGTAAGCAACACCTGTGCAACGTCCACTTCTGCTCTCAATAATTTCCAATTTTATGTAGGTTTTATGTAGGTAAGTTTTAACAATGTTTCATGTGTGAGAACAAGCAGTGGTGTTTGACTATACTGAGAGACATTCTCTATGACGAGAGAGAGAAAGTGAGAGCCACTACACTCTTAAAAAAAGATGGTTCTTCAAAGGTACTTTAGTAAACAAAATGGTTCCATGTAGAACCATGAACATTCAAAGAACCCTTTACATCATGAAAGGACTCTTCAGATTACAAATTGCAGAGTGCTGTAGATGGTTCTATATAGAACCTTTTTGAAAAGGGCTCTATATAGCACCAATAAAAGGGTTCTGCTATTGTTACAATGTCAAGCCTGTAACAATAGAAGAACTCTTTTTGGTGCTATATAGAACTCTTTTCAAAAAGGTTCTATGTAGAACCACCTACAGCACATTTTCCATCAATATGAAGAAGCATTTTACAATGCAAAGGGTTCTTTGAGTGTTCCTGGTTCTTTATAGAACCATTATCTTTGGTTAAGAACCCTTGAAGAACTATCTTACTGAAGTGTGTAGAGTAGGAAGTGGTGGAAGAAATGAAATAAATTATTAATAAGTAGAGATGCACCGATCTAATTTTTCTCCCTCTCGATTCTGATGTCTGGACTTATTTCTGATCCAGTACCAGTGCTCTGTTAAATTGCTTGTGTTTTAAAGTAGCACAGTGCATACACAAACATACATTTAAGGCTAATGTCCTTATTTTTAAATTTCATTTCTCTAGAACAGAGGTTTTGAAATCTAGACCTTAAGTCCAGTTTCAGGCCATGTAGTTTGTAATAACCCGGGTTGGGATGTAACGGAGTATAAGGATTGGGAATACCTATTCAGAAAACAGAAATTAAGTATCTGTATTCAGTCCAAGTTACATTTTGTAAAGGCAATGTACAGAATACAGTTACTTTTTACAATTTAAGAGAATACTTTTAGAATACATACCCACCAAATGTAAGAATTATATACCTTCTTTAAAAGAAACATCATTAATGTCTGAGTGTTATTAAACTGTTTTGAGGGATGACTGAACTGAGTAGTGGATATGTTCGCGAGTGATAAGCTCAGCTTTGGTGTTGTACTGGACTTGTGCATGTGTTCCATGGCAACATACGTATTACTTACTGAAAATCACATAGCTACTCATTTTATAGTGAAATTTCCCTGATTTTGTTGTTGGGATATGGTAAATTGTTGGCTTAAGTCATGAAAGGGAAGTGGGATTGTGGGAGCAGCAGTGGACTGAAGCAGGCAGTGAGAGCTGAAATAACACTGAGAATTTTGTATTAATTTTTGTATTTAATTGAAATTCTTTTTTCATGAAATATATTATCAGAAAAATTACATGAACAAAACTGCCAACCAGTAACAGTGAAGAACAGCATAGTATAAATAGAAATTACATTTCCCATCTGTCTGGTCTGTCTGCCCTGCGATAGACTGGTGACCTGTCCAGGGTGTATCCTGCCTTCTGCCCAGTGACTGCTGGGATAGGCTCCATTCCCCCCACGTACGAGAAGGATAAGCGGCTTAGAAAATGTGTGTTTGTGTGTGTGTGTGTGTGTGTTTGTATATATGTATGTATGTGTCTGATCAATATGTATTCAAAATGTATTCTGAATATGTTACTTTCTTTATGCATTGTAACAGAATACATTACTGTATACATTGAAGACAGTAGCTGCATTCCAAAGCCTAGGCTGCAGCCGAGGTAGTGCGGGTCCTCGGTGGGACTGTCCTGTGAAGACTCCTCCTTAGTAGCCTGTTGGTCACACAAATGGAACAGTCCTAACAAGGCTGCGTGGTGATGTCACCAGAGCGGCGCAAAACATTGTGTATTGTGTTCATCACTTTTTTCACTTCTTCCAGGAAATGGAGATGCTCTTATATAGTACAATAAACTACATATATACAAATACTAAAATACAATATATGGACGATATATGATATATGGACTAATGCTTTAATTAATCAGTCATTTTACACTTTATACGGTAACGAAGACGAACTTAAGTACGTGAACAGCTTACATTTTAAAACAAACTCGGCTCCAACGGCTTTGTTTTACGACATTTTCGTGATGCTGTTTTTTTTCCCTTCGCATTGTTTGTGCGCAGAGAGCTATGGGTAACTGAAGGCCTTTAAGGATACATCTGATGCGTCTTTGAAATCACTCAGAACGTAGGCTGCATTTCTAGGCTGTATACGAAGGGTGCTTCACTTTGGAACATGCTTCTATGACATAACGGCCGAGAAATGCATCCCAGGCTTTGGAACGCAGCTAGTGTGTTCAGTATTCAGCCATCACTATTTTTTCCAAAGTATTTTGCCCATCACCAGTAATAACTGGTAGCAAACTGAACTACTGATGTAACTGATTGGCCCTCATTGTGTCATACCTACTAGTGGTAAGAAAATAATTACAACGTCCTGGTTTGAGAACTGGATTTAAGGTCCATATTTTAAGACCTCTGTTGTAGAAGGATTATAAAATTGTTCTATTATAATAAACCCAAAACTAAGAAACAGTACTGAATGTGAATTGGTCCTGTCTTTTTCGATATCCGTTCTCTAATAAGGTTAGCCTTCTTTCACAGTAACCATAAAATGCGATTTCTGCCCATTTCCCTCACTTGTTGCTCTTTATGCATTTTTTTCTTCAACAACCTTGACTAAATATATTTCAGTATAAATGTACATGCATTACTATGTAGGGGAGCAGGCAGGTAAGTGGCAGTTGTACACAACTATTTTGATTACAAGAAAGTTGCAGTTGTGCTGTTTTATCTTGACATGGTTATATTTAGGGTTCAAGCATGCAATGCATTGAACCCTATTGTAATTGTCAAGATTTTTCTTCCTATTCCTTTTCTTCCCTGAAACGGAACGCACCTCCCAAACCGTAAGTCCTAGAGACACCAAACTTGGTCAATAGGTAGTACTCCCTCCCGCTACTTAGGCACAAGGAATCAGCCCAGTCGGCCACAAGGGGGCGCTATAGCGCAGGTCAACGCGTTTGGGTCTATAACTCCTAAACCAGATTTTTGCCAGACAAGCCAAAATTCCTTGGGTCCAAACAAACAACTTTGTCATTTGGACCATTTAGCACCGCCCACTTAGATTTTGAGCTAATTTGCATAATATGCAAAACCTACTTTTGCGAACTAGTCCTACAATTTTTGCCTGATCCTCATGTTTTTGGTGTCAAAAAATTCAGAAGAGCCTGAAGGTCAATAATTATCAAAAACATTTTGACTTTTCTAAACATCATGGCTGTCATATGCAAATGAACCCTTCTGGATAAATTCAAAATAATTCAGAATTAATTGAAAATTGTGTAACTCCACAACCCTTCAGCCAAAAAATGTCAAACTTGACAGACACATTTGGAAGAAGATTCTGACGTAGCCATTCGATTTTTGTGCGCATATGTCATTAGGGGGCGGAGTTAATGCTACATGGCTGTTTCTCAGCATCCGTACATCCGATCAGGCTGAAACTTTGTAAATACCATCTGTTGGCCAGACTATAAATGAGTCCTTTAGGACAACTTGATTAATTGAAGTACATGGTTGCCATCGGCCAATCAGCATTTAGCAGGCTTTGACAGGCTTTACATTGACCAGTCATCATGAAACTTGAATGATCTCTACATATATCCACTTTCTAACAGTCAATAAAGTTTGAAAAAATTTGACCACTGGGGGGCGCTATTCATAAAAATTAACATATTATTACATATTATTACTATTTTATTACAAGTTTGCTTGAACATTCTTGTGTATCATATGTAGTACATCATTCCAAACAATTTTGCAAATGCATATTTATTACAAAAGTGCATAGTTTTTTTGTAATTCGTAACTGTTTAAAAAGCCTACTTTTCGAACTAGTCCCTGGATTTTGATCCAATCTTTTTGAACTTGGTCTGGAAAAATTCTTTGGCATGTGTAGGGAAATAATTATCAAAAACATTTTGACTTTTCTACTCAGGGTCGTGTGGATCAATCAATTAATTACTGCGACCATGGCATTGTTAGCTTGATTAGCTATAACTCAGCAGTCATTGGTCACATCATGTCCAAACTTTAAAAACTTTTACATATTTGGACTGTAATGATGTCTGCCAATTTTGGTCCAGATTGGCCTTTAGGGGGCGATTTAGCACTCAAAAACACTTAAAAATCAATTAAAATGCTATTACAATGTTATTGCAAGGTCGACAGATAAACAAATGGTGCCATACGACTCAGGCCACTCACATGAACAACTTTCCAAGTACATGTTCTGTCACAAATTGTACTGTTTGTCTGGTATTTTGGCTTATTCATTCAAAGACTACATTATACGAAGGCTTATTATACAAAGGTCAAAAGGTCAATCTGACCAAAACTTGGTAAACATCTTTGGATATGGTCCCTGATCAAGAATGATACCATATTGTGGCCTTTTCACTAATTCTGACCCACTTTCACTGAGCTCATACTTTACTTTAGTCCTATGTTTCTATTTTTCATCTTTTTCAACTTTACTCATATTTTTGCCTGTAACTTTTGATCAGAGTGAGATAGAGACAAAATTCTTTTTTCTGCTGATTCCTTGGGACATGCTGAACAAGTGCATCCCGGTCAATTTTTGCCACAGCCCCTTATTTTTTGAGCTTATTTGCATAATGTGAAAAACCTATTCTTGCGAACTAGTCTCAGGATGTTTTGCCAATTATCATCAAATTAGTATCTTAAGATTCAGAAGACACTGATCCTCAAGAATTATCAAAAACATTTTGACTGTTCCACTCAGTGTATTGAGCATCAACCAATTAATTACTGTAAACATGGCATTGCTAGCTTGATTTACTATAACTCAACAGTCATTGGTCAGATCATCTCCAAACTTTACGGATATGTACAAATTTAGCCTTGAATGGTGTATGCCAAATTTGGTCCAGATTGGCCTTTAGGGGGCGCTTTAGCACCCCAAAACACTTAAAATTCAATTAAAATGCTATTACAATGTTATTACAAGGTCGACATATAAACAATTGATGCCATGTGACTCAGTTCACTCACATGAACAACTTTCTAATTACGTTATGTCAAAAATTGCACTGCTTGTCTTTTATTTTGGCTTATTCATTCAAAGATTTCACTATACAAAGGCTTATTATACAAAGGTCAAAAGGTCATTTTGACCAAAACTTGGTGAACATCTTTGGATATGGTCCCTGATCAAGAATGATACCATTATGTGGCCTTTTCACTAATTCTGACCCACTTTCACTGAGCTCCTCACACCAATAGGGCCTCTATGGTCTACATGAAATCAATGGCTTAAATATAGAACCAGTCCACTGAGGAAGTGCTACTATGTGACAAATGCTACCATTAGTCATGTAGTTTTGATATGTATGTTGACAACCTCTTGAATGTTCTACAAACCAGTGTAGATCAGTACATATTAATGTAAACCCATAATGTGTTTAAAGACCTCTACTCATTGTTTAAGGCAACGGAAGGCCTTTTGATGAACTGACTTCCTTTCAGTTCTGTTTACTCTGCTTATGAATAAGACCGACAGCTTGAGGCCTTTTTAGGCCTAATGGGCTAAACAAGAAGCTTGAGGCCTTTTTAGGCCTAATGAGCTAAACCAAAACCTTGAGGCCTTTTTAGGCCTAATGGGCTAAACCTGCAGGAGGGCCCGTACTGCTGTTGCATGCTTGAACCCGCTCATTGCCGCTTGCGGCTAGATTTGTTATTTTATTTGTTATGAAAAATAATGTACTGATATAATAAGTATACAAATAGAACGACAGGTGAAAACATGAACACAGTACTGCAGGCTAATGTTGCCATACTAGATTGTGGCCCAAAAGTCAGGCTTCTCCAGGTTAGAGGTTGTGATGAGTACCTCACTGACTAAATGCTTTGTATACACAGATGCGCTCCATAAACATGCCTACCTCTGAGATTGTGTATCAATAGTGATGTGATGAATGAACCTTGGAGACCACTGACATGCGTGCAGTTTGGGCATTGGAAATTATGGCCTGTGGGACTAAAGCAAGTCAAACGAGGCTTCTTCCATTTATGGACAGGCATTAGGCATGTTCCATTTGTGTGACAAGTATGTGTGTCTTTCAGACCACCACCATCTAATGTATTGCACTACATATGCAAATATTTTCAATACAAAAGCAAAACTATGTAAGAAACTTTGTAATCATTTGTAAGAACATAATGTCTTTCTGGATGTTGTTGACCTAAGACTTCCACTGTGCATAATACACTTAACTTGCATTTGTGGATGCAGCAACGGGTGGTGTTTATTGAGTGATTTGTCAAAATATTCCTGAGCCCATCCAACACAGAAACATTCCTGTTTTTAATGCAGTGCCTTTTGAGGGCTTAAAGGTCACTGACATTCAGCTCTAGTTTTTGGCCTTGCCCTTCACACTCAGATTTTTTTCTGCATTACCTCAACATTTTGATGATTTTATGCTTAGTAGAGTAAAAAGTCACTCATTGAGGAACAAATTTCTTAAACTGTTGGATTATTTATTTATATATTTTTGGCAAAGTGGCGAGCCTCTGCTAATCCTTGCTCTTAAAAGAGTATGTCTATCCTGGATGCTCCTTTTATGCTCAATCATGATTGCATTACCTGTTTAATATTAATTAATTTATTTTTTATTTTTTATTTATTTATTTATTTTTTTTACAGCAATTCTAGTTTTAAATTGCCCCTGTGCCAGCCGTTTTGGATCGTGTGGCAGACATCAATTTCAGATTGAATGTATATTTGCAAAAAGGTTTAGAAGGTAAAACATTAAAGATCTTGTCTTTGGACTGTGTTTATTTAAATACATGTCAAAGTGGATTCAAATGTATTTAAATGAACACAGTCCACAGGTTTCAGATATTATTTGCATTTCATATAGTGTCCCAACATTTCTGGATTTTTTATAAGGGTTTGTAGTTTAAATACATATATCATAATTAAGTCTGAGTTATTTGATAGTTCTATTTAAAACAGGGTTTTGAAACTTGTGTTTTGAGCTGCAGCAAAACGAGTTCCAATCATGTTGAAACCATATTCTCTTTGTACGATGCCTGTTTGTATTTGGATGTTCTGAAAGGCCAATATTACTCGCAAGTCATTTCACATAGCATTGTTGAGAATGATGTTGCCCTACAGGCTGGGTCCTTGTCTTAGCCTTGTATTGACATAGCTTTATCAGAGCATGAAAGCCCATGTGTGTAATGGAGAGGACTTCGCTTATCACGGTTCAGAGAATGCCCCACACTGTAATGGAAAATTCAGCTAGCGGTGTTCTTCTACTCTGTATACCCACACATAGCACTGCAGGCCATCACTGCAAAGCCAACCTGCACATCCAGCATGGAAACATGGGCATACATCAGTCAGAGATAGAAAACACATAACAACGGTGTCTTTCTTCATCTCAGTCTCTGTCCATTCTTGACTGTAGACCTCTATGTTGCAGCATATCTATATATCAGAAGCATGATCATTCTAGCCTGTATGGCCAGAATGGAAAAAGCAGGAAGGACATGAGTTTCAGGGCCCAACACAACAACTACTGCATGTGCTGTTCCCTGTATTGCTAAACTGACACTGTAAAATATTTCCCATTATTCATACACAAATGTCTTCTTTTAAAACAGCGGATTGAACCAGATTGAACAAGCATTACAATACTTGGGGCTGTAAATATGTAAGAATGTTTATCTGTTTTGTCCTTGTTAAATAAACATAATCAAACAGATAAACAGACAAATAAATGATAACTAAATTGCATCCATGTGCAAAGTGACACTGATAGGATAAGTCAGTAAATTATAGCTACAACAAGCATCTATCACTGAATAATCCGGCTTCATAGAGACTTATCAACTGTATTGTAGCCTTGCAGTGTGGCTTGTGGGTTTTCTTTGTGATCTATACATTACTGCCTTTATTTGTCTCTCTCAATGCTTTCAGTCTGAGTATCTTTACTTTATTCTTGTAGCTCAACTTTGTTTGTTTATAATGTCATTGTATATGGTAACTATGCCAGAAAATTTCAGCAAATGCCTTAGAGTAACTTTAGCTGCTCTATGTTACTTTAGCTTACTAACAACTTTGAAACAGCTGTAGCCACGCAGGCTAGGGTTGTCACCTGTCCAAGATTTTTTTGATTATCCAGGATTTTCCTGGATTTTTTTTGGATTTTATATGGCTGAGGCGGCAACCTTGGCTCAGCCCATTAATTTAGTGTTTCTCTGTAGTGAAATATCTCTGTAGTGTCTGTTAGACAACAGTGAGATCAGATGGAAAGATAAAGGAGGCTTTTGCTTAAGTCACCTACTACTCAGATGTTTCTCCTAAAGAAAAGACCTCAGTAATCTCACGTGTCTCCTCTTGAGTTCGAGTAGAGATCTTAGTAAAGGTACTCATTGTGCTCAGATTTGCAGGGATAATCTGCTGTAGTTCATGTCTCTTTTTTATGTAATGTTAATTTTAGGAGAATCATTTTTAACCTGTTGGAAAAAATGAAACAGTGAATATAAAATGTAAAATGATTTTTACATAAGTATTTTTTTCTCCAGTATGTTAAACCCCTTAAACTGCAAGTGTCAAATGTGGGCTCAAAATGTTCACTCTCATAAAAACTGAATCAAGTCTGGGGGTTAACAGGTTAAATGCAACAAATAAGCAGTAATTATGTATTAAATGTGCAAATATATGTTCTCTGTAGAGGGTGTGTTAACTTATATAAAATCAACAACACACGTCATTGACCAGGCACCCAAACGTCTACATACGATGTGCTTTAAATTATGTAATTAAAACTAGCATCCATTTGAGATGGTTTCCCAGATATCAGCAGTCTGTTTGCATCCTCGTGAGAGTCCAGTGACACTCTGATTCAGGTCAGCAGTTCCTAAAGAGTGTGAACAGTGTTATGGGGGCATGTGCTGAACATCTGTAGAGACATACACACATCCACATTCATGAAGAGTGATTTACTCTGTGAGTGCTGTATCCAGGTTCAGAGATCAGGTCCTCTTGTCCTATTGTATGGGTGTGGAGAAGCTCAATGAGGCAGAGACAGCTGCTGATCACAGCCAGCGCAGGAGAGCAGGGTTCACTGATACACAGCAGACAGAGTGCAGAGAGAGAAAAAGAGAGTGTGTGTGTGTGTGTGTATATGAAGTTGATGTGAGTGATTGTTTTTGTGTCACGGGTGAGTGCGTAGTTACATACCTGCAAGAACTCTGACAATGTTCACATTCTTGCTGAAATACCACCTAAAGTTTCATTGCTGTCATGAAGTGAGCAGGCCAGATGAAGCCATTTTGTGGCTTTTGGCCCTCTGTAATTTTTTATTTTTGATGGAAATCCTACATCAATATGCTGTATTCTTTAAATTCAAAAGGTTGCTGTAAAAAATGATGCGTACTGGGAGAAACCAGTCAGGCATCTTGTCTAAGAAGTGTAATTGCCAAATATTACAGTAGTTAGCTGCTGTTTGCAAAGCAAATTGGGAAAATGACAGTCTTGAGCAGCCTGTCTCTGAATATCGTAACACTGGGGGTGGAGCTTCTTAGCATTCATTGCGGTTTTGTTAGTTTCTGCTAAGAAGTTTTAATTTCTGCATCTACAATTCCTCTTACATGAGTTTTTGTTTTAGTATGTTATTCTTACCTCAAATAAACATTTCAGTGTATTTAAAATATTTTGTTATTCTAACTATGATGGTGTTTTGTGTTTCGGTCAACCAGTTGATCCTGTTGTATTATATTAAAAAGGGCATCAGGTTACTGTCAGCTTTGCGATCTTAAAAATATCCGTATGTACACATAACTGCTGTAATATTTTATTAAAAGAGTTAAACACTAATTGATTGTGCAATCATACTTCTGGCTTTAAATAATAATAATAATATAGAGTATTTCCTTCAAACTTCTGTTAACAGTAAGATATTATACTACTGTATAATGCACACTGCAAATACCCTATATATATATATATATATATATATATATATATATATATACACACAAGAACAGATGATGAAGTATAAAATTAAACCAAAGGAGTTTAAGCTCAAGCTTGTCAATAGCTGAGCTGAGGAACTCAGCATGTGTTACAAATAGAGCAGTATCATTCAGAGCAATCTTGGAATGAGAGAGAACCCTGATGATTCAGCTTTCTAAAGCTGCTCTTCACATTAGGCAAAATCGCACTACCGCACAGTTCTTTAAATTAGGGCTGACATGACATGAAAACTAAATGAGAAAATTGCCACTGATACAGATTTTAAGGTTTTACTGATTTCAAAGACTAAGGCCCAATCACGTTTCTTCTTTTTACCCCTACCTCTTGTTTTCGAATGTCACCCTAACCCCTTGGAACTGAGTTACAAGGGGTAGTGGTTGAAATCTTGCCCTACAAAATGGGACAACCTCAAATAAAAAAAAAAAACAATGCTTCATTAATAGGCTACTAGCGGTGCTCTGTAGGCGACCCAGCCCATCTTCAGTGCTAGCAGAGAATGGTAAAGTTCAGCAACCTCGACAATTATTTATTATTATTTAAGGTGGAATGGGAAAGTTAGCTAGCTAGCTACCGTGACATTAGCATGCTATTTTCTTATGCTTGTTATGAAGAAAACTACCATAATACATTGAAATGACATTAAACTAAGATTATACAGTGGTTTGGAGTGAGCAAACATTGTTCTTAACAAAGGTTCCTCACAAATGAATGTGGTTTTTTTATACAAAAAGCATGCACAGTGGTGTGTGAAAGTTTGTGAACCTTTTAGAATTTTCTTTATTTCTGCATAAATTTGACCTAAAACTTAATCAGATTTTCACACAAGTCCTAATAGTAGATGAAGAGAACCAAATGAAACAAATGAGACAAAAAATATTAGACTTGGACATTTATTTCTTGAGGAAAATGTTACAATATTACAAATCTGTGAGTGGCAAACGTATGTGAACCTCTGCTTTCAGTATCTGATGTGACCCCCTTGTGCAGCAATAACTGCAACTAAACATTTCTGGTAACTGTTGATTAGTCCTGCACATCGGCTTGGTGGAATTTTAGCCCATTCCTCCAGACAAAACAGCTTCAACTCTGTTATGTTGGTGGGTTTCCTCCCATGAACTGCTTGCTTCAGGTGCTTCCACAACATTCTATAGGATTAAGGTAAGGACTTTTACTTGGCCATTCCAAAACATTAACTTTATTCTTCTTTAACCATTCTTTGGTAGAAAGACTTGTATGTTTAGGGTCGTTGTCTTGCTGCATGACGCACATTCTCTTGAGTTTTAGCTCACAGACAGACATTTTCCTTTAGAATTTGCTGGTATAATTCAGAGTTCATTGTTCCGTCAATGATGGCAGGCCATCCTGGCCAAGATGCATTGCTCTTGGTGTGATCTTTGTTGGTTGACCACTCCTGGGGAGCATAACAGTGGTCTTGAATTTCCTCCATTTCTACACAGTCTCTTTAGAGAGTTTTGTAACCTTTTTCCAGCCTATTGAGCATCAACAGCTCTTCTTCTTAGGTCCTCAGAAATCTCCTTTGTTTGTGCCAAGATACACTTCCACAGACATGTGAAGATCACACTGTGATAGATCCCAGTTAATTAAATAAAACAGAGTGGTCACTCACACCTGATTGCCATCCCACTGATTAAAAACACCTGACTCTAATTTCACCTTCAAATTATCTGCTAATCCTAAAGGTTCACATACTTTTGCTACTTGCAGATATGTAATATTGGATTATTTTCTTCAATAAATAAATGATCAAGTCTAATATTTTTGTCTGATTTGTTTAATTTGGTTCTCTTTATCTGCTATTAGGACTTTTGTGAAACCACTATTTTTAAAGGGTGGGGGGGGGTATTAACATTGTGGACATTAACATTGTGCCTGTGTGTATGAGAAGCAGAGGGAAAGGCAGAAGAAAAATTTGTTTCTATCCTACACATTTAATTGCTATGATTTTTTTTTTTTACTTTTTCACTATCAGTTTAATAATACTTATTCACATTTGTTTAGATATTGTCATATGATGATTGTTTCTTAAAAAGAAACATCAGGATCGAAAGCATCAGCATTTCAGTATTGATCTGCCCACTCCTAATTCTTAGGTGCATAACATCCTAAAAGTTAATAAGTAATTACATGGAAATCAATGCAGACTGGCTGGGCTCTTTTTGTTTATTGTGGTGAGGAATGGAAGCCTGGACCCGTTCACAGCAATTAAAAGAATAAAAATAAATAAACCATCCACAAAAGTTACACAGTAAAAAAAATAATTTAATTGTACAACCCCACTTCCAAAAAAGTTTGGACGCTATACAGAATGTAAATAAAAATAGGATGCAATGACATGCAAATCATGTAGACCATATTTTTAAAAGAAAATACTACAAAGACAACATATCAAACGTTGAAACTGAGAAATCTTCTTGTTTTCTGAAAAATATATGCCCATTTTGAATTTGATGCAAACAACATGTTCCAAAAAAATTGGGACAGGGGCATGTTTACCACTGTGTTTCATCACCTCTTCTATTAACAGCACTCTGTAAGTGTTTGGGAACTGAGGAGACTGTCTGCTGTAGTTTTGAGAGTGAAATGTTTTTCTGTTCTTGTTTGATATAGGATTTCAGCTGCTCAACAGTTCAGGGTCTCCTTTGCCATATTTTTCATTTCATAATGCGCCAGATGTTATCAGTTGTGACAGGTCTGGACTTCAAGCAGGTCAGTTTAGCACTCTTTTAATACAGAGCAAAGCTGTTATAATACATGCAGAATGTGGTCTTACATTGTCTTGCTGAAATTATCAAGGCCTTCCCTGAAAAAGACATCGTCTAGATGGCAGTATATGTTGCCAAAACATGTATATATTGTTCAGCATTAATATTGCATTCACAGATGTGCACGTGACCCATGCCATGTGCACTAATGCAGCCCTATACCGTCATGATTACTGGCTTTTGAACTGTGCACTGATAACAAGCTGAGTGGTCTTTAGCCCGGAGGACACAGTGTCTATGATTTCCAAAAAGAAGTTCAAATGTTGATTCGTCAGACGACAGGACACTTTCCCACTTCCCCTCAGTCCATTTTAAATGAGCTCGTGTCCAGAGAAGGCGGCAGCGTTTCTAGATCCTGTTTATGTATGGTTTCTTCTTTGTGTTTTAGAGTTTTAACTTGCATTTGTGGATGCCGTGACAAACTGTTTTCACAGACAGTAGTTTTCAGAAGTGTTCCTGAGCCCATACAGTGATTTCCACTACAGAATCATGTCTGTTTTTGAAGCAGTGCTGCCTGAGGGCCCAAAGATCATGGCCATCAAATACTGGTTTTCAGCCTTGGCCCTTGCATTTAGAGATTTCTACAGATTCTCTGAATCTTTTGATGTCATTATGTACCGTACATGATGAAAAACAAAAGTTCTTTGCTATTTTATGTTGAGAAACGTTACTCTTGAATTGTTGCACAATTGATTGTGCAGTCTTTTACACAGTGGTGAACCCCTCCTCATCAGTCTCTGCTTTTTAATACCCAATCACGTTACTGACCTGTTGCCAATCAACCACCAGGTGTTTTTTTTTTTTTAGCTTTACACAACTTTACCAGTCTTTTGTTGCCCCTGTCCCAACTTGTTTGGAACGTGTTGTTGGCATCAAATTCGAAATGGGCAGATATTTTTCAAAAAACAATAAAATCTCTCGGTTTCTACATTTGATATGTTGTCTTTGTACTATTTTCAATGAAATATAGAGTTTAAAATGATTTGCACATCATTGCATTTTGTTTTTGTTTACGTTTTTCACAGTGTCCCAACTTTTTTGGAAATGGGGTTGTACATTTTTTGACCTTCAATGGCATACAGAATGCCATCAGTCCACATGGATATGTGCTGCGTCTGATGAGCTTCCCCCACTGACTTTACCTGAATTTTTTACACAATCAGAACTTTATGCGTTCATTTTATGCACACTGCACTCTGTACCAGCAACTGAATGAAGCTTTGTAAATAAAGCCTTCCCCATTCTGAACCTGCTGGTTGCCGTGGAGACACTGTAACAGAATGACTGTGTAGATTGGTACAGTTTGACGATGCAGTGTTCTGACTCTTTATTGGCTGCCCTCGGGATGCCACCGCAGTGCTGCTTTTTGGGGGCACTGAATGCGGTCAAGTGCATTGCTGGACGCGGCCCCTGTGCTGACAGTGATTGGCTTTGAAGTGAAGTTGCAGTGTAACCATATCCCAGCAGATCTGTGCTGCTGTGTCATTTTTTTGAGTGGCAGGCTGTAGTAGGGGTGTGTGTGTTGGCAGCCTGAGCTAAAACGCTAAGCCCTAAATGCAGTGTCACGCCAGCCGGCTGCGTGTATTTACACAGTGTCCGTTCCTTACCTCTTCAATAAGCCGGACCACATCGTTCTTTGCACGCTGCCCATTGGCCCCGCTTCCTGACCATTGCTTATAGATTACTGAGCTAACATACAATCAAGCCACAGTTTTTCCTCCAGTTAGTGTTTGACCTACTGCTGTATGCATAGTGACATGCTATTGCCTGTGATCCACCTCCAAAAGCAGTGTGGCTACCATGAAGGCCATGTATGTGTATATATATAAGCACATGCACTGGCAGGCTGGTGTTAGCTTTGGCATTAGGAGTTATTAAGTGTTTATTTATGTAGTGAGTCAGTTTGATGACTGCCCCCCCACACTCCTCAACTCTGGAGACAGCAGCCCTCCAGTGTTTGTTTAGCAGCACATGCACTGCACACCATGTCATATGAGGCTCTGCCAAATTTCAACTCTCTCCCTCTCTTGCTCTGTTGGCGGAGGGTTGCCCTTTGAGAGGCTGCGTGAAGCATTTGGACAGCGTATATGGGTATAGTTAGGGCGTGCAGCGGAGGAGAGGAGTTTGTAATGATTTCCAGACACTCCGAACAGTAAGTCCCTCTTTAAGCCCTGCTTGAGTGCACCCAGGCCTGGATCAACAAGGTTGGAAGGATCGTTTCTTCCAAAACAAGGTGCAGGAGAAGAAAGATGCCACGTTTCGTTGCATTGCCTGTGTTCCGGATATGGGAGCTGTAATGGTTGAGCATTTTTCCCTGTTGGGTTTGGCACCTGCCATTGAAACCACCACTACCAGAAATTAGGCCACTGTGATGGAGAGAAGGCTGCAGTTCAACACTGAATCAACATCTAATGAAATTAAAGGTCCCACTTCATTCGTATAGTCATTTATAAATTATATAGAGATGCTCAAATTACTAACAAATCATCTGGTGAAATGTAGTTGACTCTCAGTAGCTTTGTGGTGCGGGTTAGGATGAGACTCAGGTCTGTAAGTTTGAATTGAGGTTAAGGTTAGGTTTAGGCAAAGGACCAACCAAATAATGTTATTAAATTCAATGAACCCTTAGAAGTTGAGAGCTATTACTATTGTTTTGCTATACTTTTCAAATGTAAATGCATTAATATATATTTTATTTTATAGTGAGTTATATTATATTATATTTACATTTGAATTGTATTCTGAAACATTCTGCACTTTTTTGTTTCTGCGATAAAGGGGAAGAATTTTATTTTGTTTGTAAAACAAGACTATGTGCATAACAATTACTTCTTCAAATGCAAATCAGAATAAAATTTCTTCTTACGAAAACAAATATGACATTCATTGAACATTTAGAATTTGCACTTTTGACAGAATGTCTCCACTTGTTTTATTGGTCTACAAGTGTGAAATAATGATTAATAATCATTTAATAACAAAATACTAATTCATAAATATTATCATTGACGATAGTTGCAACTTATAATGGTTAAAGAAGTGCCTGGAGAGGGAATACACCAGAGAAATATCTGTTTTATGGTGTAGACCATGTTTATTTTCGAGCGCAATATCAACTCTGCAAAAATTTGTAAAATGACAGTAATTAACTGGCAAAAAATTGTAAAATGACAGTAATTAACTGCCAACAGTTTCTCCAGAAAAGTGCTGTTTATTTACAATACTGACACTGCAGTTCACAATTACAGCACATTGCTGTTATCTAAATATATAGATTATTAATGTAATTTTACAGAAAACTGTATTGTTTGACAGTAAGTATTGCTTATACAGCACTGTTGCACCATACTGTAAGAGTAATACTGGTACATTAAATAATAGTTTACTATGGATAGCTTACTGTTGCCAAATGTTTCAAGGATATATTACATATTGTTGTGTTTTAGCTAATTAACTATTATAATTAAGATCTTAAAGCCAACAGTGTGATTATGCTAATTACAGTGTTAAACTGTTTACCATGCACAGCATTTACACAAGGCACTGTAGCAGTTTCATATATGGCAGTCTTTAACATCACAAAGCTGGCTTTAACCCAGTGTCTGGTTAATGTTATGCTACAACATGAAGTAGTTAACCAAAACACAAAACATTATTGTGGTTGTATTGTCTCAGACTTGTCGTGGGGTCCGTGGACTCGGCCATCAGTCTTGCCAAATTTATTTTTTAGTCTTGACAGAGTTCAACTACTGTTTAAAAAAATTATTTTTTAATGGTCTCCAGCACGCGCTGACTCGCACTCAAACAACTCAGGGGTTAAACTGGGCCAGAGTGAACTGGAGCAGATTTTTAGCAGGTTTGTCTTTTTTCAACAGCAAACAGAGCTGAGCTCCAGTGCTGCAATTTGATGGAAATGTAAACCATTTGGTGTAAAATATTTGGGAAATCTATACGGCTGGTCATTGTAATAAGCCACAGTGAGAAATTACCTCTAACCTGCCCCACAAGTTCAC
Organism: Colossoma macropomum; assembly: GCF_904425465.1. NCBI lineage: Eukaryota > Metazoa > Chordata > Actinopteri > Characiformes > Serrasalmidae > Colossoma > Colossoma macropomum. The sequence continues at coordinate 20,016,170 of NW_023494798.1, forward strand.
AAGTTCATTTGTTTTTTTTTGCCGCTGTGCGTTTAAACGGTCCTCCTCGTAACTGTTCTGTTGAGTTCACAAACATGTAACTATTGGTTGTTTCATTCCTGCTATTTCATAATGTTTTAACTACATATACAGATGTTTAAATTTAACGTTATACCTCAACAAGTAGCCCAGAGTATTTTCAGTTGTTTATCCTGTTAAATTTGAAGTAATTTAACGCATTTAGTCGCAGAGGTATTTAGTCGAGTTTGTGTAGCCAGATAGCTGTCACGACTGAGGAAGCTAACTCAAACATTTGTTCAGTGGGTCTGTGTGTGTAAATGGGTTTTACTGAATTTGAGAGCCTAGCAAATCTATGATGCTTGGTCTACATTTTTGATAATTGACTGTTGTTAAATGTACACTGAAAGCACACACTTGCACCTAGCTAGCTAGCTAACATGTCTGTAGTTTAATATTGCTAATCAGAGTTAAGTTAGTTAGTTGTGTTAGGCAGGAAGGCTGGTTTGCTTTAATTGGGTGGTGTTGAACCTGGCAGTAAAGTGTTGCATAGATGTGAACCATTTTACAAGTATTCTGTTTAAACTGTATTGTACTCCACACTATTTAAAGGCCTTAGTTTGACTTTCTTTTCTGTCAGAAAAGAATAATAAGGTATCTTGATACAATTTGGATTCCAAAGCGGATTAACAAGAATTATTTAAAACAGCCAAGTAAATTAATTGACTTAACTAAGCCAAGACAGAAACAGATAGGCTGTTTCATTTTCATGATATTTCATAATCCAGGCATTAGTTAGATTCATTTAAAAGGAACGTTGGTTGCATTCATTTAGAGTGAGCATTAGCTGCATTAATTCAGAGTGGGCACTGGTTGGAATCACTCAGAGCAGGCATTGGTTAGATTCATTTAGAGCAGGCATTGGTTGCTTTCATTTAAAATGGGCATTGGTTGCATTCATTCAGAGCAGGCATTGAATGCAAAGAAGTTCTCAATCCGTACCACATTTACTTTTGTAAGTAGAAGAGGTGGTATTTTATTGTGGTTAGATTTTGATGCAGTTTTGTGGAAAGAAAATGTTTCCTTTATATTTTTTCCAGTAAGTTGGACTGGAAGGAGATAAAGACTAATTGAAGCCTGGTCTTGAGGAGGACTTGATTTTTTGGGTTTTGTCTCGACTCTGTCTCACTCTTATTTGGACTCGGGCTTGACATAGTCTCGCTTTCGGTCTTGACTTGGACTTTGTCCCCTTTAGACTCTGTCTTGACTTAGTCTCGCTTTCGGTCTTGACTTGGACGTTTTCCTCTTTAGACTCTGTCTTGACTAAGTCCCGACTACAGTCTTGGAATTTTCCTGGACTTGACAAAGGTGGTCTTGACTACAGCCCTATTTAAAATTTAAAATGCATTCAAACGTATCTTTGAGGTCAGAATAACAAAAGCAAATTCATGTAAAAGGAATTGAAGGTAAAGATATAAAAGCTAATTAACAGAAACCAACCAAATCACCCACAGTGCTGCAGTATTCAGAAACAGGCAACTGACTTCACAAAGTACCAGTCATTTTCCCAATATGCTTTGCAACTAACAGCTAATTACTGTAAAATTTGACCCTTTAACTTTGTTTACGGGAAGCTTGCCCTGTTTCTCCCAGAATGCACTGTTTTGAGGAATTTAAAGTATTTAAGGAATACAGTAAATGACTACAGTGTCATTTTACATTTTTTTTAACAATGTATAACTCCTCTAGTGTGCTGTTTGTAATTTGAGACTGAGGCCAAGTTGCTTTGGAGTTAAACCACTATAGGTTTATGAGTGTTATTCCTCCGAGGATACCTTTAAAATTCCAAAAACATGTCAGTCTAATGCAGAAGACGTTATGCAACAAAAGAGTGAAGTAGTTCTCGGCTACGAAAGGCAAACATTTGTTCGTACTCAAGGTCACTGAAACATAACAGAGGAGAATCTTATCTGACCTTTGACCCTGGCTAATCCTTATGTCATCACACCTACTCCTGACCCCTGAAAGGCCAGTGGTGCGGTAAAAGGGCAGATAGTGCCACAGAGCTCTGGTCACCCGAGTGCTGGTCAGTGGAGCTTTACCCTCTTTTCGTCCATGCATTTGAAAGGATATGGGCAATATTCACTCAAAACAATCCACAACCACAACAATCAGTTTTACTTGGCTACTCTGTCTCTTTTCTTTGAATTCGGCTCCTCTAATATCTTGAAGCCTTTTCATTACCCTGTACCAGGCAGAGGAAAGTGCCAGAGGTTATCTCCACCACTCTCTTTGTAAATGGAGAGAAATCTCCCATAAATAACAGCAAAGGTCAGGCCTGGAGTCTTCACACAGGTCACGCACTGAAAAAGTCCCAGAGTGAGCTCTCTTACTGTCCTGTCCAGAGAGAGAGCTGTTAGCACTCACAGGAGTCTCAACACCTCTTAGTTTATCTTCTCACATAAACATTCATACATTTACTGCAAAAAAATGATATCTTGGCAAGTGAAGTCATTTAAATCTAGTCAGTATACCTAACATTTTTCACTGTGCAATTGTTATATTATTATAAGATTAGTCAAACTATTTTGAGACATTATTTGTGTTTTTAAAGTACTTTTAAGTAGTGAAACTGTAAAGAAATAATACTTTAAACAAGCAATATTATCTGAAAATACATCATATCATTTCACAAGTTAAACTTTCTTAAAACAAGTATAAATGTTTGGAAATGGTGGAATAATTTCATAATATTCTTAAAACAGTCACACAATGACAAATATTCAATATTTGAACTAGATTTAAAATGATTTCACTTGCCAAGATATCAATTTTTCTTTCAGTGTCAGTGTGATATCTTGGCAAGGGAAAGCCTCTTAAATCTGGTCAACAAAGATGATGTTACTTGATATGAGATTGTTTCTAGAATGTTATAAGATCTCTCAAGCTATTTGTGATGTAACCTCATTTTATAAGTCATTTTATAGTCATTTTATGTAGCAAAAATATCTTAATGCACTGATGGATAATTTAGCTCATTACTGGCAATGGAGTATGATATTTTCACTTAATGAGAATTTTATGAAACTAAAAATCCAAAGCATATGTTTAATAATCTTTTTATATCAATCTTTTAATACTACTACTTATATTGTCTACATTTAAGGTGCGTTCACATGTCAAGATATAACTTTTGCAGTAAGCTGAGAGTGCAGTGACCTTTTGGTATGCCATTCATCTTTATCTTCCTTAAAGGTTTGCACTTTTATAGTCCTAAGATAAGGCACACCTGTAGAACATATGGCATGTATACTTTATCTCAGGAGTGTAGTAAAATCTTTCCAATGTGTAGTGCTTTTGTGTTTAAAATTGATGTGAAAAGCAGATAAACCAAATAATAACGTGGAGAGATGCAGAGCAACATGGTTATATATGGGAAACTTCTATGTAGGTCACTGGTTGCTGGTATGACCTTACTGAATACATTGATCTGCCCATGTTCTTAGTCCATATCTTATTCACATTTTATTCAGTTTTAAAACTGTTTCTGTAACTTTTTATAGCATCGCATTATTATACAGCTCTATTCAAGACAGTATCCCACTGTTCCTGTGTCTTGATCAATAAGTCAAAGCAAATCTATGTTGCATTTCTCTCTCAACCAAGCTGTTGGATGTGCCTCAAATAGCTTATGGGACATGTGGAGGAAGGCTATGCCTGTTGAAGTCATTGGAACTTTATATTCTTTGTGTTTAAAATATTAAATCTCATGCTGTTTCATGCATAAAGAAAGTGATTACCCTAACGTCATATATTTTCAGAGAGTACACATGCATAACACAAATCCCAACTTCACCAAACCCCGGTACCCCAGTTTTTTTTTTTCATTGTTTATTGATAAATCAACCTTATTTTCCATCATTGACATTTAAAAGGTTCATTTCCGTGAGAGTTTAGTAATGTTTGAGGCCTGGTCTCTTTGACATTCAAAGCAGGTAATCATCATATTTCTGGTTTCTGGTTACCCTTATGATTTGCCTAGCAGATCAAATGGTTGTCATGAATATCTTTGGTCTGCAAATGTGCCCAAGCTGTTCTGCAGCTCACAGTGGTCCCACAGGGCTGTTGGATGAGACCAAGCCATTGGTATTTCAATTCCCCCAATCTAACAAGTACAAAGTACGTTTCAACTGGATTCAAGCTACAGCTCTGGTGAAATTACCCAGTTAGCTCAGTGCTGCTCTACGAGGTCATGTTACATTGGTTTCCTTAATGCAGTAATACCATAATGGTTCTGCAAAAGCACATACATACACAGACTACTCTTTCTCTAAGGAGCTTTGTCTGTATAGTACGAATGTCAGGAATATGTCATTTCATTGTTCTGCTTTCATTGGATTTGGTTTTATTCCACCCTTTCCTGTGTTGTGCCTTCTATCTGTTCTGCTGTATAAATTAAGAACATGGTAAATCCATCATTACATCTCTTGTAGCTTTGCAAATTAGCATTTCCATCTTTTCCTTGTCCTAGGGCCTGTTCACACAAGTATGATTTTTTTTTAATACTCTGAGAATGCAGAGAGAAAATGAAAGAGGTAGAACAAATCACCTTGAGTCATAGCAAAGATGAATTTATCATTTTTTTAAGCACTGCAACTAAAAGACACCCCATACTATGAAAGAAAATCAATAATGTGAGGAGTGCCACTACCTTATGCAAGAGCTGAAACTGCATAATGAGTAATTCCAGCAATATTTTTGTATGTCACTAGGGGCTACGGCAGGCCTAAATCCGATTTACTGCCGACATCTGATTTTGCTTTTTTGTCGTTCATATTATCTTTTTAATGTGGCTTATAACTGACATCAGCCTGAACAGATCACACTCCTGAACTGACCTGTATTTGCAAGAGCACTAATCCATCTGGCACACTCACCTAACAAACACAGCCGTCCTCTATATTTCCTACAGACTAACAGACTTCTTTTACACAACATCAGAATGAGCTGTGTGAACTGCTGCTTTAAACTTGGAGGACAAACAGTAGACACTAAAACGACCATGTTGAACAAAGTTTACATAAAATACAAAAAAATATATATTTTTCTGCTTGTTTTAATTGTGGAAGTCCACGCTTGTCCGGCTTGCCCTCCAAAACTAAAATTAGGCATTTTAATGACGTTCCTACACTCAAAATTATGATAAAGTTTCAAGTTGGTTTGATTTGAATTCTGATCTGACTGTTCTCTATCTGTTCAGACAGTGGTCGCATTGCTTCATATTGGATACGTATTGGATTCATTTTCACAAATCAGGGCCCAAATCGGAACTGAAAACTTCACATTCAGTGTGTTTTTGCTGTTCACATTGCCACACAAAATCATACATATATCATATATGAAGAAAAGGATATGATTTGGGCCACTTCTAATTGCAGTGGGAATGAAGCCTGGAATTCATGTCAGCTATGGTGACCATAGTTTGGTCTGCCATGTGTTTTTCTTAACTGCCACATTTTTATACCCGGTATGTTGCTTCGTGTATAATCTTTTGTGCTCAGCCACAAGCAAGATAAACTGTTTTACCACCATTTTGATGTACAACTGCTCTGACTGTAACCATGACAGCGGACCTCTGATTGTTCAGCCTGACTTTCAGCTTTTTGGATTTGATGTGAAGCACATTAAAATGCATGTGTTTGTTTTCAAAACTTCATTTTGAAAACAAACACATGCATTTCATTTCAGTCTTTTTTTTCTGTAAAAATTGGGCTTGGTGTGAATAGGCCTCCAGGTGTGTAAACATGTGCTCTGCCACGTTCTCTCTTCAGTTTACGATGTGTTTAGTTGTCTCAGACAGAGACCTGCTGTCTTTTTAAATAAAGCCAGTCAGTCAGATGCATGCTATTCAAAGTGAAGGTTCCTGAGTGTTCCTTGTCTTGTATTCATAGTTTTAGAAAATCAATTTTAAATGGTATAGAACCAATACATTATGTGGGGGTTCTTTAAACTTCACACTCACTCATTTCATTTACAAAAATGGTTCTCTAAAGAACCATTCATGGAAAGGTACTTCTCAGAACCAAAAGTGGTTATTCTGTGGCTCCAAATAACTCAAAATGATTTTAATTTTTAAGAGTGAAATTGCATCCTGGTAGTTCACTCTTATCTGACTCTATCTTGATTGAATTCACAGCCCTGTAATGTATCCCCAGAAACTACTCAGAGTTTGCTATGTGACTAAACCACAATCTGATTTCTCTTTAAAATTGTACAAAATGACTAGCCACTTTAATCATGCAATGTCACTTTAAATTTGCGGTAGCTCCATCATGCCCCCTGGTTTGGCCCTATAACATGGAAATGAGCTGAAAGATGTAGACTCTGGTTTTCTTGACGTTGTTGAGCAGTCACACGTCTCGTTAACGCTAAAGCACAGTCGAAGGCTGATGGTTGCCATTCTGCACAGCTTCTGTGGCTTTTTTGTTTTGATTTGTTCAAAACTTTGGGGTAGAGTGTATGTTTTTGCTTTGTGTAACAATAGACGGCTTGTAGCTGTTCAGTAAAGAACTTTATTCCCATTCGGCACACGTAACTGCATAGTACAAACCTCAAATATACTATTCATTCATCACTGACAAGGCTAGGCCTTGGCATGCAGCCTTTATGTGGAGTGGTCTGGCTAGATGCAGATGGAGGAAGACCACTTCTTGAATGCAAAGGTGTTAAATAGATCAAAGCTGGGCTGAAAACAAAAACAGGATGTGGTGCTTAAACTTGATCACCATGGAGAGTGAGAGGTCATTATGACACCACTTACCTTACTAATGAGTCTTTCAGAGACACCACTCAAATCCATCTTACTTACAGACATCTTTTCCTTGGGACTCTGTATCACCTTGTCAAACCTTCAATCGATGTAGTTATACGGCTGCATTGAAGAGTAATTGTATAATACCTTGGGGAATCAATGTTATTTAATAAGCTTCATAGCATCCATCAGTGTGACTGATAGGGCTCTCATGATATATCATGGAAACTATACGCACATCACTGGAGCTGTTAGCTTCTCTAAACCACTGCACCATCTGTAGCTGTCTCATCTGTATTCACCATCATGCTGATGTGAGCATGCACACACATCATAAAAAAAGAAAAAAAAAACATTGATTCCAAGCCAAAGCACCAGACTCCCCTACCTGATAAAGTAATATTAAGCCAACTCATTTGTGACGCTTCTTTAGCTGTGCCAGAAACTCTTAGCAAATAACAGCATGGGCCAGGTCTGTGCATTCCCCAGCAAAACATTTCACAAAGCTATCTCTAAAATTTCCCTTGTGCTGAAAGCTGTGGGTAAGCTAATAGACCAAATAGCTCTGTTCATTTGAATGCTGTATTCACAAATGCTGTATGCACTCAAAGAGATCACTGCAGTTGACCAATCTTTAAAAGTATTAGTTGCCCTTGACTGGTTTCTCCAGTAAAAACACTGCTTAGTTCTCCTGAGGTGAGCTAGCACTGGCATTCAGGTTAGAATTCCCGCTGAGCCATGTGCCGTCCTTGCTCAGATGTCCTTCAGAATGAAACTGGCAGCTGTTCAGCGTCTCCGTGGTCATAGAGCACACCGAGAAAAGATTGGATAGCACTCACAAGTGGCATAGGAGGGATCTATTAAGCTGCTGTTGAGAACTTAATTAAGCCTTTTTTTCATTTATTTATCAGGAACAGTGTCCTGATCCCCTTGGCCCCTTAGTCCTCTTAGCTCAGGGGTGTTAAACTCAACTACTGAAAGGGCCATATTAAAAAATCTCAGTAAATCCGTGGGCCAGCTATGTTTTTATTTCATTTTCATGTAACATTTTGCGATGACCCATACGGCCATCAAAATATGCCAAAACTGCAGTAGCAAAATAGGCTCTCTAAACTACCTCATTTGGCACTGCTTGCTGGTTTGAATGGGACATTTTAGTGACGTCGCCACTTATAGGATGTCAATTCAGTGCACAATTGTGTTAAGGTCTCTTTACTCCAAGTCCAATTTTTAAGGACGAAAAAATGCATGTCAGGCTTTGAAATCGAACTGACGAACAGCGAAACATCTTGGCTGTGTTTAAGTTAAGGGGACAATTGTGTAAACTTGTTTTTTTGGAAAATTATTCCTTTAATCAACAGAAATGTAAATCAAGCTAACCTAACTGATCAGAGCCTACTCAATTTTCTGCATTGTAGAGATGCGTAAAAAATTAGGCTGACCACTCAGAGCTTGGTTGTCATGGTTACAGCAAAAAAAAAATGTGTATCAAGAGTGCAGGAAAAACAGCCCATCTTGCAGAGCACAAAAGCTTAGAAGAGAAGCAACACGCTGATTATAAAAATGCAGAGGTTAAAGAGAATATGGAGGACAACAACTGAAAGGCTGGAAAATGGCAGTGAGGATGTTATAGCAACTGGATATTATCGTGTTTTATAGCCAGTACTGCCAAGAAGAACCACAAACAATTAGCTTTCCTCGCTAATGAATGCTCGGGTCTTAATGTTTGTTTGTAGTTGGTGATTTTAAAAAATCATGACGAAATCTCAATGACACATTTATCAAAAAGAAAAAGGGGTTGTTGGACTCCCTGTAGCTTGTTCGCTCCTTTAATGAGCAGCTTTAGCTCTTGTATAAGGCGGTGGAACTGCCCATGTTGTCTTTTCTGTAAATGGGGTGAACCTAGGGTATGCGTTATTTAGTTGCAGTGGTTAAAAGAAAAAATAATGAATTAATAATTGCTGCTACTCAATGAATACATTTATTCTTCCTCGTTTTCTTCCTCCCACTTTAAAAGTGTTTAAACAAAAAAACGCATCGGACTTGGTGTGGTCCCATAACGTTAAAAATCGAATTTGTTGTTTTTGTCCGAAAAAATCTTACATGGTGTGAATAGGCCTTTAGCTTGCATGAAGCAATATTCGAATTTCGTATCCTTAAAAACCTAATAATTCAGAGGATCTGGCAGTGTGTCGACAGTATTGTTTACCATGGAATGTGACAGTGGTGATTTTCCAAAACGCCATTCATTTCTCTCACAGAAAAATCCAGCTAGATGTGGAGTTCCTAATATGGGCATAATGGCAGCTACAACACTTTAGAGGTGTATCCACTAGAAATTATGTCCATTAGAAATTAAGTGCATTATGGGAGATTGCAGTGTAAAATGCATGAAATGATGGTAAAATCAGTATTCATACTATGAGAACCTTGATAGATGTGGGCCAAGGTTAGTAGAAATGCACATATGCAAATGCAAGCTTGAGCAAAATGACTAAACAGTTTCACATGCCCACATGCTATTGTGTTTAGTTCCACATCATGCTGAAACAGTGTCCGCTCTGGTCTGACACTGGTTAATAAAACCAAACTTTAAACTTTAGTCTATTTATAACCGATTTGATCATGAGTGTGGCCACCATACCGCACTGCTCCCACTAACTGCTTTGATGTGTCATGAAAGTCATACTTCAGCATAGCCCAAGGCTGGCTAATGTACAGGGCTATTTTCATTTTGGGGAGGAAGTGGGAAAGACCCTGGTAGTGGCAGACAGCCTCGTTTGCAGTGGTCACAGACATGCCATGAATGTAGTTTAAAAATAGCCCACATGGTTTGGAGTGAAACTGCCATGACACAACTGGACTTTTCAGCCAAATAGTTCTCTGCTTGGTTCTTGAGGAAAATTGGTATTTGGCCTACAGACTTTGGCATTTCAGTCCGTGGTCAGTATGCTGGAACTACAAAGAGTAATATTTAAAGTAATATTCTTCAAAGCATTTCATTCTTAACCCTTAGAAGTGTTCAGTTATTGCTTCTATTTTGCTACAGTATTCTTTATATAATTATGTAATTACATATTCAATTTCATAGTGAGTTATGCAGTAAATTACATTTACACTTGGTTTATATTTAGGCCAGTCCCAAGTATTACATAATTGCTTGATTGCAGATATTTGAGCTAATCCAATTTATTGAAGCTGACCACAGTTGTTTCTAGTGTTGCACCGATACTGATACTGTATTGGTATCAGTGCTGATAATGGCACTCAAACGCATTATCGGTATTGGTGATGGGGATACCTATACATATAACCGATACCACAAAGTAATTTTTGACACGTGTGTCGGTAGACAGAACCGAACAACATGTCTGCGGTGTAGGATGACAAGCAGCATTAAAAATGCTCATGATAGAATCAGTTTTTCGTGTGAAGAACACACTAACGGAGCCACTTGCGTGAACGCTGCTATGAGGTCACTTACATTCTCAGTTAATGTTACTGAAAGCGTAAGGAACCGCCTGACTCTCAGGATAACAATAGCATTGAGCCTCGATTTATAGCATAGCAGCCCTCTAACCGGGCCTGTGTGTCCACTAGCCCCACCTGCGGTGTGCCTCTGTCAGTCAGTTGTATGAAAAGGTATAAGGTATAAGTCTCGAGGCCCATCGCTTCAACCAAACCAGAAAAAAACACTGAATGTCGCTGATACTGACAGCGTGAATGACGGTGATATTTACTGAACTGACACTCAGAGATGCAGCACGATTGAACAAGACGCACGTATGAGACAAATGACTTGAGAAATTTGGATGTGAAACAATATTCAGCTCTGTTTTTGAGCCAGACAAGCTGCAGTGTGCCACAGGTTTATCTGTATACTGTTTAGTTCTGTGTTTACTGTTTTGCACAAGATATTTTAGATATTTTACATTTACTTTAGTTGTTAAAAATGGTTCTTATTACTAATTATATAATAGTAAATGCTAAATATATACAGGAAAGTAACAAAAATAAGTTTTCTTAAGCATCTAATAAAGATAATCTGGCAAGTAAATGCCATTTGTTTGTTTACTTGAGCTTTACATTTAGCCAAGCTGAGTGTGTTTTATTTGTGATGCAAAACATAGATTTTACCAAAATAAAATACTCAAAAAATGTAGTCGTATAAATATTAGGACTAGGTCAGTTAGGTTAGATAGAGTTAGTATCGGTATCGGTACTCTGTATCAGTCGATACTAAAGGGTCAAGTTGCGACATCAGTATCGGAGAAGAAAAAGTGGTATCGGTGCATCTCTAGTTATTTCCCACAGCTGTTTGCTTTCACGATCATATGTTTAAGTAGCAAACAACAGAATAAAATTGGGTGTGTTTTTATCAGTTAGCTTCGGGCAAATGCATGTACATAAAAAGAAAACTGAAAACGTGTTTATTGAGACACGTCATGGGTTTTACAAAAGCAGCAGAAGTTCCAGCTTGGTGCTGTAACACATTTAGAGGGCAGTGGTGGGTATCGTTTGTTTACTTGTGCTTGAGCTGTGTCTGTCAGCATTTGGGAACTGCTCATCATCAGTTGGAAGCAAGATAGTGAATTAGCCAATTTGGTCATTTTAAACTTGTACAAGTTAATTCTGTTTAAAAAAGAGACAATTTATTTGTTAATCACAATTATAATCTTAAACTAAAATTACATTTCTGATTTACTTTCTGTGTTCACAAGTTACAATCCACTTGGAATCTGCACTTCCAACAGAATTGACCTGCTTGTTTCAATGAGCTACAAGTGAGAAATAATCATTGTTGAATTAAACCATGCGTTTGCTATCATCGTTGAGAAGCGTGACTTCTAAGTATTGCATTCTTAATACTGCAAGACATGTCTGTGGTGTATACGCAACTTAACCATAACAGTCTTTCAGTTAGCTGACCTTAAAGCTACAGTGCTTTTTGAAAACTGGCACTGGTTAGCTAAATCAGTCTCTCTGAGAGGAATGTTCTGGAACAGCGTGATCGATTTCTTTGCCCTCTCACCAGCTGCTTTCTGACAGGCGCTCAGCAGGTCAGTCAGGTGACCCTCTCTGAGGAGACATCTCACCCTGTATGTGTGTATGAGTATGCGTGCTTGTTCGTGTTGGACATTCTTGTAGCCCCTCAGGGTCCAGAGAAAACTCCCTTTAGTCCAGGGCCTTCATGTTTGTGTGTGCAGTGATGCGTGAGCCAGCACAAACACACCTGGATTCACTGTTAGAAAGACACACACACCGATCACATTTTTCAAGTACTCAGAAAGCTGACATTCAGGTCACACTTCAGTCAATTGTAAGATCTTTACAAAGCAGCCATAAGACATAAGTAAATACAAGCAGTGGTAGTCATAGCGCTCTATTTAATCCAATGGGAGCTACAAGGCATAAACTACAGAGAGAGCATAGAGAGAGGATACATCAGATGTGCAGTGGTGATGGAAAGTTTGTGAACGCTTTAGAATTTTCTATATTTCTATAGATATAAATATGACCTAAAATATCATCAGATTTTCACACAAGTCTTAAAAGTAGATAAAGAGAACCAAATTAAAGAAATAAGACAATAATATTAAACTTGGTCATTTATTTATTGAGGAAAATAATCCAATATTACACATCTGTGAGTGGCAAAAGTATGTGAACCTTTAGGATTAGCAGATAACTTGAAGGTGAGATTAGAGTCAGGTGTTTTCAATCAATGGGATGGCAATCAGGTGTGAGTGACCTCTGTTTTATTTAAAGAACAGGGATGTATTACAGTCTGATCTTCACAACACATGTTTGTGGAAATGTATCATGGCATGAACAAATGAGATTTCTGAGGACCTAAGAAGAAGAGATGTTGATGCTCATCAGGCTGGAAAAAGGTTACAAACCATCTCTAAAGAGTCTGCACTCCACCAATCCACAGTCAGACAGATTGTGTACAAATGGAGGAAATTCAAGACCACTGTTACGCTGGCCAGGAGTGGTTGACCAACAAAGATCACACCAAGAGCATAGCATGTAATAGTCCACGAGGTCACAAAGCAACCCAGGGTAACTTTAAGGGCGAGTCTCACAGTGGCTAATGTTACTGTTCATGAGTTCACCATCAGGAGAACACTGAACAACAATGGTATGCATTGCTGCCTGTCTGCAGTTTGCTAAAGATCAAATGGACAAGACAAAAGACTATTGGAACTATGCTTTGAGGACGAATGAGACCAAAATAGGTCTTTTTGGTTTAAATTAGAAGCCTTGTGTTCGAAGAAAGAACAACACTGCATTCCAACATAAAAACCTTATTCTATTTGTGAAACAAGGTGGTGGTAGTATCATGGTTTGGGCTTGTTGTTCTGCATCTGGGCCAGGACGGCTTGCTATCATTGATGGAACAATGAACTCTTAATTATACCAGCAAATTCTAAAGGAAAATGACAGGACGTCTGTCCGTGAGCTGAAACTCTAGAGAATGTGGGTAAAGCAGCAAGACAAGGACCCTAAGCATACAAGTAGTTCTACCAAAGAATCGATAAAGAAGAATAAAGTTAATGTTTTTGAATGGTCAGGTCAAAGTCCTGACCTCAATCCTATAGAAATGTTGTTTGAAGCAAGCAGTTCATGGGAGGAAACCCACCAACATAACAGAGTTGAAGCTGTTTTGTCTGGAGGAATGGGCTAAAATTCCACCAAGCCGATGTGAAGGGCTAATCAACAGTTACCGGTAACGTTTAGTTGCACTTATTGCTGCACAAGGGTGTCACACCAGATACTGAAATTAAAGGTTCACAAACTTTTGCCACTCACAGATATGTAATATTGGATCATTTTCCTTAAGAAATAAATGGCCAAGGCTAATATTTTTGTCTCATTTGTTTAATTTGGTTTCATTTATCTACTATTAGGAAAATCTGATGAAGTTTTAGGTCAAATTTATGCAGAAATATAGAAAATTCTAAAGGTTTCACAAACTTTCGAGCACCACTGTAAAAGTGACAGTAATAACACAAATAAGCACATGCTTGATAATAGAGTCCAAGAAGTATGGCCACATTTGATGTACTTGTCTAAAATGTAAAGAAGTAAGTGAATGCAAGCAAGCAAGCAAAGTTTATTTATATAGCGCTTGTTACAACAGGTGTTGTCACAAAGCAGCTTTACAAAACAAAAAATCAGCATTACAAGGAAAAACTCCCTAAGAAACAGGAAGAAACCTTGAGAGGAACCAAGACTCAGAAGGGGAACCCATCCTCCTCTGGTCGACACCGGATAGTAAACATTGTTAGTACAAAAACAGGTGGAGCAAATGATTCATTTGATTAGTTTTGTTTATGCAGCAGCAGCAGCATCAGTGGGGTCAGGATGTGAGGGTGAGGTTGCACGGCGTTGTACAGCATGAAGCTCAGTGGTGGTCAAGCCGGTCCAGAGGGCTGGCAGCAGTAGCACCCGATCAAGGCAGAAGAGGCAGCAGCATCAGACACACAGGATGGGCAGCTGTTCAACAGCAAAGAAAAGAAAGAAAGGAAAAACACACAGAGAGTCAGTTCTGTAATGGGTGACTGATCACAGATTACAGTGTTAGCAGAGCAGCAGAGACTCTGGCAGGTATAGAACCGACAGGGAAAACTAATTACCAAAGGCTTGACTATACAAGTAAGTTTTTAGCCTAGACCTAACAACACTGAGGCTGTGTCTGAGTCCCGAACATTAACAGGAAGACTATTCCAAAGCTGGGGGGCTTTGTATGAGAAGGCTCTCCCCCCGACATAACTTTATTAATTCTAGGTACTAATAGTAAGCAAGCACCTTGTGATCTAAGTAGGCGTGATGGTTCATTATGGGAGAGAAGTTCACTCAGGTACTGAGGGGCGAGACGGTTTACAGCAAGTCAGTAAGAGAATTTTATAATCAATGCAAAATTTAGCTGGTAGCCGGTGTAAGGTTGATAAAACTGGGCTGATAAGGTCAAATTTTCTGGTTCTAGTAAGAACTCTGGCTGCAGCATTGTGGACTAGCTGAAGCTTGTTAAGGCTTCTGCTCGGACATTCAGGCAGCAGGGCATTACAGTAATCTAGCCTTGAAGTAATAAATGCATGAACTAACTTTTCTGCATTCTGTAAAGATAATGCATTTCTCAATTTAGCAATATTGCGGAGATGCAGGAAGGCTGTTCTAGTAATATTACTTGTATGTGTGTCGAAGGACAGATCAGGATCTATCATGACACCAAGATTTTTTACAGGTGAGCTTGATGCAACTGAGAAATTGTTAAGTTTAAGTGTAAAATTAGACAGTTTGTTTCTAGCTGCTTTTGGACCAAGAAGTAAAACCTCTGTTTTATCCGAGTTAAGAAGGAGAAAGTTACTCGACATCCGGTCTTTTATGTCTTTTATACAGTCCTCAGTCTTGCCCAGTTTAATTTTATCATCCGGTTCGCTTGCTAAATATAACTGTGTCATCAGCATAACAGTGGAAATTTATGCTGTGTTTACTGATAATGGTACTGTGGTAGCATATATAGTGTGAATAATACAGGTCCTAAAACAGCTTTGTGGAACACCATACTTTACTTTTGCGAGGGCAAATGATTCACCGTTTAAATTAACAAACTAATAGCGATTAGTGAGGTAGGACCTAAACCAGGAAAGAGCTATTCCTGTTACCCCTACAAGGTTTTCTAGTCTATCTAATAAGATAGCGTGGTCTATTGTGTAAAATGCTAATTAATATGAGGAAATTTCATAACATTTTTAAAATAATCTGCATGATTAGGTCATTAAGATGTAAACAAATTTATTCAAAGTGATGTGACGTACTCCATTCTAGCGAAACTTACATAGTCATAATTATTCATAGCGGTGGTGATGGGTACCGGACGTCTGAAGAGTTTAATGCCTCTAAAAGTGATATCACAGAAAGTTATCACATGAAATGGTTATGGATACGTTGCCTGATGTTTGAGACATTGTTTTCCAATAGTTTTGCAAAAAGGTTTGGGTCTGAAACGTATTTTTGAAATCCGTTCATGTGGAAAAGGTACATGCAGGTCGTTGTAAGGCAAAATAGCCCTGTAAGAAAACCCCTTTTTTCAGTTTTTCCACTATTTTACCATCAGCGTGGTTATGTATAAAAACTTAGAAGACATGTTTGCTGATTGTTTTGGATAGTAAATGAAATGGCTATATTTGTGTAGACATTGTGACCCCCTGATTCCTATCACCATCGTTGTAAATTGTAATGAATCAGAGCCAGTTTGTTTCTCTGCAATATACCATTTCACATCAAACCACTCTGAGTGACTTTGTTTACATCTCAAAAAATGAATTACATTACATTTATTATTTATTATCATTGTTTGAAGAATTTATTGATTTGTTGAAGAGTTCCCCTTTACATACAGGACTGCATTTTCCTTACGTACTGTTATGTATTTCTTTTCTGAGAGCAAACATGTTATCATGGACGATCTCTGAGCTAACTAAGCAATTACGCTCAATAATGGGTAGGGATGGTGAAGAGGGAGGTAGGGAGGAAGCATGTTATTGGGTAATATTATTATATATATATATATTATATTTTCCCCACCAAACCCAAAAATCAGATGACTTTGTTGAGGTGGGCAGAAGTTTTTGATTGTTGATCATTTTAAAAGATTATAGGAAAACAGGAATTGTTATTATATATATATATATATATATATATATATATATATATATATATATATATATATGTGTGTGTGTGTGTGTGTGTGTATTTATATATTTTTTTATATATATATACAGAAATTAAAATTGCTCATTTCCAAACCATGGCAATTATTGGCTTGTCTTCCAAGCAATCATTGGCATCAGGTTACTTTTCAGTCATCGCCTTTTTCCAATTAACTTGGCTTATCGCCAAACCATGCCTTTTAACTCTTTAACCCCTTGAAGTCCCAGCCTTTTTACATACTAAAGCTTATTATTCAGTAACTATAGGGACTTCAATGCAAACTGTTTGAGCTATTCTTAGGTTACAGAAGTGTGTATAATAATACTTTGGGCCTATCTGTGGGCCCTGGCTATTGAAGGGGTTAAACTTTAGTCTTAGTATTCAGTTATTTAATAAATACTGTGAAATAATAATAAATAATACATTAAAATGTGTTGTTGTGAGAGTGAGTAATTGAAGTGTGTGGCCACTTATGGGCTCTTTGCAGTTTAAGGGTTGACTTGTTCTGTGGTATTTTTTTTCATGTAATTAAGCTATTGCTGTCTCAATAAAAGCTTAGGGTGAATGATGACCGGCTTGGAATGCTCATAACAGACCGAGTTTTGTCTTTTGACCCATTGACCCTTTCAAAGAAAAGAGCAGGCCTCTCATGTTCTGTGGAAAGAAACATGAGTCTTACTGTACGTATTCACTAATTCATCCATGGCACTGACCATCCCAAACATTTTTGGTAACCTTTCAGACGCAGGTAACGAAATAGACAAACATGCGCACGCATAAAAACCCCTCAGTCTTAGGCCAACATGTGGTTCTACTCAAGCTATCAGCAGACGTAGTAATGTGTCCTGCTTCCATAACAGAAAAGATAACATTCTTTTCAATATGGGAGGGTGGAGGCAAAATATTATTGATATCAGGCCTTTTAGATTAGATGTTTATCGCACTCTTGACACATATGGATCGAGGCACGTTGCATATGAGATAATTATACAGCCATGTGAACTTAAAAACGTTATCAGTCCCTCACAGACACGACTGCCAGAGCTCTGATATACTATGACTGCTAAAAACTATCCTTATTTAAAGCCTAAGCCCCTACAGCTGTATGACATGATATAGATTGTGCAGTATCTTTGTATGTCTTCATAGATATTTGAAAAAAGACAGTTTAGAAGAGGAAAAAGAAGAATGTTTAGCACTAAGTATCAACATTTTGTTGTAGTGGAGGGCGCTGCTTTTGATTAAGTGCCTCTAACAGCATCTGAATGGACTTCTCTATTCTCTAAAGAATGTGCCCAGCCTAAATAGAGATATCTTTAAAGTGGGTGATCTGCGTTATCCCTCATCTATGGCAGCTATCATGTAGCGCTGAGCATTCTTCTAGCCACTTCGGCCAAGAAATACAGCCTCTTTAAGCTCCCTTTGGCAAGATCTCAGTTACGGTAAGTCAATGTTTTTGCATAGCACTGCGATGGCTATCTCATCAGTGATATGGACTGCTTAGCAGAAATTAAAACAAAGGGATCCTGTTGATTAAAAGGTGTTGAGGTTTAGACCTTGGATATTCAAGCGTTTGACACACGATCAACAGCATGTGAATCAGCTCAGCACCTGAGTCTGGACAAACTAACAAGCTCTTCATTCAAAACGTCTAGACACGTGACATATGAGAGAGGCTTGAGTCAAATTGGATTTAAGTGAAACTATTGCTCTCGCTAATCTCCTGGTCCTACTGAGCGTGGCTTTGTTTCACTATTGGGTGGAAAGTTGTGCTTCATTCCGAGTGAATTGTAGCGTGGAGGCGACGCACAGGAGGCCCTTAAATCGTTCAGCCTGGTCAAGCATGGCATAAAACGGACAGTCTGGCACACAGAGGGCAGTGAGCCTGTTTTGACCTTGGTCAGGTTGCACTATTATGAGAGGCATGCTTTTTAAAGGCAGCTATACAAATTTTGCAAAATCAGAACATAATATAATGTGTTCACTGGGAGCATTTTTATGTCTTTCTAACCAAAGACAAAAACTCTGAGAGTGTAAAAATTGCCCACAATGGCCATAAACCTTGCAATGTAGCAAAAATATTCTATATAGTGCTCAAAAGGAGTTCTTTGACTCATAAAATAGTGGAACATTTTGATGCTATAAAGAACAATTTTTAAACGGTTATTTAAAGAACCATATACAACTGATTTTCCATTATAGAGAAGACTTTTGCCATGCAAAGAACCATCTATGCATTCAGATGGTTCTTTGAATATTCATTGTTCAACATAGAACCATTGCCTTTACTAAAGAACCCTTGAAAAACCTCTTTCAGGAGCACACAGTGCAGAAAGACAGAGTGGGACCCTCTATAATTTCATTTTTAGTTGATTTTTTTGATCAGCTAAATTCAGCCACACCTGTTGCTAACGTGTATAAAATCAAGAACATAGCCATGCAACCTCTTTAGAAAAACATTGGCGGTACAATGGGTCATACTGAAGAATTCAGTGACTTTGCCACAAGTCAGTTCATGAATTTCTGCCCTGCTAGACCTGCCCCTGTCTACTGTAAGTGCTCATATTGTGAAAGAGAAGCACCAAGGAAAACAACAGCATAGCCATGAAGCAGTAGACCAAGCAAACTCACAGGGCAGGGCCACCAAGTGCACAAGTGTGTGGTTCTCGCCTGTTGCATCACTCAGTACAGAGTTCCAGACTGCTTCTGGAAGCAGCATCAGCACAAGAACTGTGTGTCAGAAGCTTCATGAAATGAGTTTCTGTGGATTTCACAGAACTGTGACTTTAACACCACTGAACACCTTTGGGAGGAATTAGAATGATTGTGAGCCAGGCCTTCTCAAATGTTTTTGACTGAATGGGCATAAATTACCACAGATACAAAGCCTTTCTAGAAGAGTGGAGGCTGTTATAGCCACAGAGGGAAGGGAGACTCCATATTAATGCCCATGGTTTTGGAAAGGGATGTCCAACAAGCTCATATAGGTGTAATGGTCTGAGGTCATTTACAGAAACTTAAAAGTTAAGATCTGACAGATCAAGATAAGATTTTTCACAAATTCGTATGACAGATGCAAATCCTATATCAATTAAAGCTCGATCGAAGACGACATCAGCTGTCATGTCTGTCACCCAGCAACCAATCAAAATAATTAAGTTAGTTAGCCAGACAGCTAACTACCGTTAATGATGTAAAAAGGGCATACAAAACTAAAGAGTGATAAACTGGAAGTTAAGAATATTGTTACAGAGAATACAACCCCATTCACAATACAGCAGGTTTTGCACATGCTCAGCACGAGTTCATTTAATGCTGATTTAACTGTCTACATCTGACTTTTAAATAGCTTGTCTATCAGTCTCATTATAGGACCACTCATGTCCACTTGTTCCCCCCTCTGGCGTAAACACAGTCACCTTGCATGCTGGACGTTAACAAGCCAAACAAACACCTAACATCTGCACAACACCATAAACACTGCTTTATGTGTGTGCATGTGCACGCTGCTCATGGAGCCATATGACAGGCAGCTGTGTAAACTGCAGGCATGCGTCTGACTGCGCGGGTAGTAAGAAGAGAAGCACTCCATCAGAGGATGAACAGGGCTTTTGTTGGTAGTGTAAGCGCGCAGACTTCACAGCGAAGCCCCCCATTGCTTCGGCCATTCCCACTCCCTAAGACCCCATCGCGGCCTGTGTGTTTCTCTCAGCTAGCTCCCTCCTCCGCATGCTTGAATCCGGGCCTCTCCGCCAGCCGAGGATGTTTTCATAGCATTAACATGAGAGAAAATATTTTCACTCCTGTACAGAAGCATGAAAGGAGCAGTGCCAGACAAAGCAAATTAAAACAAATCGCGGATATTAACACTGAATCAAACTCTCTTTTGCCAGCCGTCTGGACTTGTGGGAGATGTTTGTGCATGTGAAGCACAAGGGGACGGACTGTCCTGAGATTGTATAGAGAAAGAGCAAGAGATTGTGCGAGAGCACTTGAGATGATTGACAGGTGATGAAAAGATGACGTTTGACAGAGCAGAGACCCGGCTCTGGCCTTTGACTTTGGTGCATTTACATCTTGACATTTAAGTTCAGGAAGCTAGCTAACAGAAATATAGGCCCTGTTAAGGGATGATTCACTCCCCAGTCTATACAGTAAATATATTAGAATTAAGCTGCAAAAAAATATCTGTATTTCTGTAAAAATCTGTATTTGTAAAAATATCTGTAAAAATCTGTATTTGTGATGTCACAAAAATGAATGTATAAACTAGTCCTATTCAGCTTACAGCAGGTGGCCCAGTTAAACTTGCAAATTTCAGCTTGGACTACTTTTGAATAATATAGAACAGAACAGCCAATCAGAACACAGATCATTTACATATGTCAAACATAAAAGCACAGTAACAAAAACATCCTGTTTAATTCTAAGTGATAAAGAGAGGTTGAAAAGTGGTCATGTCAAAATGAATGATGACAAATTTTGGTATATAAGCCAATACAAATGTCATCAATGGGCCTCAGGGAAAAAAGAAAAGAAAGAAATATGTAGGATATGGACGGGTCCTTCAATGCATAATGTCAGCAGAGCATTCACACAGTAGATTAAATATAAGGGAGCGTACAGTATGCAGATGTCTCATTCATATGTTAAGTATGTTCCTAAACATCCATCCATCCATCATCTAAACCGCTTATATGTTCCTAAACATGCACTATAAAAAGACACATTAAATTTTTGTTGTCACTGTGCATTAAATGAGTATATTTTCAAATTCATGCTTGCAGTTTCATTCCATTCCAACTTAAAAAAGGCCCATGTGTTCAAAGAAAGACTAAAACTTTCTCTACATAGTACATTTTGTCTTGGACTTCATAGCCTAACATTATAATGGCTGGATCAAATGGTGCAGAGTACGAATGGCATGAATTGAAACAGGATGAATAGAATGATGTATTTCCTTAGCACTGGTGCAGCTATCATTCTCTCTCTCTCTCTCTCTCTCTCTCTCTCTCTCTCTCTCTCTCTCTCTCTCTTTCTCTCTCTCTCTCTCTCTCTCTCTTTGTGTCTGTCTTTCTGCTGTAGATTGTAGGGTAACAGTCTGTATGATCACTGTTATTAAGGGAGAGGGGTAATGAAGGGTTTGGGGAACCGACAGTCTGCAGCACAAATGGAGATAAGTTACTTATTCAAGACATTCGGATATAGATATAACCATCAAATAGTCAAACTACAAGCTTTGCAAAACCAGCATGTACATTCATGTAAATGCATAGGCCATGCTGATCCTGGTCAGATCTAACCCGCAAGCAATAGAAATGGGTTAAATCATGCGCAGCTAGGTACATTAGAAAATTACAAAAACATAGTGGTGCTGAACCTGTCTATTACAATTTCAAGAGTTTGCAAAGAGACTACACTAAAAAATGGTTTGTACTCTAAAGTGAATCAGGTTGAGAATAGGAAACAGGTGCAAATGGTTATGTGAAGGCAGTTGCAGAGCAGAACTGGAATAAGAACAGACCAATCTTGAGCAGTCCAAGAGGGGATGAGATGTCTCAAGGTGGAGACCTCATGACATTGGTAATGATATTCAGCTTGGTTTTGGAGACCTCTAGTGCCATAGTTCCTTCCAAGGGTACTAAACCCTGCTCCTGGACATCTGCCTCCTGCAGAGCTTACATCTTACCCTAATCCTACATACCAGGTCCAGCTACCTAAGTTCTTCAATTATCTGGATACCACAGCACGGACACAATACCATATTGAAATTCAGTGGGGAATCTTCAGGGCATTCTAGGCCTTCAGAGAACACCTAATGATTTATAGAAACTAAAATATGTACTACTGCTGTGACTGAAGACAGCCTGCATCAAAGTACTGGCAGCGTCAGCAATTTTGGTCCAAAATCTTGCAGTATGACCGCTGCTACAATACACATCTAAAAACAACCCATAAAGAGCAGCAGGAAATTATGTTTTTGTGTGTGTGTGTGCAGGCAAAAGGGAAAAAGAGATGATAAATGAAGGTGAAAACTTCATTGTTTATAAGTTTAAGAATGTTATTCTGGCCTTCACTTCACATAGAGTGACCTTAAGTGAAACAGCAGAGCTAGCTATCCCATCATGGACAGAGAAAATTTGCCTAGTGACCTCATTTTCACTTTGGAGAATGAGGATTCCATGTAGTCCTTCTCTCAGCCCAGAACAGCTTCAGCCTGTCCTCCTTTGCCATTTAAAACGTTTTTTTTTCAGACATCATGTCACCACTACTATGCCAAGGGTTTTTTGTTTTTATTTTTTACATGCGTGGCCCTATTTTTGGGCAAAAAAGAAAAGTGCAAGTGGAATATCATTATTTTCTTGCATTGTAAATCTAAAAAATCTTTAGCGTGTAATCTGACTTGTAAGATAACTGAATTTGCACTGTCCAACATGGAGTTTGGCCAGGATGTTAGAATCTCGTGCCGTGTGATATACATAATCATATAAGACCACTGCAGTGACACAGTGTAAAGCAGGCTTTAAGAGCTGGACAGAAGGCCTTAGATTAACCAACATAATCAGATACCAGTGGAATCAACCAATCACATTTTGATTTAAAATTTTGAGAGGAAAATTGTCACTCTAAGCCTTCAAGAATGGAATGTCATTGACTCTAAAATGAGCCATAGTCTAAGCAGTTTTCAGTTTATTTGTTGAAAATGGAAACCAGTGGCACCTCAATGCCAGGGCTTTTCACTGAAAGTCACTGTAAAACTGCTACATACAAAGTAAAATATACATTATTGTCTGTTTAAAGCTTCAAATAAACACAGAATGTTTTTTTTACAAGCTTGTATATATGATCTAGAGCGGGCAAAAATGTTCATGTGCATCAAAAATACAATAATAAACACTATAAGGGCTCTAGCAGAAATTAGAATTATCAGAGAAGTGGGTTTTTTGTTATTGACATTTATGGCCCATGCTGAAGGTCTAGGCCTAATAGATCAGGTACCAAAAACACACAAATGCACCCTTGATATGACACAATTAAGACCAACCTGCATTGTTGTGGCTAAAATTATTTGCATTTGTTGGATCATGTATGGTGGCAGGAGGCCATATTTCAAACATTTAAGGCTATTTAGAAATCCCAAATTTTAGATCCCAAACACTTCTGGGAACACGTTTTAGGTCCCAAAATGAGGACATATCAGATTAATTGAATGCCTTGGTTCATAAAAACATGCACACAACACCTATCAGGAGCATCTGAGGTTGCTACAAGCAGGCTTGTTACAGGCTCTTTTTGTGAAAACAATTAATTGATTTTGTGAAAACAATTAATAAACAATTTATTGTGGAGTAGGGTTGGATTATAGCTGAAACTAAACCCGTGGGGTAGAAGCAAAAATCCCTATTCATATTCTCATAATGCTACTCGAAATAAATATTCAGAAAGAAACCACATTTGCAGCCAAACATCCACTTTTTGAGAATAGGGTGGAGGATATGATGATAACATATTGAAATCTCAATAAACTGCTTAATAAACTTTTCTTAGCAAATCAAAGGTTTTTAAGTATTTAAAGAACAACTGCATGTTTCAGTAAGAAAGAGAGAGAAATCACAAATTCAAAACTGGGACAATTCTGGGCGCTCGAGAGCAAGATTTGATCATGTGTAATTATATATAGTGATATGCAGTAGGTGAAACATTTAATATGAGCATTTTCTATATGTGGCCTACTTTTTGGTGGTGCATTGTGCCTACTTTGACCTCAGGAAACCTCAGACAAATGAAAAAGTGTGATATGTATCATGTATCCTGAAAATTTCTCCAGATATCATGATATTATATCTTACCCTAATTGAGAGTGAGTGATAGTAGTGTTTGAGTTATAGAGTGCTGTAGGGAATCACAGGTGCAGAAGATGAGTAATAGTCCAGCTACTCCACAGGGAGGACAGATGCATGAGTCTGGATTCTTTTGTCCCTCAGTCCAGTATAAACATCCTTTGCACTGATGGAAGCTTTTAGATACAGAGACAGGAGTCCTCTATATTGGCAGTGATTTTCAGACTGTTTACATTTGGTATGAGTACTTTGTCTGAGATGTAGAGTAAGGAGTCACATGCAGGATTTAGTGCATTCATAGGTAGGGGACACATGCTTTTCCTGTGCATTAGTAGGCACACGACCCATCAAGCTTACTGTCATTTTTAGAGTGAAGTACCTCAGTATAGTGCTTACTTGTAAAGGAAAAAAGCTTCAGTTTGTGGTTTAAGGAAAAATACTCTAAATAGTATAGAACCTTTTATCATATGAAGGTTATTTAAACTTTGAAAAGGTTCTTCACACTTGCAGGTGTTATTTAGAAAAATGGTAGAGGTTGCACCAATCCGATACCAGGTATTCTTATTAAGCTGATATCAGCAGAAAATGCTGTTCTGACATTGGAGAGTTAACAACATGCTCACATTGTGTGATGCGATTCTTTCTGTGGGGCGATAGAGTGTAGTTGAACATGATATTTGAGCATGAGTCTGCTTTTAGATGCTCATCTTAAGTGAAGTGCTTCAATTTCAATATTGGTATCACTATCAGAAAAGAAAAAGTGTAATTTAAAGAACCATGCTTTGAAAGATTCTGTATGAAACTAGTGCTGGTGAAACTTTGACGCAACTTTAGTTGTTTGAAACCTACATGAAACTAAATTTCAAAATGTGTTCTGTCAGTTTCCTTAGCATGATGGCAAACAGTTTCCCGTAGCTGAAGTTTCTGTAACCAGCTGTGTTATCTATTCAACTTATGCTAATAGCTGTTTGAATGGCTGGTTGTGCCTGCATTTATTCTTTAGCATGCTCTTACTGTAATCTGCATACATACACAAAGCAGATTTATAAAGTCAAATTATAGTATAGAAAAATAAAGAGCCATAGATAAAAGACACATATAGATTTTGAAAAACAGAGTGTCAGTGACAGCTGAAAAAACCATGATGATAAAAATTCAGCAAAATGTAAATAACACTTAACAGTTCACTTTATACAGCACGAAGGTATCAAAACTACAAGCTGCTACTTTGCCTAACTACTGGAGTACTCAAACGTGTTGCATGAAACTTGTTGAAACTTGTTGCTTGTTGAAGTGCTTCATGTAACTGTCAGGTTACACATAAATTATGTTGCATGCACAGAAATGATGTTGTATTCATCTTACAATAGGCAACTAGCTCCATTAAAGTTTCACTGTCAGCGTAAAACTGGTTATCTTACGGCATCACTCCAAAGAACACTGGTTTCATTTGGCATCTTTAATTTTAAAAGTGCTGTTCTGTTACATATTTTTTAAACAAGTCATACCGAATCATTTCAAATAATTTCATTATTCACCCATATTAAGATAAAATTGGAAAGATGAGAGATATGACATCAGTTCAGTAAGCAAAGCCAACCTACCATGTTACTGCATTAGAATGAGGTCATATCAAAATTCAATAAGGATCAATTTTCATCAGCTTAGGAAAAGTCACAGTGCTGCTCTGCCATCATGGTGTTCTGCTATCATCACATTCACTTCCTCTCATCCTATATGAAAACTGTATCAGATGACATTCTATTGACGCTTAAAGAAGGGAGCCCTAATGATTTTTCAGTGCTGTGTTTGTAGCTGCAGGCTATTGGCTCATATTTTGCATGTGTGTGTTTGCAGGGCTGCTCCAGTAGCACAGCCGGCTGCCCCAGGCACAACCTCAGCCGTCAGAACTTAGACTGCGGTCTCTGAAGATTAAGAACAAAGACGCACATGGACCAGACAGGGTGAGAGGAAGGAGAGCGATAGAAATAAGAGTGAAACAGAAAAGGGGGAAAAGGAGAGGAGTACAGCTGAGTTTAATGGTGCATCCTCTAATAGCCTGTGGTTAGTACAGAGTCTCTTTAATGAATCCAGCATTGGCCAACACAACTGCAAGCACAGTAACAGATGGGGGAGATGCCTCTTTATGTGACCTCAATCTGCCAGAGAACAGAAACCCTGCAGTGTTGAAAGTTTGTTTTGTGAATAATTTGCCTTTGCGCTGCAGTAAATTACTTTCAAGTGTTTACTGTTTACTGTGCATGTGCTCTGAGTGAGGCACCGGGCAAAAGAGCAACTTGAGGGGTGAGCCCTACTACTGGGATTTATCATCAGGCGCTGGCTGTGTATTAAAGCAATGATTTGGCAAAAAAATCAAATGCACACAACTTCCCCCTTACAGTAAATGTTATCGATCAGTCACTGCATGTTTTGTGTCAGGAGTCTCCTTCTTTAGTGTTGCACTGGAGCTGTTAATGAAAGCTGATAAACATTTGGTTGGCACTGTGCAAACTGCATGTGCACATTTCTCTCAGGCCATGTTGAGTTCTAACTTCAAATAGATAATGACTGTTAGAGCTTAGGCTTTAGTTGGGGCCATAAATATCAAAACCAAGGTCAAAATCCCCAAAAAAACCCACCTCTATGATGTCTAATTTCTGCCAGTGCCCCAGGTGATTTTTAATAGTATTTGAGTACTGATCTAACACTGGTGCACATGAACATTTATTTGGCAGTTCTAGATTTGAAATTAAACACATACGTCTAAAACTTCTCAAAGACCATATTGGTATACCAGACAGACATATATTTTATTATATATACAAAGCCATTTCCAAAAAAAGTTGGGACGCTGTGCAGAATGTAAATAAAAATAGGATACAATGATATGCAAATCAGGTAAACCATTTTTTTAAGGAAAATACTACAAACACAACAAATCAAATATTGAAACTGAGATATATTATTGTTTTTTTTTTAAATATATGACCATCATAAATTTGATGCCAACAACACATTCCAAAAAAGTTGGGACCAGGGCATGTTTACCACTGTGTTTCATCACCTCTTCTTTTAACAACACTCTGTAAGTGTTTGGGAACTAAGGAGACCAACTGCTTTAGTTTTGAAAGAGAAATGTTTTCCCATTCTTGTTTGATATAGAATTTCAGCTGCTCAACAGTTCAGGGTCTCCTTGGTCATATTTTTCATTTCATAATCTGCCAAATGTTTTCAGTGGCTGACAGGTCTGGACTGCAGGCAGGTCAGTTTAGCACCCAGACTCTTTTAATACGGAGCAGTGCTGTTATAATATATGCATAGTGTGGTTTTACATTGTCTTGCTGAAACAAACAAGGCCTTGCCTGAAAAAGACGTTGTCTGGATGGCAGCATATGTTGCCAAAACATGTATATATCGCTTAGCATTATTGGTCCCTCACCCATGCCATGTGCACTAATGCACCCCTATACCATCATGAATACTGTTTTTTTTTAACTGTGCACTGATAACAAGCTGAGTGGTCTTTATCCCGGAAGACACAGTGTCCATGATTTCCAAAAAGAATTTCAAATGTTGATTTGTTGGACCACAGGACACTTTTCCACTTCACCTCAGTCCATTTTAAATGAGCTTGGGCCCAGAGAAGGCAGCAGCGTTTCTGGATCCTGTTCATATATGGTTTCTTCTTTGCGTTTTAGAGTTTTAACTTGCATTTGTGGATGCCGTGACAACTGTTTTCACAGACAGTGGTCAGAAGTGTTTCTGAGCCCATGCAGTGAATTCCACTACAGAATCATGTCTATTTTAATGCAGTGCCACCTGAGGGCCTAAAGATCATGGCCAGCAAATACTGGTTTTTGGCCTTGTCCTTTGCATACAGACATTTCTCCACATTCTCTTAATCTTTTAATGATATTATGTACTGTAGATGATGAATCTCCAAGTTCTTTGCTATTTAACATTGAGAAACCTTATTCTTGAATTGTTGCACTATTTGCCCACATTTGGGGAACCCCTCCTCATCATTACTTCTGAAAGAGTCAACCTCTCTGGGATGCTTTTTTCTACCAAATCATGTTACTGACCTGTTGCCAATTAACCACCAGGTGTTTTTTAGCATGACACAACTTTAGCAGCCTTTTGTTGCCCCACTTCCAACTTTTTTGGAACGTGTTGTTGGCATCAAATTCAAAATGGGCATATATTTTTGAAAAAACAGTAACATTCCTCATTTCCAGCATTTGATATGTTGTCTTTGTACTGTTTTCAATTAAAATATAGGGTTTAAATGATTTGCACATCATTGCAATTTGTTTTTATTTACATTTTGCACAGTGTCCCAACTTTTTTGGAAATGGGGATGTATATTCATATATATATATATATATATATATATATATATATATAATGTTGTATGTATCACTGCCTCAGCCATTTTCCATTTTTAACAACTGAAGAAAACTTGCTGGCAGGATGATAAGACTTCCCTCTTTATATTGTTAAGCAGCACAGCAGTTAATTGAGTATCTACATTATCTGCATTCAGTTGTGGCAGAATTTTAGAGCCACTAAAGTGGGAGCAGGCACTGGACAATATTCAGTGCCAATGCTATTAGCACCATAAAAATAAAAGAAAGACGAGGCTGCCTTCTTTGTGCTGTTAAGCAACATGACATTAAAAGTAGGCTTAGAGTTTTAGAGACACTAAAGTGTGTTTAGGCACAGAGAAAAAGCAATGGTATTAGCACCATAAAAATAAGTGAGAAAGAAGAAGAAAGAAGGAAAGCAAGAAAGAAAAAAAAAATCAATGAATGGGAAGGAATACAGCACACCTGAGGCACATTATGGCAGGTGACAGATGAGGCATGAGTGAGGAGAAAAAACACGGAGACATGGAGAGATAATCGATGATAGAGACAGTATAGCAAAGAAAGAAAGAGAGAGAGTGATGGGGGAGGGCAGGGAGGTGGGAGGGAGGAGAGAGAGCTTGGCTGGAGTCCATGTTAGCAGCAGGGGAGTGGAGCAGGCGGTAGGGGAGGATCGCTGAGTGGCACGTGGAGAGGCAGTATTTCACTGCACTGGACGAGAGACAGAGCTGTGGAGGAGGAGAGAGAGAGAAGGAAAAAAAAGGTGGAGAGAAGAGGGAAGAGACAGGGCTTCTTATTAGTCAGACAAGTCAGCGGTGCACCTCCATTCTCTCCAAGATCAGCACGGCCCCCTTTGACTGACACACACACACACACACACACACACACACACTCGTGCGTGTGCGCACCCACACCCAGTGCATGTGTGAGTTGATGGAATGCGTCTGACAGGGCGGTCAGCCAGGGTTGAGTCAGAGCACTGCGTTTTCTTTAGCAGAGCGCTGGCCGCGCTGTGGAAACACACACTGTAAGCTTCACACACTCTCTCGTAGGGACATAACGACACACACACACTCACTCAACCTCCAGCTCCGAGGATTTACGAGTTGACTCCTATCATGATGCGCTGATGACTGCATGCTGACTGGAACCAAGCCTATCCATCTTTGCTCTGGACCATGGAGGCTAGTGGCACTGGACGGTAGGGACCGAGTCTAAGAGACATTTCAGGACAAGTGCGTGTGCCAGGATGGCGGGGTGCATGCGGACCCTCGCCCTCATACTTTGTGTGGTCCTGTGGAGCGACTTTGAAGTGCAAGGAGCAAAGAACAACTATCCGAGACTACGACTGTCCCATAAAGGTAAGGCAACAGGTGTATGTGATTGAGAGTGGTATTTGAGAACGGTGTAAACTTCATTAGCTGTGTGGTGTGGTTTAAGTATAAAAATTGAAAACGTCATAAAGAGAACCACTGTGAGTTGGCCCACTGGGCCTAATGATGTGGGTGAGTGGGCTTTAATGCAGAGTTTCCGCTCTTTCTTTATGCAGGTTAATGCATGCTGAACAGATTAAGAGGGTGCATACTTTACAGTGCTTTTCCACTTCCCTGTTATTAGACATTTCCTACGTAATCCTTCACCCTAGACATAAACTAAGCCTCAGAATAGAAAATATAAATAAAGAAATAAATCTGATTTTAAGAATAAAGTCTTAAACAAAATCTTCATGAAATGTTTACTCAAAGTAAAGGGCAGCTGGCATTTTCAAATGGTCTAAAATGAACAGGGTTATGAAATGTTGATATGACAGCAACTATATACTACACTGACTACAAGGTAACAATATTAATATGCTATGAAGTACAATATAAAAAGCAGTATATTTAACTGAATATCTCAACCTTGCAGTCAGGTCATATAAAATCTCTTGGCCCTTTCATCGATACTATTCTTTCAATCCACTTAGTGACTCATAGATTCCCATTCAATAAAACTTCATTATATTCCTTGTTATAAAGTAGGGCACTTGCTGCATATATATCACAGCGTGGGGCTCTTATTGAGATGTGAATGGTTTAGATGAGGCCACTTTGACTCCAATAAAGAAGTCAATCTCTGCTTTATATTGTTTTTCTTTGTGTTACGGTGGCTGAGTTTCTACAATGTGGCTTTCTTTAAACTCTGGTGGTTCAGTGAAAGAGCGTCAGCTACTCATTTTGTTATGCTGGTGTCTGCCTTGGCTGTTTACGCTGTAATGCAGGAAAGATGAGGGCACTCTTTGTAGATAGCTACACACCCTACCGGTGGGAAATCCTCTCTCTCTCTCTCTCTCTCTCTCTCCCTGTCTCTCTCTCTCTCTCTCTCTCTCTCTCTCTCTCTCTCTCTCTGTCTGTCCCTCTCCCTCCCTCCCTCCCTCTCTCTTTCTCTACCTTGCTTTCTTTCTCTTTCATTGCTTTTCTGGGGAAACAATGTCAAATAAGAATCCACACCAAGAATCCACAAGTTGGTCATGGTTGAGGCCATGTGTGGAATGTAGATGCTTAGCAAATTGTGTTATTTTTCATGTCTGTGATCTGTACACTTTACCTGCCCATGGAAACTGGCATACTTATTTTCATACATTTGGAGTCAGGAATTTGATTTACATAAAGCAGAATAAATTCCAAGAAGCAGGCCTGTGCTGGTAACAGCGTGCACGTATTTAAGAGACTAAATGGAAAATAAATGTGGTAAACCTAACCTTCTGCCCTCACCTAGCCCCACCCCTGGACACATTTAAACTGTTTACCACATATATTTTCCTCTTAGTTACCCAAATAGTAGCTCTGTTTCTATTTAATAATAATAATAATAATAACAGCAACTTTTTTATTGGGTAATTTTGAGTTATAGAATGTGAGTTGAAGCTTGTTTTTATTAAATAAAAAAAACATAATAAAAACACACTTCACTAAAGGTTGTGGTTGTAGTGTACTGTCATCTTCAATTAAGCCATAAAACTATAATTAATCTACTAAGAAAAAACAGAATTGGAAATATCAAGTGAACCTTGTCATTTAGCTTAGCCTAATGCCTTCTTCTTTGAAGCCATTTTGCCTGAGGTTGTTTGGAACAGCCTGTTTAACCTGATGAACAAGAGGTGAGACTTAATTTTACTTACATGTTTGTCTGACACCCAATGCTGTGGTCTGAGCATGTCTTGAAATGTACACTGTAGCATAAAGGCGGCTCTTTGTGCAGGCATAATATTTGCCTGCAGCACAGAGCATGTTCAACCAGTGCAGCTCAACAGCCACATTTACAGAATATCTCATCTACAGCTGTAAGTTACTTTCTTAACTAGGTTAATGGTCATCTGGCACTGGCCTAAGTATCTGTCATGAAGTGACTGAAGTGCCGTGGAGTATAGAATTTCCAGTCTGTTTAAATAATGAATTTGACTTAATATAAAAATGTAACCAGCTTTCTACTTTTAGTCAGAAGTATAATCATGTGATATTTAAGCACACCATGATTGACAAGATTCTCTTATATTTCCTTCTCTAAATATAACATTTTCTCATCTCTGTGCCTAGCCCAGTCCCTTGCTTCACTTTTCTCACCTCCATTTCTCTCCTTTTTAACAGCTATGTACACAGTCTCTCCAGCAGTCTATCTTTTGCTCTTTATTTCACACCCTCTTTCTCTCTCACTTTCGCTCTGCTTTCTGCATGTCTGGACTGATACATCGTGCTTCACCATGCAGAGCGGAGAAGAGCATTTAGCGTGCATCCTATCATTATGGAATGAAAAACATCTTGGCTTTAATACATGCCATCAGTCTGCTGCCAGTGTGAGCAGCCTGCACTGAGGTATTCGGAGAGCTTGCAGGCAGTTACAGGAGGGAGGTGTGTGGTTAGGCCTCATGGGTTTCACTGTTGGGATATTAATGTGTCAAAATATATTTAGCATAAAAACAGGGAGGTAATTGAAGTCAGCTTTTGTCATGATCTGTCAGCAGCTGCACAGGTTGCTGGGTGAAAACAAAGTGCCTGCTTGGTGCAGGAGACCCAGTTCAACAGGAACCTGTGGCAGCGTGTTTATAGGCCTAATTTGGATGATTTAGATGTTCCTGGAGCCTCTCTCATCTTTTTTAGTGCAGTGTTTTTCTCTTTTACAGTTTCCTACACCCTTGATCTGTGCATGTAACTCCGTTTGCCCTTGATTGCAGTTTTTAAGGTTGAATAGAATTGAAGAGCAACTTTTAGGGTCTTGCTGTCAGCTAATCCATCATGGTAGCTTGCTATTTCGTATACTTATGCTGCTTAAAGATATTTATTATTCCAGATTCTTCTCGTTATGTAAAATGTTTTTTTTTGCCTACAGTCATGATCCAGGGATCCAGCATAAGCCTTCTAGAGGGTGTTTTCCTACAGTGCTAAATTATGTCTCAGTGGGTTAAGGATAATAGCAAAGTTCTTTCATTATTCAGCAAAATCTCCAACAGAATCTCTTTTTGGGTCAATTGACCGAGCAAAGCCTGATTAAGTGGAGACAAAATAGCAAAAGGAATAGATTTGACTGGTGTTCTTCCAAAACTGCTAAAATTGTTTTATGAGGACATAATAATTCTGGTTTGGGGCAAGGCTGTAACCAATCAAACTCCTTAATGCAATGATTCCATTGCCCAATTTCCGTGATTATCAGACCATGGCTGTACACCGGACTCAGCAGAGCTCCATGGAGTCCAAAGTGGCAACTCCCATTTCAAACATGCTTTAAGACCATGAAGTGAACTTCATGTCACTATGCTTGCAAAATTTGTAGGTGTTTGGGTGGAGTTGCATGGGTGGGACCCCACGTTAAACACTGTGGTGAGCCGTTTTACTCTGAAGTGGGTACAAACATAACTCCGAGGCCAGATACAACCACAGGAGTTAATGAATAAGCTGTGTGATTTTCATGTTAACAGAAAGGACGAATGTTCTGTTGCAGATGAATGAGCCTGTCCATTTTTGAGGTATGAAAATTGCCTGTGGCAAATCTAAAGACCAGAATGTGCCAGCTGTGCATTCCGTATCTCCACTCAAGTATTTTCTAGAATATCATATCATGAGACTGGATTCTTTTTAGTCTACTGAATTCATTTTTCAAGCACAATTATAATTAGACCCTTTTCTAGCACAGTCACCAAGGGGGGTCAAAAAGCACGTGGGGCACATGATCTCCAAGAGCTGTACATTTATCCCTGAGTGAAATTAGTTTAAATCTTCTCCAAACATTATTTCAAAACACTTCCACCTGGTCCTGCAGAGAGGGACTCTGTTTTAGATGATGTCACGCTGTTATGACAGAGTTCGAGTTTCATGCATTACCTTGTGTAAATAAATCTCTCTGGGTGTACCACAGTATCGCTGGACATTTGCCTTTCACAAAATTTAAACACGAAGCTGCCAAAGGCTCTCCAGAGCTTTTAGTGGGTGTTCCAGCTACTTAAGAGGACCCAGTTTTTTATCTTGAATCTATAAATTCTCAAAAATACTTGACCTGCTCAACTAGTAACAAATTTCACCAACCATAGTTCAAGCTATTTTTGAAGGGGCCTGAAATGAGAAACTAGACATAGAACAGCTTGATTCTGTTAAAAAATAAATGACTAGGTAGCCATTTGCTGCATTCAGAAGCTTCCAATCACTTCTAATTTCCTGTGGAAAATTAGAATTCTATAGGAAAATAGATTTCAATAAGTGATCCCCCGATCAAGTCTACTGGATTTGTATTGATTGGCATTGACAGTAATCTTATTAAACGATCAGATATCTGTCAGAATCCACATTCAGTCCTGTTTTTTAGTCATGTCTGTTAGAAAATTGTAACAGTGCAATTATATAAACTTGCCATGTTTGGTGTGCAAATTTTGCTTCTTTGATTTAGCACTGGAGCCACAAGGCTAGTGTTGCTAACAAACACTACAAGTCAATAGTCACCCAAAAGTTTTCTGTAAATACATCCCTAAAACTTCTCTCAACCCTGTCAGATTGCATCCAGGTCTTCCTTAAGGTTGCATAGATTTATCGATGTGGTTTAGGGCACAGTATACCTTCCCGTTTATGATCACTTAGGCATACGGATGCTACAGATTGCTTTCACAGTTTCTATTTTTTTATAAATAACGTTTCAAACTTACGTTTATTAATAGAAACGAAATAAATCATCAGTGTAATTTATTGTCTATATGTTGTTGTGACGTGCATCTTCAAGGGGAGTAGGATTCTACATGGGAGTCAGAATTTGGCACCTGTTGTCAAAAGAAGCTGCCTTCAGTGTTTAGCTACATGTTTTGTTCAGTTTGATAGTACATAGTAAGTCATACTATGTCCTAAACCACAATGACAAGTCTGCATGACTTTAATGAAGACCTGGATGGAGAAATTTTGGTAACACTTTCTATGAATGTCACCTTTGTTAGCATCTATAAACACATTCATAACATGTTATAATGCATTCGTAAGACATTATAAACATAGCTATAAATATTTATAAAAATGCACTATACCTTATATCCATGTTTATTATGCATTATGAATTGTTAACATAATACATTATAAGTACTGATCATAACAAATTATAAGAGCTCATAAGTCGTATTTGTCCGCTCTAAGTAAAGTGAAGCATACTGTACTAAAGCCTCCTCCAGTGTTAAGAGTGTGGCTTTAAGTTGAAGTATTTACTGAAGGATTTACTGAAACACTAAAACATACATAATAAAACACATTACAAGCTTCAAATGTCAGAGTTTAATCTAGTGCTGCCATCAGTGCCTTACCAAATGTGGGAAAGGTAATGTACACCAGTGTTAGCTTGGTATTTGTCTTTACTTTGGGACTGACTTCTTTGGCACTGACATTATAACATGTTATTAACACTATTTATAATGCATTATATTAACAATTCATAATGTATAATAAACATGGCTATAAACTGTAATTCATCCATCCATCCATCCATCATCTAAACTGCTTATCCTTCTGGGTCGCGGTGGGGTGCTGGAGCCTATCCCAGCTGTCATTGGGCGGAAGGCAGGATAACTGTAATTCAGTGTAATTCTTTTTTATAAATATTTATAACCATGTTTATAATGCCTTATGAATACATTATAACATGTTATAAATGTGTTTATAGATGCTTATAAAGGTGACATTCACAGAAAGTGTTACCGAAATTTTGTATATGTCTACTGCGTATTTTCTTTGCTTCTAGGTAAAATACCACCTTAACAAGGCAGTGGTATTGCATCAGTACTGAGTAGCAACAAGAGATAATTTCTATCATGTTTGACCGGCAGGATGGCCTTTTCTTGCATTCCCTTAGTGATATCGCAGTTAGCACTGGAGGTGGAAAGGTTTGATCACAGTCTATTATTTCCTATATAGTTATACAGTTGTCAACTGAATGATTGCATGTGACTCCCTAAATCTGCACTGCACCACCTGCTACTAAAGAACATAAACTTTAAGCCGCAAAATCCACCCTCGGGTTGTGTTTCACAGAGCTTTTGGCTGTTATGGCGATGCTAGACGGTAGCACTGACGCCTGTGTTTCGTTTTATACTCTGTTTTAAAATTGATAGTATAACGGCCCAAAAGCCAGCTCGGATTGCATGTAGGTTCAAGTCGTAATTGCTGGTGTGCACCCCTGTCTGAGCTGTAATTTTAAACCTGCCTTTGAGCAGAAGAAGGAGACCATCTATGCTCCTGATGGCTTTAAATGATTTTGCTCAGGGTCATTTTCTTAAATGAGAGTTGATAGGGGAACAACAAAGGCCTATTGCCTGTCTTTGCCACTTACTATGATATATATCATTTCCCTTATATCAAACATTTATAGGGCCATAGAAGGTTTAGATTATAAAGGCCTTTCATTACTTCTATTAACAATGATAGTGGGTTGTTCATGTGGTAAATCCCAGTGTAATCAGTGGAAGAGTTTCACTATTTGTCATTCTAAAAGCCTATTTCCACGTGTCCTCTCTCAGTCAGCACATGAAAGCTGGACAATTTATTGCTGTCTCCTGTCTGCTGGGTATGTTATTTCCTGACATTGATTTGTGCTCCTAGCAGGTCTGTTCACTGTTAGGTAATTAATGATATCCTAAGAATGATAGAGAAGTTTGTTCTGACTGTAGCAAAACCTCATACACTTGGAATGACGAGGACACATCCAGAAGATCCATCAGATCTCTCTCTTTCTCCCTATCTCTCTCTCTCTCATCACACCACCCCCTCTCCTTTCTTTTCTCCAGAGAGCTAAGAGAGGTCTATTTACCCAATAAACCCATCACTTCCTTTCAAACATGGGAGCTGAGGGGTCGTCATGGAGACAGCTTCTCCGGAGAGAGAGAGAGACAGACGTAGAGAGAGTGAAAGAGGGAGGGCCCACGAGTTTGTAATAAACATCACAGCCAGTGCAATCAGTAGGGGACAAAATGGACCCACACACATGGGCTTAAGGAACACATTCTGCTTGAAGCAAAAGCGTGTTCTGCATTAGACTTCGAAAAAACCTTTCATCTGAGCAAGAACAATGCAAGCTACAATCAGCTTTTATCCTTAGTTAGGCTATTCATGTCAAACACCCACGGCAACTATGAAATGAGGACAATGAGCTTGATCCACAGGGGTACAGTGGCTCAGTGTGCATCTTAAAGTGAGTTTTTATCATGCCATGCAGCTCAGCCATGAAGGTTGCTTTATCCCGTCTCTCCTCACTGTCTAGTCCTCTGTTTGTCCTATCCATGCTCTAACTACAAGTGCATTCTTTCATAGCAGCTGTTGAAGGGCTGGTCAAGCTTTATAGAAGTTGGCAAACATTTAATACATACTAAAATTAGCTTAGAGTTTAGATGTGCCACATAACATTGGGCCTCATTCACCTCATTCAACCAGCTGTTCTTAAGAAGAAATTTCTTCTTAAAACCCACTTGCGCAGTTTGCTGACATTCACCAATGTTTTCCTATTTGGGATTTGTTCTTGGGTCAGAACAGAGTCTATGCACACTCAAGATTGCAAAGGTGCGAACAATTCTGCGGTTTAAGAACACCATTAGTCTGACATAGAGTTTTTCTTAGGACCTTTCTCAATAGCAAATTCAAGAAAAAACTTAGGAAGATATTGGTGAATGAGGACTGTTGAGTTTCCAGTTTTAAAATGCTGCACTACTGAGCTGAGCTGTGTTGTTGTAGCTAATCAAAACTAGACACGTTGGAAATGACACAGAATCAAACTCCCTATAGGGAAATCTGTCCACTCTGTAGACATCCCTGGGCAGTTATTTCAAATCATAGACCAGACTTCTGTTTCTAAAGGGAGAGACCTGTGCATCTGAAAATGATTGCAACATTAATGTTTCAAAAACACATTTAAAACCACAGACAAAATCTGACACAAACAGCATAAAAAGTTGGCTGGCTTAGGAGAGTGGGACTTTGTTCATGAACAGGCACCTAGTTAAGTGTTACAAGCTCTCCCTTTCATTTTCCAGTGACCTGTCTCCTGCTTTATAATGTATCTGACCAAACTTACCACCATGCTAACATCAGTTCATTTACACAAAACGACCCCAAATCTGTGCTAACAATGTGAACTTTCACGCATATACAAAATAAATATCATTTGAAACTAGTAACACACTCTAAATTCCCATATTTTGACAAAAAGTTGTTGTCGAGTTGCGTGCTACAATTTCTCATGAGATTAAATGGGATTTTTGTGTTCTGTAAAGCCAACCTCGCAACAGTTGCTACAAAAGAACATGTTTGTGACTTGAGCATACATAGGTCAATTCCCCCAGAGCTCCTATTTCCTTCAGTTTGTCCTCTCATTGCCAGTGCCCCTCCCCTTATCTCCTCGCTGGTTCATGTGGCATTCATTTGGGTGCTGACATCACGGACAAACACTTTGCACAACACAAGGCCATAAGGAAGATAGAGTAATTGTCTTTCACACTGGGGAGCCTCCAATCTGCCTTCCAACCCACAGGGAACTGGAAAGCCAACAAATGTCCATAGCTCAGGCTGTATTTCTCCTCTTTTTGGGAAGAAACATTCAAAGCACTGTAAAGTGCAATGCCACGAGCACTGGCCAAATTGTAGGACAAAATTTTAAGTTTAAAAATTCGCTGAGGTCTGTTATGAATTGTAGCCATGTAGAAATGTCCCTTATCTTACGCAATGCCTATTTGTTTATGTAGAACAATTTATGACCTCTGTGTGATTCTAATTTGTAAAACAGCCTTTTGTTGATGTTGTGGTTTGGGTGCATTAGACAAACAGCAAACTTCTGACAATGATAATCCACATGAGATGAACGGGACAGTTTTTGGCAGTTTTACAATTTTTCTGACTGAGGATATGGCATCCCCTTCCATCTTCTCTTCAAATTGAGCCCTGGCCACGAGGCCAAGCTCCTTTCCAACTGTCTCCCTAAGTTATAAGCGACATTTCTCCTGGGACAGCCTTTAAGTAAAACTAATCATCTTTATGCCTGTGAGTGAATTACAGTGCTTCATTAATCAAGAGGTTCTTCCTACTGAAGGGCAATTTTCTTTATGACTTGCAAAGATTTACAATACAGTCTTAACGCTCTAAAATCAATAACTAATTTTAATTTAAAGCTTTGCTTTGTTATCCCAACTTCCCCCTAATTCTTTCTCTTTTCCGCTGTGTATCATTGTATCACATTCCCGGGACTTTCCAGTCCAGGTTATGTATGAGAATAAATAGTTTATTTTTACTTTATGAGGCTAATTCTCCTATGGCATCTTTCAGCGCCTCAACCATACGTGTTGAAAGTCTTCCTGATTTTCCGTTTGAAGTAGGTGTGCAGCAGACCATAGTGCTTGCATAACCCATTTGTTTTAAGCATCGTGGATTCTGTCTGTGCCTCAGAGCTTACAGGGAACACTCAGTCTATCCCAGGTGGGGAAAATGATAGGGAATTAAACAGAGGAAATTCCCTCGCCATAGCTTCAAAGCATGCCATTCTGCACATGTATGGGCACTGAATTTGACTGTAAGTGGAAACATTCATTGAGACCAAAGACTCTTTACTGTATGTGAGATTATATATATAGTCCAGATGTATAGATACCTACATAGTAGAAATTAAAGAAATTACAAATTATAGCTTATATACAGCCTTTGTTACTGTGCAGCATGGTTTCTTGTTACTCCATATTAAGGAGAACAAAATAATGGGTAGAAATATGGAATTGAAGATGACTTAACATCACACATTGCCCAAAGGTTTTTGCATTTTATGACAGTGACACACAATGAAAAATGACATTCATGAGCAATTTCCATGTCCCTTCTATATTGTTACGTGACTATAAAATTGGACATTAATAGCATATGTTGTTAAATGAACCCTTTTAAAAAGGGTAGACGAAACCCTTCTTGTGGACGAAAAAATGTTGGATTCTGTAAGATTTAATAGATTTGGCTTGACTACATTCCCATATTCAAAAGGAATTTCTAGTTATTTATAAAATGGTTACTCTCGTCTTCTTGTTTGATATATATTTTGTTTGAATATGTAATTTCACTATGTAATAAAGTACATTCTCACTGGGAACAATTACTTGTGTTAGGGGATCCAAGATGTCAGAAAGCATTCAGTCTTTAGAAAAAACATGCAGTGTAAACATAATTTAAAAGTAATTATACCCAGTTCCATGTATGTGCTAAAAAATACCACTGCGTGGCAAGCCAGGTCTTGCGCTGTTTCAGTCTAAGACTACAAACTATACATTCCACAGTATGTTTCATATAGAAGAACTGGCCTATATCTGTCTTCTCTCTCTCTCTCTCTCTCTCTCTCTCTCTCTCTCTCTCTTCTGACTGCTAATGCTGACATTTGATTGACACATGCCTCCTGTTTCTGGAGGAGGCACACATGCAGTGCGTGTTTGTGCTTCTATCAGTCAGCTCAGTTAGCTCTGTATCTGAACAGCAGGTAATTGAGGTTTATCTTGTAGCTGTTGGAGAACAGTAGGTGAATTATGGTGTTTGAATATGTCTATCTTCATTAGCGTGACTGACAGGTCAGAATAACTAAGCCAAGTGAAGTGTCGCGTGTGCAGATAAGGCATTTGTGTTTTTTTGCAAGTGATTCTATATTATGCTGTGCAGCTCGCAGTAAAGATGTCCAGCTTGTGAATGAAGAATATACAGTGGCCCTAAAAAGCATTTGTCCCATAAGTATGTCAAATGTATTAAGTTCATTGTGTTAGAAAAATGTCAAACCAATTGGCATTTATTTTAAACAGACCATTTTACTTTTTGGGATTCTTTCTGAAAGGTGGCTGGTGTATTTCGGATCATTATTGTTTGAGCAAGTTCTTTTCAGAATTCTACAGGTTTAAATGACTTTGTAAACTTCTTTTGAGTTCATGATCCCTCAAGCTCACCAATACCACTGAAATAAATAAATAAATAAATAAATAAATAAATCAGCCCCAGACTCTGACAGTTCCACCTCTGTGCTTTACACTTATTGTGGAATTCTTCACTGGAATTGGAATCGCTGGAGACTTTATGACAAGCAGTCCATCATGACAATATATTCCTTTTCATCATTCTTTCAGACTTTACATATCCATACTCCACCCACAAATGCATTCTTTCACAGCAATCAGAAACTTTGCAGAATGTTGGCAAAATCCCTGTTCAACATTACTAGCTTCCCCATTCAAGAGTACTATTCATCTTTAGAATTTATAGTGTTATTAATTTCAAATAATATTTATTTTGTATGTATGCAGAAGGTCACACTGTTAAGACAAATCCTTTTTTCATCATGTAATTGAGCTAGTGTTAACATGGTGGCAACTTTGTTGTCATTTTCAAACTGCCTGAAGTTTCAAATAGCTGCAGCAGTACTGTGCAACTTGCAATCATAGCATCTTGAACTGAAACTCAACACAGTTTAGTAAATATAAACTCCAATCTAAATTGAATGGGATTTTTGCCAGTGTTCCATAAGGCTTGTCCAACCTTACTGCACTTGGTACGAAAGGATGTGTTTTGTAGGTGGAGTATATATAGATCAATGGCCAACTCTCTTGGCTTTCTAGGCCTTCAGAGAATGCCTAAGGATTTCTGTAAAAATAATAACAAAACTAAATGTCTGTAACTTTTGGTTAAAACTCTGCAAGTGTTGTAGTAGTTCTCTTGGGTTTCGATTGAGAACAAAAGGGTCAAATGGTCAATGGAAAATTGCCCAATCCCTGTTGTATCTAGGTAGATAAAACCAAGCGAGCTCTCCCATTTCATAGGACTTTAAGCTGGTCTGAAATCCTAACATATCAGATTAACCACCAGATTAACCAGGTTAGGAACTGAAAGTGGAGTCAACCAGTCACGTTTTGATTTACAAATGGTAGGACCAATTTTTGTAATTAAAAAAAATCACTCTAGGCCTTCTGACTGTGAGTAGGAATGGTAGCCTTTTTTTTTCAGTCAGAT
Source organism: Colossoma macropomum (assembly GCF_904425465.1). NCBI lineage: Eukaryota > Metazoa > Chordata > Actinopteri > Characiformes > Serrasalmidae > Colossoma > Colossoma macropomum. The sequence goes on from NW_023494798.1 coordinate 20,058,411, forward strand.
GGAAAACAGGGGCTGCTCTATGCCAGAGCTCTAAAGGAGTCACTGCAAAATTGCTACAAGGTGTGATATATGTTAATAGGTCTGTTACAAGCTCCAGATAAAACATGGAATGTCTTTTGCAAGCTAGAGCAGCCCAACTGTCTTCATGTGAATCACTGTTGGTTCAGTGCTAACATAATACTAAAATCACTGGGTGCTAGCTGGAATTACCTTTATTGTAGAGGTGTTTATTCCAGTTTTTTGACAGAGCTTTGTTTTTTCACAGAGCTTTGCTTAAATGCCTCTTCTCCATGCTGGGGAAACCCGTTGTATATAATTCTTTAAAGAATCTTTTAAAATGGTCCTAAACCAAAAATTGTTTTGCTATTGTTACAAGTCATTGAACATTTCTAGTACTGTATGGAAGCCTGTGTGCTAAGAGTGTGGATTCAGTATGAATCTAGACAGTGTATAAAGTTAGAAACGTTCATTCATGTTTTGCCTAAGCTCCACTGATAGTATACTCTATCTCATTCTTACCACTCCATATCTTCTCTCTCTCCTCACATATCTGTTGTTCTTCACTCGTATCTCTCTCCATAACTATGTGTGATATCAATGTGTGGAGTCTCTCTGCTCTACAGCTGTGCCACTATAACCTTTAAAGAGATGGTAATGGTTTTAATCTCACTCTCTCCATCAAGGTTTTCCATGATACGAAGACAAAACACCTCACAGTGCCATGCTGGATCTGCAGACAGACGCAGTTCCATCACAGCAGTGAGAGAAGATTGCAGAATTATGCCAGATATTTTCCATGAAATTCTTCCATGTAGGAAGGTTTTCTGTGCAAACAGGACAATTATGCTTTGTAATTTAGACTTTAAAGAGGATTGCGATGGACATGACCTTTTTATTGTGCATCTACCATGCAGCAATCATCAGACCACCTTTGAGTATCTCAAGTGTGCCAGCTTTGGGATGGAAAATTATATTTTCTTTTCCTCCACTTATTATAAATCCAAGCAAATAGTTCAGCTTCTGTCATGCCTGTCCATGACTTGTAGTACTGAATAAATTGACTAAATACACAATCACTGTCTTGGTCACGGCAAAACTCTGAATGCTAGGTGGCTCAAATGCTACCTTATCTCTTTAATGCTGTAGCAATAAAGTGGCTGTTTCTAACTTTGAATCCATTCCTCTCTTTTAATAACACTTTTTAAATGCTGTTGTCACATTCATTTTGATATGTAAAGAATATAGACACAATAAAGTATACAGTTCCTAGATTTTTCTTGTCTGTGGCACAGACTTCCATTTTGAGCAAGAAAACATAGGATTAGGAATATACTTCATACTTAAATCCCTATTTACTGTTACTGTCATGAAAAATGAAAGTAATAAGCTCTTAGTGTTCAGTATTTAATTTGTTCCCAGAAGTTCCACTTATGAGGTTTGTGTGTTTATAAATCAAAAACTGTCACAACTCTTTTTTACCTGACCATTTTCAACCTTTTTTATACCTTAGAATTAAACAGGCTGTTTGTGTAACAATACTTTTAAAGGCCGTTTGACACACCACAAAAAAGACATCACGAAAATGCATAAAATTCGGTTCCATTTTTTGGCATTTCTATATAGCACCAAAAAGAGTTCTTCTATTGTTGCAGTGTCAAGCTTATTACAATAGAAGAACCCTTTTGGGTGCTATATAGAACCCTTTTTAAAAAGATTCTGTATAGAGCCATCTATAGCACTTTCTCCATCAATCTGAAGGACCCTTTCAAGATGCAAAGAACCCTTTAATCATGCTGAGGGTTTTTTGAGTGTTTATGGTTCTATGTAGAGAAGAACCCTTGAAGACCCATCTTTTTTAAGGGTGTACTACATCAAACGCTTTTATTTCAAAAAAGCTAAAAGTGTGTTTATCTGTCATGTGGGTTCCTTAAAGGAAAACATTGCTTAAGTCTTTGAATATGTTAAAAAAGTGGTGAGATCCCCTACCTTACTCCAACACACACACAAACACACAGAAGAACACATTTCAACTTTTTTAAAACAAAGCAATGGCACATTTTGTCTTGCAGTATCATTGAGTGGGAGAGTGAATTGGCTGGCATTGGCCAGGTTTAATTTCCTCTGTCCTACAGAGAGAGCTCTGGAATGGGGGAGTTATGACGGCTGTATTTTGGCACAGGCAGACAGTAGAAATAACACCAGTCACAGAGGATCATACAGGACATGCAGAAGGCAGTGAGGGGTGCAGTTTAAGCCCTGGAGGCATCCTCTCCACAAGGCTGTCTTGCCATCTGGGCTCCAGACCAGTGAGATGCCCTTGCCAGTCAGCCCACAGGAAGTGCACTCCTCAGGGCTTCATTTCAGAGCAAAGGGCCTTCACCTCGCACGACCTGCAGAGACAGAGACACACAAACTGTTTATCATGCTGTTGACTTTGATTAGGGGGGAAATATTTCAGGAGCGTGTGCGTGTACACATAAGTCTGTACCAAAGACATGTGGAGAGTGCCCTTGTTGTTTGAGAATGAACATGCAAATCATAAAGAGGTCCAAAAGATCTTCAAAATAGACTGATTTCAGTAAGAAAGTAAGAAACCTTCAGGGCCTTCTTGGCCTATTGATTTCTGTGAACTTTATTTATGTAAATACTTAACAGACAATTGTCCAATCAGGATAATTTTTCATAGTGTCTAGGTAGATACAGCCAAGCAAGCTCTTCCATTGGTTAGGCCTTAGGAGCTGGACAGAAGGACCTAGATTAAGGAACTGACAGTGGAATCAACCAATCACATTTTGGTTTAAAATGGGTGGGACCAATTTTGTGAGGAAAAACATCACTCTAGACCTTCTGAAAGTCCTACATACGTCACTGACTGTGAATACGGGTGATACCCTAATTGGCATTGATCAGTTAGAAATGGAACAGTGGCATGTGCGTAGCCAGTGTTCTTTATTCAAAGATTCATTGTAAAACTGCAACATACAAGGTAAAATATATGTACAAGTTTCAAATAAAACATATGAATGTCTTTTGCAAGCTTCAGATGCCAAAATATGCTCATGTGCAGTGTTACCTTAGCACTAACATACTATTAGAAATGCCATAAGGGCGCCTGCAGTAATTAGCTTTATAGTTTTTTCACATTTATGGCCTGAACTAAAGTTCTGGCTCTACTATTCATGGTTTTCCACTTGCATTTGTTCACATTAAAACCAGGATTTAAGTTCTTGTTGAACAGATTTTTCTTGGTGGGTGCGCTGACCTGTTAAATCTAAATGACACATGGTGTGACGGATATTAATTAAGAAACCCATGCAGTAATATTAAATGCTTTTAATAAAGTCGTTTTTTCATAAACACAGAAACATTGCTTTTGTTGCAAAAACGTATAAAACCTATAATAATATTCTGTTGTAAATACAATTTAAGAGATTCTTTTTACAACAGAAGACAAAGCCAATATGGAAATTGACTTTTATAAATGTTCTTACAGAGCTAACATACAACATGTTGCTGTCAGATCAAAAACTTTATACTTCATTTAAAAAAAAAAAAAACTTTCAAAAATACTAGCTGCTATGTTATGAATGAACCAACAGAAATGACCCAAATTTACTTGGAATAAAATCTCATTTTAAATATCATATTGTACAATAAAGTAGAAAAGAATTAGAATAAATATATGCTCACTTTGCACAAATAATCTTTTCTTAGAAAGTTACTATTTTGAAAATACAAGATTTTATTATGACTGCGACTATGTTTCCTTGTGCTTCTTCATTGGCAGAATGGACATAAATATTGAATGCTTTGCTTTGTTTCTGAAGGGAGTTGTTGGTTAGCCTGGGCCAGACATGCAGTCTCTTATCAAGTTTCCAAAAGCAGAATCAGCCTTATGATAATTACAGAGGTTACTAGGTTAACGAAGTCAATATGCTAGTTTAAAGAAGGCATGCTCTCCAGCAGGGTCTTTACGTTCTCTATGTTCTCCTGTGGAGCAATCAGTGTCAGCCACCTGAGCTACACAATAATCTTCATTTTCAATCAGTGTGTTTGATTAAGTGTAATTACTGTGCTTTTGCCATATCTCACTTAACATTCATCTTCACTGAGGCACTGTATAAGGCTTTTCTTTACAGACCACATCATTGTGCAGTGCAAAAGGTCATTTAATATAGGATGTGCTGTATGGCTCTTCCTGTTAGATGGAGAGATGAAATAAATCTAGAGTGACAGATAAAAGAGAGAATGTCGTTTCCTCTCTGGGATGAAAGCACTTCCCTATCTCTGATAACCAATAGCCCCTTGGTGAGGGGAGTATACATCCACTTCTTCAATCAGTCTATCATCCACCTCCCTAAATCTGGACTCTTGCGTCCACCAAAGACTCTTTAGGGAGATCCGGCCTGTTTTCCGGCCTTTAGAGCGACTCATTCTTCTCACTCTACCCACATGGAGGACTTAGATGGAGGAAATGGGTCTTTATTTTAAGAGAGAGAGAGTGAGAGTCTGGTCAGCACATGTGGACGTTGATTTGAGGGAAGCATTGGGTCATTTCCATTTCAATCTATATTCCATTAGATGTGTATTTCCTGTATCAGTGTTGAGATTTTATTGAGTTGAGTTTGTTGAGTTTATCCACTGTCTTCAGTGCCTGTGGCTTTTTTCTCAGTTATTAGTTCCAGAGACAGAGAATGTGATCGATGCTGTTTCTTCTGAATAAATCCACACATCTGCTATATACAGCTTGATGACGAAAACCAGAAACAACAAAAATGACAACATGACAAAGTACAACTGACAAGAAACATTTCAACTGTTAGCACAGAACTATACCATCTAGCAAGGAAGAGAGTGGAGAGCTGAAAATCCTTGCTACAGGAGTTCTGGATATTCAGTTTGTTTTTCTAAGATCTTTAAAGGTCCTACCTGAGAGTGAGCAGTAAGCTTAAAGTAAAGGTGTATACAAATAAACAGTAATCAAATCAATTTATATCCATCAGCTTAACCATTTCTGACCATCCCCTCGAGGAAGCTCATTATTTGTAGTTGCGAAGTCAGTATGCTCAATACTCCAGTACCTTGTTGAGCTAATAAATAATTCATTAGCCACAAGAAATGGTTCACAGAAAAATCAAATGTACAGTTATTCCCTTCACCTTAAATGTAGTTGATTAGCCTGGACATGTGTCCTAGACACTTGCATTGCCTTTAAAGTTTTCCTCTTTGGTTTTGTAGTGGAGCTCCCAGCTCACACAGGATGATAAATCTTAGTATAAATTACAGTGGTACAGTAATACTCGATTTACACATTGCCTTCACTTAAAAAAAGATAAACTAGTCAAAAGATTTCATTTAGCTGTTTATTTTATTTGTTTACCCTAACCATCTACCATACTGTCTCAGATAAAACCAATGTGTCATTTGCATTGTCATTAGCTTGGGAATTTATAGCCAATAAACAACAATCACTGCATAAAATCAAATTCTTTTGGCACTCTGAATGTTTTTAATGTTCAGGGTCATACACTTAGTAAGTAGGACAGTACATATTGACTTGACTTGAAGAACCCATGTTAAAGCTTCTTTAAGTTCTTCCATAATTACAAAAACTCTTTTTCACAGAACGTGATAGCAATTATAATGACATGTCAGTTCACACAGAATTAAAATAACCTGGGATTATTTTATAGTAGGCAAGGTAAAGTGCTGGAATATTTGCGAGAGAGTTTGCTGTCCGTAAAAATGAATAAAATGGTGATTTGGACAAGACCTAAATCACAGAGACATACCAGATTACATTATCCCTCTCCATGTAAAACTAACCCTGTCTGAACACTACTTGTGTCACCCAAAGATTTTGAGTAACATTAACTGATGTTTCATTTTAGCTAAATTACCGCAAACAATAACAGCAAACGTGTCTTGGCTGATAAACTATGTTTTAGGAAAATATTGTAAATTGGATTTTTTTAATGGAACCGTTGCAATACATCAGGCCTACTAGTGATGTAATTCAACAAATCCATGCAATAGTAAGGCTACATAGAGGAGAAATCAGGAACCTGTGTTCCTCAAACCTCTCTAATGTTTAGAAGATAAATCTCAGAAGATATTGGTATCATTTTTTTAAACAAAACATTATTGGTTGAATTAAATGTTAATTTAATGGTTTCATTAAAGTACAGCTTATGTGTATTGTGCCAAATTTATTATATCTTTTTTACAAGCAAAAGCACACCTACTCCCCTAGATAGTTACACACATTTCTTTAATGTGCCTAGAGTTTTGCACAGTACTGTATAAGTATTGAGTGAGTTGTTTTGGATGTAGTTGGTTGACCAAAGAAGATCAAAGATAAGTAGAATTTTACCAAATGCCTTAAGCTTTCTGCAAAAGGTCACATTACCCAGAGTGCTGTGGCCTTGATGCTTATGTTAATGAATGGTGTTGGATTTCCTTTTAAATTTCTACTTGCTGTGCCCCTCCCCTGGAGCACCTAATGGTATGACCTTTGCCCAGGTCAGGGGCTCTCAGTGAGTTAGTATTATTTAGAGGTTCAAATGCTCATTGCCTAAGGGGGTACGTTGAAGGTTTGCTTTCGAGTTGTGGTTGGACATTTGTAATTTGCTGTTTGTTCTGGCCGTACGGCCCCTTCATAAACAGTAACGACCCACACGCCTCTTCATCATGGCTCGATATGATTAATGGAACATAACACTGCAGGTTCGATAGGGCTGGATGACCCTCCAGCCTCACCTGATACTGAGCCTTTCTAATTTATCTGGCTTAAATGACTGTACTCTGTTTTATTGAAACCTCAAGGATGAGGTCAGATGAGTAGATTTTACATGAGTAAGAAGTTCATAATGACATTAAGGGAGAGACAGGCCCTTGGGAAGTGCACCATGCATTATGCACTTAATATAAATAAAACAAATGTCAGATCAAATAAACATCAATAGGAGACTTGCATCAAAGCAGAAAATGTAGATTAATCGGAATCATTGAAAAGCAAAACCCCCTGTGGCTGTTCTCGCATTCCTGATCTATTAGTAATTTTCTCTTGTGTATTTTGCTTTAGGTAAAACACTATTAAACTTAATTTCTCGGGCTTCTCTTCTTTTTCATGCCATTTCCACCCGACACCTCATCAGAGAGAGCCCACGCTGCAGGGCCAGGGTGGAGAGGGTTTAGAGTTTAACGCTTAAACACTGGGGTGACTATAATTTGTAACAGCTTGCAGTAAAACCACTCCCCAACAGAATTACCATAACATCACCATTAACATCACATGGATAATGTTAAGGATAGTAATCTCACAAATATCCATGAATCATATTTTCTCTTTTTAATCTATACATTAATTGCATTTAGATATTTTAACATAAAATTATATATATATACATATAATATATATATATATATATATATATATATATATATATATATACATATATATATATATATATATATATATATATGTATCACATTATGTGCTGCTGATGAAATTCTAAATTTCACCAAGAAATCAGGAGCTGAACCTGTATTCTTGTAACTAACATATCAAAAAAAGTCTATTTACTATTTTACTGTATTCGCTTCATGTTTGCAAGTATTTACACTAATGTTATGTAGTGTTTTTACTTGGTATACAACATTTACTGCTGAGGAACTTACTTTGAATAGTTTGTTTGTCCATTCATCCTGAAGTGTTCAGTGTGCAGTGGTAGCTGGAATTTTCAAATCATGTTAAAAAAGAAAAAGAAAAAAATGAAAAAACTGAAAAATCTATCTTATCTTTAAAATGTTAAACTTATGGGAGAAAGAATTATTTGCTATTCTTAATATAACATCTATATATTAATGTCAATTTAAAAACAATGGATGTAAAGAAAAATTTCTACATCAAAATTCTATATCATATATCAAAAACGGTCATGAGTTTGAGTCTTGAGTCTGTAGGGTGTGAGCCCAAGTCGAGTCTTGAGTATCTGGGGTGAGAGTAAAGTCTTGAGTCTGTAGGATGTGAGTCTTGAGTATCTGAAATGCGAGTCTGAATCGAGTCTCTCAGTATTTGAGGTGCAAGTCCGAGTTGACTCTTGAGTATCTGGGGTGTAAGTCGAGTCTGGAGTATCTGGGGTGTGAGTCTGAGTCAAGTCTTGAGTATATTTGGGGTCTGAGTCCAAGTTGAGGTTTGAGTATCTGGGGTGTGAGTCTGAGTCGAGTCTCGAGTATCTTGGGTGCAAGTCCAAGTTGAGTGTCGAGTATCTAAGGTGCAAGTCCGAGTTGAGTGTCGAGTATCTGGGGTGCGATTCAAGTCTTGAGACTGTAGGGTGTGAGTCTGAGTCAAGTCTTGAGTATCTAGAGTGTGAGTCTGAGTCGAGTCTTGAGTATCTAGAGTGTGAGTCTGAGTCGAGTCTTGAGTATCTAGAGTGTGAGTCTGAGTCGAGTCTTGAGTATCTGGGGTGCAAGTCCGAGTTGAGTGTTAAGAATTTGGGGAGCAATTCAAGTCTTGAGACTGTAGGGTGTGAGTCTGAGTCAAGTCTTGTGAGCCCCTCAGATGATTCATGTCCCCATCCATCTATCTATCTATCTATCTATCTATCTATCTATCTATCTACCTACCTACCTACCTACTTATCTATCTATCTACCTGTCTATCTGTTTATTTGCTCTGATTCTCTTTATCTTGCTCGGTCCTGTTCTGTCCCCTAAAGGCATCTTATATACTGTCCCTCTATTCCACTGAGGCAGTCAGTGATCCTCTGAAATAACCCGCTCAGCAGGGAGCAGCCTCTAGTCATGTGTGTGTGTGTGTTTGGCCCCGTTAGGTCCTGGGCTGATATTTTTCAGAGAAGAGTCATCTAGAGGCCCCCTGAAATCACAAACAGATTTAGTTAGAGCAGAGTGGATGACCAAAAGGTCTACAAACACACACACACACTCTTACACAGTGGAAATCAGGGGGTTGCATCTAGAGTGGCTTAAAAAAGAGCGCTGTAGGGATCCAAACTCACACACAGTCAGGAAATTAAGGCTGAAATGGCCTAAGTTGTTGACACCGTACACCTTGATTCATCTGCTTTTTCCTTCTCTCTGTCTCACACAGATGCTGCTCTGAGAAGCATTGTGTTTAATTGAGGGCTTAAGTATAGCCAGACTAATCCTATTCCAGCTGTGTGACCACACTCAGACTGCACTGGTCTTGAGAGAATACTCCAAAACTATAGACCTCAACAACACTGTTACGTCTAGCTTCAGGATAAAGCTCTCTCATTACCGTAATCTGTTGATCCCTCCATGATGTCACTTACAGTGTTCTTTCTGTGTTTCCTGTGCATATGTAGAGCTCTGGGACTTGAACAGGACCTGGGTGTTCCAGGCTGGAGATGGGGTTCTACAACATTACAGTATGCTGCTGGATGAGACTCAGGAGAGACTGATCATTGGTGGCAAAGACATCCTCTATTCTCTTAACCTGGACAGAGTCAGCGCACCTCACAGAGAGGTAGGGCTATGTGTGCGTATATGTGTGTGTGCGCATATGCACGTGTGTGTGTTTTTTTGTGTCCTACAGGTCATGACTGCAGTGTTACAGGTGAATTGGCGTCTTGGTAACATTAAAATGTATGTCATTTGCACGCACCCCACACTATGTCATTAGCTGTCTTTCTGTCTCTGTTTTTAAGGTGTCTGTAATGTTAATGGAATGTTCCAGCATGTTTTAACCCAATAATAACAGCTCTTTACACCTTCCATTTGTTTGTCTTACTAATATTAAATGTCTGAACATTCTCCAGTAAAATGATGACAAGACAGAAGTAATACTAGCTGACGGATTCAATGGCATACAGAGCTTCACAAAAATCTTGGAGTTGTCTTTGACTGTGCTCAAAACTTTGGCAAGCAGGTTAGCACAGCAGTGAGAGGCAGCTTTTTCAAGCTAAGGGGTATTGCCAAACCAAATTGTATCTTGTCATTCACTGATCAGGAAACTGTGATTCATGCTTTGATTTTTTCATGTACGGATTAATATAACGCCCTTTACTTGAGACTTTGTCAGTCAACACTGTCTCGCTTGCACTTCATCCAGAATGCAGCAACTAGGCTTCTGCCTGTTAATACAAAAAGGAATAGGACATCTCGTGTGTCTCCCTTCAGTGGTTACCAGTCAGATACAGAATATAGTTTTGAAGAGAACTGCACTTAATTTTTTCAAAATGTCTGCATTATTCATCAATCATTAAAATGCCAGCAAAGATATTTAGAGTTTGATGTGAAATGGTGCATTGCACAGAAACTTACTCAGATTTCTCTACAGTGGTAGTGATAGGAGGGCCATGATGACCAGGAGTAATGATGTCTACAGCACAAATACAGCCATTTTTATTTTGTGAACCTACATGTGTCCGGTGAGTTTTTATATGTACTACTGATAATGTTAAAACAGCGGTAAAGCACGATTAACTACACAGAAGAGAAAAATGCTCATAAAACATTCATAAATCATTTAATAGTTTTGTGTGAGGGAGCTTTTAGAGGCTTCAGACATCTGGTTCCATTTATCACTGCTGTGAACGGTTCTGACTCAAAAATTTCTGTATAACAGAGAATTTCACATCAAACCACTCTGAATGACTTTGTTCACATCTTAGCCATTTAATTATGCAGATATGTTTGAAAAAAATAATAATGAACAGTGGAATTACCTTTTAAGGTCTCATTTTTTTTATCTCTCCATGTGGTGGCACTAAACTATATTTCTGGCCTTCTCTGTTTGCTTTCCACCTCATCTAATCAGTCGCTCCTAACTATTCCAAGGTCTTGGCTGAGATTCAAAGATGATCAATCATGTTCTGCAGTAGCCTCCACTTTATGGAACAGCTTACCCTTTTTTATAAGATCATCCTCCACAATAGGCATTTTAAATCCAGTTTAAAAACGTGTGTATTTTCCTAGGCATTTGGGTCTTTCTTTAAGTTGGTCCGTCTTGTCTTTTGTGTTTTTGTCTTTTACCGAGTTGTGTTGTTTATTTATTTAGATATTTATATATTTATTGTTCTATTTACTTATTCATTCATTGTCCATTAGTTGCGTTGCTTTGCTTCTGTTTCATCTTTATTTTGTTTGAATGTCTATTATGACAGTTACTGATAATAGTAACATGACACTGCTATATTATTGAACAAGATTTATCATGACAACTCATGACAGCATTAACATCTGCAATGACATGCTTATGGCATGGTTATGTCAATGTTATGTAACAGGGTTCAAGTAAAATGTTGCTTTGTTTTATATTACGTGTTTGTTTTTGTGTCAGTAGGTTTTCTGTTGTTTTCTAAGCACAAGGAAAGGTGGTAATCAACTGTACTACAGATGCTACAAAAACACTAGAGCCCTCTTTTAAATTGCTTATAGGACATGACCTTAGTTGAGTGCTACTTATTTCAGTTGACAAATCAGAATAAAGCATTTCATAAACTGGACTTTGAAAGAAATGAGAAACCACTAAACAACTTTAGTAAATGACCAATATTTTATATAATCATAACCATTGCCAACGACATAATGATGTGCAATATTATATTCAACATATTAGCAATAATTGGCTAACAATTATAAGAGTGGTGTAGTAGTTAAAGAGCCTATAATGATGTCCTATTTTCTCTTTAAAAGATCTTTCTTTAGATAGTATTACAGAGGGTAACAGAGTGACTGAGTAGACAAAAATAGAGAGGCAGAAAGGTTATATCCCACTCAGCCATAAACACTCTATGCTAATGAGGATGTTTTGCCCTTAAAATCTGCCATGGTTTACATGCTTTTGAGAATGACTGTTTGCTTAGCTTTGGTCAGAACACCACAGACAGTGCAGCAGTATGTACATGCCCATTAATGTTAGGCCCATGAAAACAGCTCTGTGAATGTGTTTAGTTCAGTAAGAAATGGAAATTTGGCATATGTGACCAGTTCATTGCCCCATATACCAGTAATGGACACAATGAGATCATTCCCCAGACTTTGGAAATCACCAGTAAACTTCTCCTCTACCTTAACCCTACGCTGAGGGAGTTACCACTTCTCTTCACTTTTTCTCTTCTCTCTCTCTCTCTCTCTCTCTCTCTCTCTCTCTCTCTCTCTCTCAGATTCGTTGGGCTAGTTCTGAGGAGCAGGTGGAGGAGTGTCTCATGCAGGGCAGGGAAAAGGTAAAATGCATTTAAAATCTCTAACGTTTAAAATGTGGAAAGTTGTTTATAATGTCAACTTACTATATAGGTGCACTTTGTAGTTCTACAATTACATACTATTGTCCATCTGTTTCTCTGCATACTCTGTTAGCCCCCTTTTACCCTCTTCTTCAATGGTCAGGACCCCCACAGGACCACCACAGAGCAGGCATTATTTGGGTGGTGGATCATTCTCAGCACTGCAGTGACATGGATGAATTGGTGACCTGTGAAGTGAGTGTTTTTAAACACCTCAGTGTCACTGCTGGACTGACCACTGAGAAAGGACTAGAGAATGACTAACACATACAGTGCAGCACCAGTTACCGTTACATCTACAAAGTGGACCAACAAGATGGGTGTGACTGATGTCGGTGGACACAGTGTTTAAAATCTCTAGCAGCACTGCTGTGTCTGATTCACTTGTACCAGCGTAATGCATTCTAACACACCACCACCACGTCAGTGTCACTGCAGTGCAGAGAGTGATTCACCACTAAATAATACCTGCTCTGTGGTGGTCCTATGGAGGTTCTGACCATTGAAGAACAGGGTGAAACGGGGCTAACAAATTATTCAGAGAGACAGGTGAACTACAGTCTGTAATTGTAGGACTACAAAGTGCACCTATATTGTAAGTGAAGCTAATCAAATGGACTGATAAGGGTAAATAAAAGTAGATGTACTTAATGAAGTCGCTGCCTGGTGTATGTAATATATACACTCATTGGTGGGAACATGCAGCCACTGTTGCTCTCAGTGGACATTGGTGATTAAAATTGAAAACTGTTCACCTTTTTTTCATGTTTATGCTGCGTTCACATGAGTTTATTGTTCACATGATGAAAGTAATGTTATTGATTTATTAAAAGTAAATAGATTGTACTAAAGCTATATGTCCACTCATTCAACTGCAATATAATGCACTGCAGCTTAAGTGGAAAAAACTTTCTTTAGGGTCAAATTTGAGCAAACAAGACAAATGTGATTAATCACGATTAACTACACAAAAAAGAATGATTAATCCTGATTCATTATTTGAATATTTACTTTAATTGCTTACAGCAGGGATGCACAACTCTGGTCCTGGAGCGGTGGTGTCCAGCACAGTTTGGAGGATTTCCTACTCAGACACACCCACTAAACCTGGGCAATTAACCCCTTTAAATCATAGGCTTTTTACATACTAAGGCTTATTGTTCAGTAACTGCAGGGACTGCAGTGCAAACTGGTTGAGCTATTCTTAGCTTATAGAAGTTGGTAGTGAAACTTTGGACCCTCGTTATTTAGGGGGGGTTAACAGGTATGTGTAAGCACTTGTGTTTGAGTAGATAAAACACCGAACTGTGCTGGACACTGGCCCCCGAGGACCAGAGTTGTGCACCCCTGGCATACAGTATTTGTTTAGATTCACTAATTAACTTTAGCAACTTGATAGCATAGTGTTTTAAACTAGCCAACTAGGACTAGGAAACTAGTCAAAACTAGGCAAACTGAAAACAATTCTAAAATTACATACTTTGTGTTTCAATTTTTCATTAAGTTGAAGGGATTTTGACCAACTTAAAGCCTAACCTTGTTAACAGTAGCTATGAAAGAATACATTTGTGGGTGAAGCATAGTTAGATGTCTGCACATTATAAAATATATTTTCCTCTCTTTCACAGCCGGAGTGTGCTAACTACATCAAGCTGATTCAGCAGTATAACAGCACTCACCTGTTAACGTGTGGCACTGGAGCCTTTAGCCCAGCATGTGCTTACATCAGAGTCAGCCAGGGAATGGAGGTACAGTAGTTTTGACTCCACAGCACTACTGAATTGCAGCAGTGAGTCACATATAGAGGAATATGTAGAAAATGTTGTTTTGTTGGCTGTATTGATGTGAGTAAAACAATGTTTTAAGGCTTAAGGTTTTAAGTGTGGATGACAGAAGGAAACAAGCCTGCCTGAACCTGTTTTCAACATGTGACCGCCGAATTGTTAAAGTTTTTATATGCACCCGATGCGGACAGGCGTAGTTAGAAGTGGAGTAATGGTCGGTGAAATGTCCCTGCTCTGGCATTGTGCTTAAGTCCTCTCTGGTGCTCATTAAAAACATGTGTCATGGAATGGACTTGTTTTCTTCTGCTGGAGTGTGTGTCACAGTGACTCATGAGTGAGCCTTGTGGTATTCCAGTATTCTGTCATAAAAATACATGCCGGAAACTCCTCCTTCCACAACTGTGTCACTTTACCTCTTTAGACAGGTCATATGAAGTCACTGCTTAATCCACCGTGTATCCCTGAAAGCTTATGATGTGGCGCTTTCTAGATTCCTTTTTAGATGCTGTTTCTCGGCAATCTATAGTCTAAACTATCCCTAAGGCTTAAACTGTTCCACCCCAGGCTTAATGTAAAATATACTGATAGTAATGTCAGCCATGGCCCTGCAGAGTGAACTCTCAGCCTCTTCACACTCTTACAGCGAGCCTGGTCTCGAAAGGAGTTTGTTTTGGTGTGTGTGTGTCAGGGGAAGTTGTATCATTCTCACCCCGTCCAAATCTGCAACTAAACAGTCAGACAAGCAAAAACAAACAGTCTCATCCTCCCCGGAGAGCCCCACTGAAATTACAGAGTGGCTAATCACAGGGGATGGAGGTTTATTTGAAGGAGCCGCAGAGAAGAAAAGCAAAGGCAAGACAAGTTTGTTTGAAAGAGACAGAAAGGCTGAGCGGGAAAAGAGCTTTTTTCCAGCTGTTAGAAACATCTGACTGGCTTAAACCACTTTGTTACAGTCACTATATTATCTCCTTGATTTTAAAGGGAAAGTCCACCAATTTTTCAAGCTTTATGCATAATTCAGTTGTTATATCATGAATTGTGATTCAGTCACTTAATGTGAGATGATGCATTTTAGAGAAATTTGCAGACTCTGTTTTCTTTACAGTGGTGGTGATAGTAACCAGAAATCATAATGTTTACAAAGCAAATATAGCCATTTCATTTACACTCCAAAATGATCCTAAGTGTCTTATGTGTTTTTATATGTAATGTTGAGAATGGTAAAACAGTGTATATGGTAATATAGTAATAATAAAATAATAAAAAGTTTTCTTTGGGTACTATTTTACCTTGAAATGCTCTGCCTGTACATACATTTTAAAAAGTTTTAAGCCAAAACATTCTCTCAAAACAATCATAAAACAATGTGTCAGGCATTGTGCGGCTTATTTACAATCATTTTGTATGATAACTTTTTGTGAGGTAGCTTTTAGAGGCATTGCTTTAGAAATCTTGTTCCTGTCACCACTACTGTGAACAGTTCTGACTTTTGATGTGTATCTTAATGATTTAATTACAAAGAAATGTTAAATAATCAGTGGCTTTTCCCTTTAACTGTTAGAAGTTGAGTTATTATGTAAGTAATAACATAGTAATTAATTTGATTTAAACAAGACTTTGTACATTTTGTTTAATTATTTCTCCCACACAATCCATTCAAACGTTTTATCAAATTCAGATCATAATAAAGTATCCCCTCTTCTACCTACAAACATAAATATGATGCTGATTGAAAGTTTAGAATCTGTACCTCTAACTGAATGTCTCTACTTGTTTCAATGAGCTCTGAGTGAGAAATAATGAAAATGAAATTGCACTGCTTTTGTTAACTACAGCTTCTAGGGGTGGAACCTGCATGGCTTATGTACGGGGAATCCCAAGCCCACATTGATCTTCTAGATTACAAGAAGCACAGCTAGAGATGAGGATATACCTCGGAGCTTTATGAGCCTGGAACTGAGTTGGAGGGGTCATGGTGGGCAGGAGATCAGAGCGAGGGGAATTAGAGGAGACAGCTTCAGCAGGACAGCTGATAACCCCTCTGCTGAACTGCAGGCAAACCAGTAAACCCTTCAGGTTTACACACCCTTCAAGTGTGTGTCCAAAGGCTAGTGGCCTCCATCCTCTAATATGAACACACAAAACAGATGGATATAAACACATGCACACACACATATATACACTTAATACAATAGCACATGCTCACACACCCACAGTGAGAGGACTGCACTCTCAGTGATGGGATGATATAGTGCAGATGTGCATGTGATGACAGGAGAGACTGATACAGCAGCAGACAAAGAACAGAACCAGAGTGAGAGAGAAATTTACATGCCTTCTGCTGTTCCTGGTCTGTTTTATCTCTAACCCTCCTAGGTCCCCTGTGGTGAATATGGCATAAACGCGTCTTGTTACATTTCATTCTCATTTGTAGCTCATTGAAATAAGCAGAGAATTTTTGCCTAAATTGCAGACTCTAAACTAGACCATAACAATTATTACATTATCATCACATCGCAATGATATAAAATTGCACATTCTAAACTACACATAAAAGATGGTTCGTCAAGCGTTCTTTAGTAAAAAAAATGGTAACCGTAAACACTCAAAGAACCCTTTGTATGATTAAAGGTTTCTTTGCATCATAAAGAGTTCTTCGGCTTGAAGAAAAATGTGCTGTTGATGGTTCTATATAGAACCTTTTTAAAGCGGTTCTATACAGCACCCCAGAAGGGTTCTTCTTTTGTTACAATGTCAAGCTTGTTACAATATACGAACGCTTTTTGGTGCTATACAGAACCCTTTTCAAAAAGGTTCTATATAGAACCATCTACAGCACATTCTCCATAAATCTCGAAAACCCTTTTAAGATTCAAAAAATCCTTTAATCATAAAAAGGGTTCTTCAAGTGTTCATAGTTCTGTGTAGAACCATTTTCTTTACTAAAGAACCCTTGAAGAAGCATTTTTAGAGTGTAGGGCCCATTGTAATCATAACACAGTGACCTAATTGCAATTGTTTAAGCTGACCACAGTTATTTTTCCACCATTGTTAGCTTTCATAAGCATATGTTTACACTGTAACAAATATAATGTTGATTTGGTTCATTCAGATAATCAGAGCCCAGTTTCTCAAAAGCATCTAGGTTTAAGACCATCTTAAAGGGCTCATGTCATGCAAAACCAAGATAGCATTTTAAATAAGAGTTAGATGTAGTATGTAAAAATTGTTTCAAAACATATGTTCAGTTACCAGTCCTTATGGTCCATATATGGCAAATAAACTGCACAAACAGCCTGTTTTGAATTCATTGTTTCTGTGATGTCAAAACATTCTCGTATACCCACCTATTCAGCCTACAGAGGTTTAGCCGTGCCCATTCACACTGAGCGGAGGTCAGTTACATATTTCAGTCTTAAAGACACTGTAAGAAAGACAGTCTGTTTATTCTAAGGGATAAAGAGTTGTTTAAAAATGATCATGTAAAAATTAATTATGTTTTTGGTACATAAAACTACACAAACATTGTAAGTTGACCTCAGGGACAAAAGTAAAATGCAATAATATGGGTCCTTTAAATGGCAGAGAGAGTGTCAGTGTGATGTGCGCTCTACCATTTAATAATCATTTTTGTCGTAACATGCTTTTGGGAAACCCTACCCAAATAATTAATCAGAGTCAGACTGTCACAGGCTTATTCTTACTTTTAATAGATAACACATATGTGCTTTAATGAAGAGGAGGGGATATTTAATTATAATTAATTATGTCGTTTGTCAACATTGAAACAAACAGTAAAGGTCTGAAGTGCAGGCTAGAGGCTGGTGATACAGAGTATAATTTGAATGTGTAATTCCTTATGTAACTAACTGTGTGATTAATTATGCACTTACATAATTATATGTGCATGGTTCATCAAATATATTAATATAAAATAATATAAATATATCAATATTAATGTGACTCTGTTGATGTGCACAAATGTGGCACATCATAGTGCTTCCACACTGTCTCCTATTGTAAACAGGCCCCATGAGATCTGTATCACCTTCCCACATATTTCCTTTATCTTTCCACTCACATCATTTTCCTTACAGTCTGTACTTCATCCACCCCTCACCCTGCTAAATCTGCCTCTTAACCCACTGCTACCCCCAGCCCTGCACACACACACAAACACACTGTTGAATTTTCAGTCTCATAGGTGATCACTGTTCTAACATTCCAGCCTCTAACTGCAGGGAGTCTGATCACACTATGCCCTGCAAATGTTAACCACGTGTTAGAAAGAAGGAGTGTTGTGCATGTGTGTGAGTCATAGTAGTAGTTGTGATGTATGACTGCCATCTCCATAGAACTGCCTCTTGTGTATACAGCCCAGGGGTACCCCTCCAAAAGTGGGGCAAAATTTATTGGTTTTTAGAAAAAAAGAAATGTGCTAATTTCTTTGACTGGCAATAGACAACTGGGCCACAGACTGACTAAGCAAATGTAACTTTCAGCACTTCATATAATATATATCATAGAATAATATTAGAACATGTCCCAATAAACCCCTTTAATGAGCATTTAACGAGTATGTTTTGAGCCTGCGGTCTCACTGAGTTCCTCCAAAGTTGGTACATTACAAAGCAGGAGGAGACTAGTTCACCATTGAAAATGAGACCACTCATAATGCTCTAATTGACTTTTGTTTACATGGAAAGTTCCGCCCTTCAATTAAAACAGCCAGCTAGCCGTAAGCTGACATATCACATGTGCAGTAGCCAAAACAACCTGAAAAGTAAACACGTTTTTGTGCATTATTTGAGCCAAATGCCCCAGACTTCCTATGCCTATTTTAATGTATTAATGTGGCTTTAAAATGGAGATTTTGATTGGTTCAGCCACTGAGTTTGACTCTCTGTGCCTGTAGGTCAGTGGTCCTTGCAGTTTAGGGAGAGGGGAGATGTACGTATCCTGATCAATCAAAAAGTGGTAGGGCATCACCCCTGTAGTTCCAGCAGCCATGATACAACCCTTTTCTTTTTTAATTATACTGACTTTAAAATATTAACTCTTTATTTATTGTGCAGATGGTGGGTCATGGAGACTGCACGTATTCATTTCAACCCTGTGCTGTCACCCACTTTCACTAATGAGTTTACCTTCTTTGTTCAGGATATCTGTTAAGTAGGGAGATCAGATGGTGCTGAGTTGGAACAAATACCTGCACACACTGTGGCCCTCAATGAAAGTTATATACCTTCACAACAGCTTACCAGCCTGAACCTTTCTTGAACCATGACCATAACCATGAAAAATTCCATCAGTCATATATATATATATATATATATATATATATATATATATATATATATACATTTTTTAATTTTCCTAGAATGTTAATGTTTTGGTGACACAAGGTTTTCTTAAAAGGAAACTCTGGTCAAAATGAGAAATTTAAGCATTACTGCATCTGTAAAAGCATATCTACTAACTTTCTACAGCAGTAGAAAGTCTCTAGAGCTTGGTTTTACAGTTTAAAGACTTGGTAAACCCCCTTCAGATGATGTATCTCTGTAGAATTTCTAAAAATTACAAGCACTTTGGGGCAGATACTTGAGGGCAGGCTGTCTAACAAAATCTTTGTTGTTATTGTTGTTTTTTTTCTGCTACCTGGTGAATGCAGAAGGAAGCCAGATAGTTAAAGTTGCTGCTAAGAAACCAAATGTCACTATTTATTAGCCTCTATATTAGTGGCTGGGCTTGTAATCAGGTCTCTGTACCATCTTGGAGAACATTGTCTATGCTTGTAGACATATTTGCATAATGCGTGCTGGGTATTGTAGTAAGAGGACTTTGATGGACGAACACATGAGATGCAAAACTGTGAGTTCTGTCAAACCAGTGAGGCTGAGGGATGCAGTGTTGCACTACAGACTATTACATGAAAGGTTACATATTTAATGCTAGTTTTAAGCTAGAAATCACCTTTAAGATAGCAACCGTATTCATAGTTACTCTGAATTATAGAATTTAAGCTCTAGGTGGAACACGTTTTGTGCATATATGCCTCCCATGCTTCTTTCATTTTGAGTGTTATATTAAGCAATGGAAAAGCAGATCAGTTATATGTGTTTTTTGCCTGTCTGTGGCGTATTATATGGGCCATTCTACTGAATTAGTTCAAACTGCAGTCCCACAGTACAGTAAAACTATTGTGTGAGTAGAGCTGAAACACTGCAAAACACATGTTTTAACTAACACCCTATAACTATTACAATTAAGGTAGAAAAGAACTAACTCTTTAGGACAACCAGTCATGTGTAGGTGGGGCTGCAGCAGTGTGTGTTTGCGCAGTGTGTGTCTTCATTTTCTTAGTAGAGTCTCATTTCACTGTCTAGTGATTCACCTGGATGTTATATTTCCCATCAGATTATTGAAAATGGAGTGTGTAAGTGTGAAATGGAGTTTCTCTCTGTATGTGTGTGTGTGTGTGTGTGTCTGCATGTGTGTGTGTGCGTGATGGATTGGTAGTGTAATACAGGCTGATCGTGACAGTGTGAATAGATTAACCTGTGGGTTAGGCTGTATTATAGTGCTGGCAGACGGGCTGATGAATTGCTCTGTCTGATGTCCCACTCGTCCTGCTCTGGCACAAACAGCAGAGGAGCTATCAGCAGCAGCATGGGAATGGCCCCAGGCCCTCCACCATAAACCACATTACTGTTCGAACCAACCAGATAAGGCAAACAGAATACAGAAAGACTGCTTTCTGAAAAAGAATAAAAAACTTCTGCATGTCTTTAAGATTTTCTCAGATCGTTGTTGCAATGGCTCTCACACAAGCAAGAAGGATTTTAAAAGGCTTTATTCTGTGTATATGCATATGTGTGAACTTGCTTTGGTATGTGTTTAGGATATAACTTTGTACAAAAAAGAGAAAAACAAGCAATTACAGGATCAACCAATTTCTTCTGGCTTTGTAAAGTGTTTTTTACAAAAGCTACACATTTCATTGTTTAAAACTGAAAAAGCAAAACCATTTCTTTTTGGTTGTGCCCTTTTCCCAAACCTAGATTAAGCCTAAACCTGGACTACATGGGATGTTTAATGGTGAAACACAACAACAGCCCATTATCTCCAATATGGTGTCTTTGTAAATAACGATGCTTTGCATTAACGTACATAAATATTTTATTCTAAGCCATTTTAATTATTTCTAGTAAAATATTTATCATGAAATGTTCACACAACATAAAAGGTTGCAGACTGTAGTCCATCTGTTAATCTGCTTAATTTGTTAAACCCCCTTCACCATACTCTTCAGTGGTCAGGACCCCCACAGGACCACCACAGAGCAGGTATTATTTGGGTGGTGGATCATTCTCAGCACTCAAATAATACCTGCTCTTTGGTTGTCTTGCAGGGGTCCTGGCCATTGAAAAAAAAACGGGGCTAACAAAGTGTACAGAAAAAAACAAATGGACTGCAGTCTAATTGTAGAAATATGATATGCAGCTATATGGTAAGTGGAGCTGATGAAATAGGCTGATGAATGTATATACAAGGAGGCGTAGTTAATGAAGTAGCTGCTCTGTGTATGTAATATATACACTCATTGGTGGGAACATGCAGCCACTGTTGCTCTCACTGGACACTGGTGATTAAAATTGGAAACTTCACCCTTCACCCTAATCTATTTAGTGATTTCGGGTAATTAAAAGTGCGCCCATTGCTGAGACATTCATTAAATTGCACTCAACTAGCTTCACCAGTCCTCACAGAAAAGCAGCACTAAAAGAACAGGATACTCTGGAGCACCTTGCCAATGCCAGAAGTCGACTACAGGGGTGTAGAGCATTGGGCTGAGGAGCAGTGGAACTGCGTTCTCTGGAGTGATGGAGCTCCATCCAAACCTTTGGGAGTTGGCGTGACGTTTGTGATTCAGAATTGAGCATCCAACATCAGTAGCTGGCCTCACTAATGCTGTTGTGACTGAGTGCAATCAAATCCTCACAGCAATGTTCCAACATCTATTATAAAGACTTCACAGAATAACAAAGACTGTTACTGCAGCAAGGAGAGAAAAAACTCCTGTCTACAAACTTTTGAACATATACTGTATATTTGCACTATGAAAATGTGAGATAGTATTACATGTTGTCTTATAATGTAAATAGAATATATTTTCTGTGTGGGCAGGTACGTATGACCCTACATCCTGGCATTGTATTAAAACCTATGTATGCGTGTGTTTCAGCAGAACAGAGTTTTTCATCTGGAGTCTGAGCATATAGAGAGTGGCAGAGGGAAATCTCCCTTCCATCCCAACAGCCCCACAATCTCCACTGTGTCCAGTAAGCACTAACACTAACATGCAAACTCTCTGTTGCTCTCTTTCCCTCTGTGTCACATTCACTCTCACTCCTCCTCTCTGTCTATCCCTTTCCAAAGTGTGTGTGTTCTCTTTTGCTCCACAAAGAGTGCTGTGTGTTTTTGAGCTTCAAGCAGCCATTCAGCTGTTCAAGATCTCCACCTCCCCTGAATTCACTCACACAACACTTCAAGTCAAATCCATCAACTCACTCAATCAGACCTCCCAGATTAAGACAGGGATTTGAGCAGAGGGGAACAGAGAACTGGAGGCTGAGTTATGAGGAGTTTCTCTCCTACGAACGGTTAGAAAGGCCTTTAGTGGATCATTAATCCTGTCCATTTCAGCAGTTCCTAAGCCTTTAGGCCTGTATCATTTATAACCGTGCAGATTTAGACGTTAATTTGATAGTTCTCTTGACATTGTTATGCCTAAGCTTTGACACAGTTTATTATTGACTCAGAGAGAAAAGAGATCATTAACAAGTTATTCTTTTCACTAGTGCTTTTGCTGCCACCTTGTGGTATATTAAAGAATAGCAGACTAACAACATGGAGTGTAATTAAGCTCTTTAAAGTGGCCAATGAAGTTCATTCTGAACCTGCATTGATATTGTTCATAGCAGAAGTAAAGAGCTAACCAAGCACCATTGCTAGAGTATTTATTGAAGATAATAAATGAACAACTACATAAGATGTCCACTTCCATTGCGAATGACCTCTTTTTGGTCTTTTTTTGGTCAACAGGAGGCCAACTATTTGTAGGTCTGTACACTGATTACTGGGAGAATGATGCAGCGCTGTATCGCCTAGGCAACCATGGCTACACTAGAACAGAAGTTGGTGACAGACAGCAGCTGAACGGTGAGAAAAAGTACACCAAACACAGCACTAAGACTAATAATGCACAAGTATTCACAAAACATTCCCCCAGTCACGCACACATTCATTCACTGACACTTTCACCCAGTCACTTTTTTACTCAAGGCAAATGCAATAAAAAGTGCTAAATCATATTATATTTTCGTCCTAATCTTTATATGCTGCTTATCATCTGTCCAAAAAAATTCAAATATCTTCAAAGATGGCAACTTTGCAAAAGAAGGCGAAAACTTTCTTTTGCTAAAATGTACGTTAATCCAAAGAGATCTTATTCCAAGCAATTTTGGGGCATTTCTCTTAGTCTGTTCATCATTATGTTTTCACACAAGGTAAAGGGCAGTCTCTGCTCTAATGTTGGAAAAAAAAAGAAAACCAAAAAACAGAAATACTTGTTTTTTTTGAGACAGCAACGGTATGCGGCATGCAGTTGATTAACATGGAAAATGTCTTCAATTCCTGTAAAAAAACAGAAAATCCAAAACATATTTATAACAAGCCAATGGGCAGTAGTTGCTGAAGCAGCTAATATTCCTGGCTATTGACTGTACAACACAGATGTGGTAGATAGAGATTAAGTTAAAAAATACAAGAGTATTTTTTAAATTGGACTTATATCACTTAGTTGAATCATGTATGTTCAGGCTTATAAATGAAGGTGCCAAAAATGGTTCTCTGTGTGATGCCACAGAATAACCACTTTTCAGTTCTCTCTCTTTAGAGAACCATTTTTGTAAATGAGACAGAATTAGATGAGTGTGAAGAACCTTGTTTAAAGTTTAAAGAAACTTCACATAATATAAAAGGTTTAGGAAAAACATTTACATTACATGAAGGTTCTTCAGTGACACAGATCTCTTTTTCAAGCATGGTTTATTAGGGAACCAAAAGAAAGAAACCTTTAATGTGTTTTTAGGAGTAGGAAAACTCTGAACTGTACAGTTGTCTTAAACTCTATGACTAGATTTCAACAACATTCCATTAATATTACATAAAGACAGATGTCCTGTTCTCCTGCAGAGTTTGGTCTAGACCCTAATTTAACCCACCTGATCCAGTTAAGACAAGTCTTCAGAGCATCTGAACATTACAGGCAGGTGTGGCTGATTAGGGCTGGAACCAAACTCTGCAGGAGACTACATTTCCATAAGTGCAGATGGGCGCTCCCGTCATAGAAGAATATAGTATGCTGTTGTATGCTGAGCAAAAACAGCTCTCACACAACCTACACGCCTACATACGCACACAGACCTCAAGAGCAGGAGAGTGAACATGGTATTAAATCACACTCAGTCATCAATCAACATTAGTGCCCAGGTCTGATGTTGATTGAGTTTAGGGCCATTCTGTGCAAGGTTCAGAGAGGCCAGCAGTGTCATGCTGGGAGCTTGTTTAATGGTCGCCTCTGCCAAATATACTAACCTTCCACTATTTATATTGCCACACAGAAGCCCAGAGCTTTAGTAGAGTGCACTCTAGCTGAGATGATAATGCCTTTACCATCTGAAACACAGGAATGAAGCAAAGCCACCTTTTCTTGTCTACTGCCATTATGTTAGATTTATAGCAGGTGTTTGATTCTTCTGCTTTGGTGTATGTCTGTGTCTGTGTTTATATGTATATGTGCGCATACAACAAAGAGACAGTGTGTCTAAGCATAAAGCAGTATAGTCCTTACCTGTAGGGGGGTCGTTGTAGTCTAAGCCCCCTACTGTTTGGCCATTAATCATACAGAGCAGCAGAAAGGCATCCATGACAAGCACCATCCATCTATGCCCGCTCTGTCTTACAGACACCCTTTCACAGCCATTCAGATCTGGTCAAACACAGTCAAACACATTCAAAGGCAGTTCCACTGAGGCCTACCATTCTGTCAAACACCAGTGCAAAACAGAGGCCTCGCAGCCCCATGGAAACCATTACCCTGTGTGTACATGTGCGGGGGTGTGTACAATACATTTAAACCAAGGCTAAGGCCTGTAAATATTCTAAAAGGTGTTAACTGAGTGTTAAGTGTTTTCAGGCTGCACTAAAATAGTGAAATGGTAATAATTGTTTCACACTTTCAGTTAGAAGCTTAAAGCCTCACACTCTGGCTAACACAAATAGATGCTGTCATAACAGACCTTATATCTCCAAATGGTCTGTTTGTTGGGAAGCAGGTTTTCTAATGGTGTAATAAAAAAAATAAAAACATGTTACAAGGTTTTGATAAGACAGCAACAGTATACTCAGTATTATTCAGGTGGATCCTTCTAGTATTTCCTATATCACTTTATAAGACAAACAGATATAACTAATTAGTCAGTGCTTCAAATTACTTGCACAGTTTTCTTCCCATATTTGTGTAGTTCCTAGGAAGTGGACACAGGTCCTACGAGATTTACACATTGTTACACTAAGCCACATTTATT
Source organism: Colossoma macropomum (assembly GCF_904425465.1). Taxonomy (NCBI): domain Eukaryota; kingdom Metazoa; phylum Chordata; class Actinopteri; order Characiformes; family Serrasalmidae; genus Colossoma; species Colossoma macropomum. The sequence goes on from NW_023494798.1 coordinate 20,084,118, forward strand.
TTATGTTTGGATTTTTCCTCAGAGCCCAAGTTTGTAGGATCTGTGGCGATCCCTGATAACGACGACCCTGCAGATGACAAAGTTTACTTCTTCTTCACTGAGAGAGTGCCCAACACAGAGAGAGGACATAAGGCCGTCTACAGCAGAGTGGCCAGAGTGTGTGCTGTAAGTATCAAGAGGCTGTTGATTTCTGAAGCTTGAACATATGAAATATTGTTGTTGTCATATCAAAACCTCAAAAGATTATTTTTAAATGTCAGCTGACTTTTGCATTTTGCATTTCTTGACAAATGGACCAATAGAAATTGCAAATACATAAAAGTTAATAAACCTTTTTCCTTCTTCTTTAAAATTACTGTTTTGTAAATATAAAGTTTTGTTACAACAGTGATAATATACAATTTAAATAACTAAAGATTAAAGATTTCATGACCAATAGGTTAGAAGTGACAGCAGCAAGTTACTGTCAAATGCTAAGTAAAAAGTAAGTTGAATGCTAATTAATGTATGCAACTGTCTCTCTTTTCACATTGCCTTTTAGAATGACCAGGGTGGTCAGCGAATGTTGGTGAATAGGTGGAGCTCATTTCTGAAGGCTCATTTGATCTGCTCGGTGGCAGGACCCAATGGCATCGACACACACTTTGATGAGCTGGGTAAGAGAGTTCTTTTTCCCTGCAATGCTCTTTATTTTGCCTTTCCACCTGCTTTTCCCTCCATTTGAATGAAAGGTATTATCTAGACTTCAGAAACTCTGTTTCAGTACATTTCTGAAGCCTGATTATACACCACATTCCACACAGTGCATGTCTGAGGATACAACCTATAAAATGTGACATTTGGTGATATTCACTGTTTAGCCTAAGGCAGTGAGTAAGTTGGTAATATCAGTTCACATTTGGAAGAAATCACATTTGGTGTTCGTGCATGTGTCTATAGGGAAAGCTGGATTATAGCCAGCGGTAACATGTGGCTACATGATTGGTTTGATAAAAAGGATAGGAGACTCATCAGCATGCATAGAATGAGCTAGAGTAAAGGGATGGCTGCTTCGGAGTGAGGAACGCTTTTCCATTCCAAGCTTGTAGAAGCAGCTATAGTGAAGCAGACTTTTCAGATTGTCTTTCACATTGTGTCCCTGCTGGGCTGCGGAAAATCGAACACATGGTAAATGTGAGCCTCCTGGAGAGATGTATGAATAGAAGCAAAATCCTCTCACCTCATAGTGTGGTTTTACTGATGGATGTTCCTCACTCACCTGTATATCATTGCTGTCATAACAAAATCATATATCTTCAAAATGGCAACTTTATAGTAAATTTTTTTATACAATGCCTATTATTCCAAGTAATGCCAGAACATTTTATTTGTCTAGTAGCCATGTAATCACACAATGAAAAAAAATAAAAGCAGACGAAAAGTATCAAAAGTATTTGATAAATCAGCTTAGTTTGAGAGTCAGATCCCTTTCAAATAATCATCTGTTTGTGTGGCTGTGTGTATGTATAGAGGATGTGTTTGTTCTGAAGAAGAAGGATGAGAAGAATCCTGAAATCTTTGGCTTGTTCAGCACAACCAGGTAAGTACAAGTTTGAGGATATGTATAGAACTCATTGTTATTTTGGATCCATGTAAAGATATTTCACTATCTCTCTCGTCTGTAGTATATTTATTGTATCATATTCCCTATCTAGTCTAGTAAAGTGACTTTAAAGAGGAATAACACAGTTTCTTCAAATTAATTAAATTGTCAAGATGTAAACTAAGTCAATCAGAGTGATTTGATGCGAAAAGCTGCATTCTAGTAAAATCGAGCAAGTTTGAGCCAGACAGTCGAAGATATTGACGTTTAATGCCTCTAAATGCTACTTCACAGGAAGATATTACATGAAATTATTATGAATATGTTGTCTGATTTTGGTTTTACTACTATTTTACAATTCTCAGCATTACATTACAAAATGCCATAGACACAGTAAGGTTCACAGATTGTTTTGGATAGCTAAAATGGCTATATTTGCACTGGAGATGTCACAACTCCTCGTGCATATCACCAACAATTTTGAAGAAATCCGATTTGGTAAGTTTCTCTACATTGCATTGCTTCACGTCAGACCACTCCGAATGACTTTGTTTATATCTCATCTGATTTAATTATTCAGAACTTTTTAAAAAAATGATTGGAATTCTCCTTTGACAGTCACATAGTGTATAGAGCCAACCAAATATAAACCAAATATAGATTAAACATGCTAATATGGCTAACAACCAATGAAAACTATTAACCACCTATTAGGATGACTCCATTTGCTAACCGGTGGATATTCACTTTAATTAATTGCTTGCAACATTATCTTTTTTGGCCAAACTATTCCTCTTCTTCTCTTTTTTCCAAGTGCGGTATTTAAAGGTTATGCAGTGTGTATGTATAACATGGAGGAGATCCGTGCAGTTTTTAATGGGCCATTTGCCCACCGGGAGCGCGCTGACCACCACTGGAGTGTGTATGAAGGGAAAGTGCCATACCCTCGCCCTGGATCTGTGAGTCACACATGGAAGCTGTCTAAGCATTGCATGCTTTTTGGAGGTGACCATTCATCACAGTTTGTCATGCAGTACTGTGGTGTCATAGCCTGGACCTCCAAATAATAAATATGGCGTTCTTTTTGTCACACACAGTTTTCAGAAAGCTGTCAGGCTGTTCTGTGTCACATTTTGTCCCCAGTGAGCAGCAGAACTTTTGCAGGTCTATTTTCAGAATGACTTACGCAGCATCAAATCTTTGTATGTTCTTGCAGTCTCTAAACTTATCTCTAAAACAGCAGAAAACAGGCAGATAGTAGGGAGGTTGAAACTGTCATTTTTTAAGCCCACATTCAGTACACTTGAGTATTAGGACTTGTGAGTGTGCATGAAGAGTTCTGACCTTTTAGGAGACAGTTTTAGCACATTTGCTTAGAAGTACTGAGTTTATAATCCTCTTGTTCTAAAATGTTAAACAGAAACAAGACAGTCTATTCCTTGTTGTAACAAAATTAGCCTCAGAAATAAAAGCATCATAACCATCCAAGCAATACTTCTGAGTGTAGTATGCTTGGTTGTATCCTAGTGTGGTGCTAGTAGTCTCCAAAGTGACTAGTTTGTCTAGTTTAAAGACAAGTAAAACCCCCCTTCTGATGTATCTTGAAGGTGATAGGAACATTTGAAAAACTACAACTGCTTTAGGACAGAAATTCGAGGTTGGGCTGTTGTGTTTTTTTCATCAGCCAGTGAATGCATGCAGAAGGAAGGCAGATGGGTAACGCCACTGCTGCAAAGCAGAATATCTTGAAATGTCTTGAAATCATCATTACAATGAAAGTAATTACTCCGCAGATGAAGAGGACAACAATTTTATGCAGAAAAAAAATACAATCACTGTTTTTCTGTCTTCGTGAGTTTATTTGATGATCTAGTAAGAGTTAGGCTAATGGTAACTTTTGTTATATTCATTAGCCTGTAGATCAGTGGCTACCAATCAAGACTGGTTAGCTGCACAGGGTTGTATAATGTATTGCACAATGCATGCTGGGTATTGTAGTGAAATGACATAGATGAACAGAAACATGAGAACAATAAAACTGCATTCTGTCAAATCAGTTAAATCAGTGAGGTTGAGGAATGTAATGCTGCAGAGTACTGCATAACATGACAAATAACATTTAAGGAACCTTTACTTTTTAGAGTGTATGACTCTTGCATAAGTGCATAAGTTGTGTAAAATCTGTTATCACTAGTTATTATTCCTATAAATCCTCCATGAGATCAGGTTGATTTTAAAGATTACACTTTGGCCTGTTATAGTGATGGTTGGCTGGAGTCTCAGATATGGGAATTCACAAGAGGTTCAGAGGCAGGTTACACTGAAAAATCTGATGGACCAACCAGAGATCACAAGTATTGAGAAATGCCCAAGTGTCGTCTTCAGTTTCTTTCCTCAGTTTTTCAGGATTTATTTTTGTCTTTTTCTCTCTGTCTGCCTCTCAGTGTGCCAGTAAGATTAATGGGGGTCAGTTCTCCAGTTCTAAGGAGTACCCTGATGAGGTTCTGCGATTTGTGCGTTCCCATCCTCTCATGTTCCAGCCGGTGCAGCCGGTCCACAGGCGGCCCATTCTGCTGGACACGGATGGAAGACGCAGGCTCACTGAGCTTGCTGTGGACAGAGTGGAGGCAGAGGATGGTCATTATAATGTCCTCTTCATTGGCACAGGTATTGCAGTTTGGTCCACACATCAACCACAACCTAGATACTTTATATCTTTATATCACAACTTAACCTCTCTCCAGCTAATACAGAAATAAGAATACATATAATCTTTCTTACAATAATCAAGTAATTATTCTTTTTTAGATGACTCAGTTGTGTTAAAAGTGATCACCATCTTCAACAAGGAGGCCAACACAGTTGAAGAAGTGCTTTTGGAGGAGTTACAAGTATTCAAGGTAAATTTTCAACAGTGATTTAGTGCCATCTTGGATTAACAATATGGACTTATATTTATGAAAACATTTAATCTTCTTCCTCATAGGTTCCTGTACCCATCACAGAAATCATCATCTCAACTAAAAGAGTAAGACACTTTCTTTTTCTGATCAGAGACCTGCTAACTGTACTAATATTGTCCTAGAATGCACTGTTTATCTTTACCATTAGATGGTGATATTGAGCAATCAAATTTTAGGACATGTTGCTTTGAAAAATAGGCAAGAAGACAGATGAAAGTGATCAACTGTGATATGGGATAAATCATAAACATTTATGAAGGCTTATTTCAGGAGTGTCCAGTCTTATTCACAAAGGGCCAGTGTGGCTACAGGTTTTCATTACAGACAGGCTGAAGCTCACCTGATTCTACATGTTTAAGTAGTAAGTTCAAACAATTGATGAACTGCTTTTTTGCAATGAAACGTGCAGCCACAGTGGCCATTTGCAGATATGATTGGACCCGGCTTGTTCTAACAAGTGTCAGTTGTCTGAAAGGCTGCTTTTGTCAGTTTTGATATCCTTTCAGGAAGTGTGTTGTCAATTGACACCTTTATAGCTCTTTATAAATGTCTATATAGGTTTATGTCAGTTGTCATGAAAGGCTCATATGGGTGTCATGTAGCCTCAAGAACATGGCCTACAGTGAAGTGTTACCACATTTTCAAGCTCCCATATTATTTGTTGGTACAACATTCATAGTTTGCCTAAAGGAGACCATAATGCTCAAAACATTGAAAGATTATTAAGAAAATTAATAATATGGGGGCTTAAAATCGTATTCATTACGGTAACACTGTTATAACAATGCCATTAACATGTCATAGCAGATGTCATTGAATCACATACAAAAGTTTGGGCACCCCGATCACATTACATGTTTTGTAGTGTGGGGGTGTGCACAGAAGACGCCTGGACAACTTGAAGTTCATGCCCATGACAAAGCTTTATTTAGAAGTGACACTGCAACAAGAGTAAAAGAGAGAAAAATTGCTCTCATTTCCAAAGGGAGGATGTATGCTCTTTAAGCCATCAGGCACACTGTCCAATGTCACAGAATCTCACTGAGAATATGAATCGGGACTCAAACTTGAATAAAAGTAGCTCACGCTCTCAAACAACACCAAACAGAACTGCTCAAAAGTTCACTCACTCCTTCCACATTAACATCACAACCTCGAAGATGCAACCAAAAACCTTTAATCACTATTTGAGAACTAAATACAGACAGCATCATGGTAGCCAAAGCTCAATCCGATGCCACAAGAGAACAAACTTCTGCACATTTAAATGCACAATTTCAATTTCATATTTACTGAATTTAACATGTTGGAGGAAAATCTAACAGAAAATGTGGCCTGTGCAAAGGCACATTTTATATATATATATATATATATATATATTCTTCCCTATATGCTAAACTCAGCAAATAAATAGAAATGGTGCAGTTAAATTGGGCAGTAAATAACACATTTCAGTTTCTTGTAGAGGGTGTATTAACTTACTTTCACTTTAAAAAATCAACAAAACATGATTTAACCAGGGGTGTTCAAACTTTTGCATATGGCTGTCATAGGTTATCGTGAAAATTTTTGGCATTAAGTGTCATGACATAACTATCACTATTTGTCATGACAAGATGCCATAGTTTTTGATGGCTCATTTTTACTAAGTGTACTTTAGTTAGCTGTCATTACATCAAACATTATGATGTCTATCATAACATTTAATTATAATGGTAACATGACAGTGTAATATTACTGGACATAATCTGTCATGACAACTCATAACAGCATATGATTTCTGCCTTGACATTTTTATGGGATGGTTATGTCAGTGGCATGTAGCAGGGTTCAAGTAAAGTGTTATTACCTTAAATATTTATATTAGATTAGATTAGATTAGATTATAGTATATTGTAGTAAATAATATTTATTTTCTAACACAGTGATCATTTGAAAGAACTCCATTGATCAGACTTGGTTTACATTATTGTAGCAACAGCTGTATGTTGGATCAGAGCTGGGTGTGGCTCAGGTTCGTGTGCATCAGTGTGGTCTGTACGGCTCAGCCTGTGCTGACTGCTGTCTGGCCAGAGACCCCTACTGCGCCTGGGATGGACACACCTGCTCTAGATACTACCCTGCTGGCATTTACACAAAGAGGTATACACACACATTCACACACATACAGGCGCACAGACAAACACATTCTGATCACATACTTATGAATGCAGACATGGAAATGTTCCTGCTCCAAATGCTACACTGCTGTGCTTCATAGAAAAAAAGGCGCACAGGATTTCAATTACAGCCAATAGACAGGCTAAGATGGAAACGTGCTCGTGATGAGAGAGCGTGAAGTCTCACCTCACCTCCTGCCATCTCATCCTCACTGCGCTGTCTCCCACTCGTCACCTTCTGCATCACTGTGTGCTTGTTTGCTGGCACAGTTGTCTTACGAAGGTTCTAGCCTTCCATCTGATCAGTCACTGATGTGTCAGTTTATTGAGTTTGTGCTACTCAGAGAGGCTCTCTGATGTCTCACTCTAGTGCACTGTTTGTGTATGTGTTTGTGTTGGTCTTGCCCTGCTCATCAGAGTGAAAGGTTACTGCGGGTGTTTCCCTAATCAAACTCAAAGCACTGTCAGTTCTCCCTGCATGGCTATCAGCTTGAACCCGTTAGCGCTTTATGCTAACACCTCCCACTCATACTAATGCCCGTCACACTCTCTTTCTGTATGTACAGCCAGACGGAGAAATCGCAAATAATCAGCGCCAAGTACCAGTCAGAGCAATCACGCTCGGGATAATGACAAAATAGATTAGCTGCTCTCAAATGATTTCTCTCTGAGATGAAACAGCAGTGGGGGAGTGACGCTGTATCTCTCTGACTTGCACTCTCTCTATCTCTCTTTCTCTCTCTATCTGCCTCTGCCTCTCTTTCTTCCTGTCTCACTCCCTCTCTGTCTTCTGTCTTAGGCTCTTTCTCTTTTTGCCTATCTCTCTTTCTTTCCCTCCCTCTCTCTCTCTCTCTCTCTCCCTCTCTCTCTCTCTCTCTAGCTCTGCCTATCTGCTTTTCTTTCCGTCTCTCTCTTTCTCTATCTACCTATCTCTCTCCTTTTCTTTGTCTGTTCTTATTTCTCCCCCTCTCTGTTTCTCTCTCTTGCTCTCGTCCCTATTTTCACTCCATTTGTACATTTTTTTTTCTCCTTCACTCCAACTCTCCCCCCTCCATTCGTTCAGCTTTCTTTCTTCTCTCTCTTCCTCTCTGCGATGTTTGCTGCTTTCACATTGCAGTCAATAACAGGGTGTTATGAAATGTGTCAGACAGAAAGGTTGGGTTCTGTTACGCTGAGGGAGTTCTTACCACTTCTCTTCACTTTTTCTCTTCTCTTCTCTCTCTCTCTCTCTCTCTCTCCAGGCGCTTCAGAAGGCAGGATGTCCGTCATGGCAATGCTGTTCAGCAGTGTAACGGTCTCCAGCTGAATGGTTCGTGCTAGAAGTTTCTCAATTGATCAGCGAGGCAGTTGGAGTTAGAGTTGAGGCCAGATCTGCCCCCAGACTCTATTAATACAAGTCATAAAATGACTAATAATATGTGTGGGGGAGAGATTCTGCCAGACATTTATTTCATTGCTCAGTTCACAGAATTTCCCTTACACAGCAGTACAAACTTTTTTGCTGTTCTCTGATTTGAGATGCTGTGTTGAGTGAGTTTCTAAAATCTATCATTCAGTATTGTGTGTGTGTGTGTTCATATGTATGTGTGTGTGTTTCAGACGCTCAGAGTGTGTTAGAGAAGTTGGTGTACGGTGTGGAGAAAAATAGCACTCTGTTAGAGTGTAGACCCCGATCCCTGCAGGCTTTACTCACTTGGTACGTGTTGAAAGGACTGGACATGGAGGAGGTATGTAATCATTTACTCCCATATTCATAGAAACATTTCTTTACAACAGAATTATGTTATTTAAGGACAAGCTGAGCATCTTGCACATTATCTAAACAAAGATGGGTGAAGGGACTTAGACTTAGCAGGTTTGGTTAGATTAAAACAACCCCTGGTGCGAGTGCTCTGTTAGTGCGGTTCGCTAGAGCGAGTTAGAACACTGCAATTTGAACTCTGGTGTGCACCAAATAAGTGAAACAAGACCTTCTAAGCAAGTCGGACTCAGTTCACTTGAAAACGAACTCTAGTGCCATTCATTTGAAATATGAACACAATACAGACCAAAGACATCTAAACAGACCAAAACCAGAATGAGCTGTTGTCTCCTCTCTACATAACATCTTTGGTTTGTTGAAAAGACATGTGCATGTTATTTTGACACGCGAATGTATTTTATCATCTCATCATGAACTCTGAATCGGTAATTACAGAGTGAATAGTTTGGATTTTAAAATGAGGCTGAGGCCTGTTTGAAGTCATTATAAAATACTCAATGTACACATTTGACTGTACACATAAATTATACTATGTTTTAATGCACCAGGGTTTCTCCATGTTGTAAAAGGGACAGAGATTTAACCCTGCTTTGCATTGGTAACACAGGGAGTATTGTGGCTTATTGCTCTAAAATCACAAGACATAAATAATACCAGCAGGCCCAGACAGAACAGATAACAGCATGATTCAGAAAGTTCGGTGGTCATTGTCACAGTAATTGTACATCATAAAATCTACCAGTCAGTTGTGGCCTTTTACTTGTTTCGCTTGCGTGTTTATTATTTGGTTCTATGTCAAATATGTTAGTGTGAATGCTAAGCACATCTGAACCAAAGCAGAAGTTAATACATTGTTGCATTTTAGTTCTAATATTATTTGTAGTTATCATCCTGTACCTGTTTTTTCTAATCAGTCCTTCATTAAATGAAATCAGGTGTACTGCTGATGGAATTTAAAAGATCTATAAGATGGCTGGAGATGTCCAAGAGAAGTCTGGAACCAAACTTTTTTCTTCAAACTAGCTCCCGTGATATCGCGATATATATAAGAAATCCTTGTTACTTTTACTGTGTTTGTGTTTGTTTGCATCTATTCTAATGAAGTAGGATGTTTTTACAAGCAAAAACAGACCTATTGCCAAGATAAATGGTTTTAAATAATGTGCTTAGGTGCCTAAGACCTTTGCACAGTACTGTATATATAAATTATTTCTGAGTAATATTGAGAACTGTAATCTGTCATTTTCATTTCAGAAGTAAAAGAATGACTAGCACTTATTCAGATTATAGAAGAGCTGTTTTAGAGCTTCATTTTCACAATGGTTGCACACAAACTATGGGGAGACTGGCTAATCCTACCCATAGTGAAAAACAATAAATATGGAAAATTACTGATGACACATATTATTTTGTGCTACTTGCATTTCTAAGACATCTCTGAAGTATTAATATTTATTGCTAGTTTATTAGGTACACCTGCCTTGTTCCTTCACTTGCTGGTCATTTTAGGCGCACTTAACATGTAGGTGCACTTGTGGATTTAGAGTTAATAACTGTAGTCCATCAGTTACTGCAGTAGTTTATTTGCTCCCCTGAACGTCCATTATTGGAAAGGGACCATCACAGAATCACAGCTGAGCAGGTAGTGGCATGTTTGTGGGTGTTGTGCAGATATGAGTCTATCAAGAGCAGCAATGTTGCCAGGGTTTTTACACACTTCAGTGTGGCTGCTGGGACAGGAATAGTCTGTGAACAAAAATATCCAGCCAGCAGTGGTACTAGGGTCAGAAAGTGACCAATGAAAGGAGATAGAGCATGACTAACACAAATTGTGCATGGAAAAAGATGAGCCAGTGCAGAAGTCTTCAAATCCTGACCCTTAAAACCAGTTTCCGGTCCTGGAATTTGCAATCACTGGCAGGTAAAAGCATCTTAGTGTTAAGATCATCTTAACTGGTAAAGAGAGTGTTCAGTGTGATGCTTGCTCTAGCATTTAAGAATAATTTTTTTCCTAAGATGCTTTCAGGCAACCAAGCCCAGTTAACTATGAGTGATTGCAAAATCCAGGACTGTAACTGCATTCAGATCCAGATTTGAAGACCACTGATAGAGTCTCTCTTTGAACACCTACAAGGTGGACCTACAAAGTGGGCCTGTTCTGGTAATACTGCTACATTTAGTGATGCATTATGATAACTGATGTAGCATTGTTTTATATTTGATAATGCTATTAATTTCTTTCTCCATCTTCAGATAAAAGGTGACGAGCATATTATTCAGACACCTCACGGCCTGTTGTTTCTGACGACGAAGAAGTCTGATGCGGGTGTATACGTGTGCCAGTCCGAAGAGCATGGCTTTGTTCAGACCATAGTAAGGGTCACTCTGGAGGTACTGGAGGAGGAACGGGTCGAGAGCCTGTTCCATCGAGGAGAATATGAAGAGAAGGAGGTCCAGTTCAGATCTCCCCCCTGCCCCTTCCCTAGCCTGCCTTCAGCTCCTTCTGCCACCAAGCTCTGGTACAAAGACTTTATGCAGCTGATTGGCTACAGTAACTTCCAGCGAGTGGAGCAGTACTGTGAGAGAGTGTGGTGCGCCTCTGACAGGAAGAGGAAGAAGCTTAAAGGCCTACCGCCCAAGTGGCGCTACTCTCAAGGGGCCGAGCGCCACGGGAAAGCTCGGGCGCCCAGACACACACGGGACAACTGAGGGTCGTGTGGGAACACATTAATACCCTGAACTGATTCTACAGACCACAGGGTTGCACACATGCTTACAGCTAATCTTCAGAGTTATTTTGCCCATTGTGTTACAATATGAACTACGAAATGTAAATGAAAGTAAATGAGGTATGTTTGAGTTTTAGTGATACCATGTAAGGAAGCTTTTCCAGACACAAATGAATCCACTCTTAACACTAAACAGCCATTTGGATTGATGCCATAGAAAAAAACATTTTTGGTTCCCTAAAGAACCTGGTTTAAATAGTGGGAAATGTGAGTGTGAAGAACAGTTTAAACAGTTTAAAGGACTCCACATAATGTAAAGGTTCTACACCAATTATTGTTTTTAGGAATCATTTAGGAAGCTTTAAGAGTGAAGAGTGTACCCTTAGGCTAAACCGCATTGTCAGTGAGAATTCCTTCATGAAAAGCCTTTTTTAGTCTAGGACCTTGACTGTGTCTGAAAATCTTGTCCGTGGTGTTTGGTTTGGAGTGTGCTAGACTGTAGAAGGTGGATAAGAATTGATGTTAATGTATATTTCTGTGTTTGGTGGTAAAGCTAGTTTTGAAGTGTGGAACATTACAGTTACGCTGAGGTTGCTTATACAGTGACATATAGCATTTTCCAGTGGATGGGGCCGGTGGCATTTTAAAAAGATATTCTAAAAATGAAACAAAATGACCACACTGATTCATTTCACACAGTGACAAACATGGACATGCAGTGCTTCCGTTTGCAACGACGTGAGCTGTCGTGAGAAGCTGCAGAATAACTTTTCTTTGCTTGACAGCCTGAATTCAGGATTTCAGAACAATCCCTTTCTCCAGACTAGGATGACTCATCACTTCAAAAAAGAGCAAGCACTCTTCATCCTCAAAATCCCTGCTCACAAAGAGAGGCACAGCTCTGCGCACATTCTTTAAGTATTTATCATTTCTATTTTATATTAAATTATTGTAGTTGGTGTTTGGTAGTGGTTTAGGTGACTTTCTATTTTGAACTGGAAATATGTTGCTGTTTTTGTGTTTAGTATTTACTAGGCTTTCAGATCACTGAGTATAAGGATCATCATCACAGGCCCATGCTTTCAGCATTAAGAATAAATCAACACAGACTGTCAAATCTTGGACTTAATATCTGCAAACATTAATCAGTTCCCCAATGAACCACTGAACTAACATCATCATCATGAATCATATTATGACCTCCATACTAACGTAAATGTAGTGTATTCTGTTAGTTGGAGATTGATACCAATGTAGAAATCTGTTTTTATGTAGTCCAATAAATGCCATAAATACTCGTGTAGAGTTTTTCTTTTTTTTTCCCATGTATGGCATATTTTCTGATATGCAATCAGTAAAACATTCAGTGAAGCTGATATGAATGCCTCAGAGAATGGCTGGAATCTGGGTTTGGTAAGCTACAACTGCACTGTGAAACTCTCTTTTAATGAAAACATGAATTTGCACTGCAGTTTTGCAATCTCTCCATCCAATAAGCACTTATAGACCACGTGTTTGAAAGCACACACCCTCAAAAAATAAGATAAAGGTGTTCATGTCTCTGTGGTGTCCCTTCTGATGTTCCATCCACAGCATTTGATAGACAGGAGTACCTCACTGACAGTGAAAATGCGACTGTAAACAGGGCTGCAAATACATTTTCGTTTTGGCAGAGCTGGAGCACCATAATGAGGAAATACAATTGCAAATGGGCGTTTTTTTATTCCAGTCATACCATTAAGACATTAAAAATGAAGTGTCAAAAGGACTTTGCTTTTCCATATTTAATTTTCCAGTCATTATACACAGAAATGTAATTGAAAATACATGTTTTTTTGCATTTGAATTTGAATTGTGTCTTAAAAGATGCACACTCACATGGGAAGAATACAATTTAATGAGCACTTTCAAATATGATTTTGTATTTGAATTTGAAAAAAGTCCAGAATATGCTGCGATATGACTGGAAGGGGCATGGTTGTGCATTTTAACAGGCCCCTTGTTTTGCTGGCCCAGCAGACTTGCATGTGAATATACACGGCTAACAAATCAGGCAAAGTAAAGGAAAGCAGAAAGGCTAGTTTAATTCTAATAGTTGGACTAGTTTTAGTTTTATTCTTCTATTTGGACACATGCCCTGCGATAGACTGGTGACCTGTCCAGGGTGTCTCCTGCCTTCTGCCCATTGACCGCTGGGATAGGCTCCAGCTCCCACTGCTACCCAGGAGGATAAGCAGCTTAGAAAATGTGTGTGTGTGTGTCTACCTGGACACAGCCTAAGACAAAGCTGAGCTAATTGCTGTTACGGGCGCATAGCAGCATTTTCAACAGTGTTTTGGGGAATTCTCCCATCCTGTTGGCATCATCAATGTGCTCCGCTGTAAGCCCTACTGACAGTTTTCGTGAGCCATTGTATGTATAGCTTATAACCAATAAGATATTCTTACTAGAAGTACTGAATCTAGGGCTGGGAGTCAGTTCCAGGCATTTGGGAATCAAGAGTTTCCACACATTGTCATTTTAGTTATGTGTAATTCGTAACAAAAAGTGTCATACAATCAAACAGCATTGCGAATGCTGAAACATCTACCCACCCAAAAGCGCTGACAGAGGATTCTGTTTTGTTGATTTAGCTAGCATTAACTCCTCAGATGCTGCCTTGATAAGATCAAATAGATCATGTAATTAAAGTGATGTGTTACTGTGGATCCACTGAGGTGGGAACATAATAAGTTAATATGTTGTGGTCCCCTGGCATTCATAACATCAGTCATGATAGTGTATTAGGTACTTCTTGCATATTGTTTTTCGTTTTTCCAAATCTCTTCCTATGTCTTCATTTTTGGAGTCAAGAAAATCGAACAGTCATAACTGAATCTGTTTTGTCCACTGTTTATGTTTATAGTTGTATCTTTAGCTTGAAGACCTTTGAATTCTGTGTTCCCAGTGCTTATAGGTTATTTTAAATCACATGAAGTATATTAATATGAGCTACTTTTAGCTGGGTTGAGAGTTTAGGGTTTCATTTCGTCTTTGAGGGTTTCCCTTCTACATTGCTTTAAATTCTCAATTTTAATAATCCTACCCAAGGTTTGGACCCTGACCCCTAAACATACTCACTCACTCACTCACCCACTCACTCTCTTTTCCCCAGGTGTGCCTGCTTTCTGCCATCCGTCCTGTGGAATCAGAATCCTGACGTGTGTAATTGGGGGAGGAGCCTAGGTCTTAAAAGAAAGCTGAGAGAGAGGGGACTGCTGCTACATGTGTGCTGTGGTTTAGCTTGTTTGTGTTTTTCATCTCGTGTGGTAGGGGTGTGCATTTGTTTTAGGTGGTTTACCAGTACTCCTTCAACTTAGTATACATGAATTTGTCTCTTGTGTTGAAAGAGTTCTTTGATTTTGGCATTTTACCTGCACACTTATCTCTGTTTTACAAGAGATTGCAGCTTTTGTGTTAGGACTGTTTTAGTTGGAGGATTTATCAGCAAACTCCCTAACTCTGTTTACAGGGGCCTGTGTCTCTTGTGTTAGGGGTGTGCTTATGTTGGGAGTTCACCAGTGCACTCCCAACCTGGCTCCCAAGGCTACTTGATTATTTGTACCGCCTGGTGTTTCAAACAGGTAAGTGGGATGTGCCTATATATTTGCACCATGTAGGAGTCTGTTCAGTTCACTGAATCAGATGGCAGGCGAGTACTGTCCCTTTTCTTTTGGTTACTGGCCAGGGAAGTGTAGTGTATTCAGCTTTTGGTTCAGTTTTTGTGCCTGTAGCTTACTTTCTATTTAGTGTGGTCAAGCATGTTGTTTTCCTTTTCTTTTCTCTGGTGCCATGCGCAGTTTGATTCTTCCACTCTGAGTGCCATGGCACAGCACTGTTATGGCTGGTTTAAAAAAATGGCATCAGAAGCTCAATTTGTCTGTTCCCCATGCTTTTTATCCCTTTTTTGTCAGTTCAGTGTTTTAATGCGACATGTTACTGACCCCTCAGCGCCCTAGACAAAACATGGAATCATAAAATTTGGGGGCTCAATCGGGATTGCAACCCGGGACCTCTCTCACCCCAGTTGAGAATCATACCCCTAGACACTTGCAGAAAAGTTAATTAAGATGATAAATTGGTTTAGTGATAATCAGAATCAAATTGGTGTCCTGCAAGTTTAAATAAATACTTTCATTTTCACTCCTTCACAGGTGCAGATGGACCTTGGCTTTTTTTAACCATCAGTTCTTTTACTTCCACCCATCACCTGCACTTTTAAGGACAAACTGAGCAGTCACAGCTCCTCAACTGAACAGGTGTTGAGAAAGGAAACAGCAGTAGAACACAGACATCCCATTACTTTGCAGTCTCAAGGAGCCATAGAGAGGTACAGTCATACTCTAGACATGATGTACAAGGCCATCTAAAAGTAATGTCTTGTACGATGTGAAAAGGTCAGCTCTGGTCAGCTGCTAAGGAAAAGAGCAGATATTGAAAAAGAAGTTTGACAAACCAGCAGTGCAGAGACCTTTTGCAGTGGGAGATAAGGTACTGATGCTTATGAAGGGTGACAATCATGCTACCCCCTCCTGAGGATCTTATGCTGCTGAGATGGAGAGTGGGGACTGCGACAAAATGGTTAGCACTGCTGAATATAGAACTATCATGTGAACCATTTAGTCTGTAGTGCACATGAATATAAACTGAATTGTTACTGGCACTAATCAGACTGACTGACTGGATTATACAGCAAATGAAGGCCTTGATTATGCCTATCTAGTGATTACAGCAGAAGTTTGCATGTGGTACCTAGCAGCACTTTTGCATCTGTAGCAAGAAGCTGTTGCATATCTACTGCAGTACAGCCAAACATGGCCAGCAACCAAACTTGGTTTACTATTAATCATTTTCAGTTCGTATAAAATAAATGGTAATCTCTAATTTGATTCACCTACTGAATGGATATTGCTGACAGTTAAATAGCTGCTGATTAGTGCTGATCTTTCATGCAGCAGAAGAAATTAACCTCTGTCTCTTGTGCTTTAAAATAGATCGGCCAGTACTTCTGGTTATTAAAGGCTTATTGAAATGTGGGGATCAGTGCCAGCTCTTTACTGTTAATTAGCACTAGTTTATTCACAACAGATGTCCTTTAACTTTTACAAATTCAAAATAACTGGCTTGGAGAAATAAACACTGCAGTGCATATTCATGCCAGCAGTGTTACACTGTGTCCTAAGGTTTGTAGACACCTGCTCATCTGGGCTGTCTTATAAAATCAAAAGTATTAATGCATTTGTGGCCCCTTTGCTGCAGCAACAGCCTCTATTCTTCTGGGAAGACTTTACACTAGATGTTGGAACATTGCTGTGAGGATTTGATTGCATTTAGCCACAAGAACATAGTGAGGTCAGGTACTGATGTTGGATGAAATGCCTCTCTAGGTCAACCCAAAGGTATTCAGTGGTGCTCTCACTCCAGAGAGCAGTTCCACTGCTCTACAGCCCAATGCTGGGGGGCTTAATACCACTCTAGCCAGTGGTTTTCCTAGGACAGGGTGACTTTAGGCTCATGTGTGGCTGTTCCAGAGCATGCTGTTCAATTGCCAATGGTTTCTATGGAGATTATGCAAGCTGTGTGCTCAGTTGAACGCCTGTGTCAGCAATAGGTGCACCTCAAAATAGCAGATTTCACTGATTATCGCTGCATACTTTTGGAAGCAAATATGCAACTCTGCTTAAATTCTGAAGACAGGCCAGAAGCTGCTTGGTTAACTCCACTTATCTCCCAAATGCCTCCTTTTTCACTGTGTACGCTGTAAACAAAGCAATCTGCACTCTTATTCTTAGAAGGAGAAATTAAGCTGCCAGGGCATGTAATTCTGCAAGTTTAAGCATGTCTTCCCTCAGGCTATGGGAAAAAGTTTAATTTATTAGGCTTGGCTGAGTTTGTGTTCATTGTTGGCAAAAGATAGCTGTAGATGTCCTGACAACCTGACTGCTATAACAGAAGAACAAGTCTGATTTCTTAAAGGAAAGGGTGTTTCAGTGCCCTTGCATGCAGTGGTCGGAGATAGATAATGTCAAAGCCCCTAGGCAATTCAGCATTGTTTAGACCAAAATCTGATACTGAGATTACCTGCTAAACATGCCTTGTCCTCTCTGCCAGACTCTACATCTCATCTCTCTACATGTCAAATTACAAGTATGAATTGTAGACATATATTGAGTGGATCTGTGTGTGGCGAGGTGGTTTTGTAAACAACTTTTTGACTTGATTGTGCACACTTTATATTCATTGAAGTCCACTTCATGGGGAAGTTAATGTTCAATTCTGAGCTATGTGTATTCAGTCTTATCCTTCCTCTGCCTCCTCCTTTATTTCAGACTGCAAATGGGCTTCGTAATGAGCAACATGGATGTCAGTCTACAATGGGAATAATATATTTCATTTCTGAGTGAAGCACTCACCCAAGCGAGTCACTGATAATGCCTTGCTATAAACTGCCAGCGCCTTCCACCTTCTGAACTCAGTTTTGGAAACTTGGAAGCAGTTTTGAGGATTCATTGTAATGAAGAATACCACACCTCTCAAATGTTATGCACATTTTTTTAAAAAAATACAGATCGTCTAATGGGTATTTCCTTACGGTTTTAGTTTTGTTCCCTTTGCAGTCCATTCACAGTTGTAATCTATATTTTATGATTATGACATTTTGGCACCAAGTCGAGCTAACATTAAGTATTTTCTCTTTCCCTATAATCATCATAACTCTAACTTTACAACAATCTTGACCTTAACATTTGTACACTCAACAGTTTCCATAGATGAATGTTGTTTTTTTTTTTAAACAGGTCATTCCTCTGTATAATTTAAACAGAATTTTCCTGTTTCTGCATTTCACGGTCACTTCTCTGTATTTCCATGCATGCGTTACACACAGGATATTTCACCTGTTATTCTACTGCTTACCTCTGCAGCAGAGAGTGCACCAATCAAATGAGTCAGCATATACTACACTTACCCACAAATGTTAATGCTTTGCCCATAAACTAGGGGTGAAATGGGTTCAAGTACATAAAAGCCAACTAGCTAAGTTAGCTAATGTCAATTAACAGTGGCTAATTAGCCTCACTGAAAAACAACTGATGAGCATTTCCTGTTAAAGGAGGAAAATGTCATGAGAGAGAGAGACAGAGACACAGACAGACACAAATACTGAAATGAGAAAATTATTTAATTGTAAAGAATCTGTTTTATCTTTCATTTGTAATGATGGAGAGTTTACCCCAGGTACTGTTTCCAGTGTATCACAGTGCATCCAACAGTAAAGGAAGGCTCAAACATCTGTTATACAGTGATAGATACATGGTAGCACACAAAGTGCCGATTCTATACACTGTTTAGACATTTCTAAATTAAAGCAAACATCTTCATATGAAGAGATTTGTGAGATTAAGTGGTCTTTCTCTTCAGGGCCGCCATAATAACTCCTCTGGCAGCAGATTTCAGTGGCTATAAACTGTCATCAAATTCTCAAAATGGAGACACTCAGTTGCATAGGGTTATAGTGTTATCATGCTTATTGTAGTTGAACTCTCTGCAAGTCTTGTATTAATGCTCTGATATCATAATTAAGTTTTGGATGGAAATAAAATAGTTTAGATCTTAAATGCCCAACAGACAATTGTCCAATCATGGTATCTAGGTAGGTACAGCTGAGGAACTTCTCCCATTAGATAGGACTTCAGGAGCCGGACTGAGGGTCTTACTGGTTAGATTACCAACATAATTAGGAAGTGAAAGTGGATTCAACCAATCATGTTTTGATTTACAGTAGGTGGAATCAATTTTCTATAAAAAAAAACCTTCAGTCTAGGCCTTCTGGATACATCTCATCTAATCTTATGTGCTACGACCATTTCAAGAGTTTCTATCACTGCTGTATAGGCACTGAAAAGCTCTTAATATCCAGCTTTAAGTACTTTGCTCCTGATAAGTCTCATAGCCAAATCATCTGCATATCATCTTCTGTGTGGTGGTTTGCTGATGGGAATCCTCCATATCTACAAATTGTCTTGAACCTGTACTTTTGCTAGTTACACATGGCAGGAACCGTCAAAAAGCATTCCAAAATACTGTCACTTTTCCTTCCCCTTCTATCTCCTGCAGTCGAATTAGATCAGATTTGTCACTTCTAGCTATTCTGTCATCCTTAAATGGTTATTTTTAGCTGATGGTGAGAAGCACGTGGATGACAGCGCTGAGTGATTGGTGTGGGGTTCTCTTTGCCCTTTCTGCATGACTTCTCATTTTTCTGAGCACCATCTTGAACTCTGAGTTTCAGGCTAAACTGAAAGTGTTATTCCCTTGCTGAGAGAGATAAACCACCTGCCAGACTCAAATCTCTCCCCGGCAATTCCATCTTTCAGATTAGATTCTCTAGAATATGATCAGAAATCACTACAACTGTAGAATAGTTTTTGGAAACAGTGACAAAGCCTTCAAAAAAACTCATGCTGCAATACCACGACTGTTTTATTTATATTTACCAAGCTGTGCATTCATAAACCAAGAGATGACTGCTGAACATGAGGTGACTCTGAAAGAATAGACCTTTACAGCCTTACAGAAGACAGAATGAACAGATTTTTAAAGCCATAAACGGCCCATACACATACAGTGTTTAAGTAGAAAGCAAATACTGTAATGCCAAACACATTCAATGATGTTGAGGTCTGGACTCTGGAGAGGTCAGTCCATGGTTCTGAGAACACCAGCAGCTTCTTTGTTTGCACATTTTCTTTTTTGTCCATTTCTTTTCTTCAGTAACAGCTTCTTGACAGCTACACATCCTTCCAGACTTATAGTGTTGTTGTCTTCTCACAGTGGAAGGATGGACAAACACCTGTGGACTTAACCTATATCTTTGAAATATAACCTCTCAGATGGTGTACATTATATAAGATCTAGATGAATCAGGTGGAAAAGATGTGAAACAATCCGAAAAATAATAAAGTATGTGAAATGCTTAGAATAGATCCATGTGCTACTGTAGGTGTGTGTGTGGTGTGTTTGTGGATGAAAGGCCTTGCACAGCAGTGCAATATTGGTCTTTGGAAGTGTCTGATCTTCCCTTTAGCAGAGAGACACACGTACAGAAGTCTTTCCTGATATTCAGCATGTGAATCACTACTGTCTGTTATGTCACCATGTGATATTCATCTCAGTTTGAATTAGATAGATAAAGATGTTGAAAAGAGATTGATGTCTTCTGTTAGTCATGAAGGATGATTCACTGTCAGCTTTAAAACTCTTACTCTCATTTACTCTCATATTAACAGTGTGGGCTGCGTATTTACATGTCTCAATCTAACCCAAAGCTCTATATCTCTTATAGGTGCAGTGTACAGTTGTTCTCTCACTGTTTTTATGATGTGCTATGGACTAATCTGATGTGGTGTTTTTATCGACTAATCTAAAAATTAAGCAAGTATGAAAGAGCTTTCTGTTCAATTTATGTAATATTTCTCACTTTAAGACTGTTGTTAAAATATTGATTGTTGTTTTTACTTGTTTTAAGTAATTTTGTCTAACGCTTTTCTCTTATCAACACGATTTTGCATGTTTCAAGAGAGCTTTGCCTAATTTGTGACACAAGGCAGATAGTTTTGCTTCTTTGTCATAATTTCATGTTATAAGCAAAAATATCTGCCAACAGAATAACAACTTCACTAGAAAAAAGTTAAATAACCTTATCTAAAAGTGAGAAATAGATATATATTGACTAAAGATGAAATTTAAGATGAAATTTGCCAAAATATCATTTTGCAGTGTTTTAAAGCAGTTATTAAATATACTGATAGCCAGTGGAATAGGATGAAATGAACTTGTTTAAATGGCCTAAATCATAAACAGACTTTCCTCCTTTTTTAAATGAAAAAGTTTGATATACTGAGTAAGTTCCATTGATTTCTCATGCCATGCAGGCCATGTTTGAAAACTAATTTTAAGTTGTTACACTTGTACAGCCACTTATTGAGCTGAAAGAGGTTTGGCCCCACTCATTCACACAAGTTGTAAGTAGTTATAATCAGAATAGAGCTCATTAACATACATCAGTCTTAAAGGCACAGTAACAAAAACAGCCTGTAAGAAAAAAAAAAGTTGGAAATAAATTATGATTGTTTTTGGTACATAAAGCTCACACGGATGTCATATGTGAACTTAAGGGGAAAAAATACTAGATAAATGTAAGCAAGTACACTATATGGACAAAAGTATTGGGACACCTACACATTACACCTACAGGAGTTTTCATGACATCCCATTCTAAATCCACAGGCTTTAATAAGAGCTTTGTCCCCCTTTTGCAGCTACAGCAGCTTTCACTCTTCTGGCTTTCTACAAGATTTTGGACAGTGTGGAAATTTTTGCCTCGTTCATCCAGAAGAGCATTTGTGAGGTCAGAGACTGATGTTGGACGAGAGGGTCTGGCTCTCAATCTCCGTTCTAGTTCATCCCAAAGGTATTTGATGGGGTTAAAGTCAGGGCTCTGTGCAGGCCAGTCAAGTTTTCTACACCCAGCTCACCCAACCATGTCTTTATGGACCTTGCTTTGTGCACTGGGGGAGTCATACTGAAACAAAAAAAGGCCTTCCCCAAACTATTCCCACAAAGTTAGAAGCATACAATTTTCCAAAATATCTTGGTATGCTGACGCATTAAGATGTCCCTTCACTGGAACTAAGGGTCCTAGGCAAACCCCTAAAAAAACAACCCCATAGCATTACCCCTCCTCCACCAAACTTTACAGTTGGCACAATGCAGTCAGGCAGGTAATGTTCTCATGGCATTTGCCAAACCCAGACTCGTCCATCAGACTGCTAGATGGAGGAGCGTGATTCGTCAGTTCACACAAAGTGTTTTCACTGCTCCAGAGTCCAGTGTAAGCATGCTTTACATACCGCTTCATGGCTAAGCTGTTGTTGCTCCTAGCTGCTTCCATTTCACCGTAATAGCACTTACAGTTGACAGGGGCAGATCTAGCAGGACAGAAATTTTCACAAACTGACTTGTGGCAGAGGTGGCATCCTATGACAGCACCATGTTTAGCCACTAAACTCTTCTGTATGCCCCATTCTAATGCAAGTATTTGTCTAGCGAGATTGCAAGGGTATGTGCTTAATTTTATCCATCTGTTTAGCAATGGGTGTGGCTGAAACACCTGACTTCAATAGTTAGGAGGGGTGTCCCAATACATTTGTCCATATAGTTCATATCCCCATTAAAGTACAATGTTTCCAGTTATGTGCACATGATATTTTAATGCTCAGTTGCATTAATCCATTGCCATGTTGTTAATCATCGTATGCGTATTATTTTGTGATATTTAAAGCCACTGTTATGCAGACTCAACCCATAATTCAGGTTTGTGTTCGTGTTTGTTATTCTAGAAAAAGCATTTCGCTTTTGGCTTTATCTAGGCTGGCAGTCTTGTTCAGTCCTTTGAGAGGACTCCATGCAACGTGTCTGTGCTGATATCATCACCATACAGAGAGCACGGCTAAATCCCATTGCTCTTTATCAAAGTTCATCAGCTCACAAATAAGCACTTGTCTTTGACATCATGGCAGAGAGAGGAGGCAGAAAAGTGCAGGTAAACAAATGTGCTCTACCCTGTGCTGATGCTGTGAAGATGAGTTAATTTGGCTTCACGAGTAGAGTCTGTTTATTTCGTGATAAATTTAGGAATCCAAAGCTTTGTGTTTCCATAGCAGTGAAAGAGAATTGGGCTTCTATGCTTCTATGCCTATAGACTTTCAGTATTAATGGAAAAGGTGGGTGTTAAAAGCTGGCAAACAGTTATGGACGAGTTGGACTGAAACAGTTCACTCACTGATTTACAATGTGTATGTAACAGACTCGTGATCGCAGTCCAAGCAGCTTTTCTGCCCACGTCAATGAAAAAATTATATGAATGAAATGAATCTCTTTCTACCCTTTTTGTCTATACACTCTTTAAAAAGAGCTTCTTCAAGGGTTCTTTATTCAATGAAAGTGGTTCTGTATAGAATCATGAACACTCAAAGAACCATTTGCATGATTAAAGTGTTCTTTGCCTCATGAAACGTTCTTCAGATGGAGAATGTGCTGTAGATGGTTCTATATAGAACCTTTTTGAAATGAGTTTAATATAGCACCAAAAAGGGTTCCACTATTGTTAGAAGCCAAAGAACCCTTTGTGCCAAGAGTGTACTCTTAGCAAAAATGGTTCTATGACTTAGTGGAACCTTTATTTTGCCCTATATAGAACAATTTTGTGAAAGATTCTTTAAAGAATTCTATACAACAGGTTATAGAGAAGAACTATTTAACCATGCAAACTTTTTAAACTTATTAGTTGACCATTGCCTTTACTGAAGAACCCTTGAAGAACACCAGTGAAAGAAAAGAGTAAAGTTTCAGTAAAGGGTCCTGGCATAGAGCTGCCCCCTCTTTTCATTTCTAACGACTGACTGAAACCTGATTAGACTACTGCGCATATTCAGTCAGTGATGTATCCAGGACTTCCAGAAGGCCTAGAGTCATTTTTTTTTCCTTCAACATTGTTCTTATCCATTGTAAATCAAAATGTGATTGGTTGATTCCACTGTCAGCTTCTAATAAACGTTGGCAGTTTATTTAAAGCCTTCAGGTAAGTGAGACCTGGCTTGGCTATATCTACATGGATACCATGGAGAAAAAGAATCCTGATGGATAATTTTCCACTGGGCGCTTGAAGAATTTAACCCTTTTGTTTTTAAACAAAACTTTTAACCCTGAAGCTGCACCTTGTAAGACTTTGGGGATTTGGACACCTCCCTGGTGGAAATATGTATTTACATGCACCATGCAGAAAAGCGTTTTGTAACTTCAGTTGTGGATGAATCTAATTATTGTGAGCGTGTTGAAAGAGTATTCAAAGAGGACTCGGTCAAAACGTTGTGAAGTGAATTATCTACTAATCACCATATCTTCATTAGTGTAATGTTGACTTTACATTTGACCTAAACATGGAGCCAGACCTTCCTTTTGACTGTGTGTGTAACGTTAATGCATGAAGACACATGATGTGGTCCAAAAAACTCCTGCATCTATTTGTTTTTTTTCTCTTAACTCAGTAATGCTATTTCTTTGTTTTAACAAACAAATATTGCATAGTGCTGGTTTAACAGTGAAAGAAGAGTATTACTGCAGTACTTGCAGACTTTAATTTCAAACTTTAATTTCAACTTTTAATTTCATGTTTGCTTTTATTTCACAGAAATTATTAGGTCTTATCTGAAGGCCTAGATGGCCCTGAAGCTTCCCTACTGGAGTATAAACATATTTTTGGATGTATTTTTAACATTATTGAAGGATATTTAGATGTCAGACCTCAAAATTATTACACACACAGTTAATTCATTCTATGAATGAAATTCTGCAGTCACACTATAGTATATTTTTTCTTGGCCTGTTTGGAAGCCATTTTCCAAACATCAGCAGATTGTACTGAGGTTGGGCTCCTCTGTACCCCCCTGATGTTTGCTGTACCTTTTGCAGTCCATAATGTGACTCGCTGAGCTGAAGGTCACAGTGCCATCAGAATTCTAGTCCATGCAGCACTATAATACTCCCCCAGCCCACCCCCACATGCAAGCCCTTGGGGCTCTTTTCACTCACACTATTGTTTCAGGGACTTCTGTAAAAGAGAGGAGTAGGTGAAATGCACACAATTCATCAGTCGGAGACACTTCACTGACTCAGTCCACTCACAACCTGGTGTGAATACCATTGAGCAGAGCCAATGAGAAGAAAAGTGCAGTGAGACAGAGGATGAGAGACTGAGAGGAGAAAGACTGGTAATGATTTTGTCTAGTGGCATTTGGGAGTGGTGTGGTGAACGTATTGAAAACTTTCATTTTTGAGCATTGATCTGTTTTGTTTTCCCAAAATACATTGCACTCAATGGCTACTGTATTGAAACAGTTTGTAGGTTCTCCTTGCTGGTGTACAGTGGAGCTTATAGCCCAAAATGCTGTGTATCCATTTGTTACAATTTTGGATATAAGAAGTTTGAAAAGAATAACACATTTTATTTCTCTCATGAATGTGATATTAGTCATAATATAGCATTGGTATTTTATTGTATGTATGTAAAGTGCACTCAATGTTAGTCATGAAAAAAGAGATGGTGATACTGGTGATTAATACAATTTGGAATGTAACACTTCATTTGTTGTGCCAATGTAAAAAAGTGTTTTAACCAAAAATAACCTGGTAACGTCCAAATTGAGTTTATCAAACTTTTGATAGTGTGCTAACAAAATAATGATCTGTGTTATATATTCTATGAACTTATTTGAAGTTTAATTAAATCAAATTTAAGGTAACCGAGTTATGAATGTTTTTGCTTAAAACAATTTTTTACAGTGCATGGGCAGTTTGTGTTAGCCGTTCATCACTTTTCTATTTCTTCTCACAGATCTCTGGGCTGGATATTTTTGGGTGGTCAACTGAACAGTGACACTGACATGCAAAAACTCCAACGTGCTGCTGTGTCTGATACACTTGTAACAGCGCCATACACACTACTATGGCACTACCATGTACACTCACTGAGGACTTTATTAGGTCCATCTACCTTGTATCTACACTCATTGTCCATTTTATCAGCTCCACTTACTATATAGGTGCACTTTGTAGTTCTACAATTACAGACTGTAGTCCATCTGTTTCTTTGTGTAACTAGCTGGTATGAGTGGATCAGACACAGCTGTGCTGCTGGAGTTTTTAAACACTGTGTCCACTCTACTAGACACACCTACCTTATTGGTCTGCTTTGTAGATGTAAAGTCAGAGACAGTAGCTCTTCTATTGCTGCACAGTTTGTATTGGTCATCCTTTAGTCCTTTATCAGTGGTTGTTCTGTGGTGGTCCTAAGGGGGGTAGGTGTTTCTAATAAAGTGGACAGTACTTGTAATAGAAACAGCTCATGCGTCTGCACACCTGCATTTGAAGAATATTTATCCTTTTTTTATAAAGGCAATTTTTTACAGGCAAATATAAGAGCCTGTAGAAGAAGAAAACACCTACAGCCTCTTATGGATGACAAAAGCAATGTTATTTTTACATGGATGCTTTCAAATCAACTGATCTCAAGGAGAAATATGAAAACTGAGTTTTAACTTCAACACAGATGTTCCTCGATCTTGTGAAAAGGTTTTGTGAGACAATTTCCCTGAAGATTTAAGGGCAACACTTTACTTGAACCCTGTTATGTAACATTGATATAACCATGCCATAAACATGTCATGGCAGATGTCATATAATATGAGCTGTCATGACTAGTTTTGTTCAGTAACAGTTGTCATGATGTTTGCCACGCCAGCTTATGTCACATGCTAATTTTTAAAGTACACTCTAGTTAACTCTTAAAAAGCAGGGGGCGTAATCACAATACTCTTAACCTTTTTTCAGACTTCCACTTTCTCACACTTTAGTTTTGTTTTTGACATTTCTTACAAAAGTAAGCACTTTCTGTGAATAGAGGTCATTTCAGGCCTCAAAACTTTCTTTTTTTCTTTGGTGTTTGGACAAAGCATTAAAGTGCTTATCCTTCAGAAAATGTTGTTTTCCCACCTCAGGCTGTCAAATCAGGTATGACATATGATGTATGTGCTTTTTTGAACTGTACAGCATTTTCTCCAACCCTGTTACCAATTTTTAGGGAGATGTAAATGGCATTTAAAAGCCTGAGCCAACTGAATTCATTATTTTCAAGCAAGAAATAGATATTTATGGAAGGCTTTTACAACTTTTCAAATAAACAATCAAAAATGCAAAGCTTTCTTGTGTGTTCCATGTTTCTGTATATATTAATTCAAAGCCTTTTGAAAAAGCAGTGCATTTTTCTTATATTAGACATTTTAACTAATGAATCTCATATTGACACTTATGGAAAAATTATCTACAAAAATTAAATGATTTAAAACTATTTTCACCAAAAATGACTGAATAACAGATTTAAAACCTGGGTTGAAGTAACAGTGTTGAACACAGAGATCATATTCCCCACTAAGTTGATATGAATACAGTAAAAAAACAAAGTATGCAACACTAGAGCAGAAGGGAAAGTTGAAAAATCGCTTAATCAGAATGTTTTCACTAAAATAATTGTTTCATGTTGTTTGCATTTTATTTTCATTTTAAAATAATTGAAGGTTAAAAAATAATGCCCAAAAATTGAAGAAAAAAAGAAAAAAATTAAGGTGGGCACAGACAGTTTGTGTGTTTTGTGATCATTTAAATGCTAATTTTACTAGTTTTAAGTTAAAGTACAGGATGCTTCATCTTCATATAATAGAAAAAACAACAACAGTCACTTTATTGCTTTTGAAAATGTAGTGGGACATAAACTGAATTCATGGAAAGTGCCAGTTTTGTTACTTTGTGTTTACATTTCAGCTGTGTATGTTTTGAAGAGTTGCTTGGTAACAAACAACTGATTATCAATTTCAATTGAGTAGCTTTCCTAACCTTAGATAAGATGCTGTCATATTAGATATAATTGAATTTGTGAAAAATCGTATCTTGGCCTTACCAGATCTGTCATGACAACTCATAATAGCATATGACAACTGCTATAATATGTTTATGTAACACACACACACATATATAGTGATGTGGAGTTAGCATTGTTATGCTGTTTCTTCCATCATGCTAAACATGGTACATGTAGTGTTGCATTGATGCTCGTTTGCTGCTGGAGGGTTTTATATTCCTCACTTTTTGTTTTTGGTTGCTCCTCAATACAACAAAACCCTACATGAAACTGACAAACGGAGGCTGAAGTGTCAAGGGCCAGAATGAGGCTGGAGACACAGTTCATCTAAAGAAGGACTT
Organism: Colossoma macropomum; assembly: GCF_904425465.1. Classification (NCBI taxonomy): domain Eukaryota; kingdom Metazoa; phylum Chordata; class Actinopteri; order Characiformes; family Serrasalmidae; genus Colossoma; species Colossoma macropomum. The sequence goes on from NW_023494798.1 coordinate 20,112,224, forward strand.
GTTAATTAGTTCATTACTTATATCAGCTGTGTTTGGGAGCTGGGAAACTCTGTAGTGGTACTCCTAGGATTGAGGACCCTGAATAACTCATGCATCATAAGAAAGACAGTTACAGACCAGTTATAGAGAGCCAATAGATATTAACAACCAGTACAATGGTTTTCATCAAATACAATGGACTCATTGTTGTCCATAGACTTCTTAAAATGTGACTTGTGTACTGTTTTGACGTACATATCATGTATGTTGAAAATATTGCTGAGTATCACAGTGTTATATTTGGCCTACCTTTAGTTGGACTCTTTCCTCAACAATTTAGAAGACAAACTGAGTGGAGATTTTTGTTCTTGTTCAAATGAGGTCGTCCTGCTGAAGGCAGTGAATCACAGACTCTGCACAGAACTTTTATACTGACCTTTTTACACAAGTACAATAGAGCAAGCAGGGCTAGGCTTCCTTTGGAGGAGAAGCCTGTTAATCTGAAAGTAATCACGCTCTCTGTGGATTTCCCTGTGTTTAGTTCCGCTGTGTAATCTCCCTGTCTCGTGTATACTCATTACGTAACTCTGACCTTTGCACTGTAAAGACACAACATCTGTTCCTGAGGCTACAAACACACAGTAACTGAACCAAACACACCACCAACAACATACACACTCTGGGGAGAGAATGTATGGTCAAAATCAATGGTGTTTGTCTTTAGTAAATGCCAGGTCCATTTGGCCTTCACTGTTTTCTCTGCACAGCATGTACTGAATCACAATTAGAGTTATAGGACTTTGTGAAATGCAGCCTTGCTACCATCTGTATTACACCGACCAAATAACCATCTGGTAAGTTTGAGTGCTCAAGCTTTAATTTGCGAGTCTCGGATATCAGGGATGTTGGTGATGGACAGCGCTTTGGCAGGCTCTCTATGACATGAGGGGAGAGAGGTCGGAGAAGGATATTGCAGGGGTCCAGTTACTTGTGCTTTGTTCAAGTTTGCATACATTGTAAAAGAAAATATGCTCACTGTCATAAAATATCATAACTAGTAATTCTTTTTTTTATTTATTAATTTAATTTAATTCCATTTTCACCAGTTGAAAATGCCAGCTGCTCTTTACACTGTGGACCAATAGAAAGGTCCAAAATTTCTTGAAATAAATCTCTTTACATTAACATAGCTCAAAGTTAAGAACATTCTTTTCTTTCTATTATAAAGTTACCTTTTTGCAGTTACATAAGTTTCTTATGACAGCGACAGTATGGTTTCCTGGAGTCTAATACCAAGCTTGGTGTTTGAACTGTGCCTCTCTGGAGGCAAAAACAGGAACAGAAGCAAGTGTAGTAGTATATTTGGATCCTCCACAAATTCATGCTTGTCACTGGCAGTTTTATGCTTAGCAAGTAGCAGCCCCAGTGGTTTAGAACCTGCTTTAGAAGCCGTTGCTTTCCTAGCAAAACCTCTCTCTGTCACACCATTTACGCAATCCATCAGCTATACTTTATAAAATAATCATAAAAATAAAGGTTCCTAAAACATTCTTGGCTTGGTCATACAGTTCTCGGGACAAGCTTTAATTGGTGCAGAGCATTTGCATTATGTGGGGTTCCTTAAATGATAGAACCATCCTTCGAAAAGTCCATTAGGGCCCCAAGGTGGTTTTATATCATTGCTTCAGTATGTGCAAATGCAAATAATAAAAGCTATTTATAAATCTACTTTGACCTATTTTTAAGATATTGACTGTTCTACCTTACCAGCTTCACTGTTTTTGTATGTACATATAAGCTTATTCTGAAACGGATGCCTGGAACACATTTCTAAAAAGTTGGGACAGGGGCTAGAGCTGTTGTGAAATGCTTAGAGAACAACTTAACAGTTGATGCAGACATGGTTGAGTATAAAAGGAGCATCCAGAAGTGGCCTAGTCCTTTATGAGAAAGGATGGGTCAAGGCTTGACACACACCAAAAATGCTTCAGTGAACAATCCAACAGTTTAGGAATAACATTCCTCCATGAGCAATTGCAAGAATTTAATGTATTTCACCCTCTACACTGCATAATATCTTCAAAAGACTGAAGGAATCCATAGAAAAATCTCTGCAAGGCTGAAAACCACAATGGAATGTCTGTGACCTTGGAGCTTTCAGACAGCTCTGCATTAAAAACCGATGTGCGTCTGTAATGGATATCGCTACATGGGCTTGGGAACCGTTGTCATTAAACACTGTTCGTTGCTACATCCACAAATGCGAGTTAAGGCTGTGCTATGCACAGCAGAGGCCAGAAACATGTTGACTTCTCTGGGCTCAAGCTCATATGAAATAGACTGATACACAATGAATATCGTGTTCTCCAGGCCAAAGAAGAAAAGGATCGTCCAGATTGTTACCAGTGTACAGGTCAAAAGCCAGGGTCTGTCGTGGAATAGTGGTGTGTTAACGCCATATGCAACTTGTGCATCTGTTAAGGCACCATTAACACTGAAAGACATATACACACTTTGCATTAACATATGCTGCCATCTAGTTGACATCTTTTTCAGCAATGTCCATGTTTATCTCAAGATGACAATGCCAAGCCACATTCCGCACACACATTACCACATTACAACAGCATGGCTGCTTAATCAGAGAGTGTGGATGCTTGATTGGCCTACCTGTCCAGACCTGTCTCCCACTGGGATAATTAAACAATGGCAAAAAAAAATCCACTTTCCAAACTGGATCAATTGGATCAATTCAGTTCCCAGATGATTAGTAAGTATAGTTAAAAGCCAAGCTGATATAAAACAGCAGTAAACATGCTCCTGTCCCAACTTTTTTTTGTAATTTTTACAGGAATCATTTGACATGAGCATATCTATCTATCTATCTATCTATCTATCTATCTATCTATCTATCTATCTATCTATCGATGTTCGTGAAGTACATAGGGTAAAACATCAAATATCATATTTTTACACTGTTTTTATTGTGAATAAACCATCAGTTTATGTTTGTTGTCTAGTTTATAACAATTTGATCTACACTTCGTAGGTTTTTATTGAATAACAATTATTACGTGACAAGTTATTCCGAACTTTTGAACAGTAATGTAAATACTATACTAGCACACTGCCTGTGAGCACTCTGAGTACTTTGGAAAGCGAGATGGAGATGGATGCAGGAACAGCTGTGTGGCCGTGGCAACTCATGAATATTTGAGCAGGGACTCGATCTCTCATTGTAATTCTGGAGTACAGTAACATTGCTAAGTTTACACTCCTGCGAGCATGCACTGCCAGTGAAGGTGATATTGAAGTATAACTTTTCTCCTGCTCAGGAAAGACAAACCTGAAAACGATGCTGCTTTTCTCTGTGCACCCCTTCTCAAACCTGACAGGTGGGGGCACGCCTCACAAGGTTGTTAAGTTCACCATCCTTTGAAATGTGAAGAGAGGGCCACGGACACTCGAGCAGTTTACAGTTCGACTCAAAATAGCCTCTGGTTTCTCATTAGTGGTCATTTACACATGAAAAAAAGTGTGCACAGATATTTTTACAGTTTCTGAAACCCGGTAAATGAGTCAAACTGAACCAAATCCAGCAATTTTATAGTTGCAGTGACAACTGTTTTATGCAGCTTCAAACAAATCTTCCTCTCTGATTGGTCCACTTGGCAGGTCTTTTGAATATAAGTGTTCTATAGCACATCTGCTAAAGTGGCATGCCATATGCTGGTAAAGAGCCACATCTGCTCATTCAAATTCAAAGCAGAGTGTAGAAAGCCATAAAATCTAAACAAAATTCAAATGAACTGCAGTTGCAAGGTGCTTGCTGTGCTTTTTATTTTTTATTTGTATAAGCCTATGGCAGGGCATTTCCGAAGGCAATGATATCAAAGGCTTTGAAGAACAAAAACTTTGAGATAGATTCGGTCTCACTTAATGATTCTGGAAAATGTAATCTAATGAAAATCTTCATGCAAATGCAATCTTGATTTGTTCCACAGTTACAAGTGTATAAGCCTCATACAAATGTATTCACACAGCTTCCTTTATTTACGCATTTCATTTCTACATTTCTGTTGCTTTACCAGCCAGAATACCTAAATGGCATTATGAATGAGCACCAACAACTTTAATTACGGATTTCAAAATTGATTGGTCATGGTTCACTCCTCTCCGCCTAAAAATAATAGCATCGTGAAAAGTGTGGGCTTTACACAGTGAGAACATTTGCAGAGTGACTCATTCAAAGTCTGTGCCCAAAATGCCAGGACCAGATAGACCTGCATTCATTCAACAGATTTCCTTCTATTTTGTATCGCATGTAAAAGTAGCATTTTAAATTTAGATGAATTAATCATGAATCTCTGTCACAGTTGCAAAAAGACATCTGCGTAATTCAGCATCAACATGCAGAAAGGCATCAAACAAAAAAATCTGGTTGACAGACTTAAATGTGAATTTTCAGCATTGATTTAAAGTTCAAGTTTCTATGAATCTACCTCATATTGAGCTAATATCAATGTTTAAATAGGCTTTTCAAAGTTCAAGGTTTGTAAATCTTGTAGCAGACATTCTGATTATAGCTTTAAAGAAGCTTTGATCGTCAAGCACACGACTCCTCAGGTAATCTCAGGTTCATCTTGTTTTACACCTCGTCAATTATAAAGCGCTCAGTGTCTAGACCTCACTATTGCATTACTCCTTCAAGGACAGTGTGTGTCAAGAGGGAAACCAGGCTGTATGACAGCATGATATTTATACCTCTGTGGAAAGATGGATAGAAGCTACAGACAGATCAAATGTTCATGGTTTCTCTAGGGGAGAATATTTTGTGTTTGTGTGTGTGTTTATATATATATATATATATATATATAGTATGCGTACAGTTGGGGGGTTGGGGGCGGGGGTTGAGGTCAGGGCTCTCTGCAGGCCACTGGATTCCCCAAAACCAGGTTCTTCACATCATTTCTTTATGGATCTCGCTTTGTGCACAGGGGCACAGTCATCCTGGAACAGGAAAGGGCCTTCCCCAAACTGCTGACACAAAGTTGGAGGTATATAATTGTCTAAAATGTCTTTGCATGCAGTAGCATTGACATTACCCTTCCCTGGAACTAAGCGGCCTCAACCACACCCTGAAACACAGCTCCAGACCATTATCCCTCCTCCACCAAACTTTACTGCTGCCACTATGTATTCTCCTAGGTAGCGTTTTCCTGGCATCTGCCAAACCCTAACTGCCAGACAGTGAAGCGTGATTCTTCACTTCAGAGATCACATGGTATATCACTCCAGCCGATGCTTGGCATTGCACATAGTGATCTTGGGTTTGTGTGTAGCTGCTTGGTCATGGAAACCAACTTCATTATGCTCCCAATGGGCAGTGCTTGCGCTGATGTTTAAAAGGCAGCTTGGATCTCTGTAGTGAGCGATGCTAGAGAGGATAGACAGTACATGCCTCAACACTCGGCAGCCCTGCTCTGTGAATTTGCGTGGTCTACTGCTCTGTAGTTGAGTTGTTCTTGCCCTAGACACTTTTATTTCACAATTATAGCACTTAGAGTTGACAGAGGCAGATGTAGCGTGACAAAAATTTGACAAATTGACTTGTGACAAAGGTGGCATCCTATGACAGTGCCATGTTTAAAATTACTGAGCTCTTCAGTATTAATCATTCTGCTGCCAACGTTTGTCTATCGAGATTGCAAGGCTATGTGCTTGATTTTTTTGAGTTAGGCTGAAACACATGAACTCAATAATTTGGTGGGGTGTCCAATATATACATATATTATTATGACTACCTGCCTAATATGCTGTTAACCTTTCAGGACAAAGAACAATACATTTTTAAATAAGGTAATGACAAAAAGCTTTTATTCGAAGCAGTTTTGGACCATTTATTTTGGTATGTTCATCACGAGACCTTAACAATCTGTAAACAGCAACTGGTGTTTTCAAATTATGACAATAAAAAGAAAAAATGGAAAAACAAAAATGGAGGTAGAAGGTTTTGTTCTGCAGTGACATTATGCATGTGGATCTTATATTTAATCTTGTCAGAATGATATTCCATATGTGATATAGCCACGTTAGTGAAAGGGTTTATTTTTTTCCTCTGGCATTTCTTTCACTGGCAAATAGAATGTTGAAGGTCTTTGTGTTTGCAATGGAGACTGACGTTGACCTTAGCCACTGTTGTGGCCACCACTGACATTGATGGACAGCCATAAGCAACATTTCATAACAGTTCTCATTATAGAAGAGAGAACATTGCAAATACTGCTGTTTTTTGAACTAGGAATAGCAGCAGTCTTTGGGATTTGTGCTGCATAGACAGTAGTAATAGTAATAACCCTCCTCCCACGTCATGACCATCATAAAATGCTGCATCTCTTAAGTCCATAATCTCCTGCTGTTTCCCTTCTATCCATCTCTCTCTATCTCTCATTCACAGCTGCCTGCCTCTCTTCTTTTCCTCTCTTACTACACATCACTACAGATTTCCTGACTGCCTCTGATTGGTCTATGTGGGCAGGAGGAGATTAGGGGGCGGTCCCTCATCAGCTGGAGGGCAAGAGCGGAGGAAGGGAGGGAGAGAGAGGGGGAGAGAGGCAGAGGTGCTGTCTCTTTAAGAGTATTTTTAGGCTGGCAGTTAGCAGTGGTCAGTGGTGGGGAAAATAATCGTTAGTGGTGGCAGTGCAGTAGCAGTCTGTGAACATGGCCGAAGAGGACAAATCCACACTGATGGAGATGTGGATTTAACAGCTTCACAGCACAGTACACACCCTCACATTGCATAGCCTGGTGGTCTTAGGTGTGTTTTTCTTCACCCTTTCGCTCTTTGGGGAATAAATAAAGGTAAGTGAGCGTTATTCATAAATAATAATCGCCGTTTTCACTGAAATTGGAGTTATGTAGTGTACAAGTTAAAGAAAATAAAAGGTTTTAATAGGGGTTTGATTAAACTCAGTCCACCGTTCGATCCGATTCATGGGTTCATAATTCAATATTCTGACAATATCTGAAGTGAATTTCTGTAATAATCATGTTGTTGCACACCTGGAGTGAGATGTTATTTGAGGCTGATTGTTCGCAAGCTTTAGTTTTCATACAATGCAACTGCATTAGATGGCATACTAGTACAAAATGCAATAGAATGCATAGTGTCACAGTTTCGCAATATCACAATGTAATGATGCATTGCTACACCTTTTACATATATATATATATATATATATATATAAGGTGTAGCAAATGCATCATTATGTTGTGATACTGTATATAAATTTCATGATGAATGGACCAAAAGAAATGGCCCAAAATAATTTGGAAAAAATTCTGGTTCCATTGACTTATATTATAAGTAAATCATGTTTTTTGCTTCTCCTATAAAGTTGTCATTTTGGAGATACAAGGTTTTGTTCCGACAGCGGCTATATATATATATATATATATATATATATATATATATATTATATATATATATATATATATATATAAAACATATATATGGACAAAAGTATTGGGACATCTACACATTCCACCCACAGGAGCTTTCATGACATCACATTCTAAATTGGAACTAAACTTTGTTCTTCAAACTAGTGCTCAAGACTTCAGCTACATCTTTCAAAACAAGAAATTCTTGTTGTTTTTTACTGTGTTTGTGGCTCTACTCTGTTCTAATGATATACACACTAACTGCCTGTATCACGTATATTTTTAAGCAATGTGCTTAGATGCCTCTTGCACAGTTGTTGTGCTAGTCTATTTATTTTCTGCAGCCTATGTGAACTATATACAGGTATTGTTTCTGGATGGATTGCAGGCTGAGTTTTATACCTCAGGGCAGGTATTTAAATTTAATGAAACTGGCAAACAGTGTGTGATCGGGTTACTGGATAGATTACAACCTGACCCTCTGCTGTACTCTACACTCTTAAGCTGCGTGTATGTGTGTGTGTGCACACTATGAGATGTATAAGCTCTTGTACAGAGTGTGAAATTGGACTATCACAAGGCAAATTTAGGAACACACAGGGGTTCATAAATATTCTGGGTGTATGAGTACTGGCTGAGAAGACTGTGTGCGTGTGTGTATGTGCAGGCTAGTCCATCTGTTTTTGTATTTCTGTCTTGGAACAGGGACAGATTTGAATGTGAGGGCTGAATGATATTAGGGGAGAAAATCACATTGTGAAATTTTCTGTTTTTGTGATTATTGTTATTTAGTGCAGTTAAGTAACTTCTGACTCCTGGCAACCATTTGGATGGTGTTTCTAAATACTGCAAGATTTGGAAAAATAAAAAAGGAGTCAAAAATGTACCCAGGTTAACTGTTTTCTATTGGGGCTAATTTTAACACTAGCAGTGGAGACTGTGTGTTCAGTGGGGGGAATTTAGGCAGTAGTTCAATATTAAATATTTTATACTACTTTCTATTATTTCTACCATTAGACAAAATACATAAACACATGGGGTTTTTGCTCACAGGAAATGTGCAGGAAAAAAGTGTGATCATATGAAATGTCCGAGCATATGTGCCATTAAATGTCATATGTAATCACACATTATTCACGTGTTTACTTGTAAACATGTGACTTTTTGCAGTTCACATTTTACATGTGAAATTCATGTGTTTTTTCTTTAAGGATGCTCATTGTGACTGTGATATTCTTTCCATTATATTTAAAAACATATTAGTCAGATTGGTTCTCATTATTTTGATGAAAATTATTGGTTTGTTGGATCATGTGAATGCCTTGATTCGTCCAAAGAACACTGTGATTGGTCAGGATGCTTACAGCACATAATATTCCATTCAGTGACTGGTTAGATGGTAATTTGTGTAGTACACAGTTCTGTGATGTCAGTATTGCGATGGCAATGTCATGATAATGGCTATCTATTGTGTGGCGCTAATGCACAGCATCCATTCGTTTATTCGAGTATGTTTGTGTGTCTGTGTGTGTTTTAGAGAGAGGAGGAGAGAAAGACATGGTGACCGTAGAGACTAGATGACAAATGTCTCGAGGTTTATGCATGCTTGATGAAACAGTGTGTCAAGGCCAGTGGAGCGGCAGAGCTTTCAGACAGGAGAGTAGACATGGCCTTACATCCCCTGCAGCAAGTTTTATTGTTTTAGGTACCATACAAGTACAGTACAGTGCAGTTCTTACTTATAGATGCTCCAGTGAACAATATATATGTTATATATATATATATATATATATATATATATATATATAACTGTGTGTGTGTGTGTGTGTGTGTGTGTGTGTGTTTTACACTATATTCCCTATATAAAACTGTTCATATAGTGCACATCCTTACATACATGTTGTAAATGTACTGTAGCCTATACATTCATTAATTTAATCACAGTGGAATATAAATACATATATTCGTGTCAATCGTTCTCTGTATTTTTGGTGATATAAAAAACAGTTATATAAAACAAATGTGGAGAAAAAACATTTTGTTTAAATCTTCATCATTCTTTGTTTAAATCTTCATCATTGCAATTATGCAGATACTATGATAAATTCTCTTTTTAAAAATGAATTGCTATAGGTGACAGTAATATATGGAGACCCAGCAATAGAAGAATAAAAATAAGCAAATTACATTCAGAGACAGTTTAATCTCAGAGTTAAAATGTAGCTGTGTGATTCAGTTGAGTCAATTCTGGGAGGCAAGCCACTGCCACTGTAGGCCGGCAACCACCTTACAACCTTACTACCTCCACTCCTCCTCTTCTCTTATAAACTCTGATGAGTGCAAATGCTAACTGGTGTAAATGAGTCAACCTGCACAGCTAAATCCATCCTGGCATCTTCACTGACATTCACCAGAAGTATATCTGAAACTTTTAAATGTCAGGGAAGTTACAAAATGTTATAATTAAGTTATAGAAAAATAGACATGTGGAGTTGATGACAGGACTGTGAAATTTATAGGTTAAATTATACAGGAATGAATGATATTCATTCTTATATCATTATCATTTATCATTGTTGATAAATTACATCACATTATGTTACAATATGCTTTTGTGGTCATATCATGGATTAGGCCTGTGCCAGTCACAGAGTCTTCATATTCTTGCAACCATGTGGAAAATAATCATGGAGTATTTTATTTTCTTTGCTTAACCATGTCGTCCTGTAATTTTCTGATGGTCCCTTACTCTGAAGAGGACACAAGAGAAAACACAGTGATACCATTTTAGTTGAGTCTTAATATTTGTCAGATAAAAGAACACAATAAAGTGCATTTCAATAAAAGTTGGGGTTGTAATATACTTACATCTTCAATTTGGCCACAAAACTGTAATTAATCTAGTACAAAAGAAAGGAATTGCAGATGGCATACAATTTTACTATCTGTGAGATTGTTGCCACTTTGCTCAGCTCAGTCCAGCCCTTTGCTTCCTTCTCTGAAATCATTTTGCCTGCGATCATTTGAAATGATCCTTTTTGCCTGATGAATGAGAGGTGAGGCATTATTTTCACTCATACATTTAACTCATACAATTTCAGACATCAAGTTGTTTTTCAGTCTGAAATCTAACTGTGGAACCATGCTCTCTGGAGTGAAGGATCACGCTTCACTATGCCAGGAGAACGATATGTACTGGAATGCACAGTGCCTAAAGTTTGGCGGAGGAGTGGTAATGGTTAAGGGCTGTTTTTCAGGATTTGGGCCCCTTACTTCCAGTGAAGGGTAATTTTAATGTTACTGCATACAAACATATTTTACGCATATGCTTACAGCTTTGTGTCGACAGTTTTGGGAAGGCCCTTTGCTGTTCCACTGTATTCAAAGCGAGGTCAGTAAAGACGTGGTGTGAAAAGTTTGGTCTGGAGGAACTCCAGTGGCCCACACAGAGCCCTGACCTCAGCCCCACTGTACACCTTTGGCATGAACTGGAACATCAATTACGAGCCAGGCCATCTCCTCCAACATCAGTGTCTGACCTCACAAATGCTCTTTTGATTGAATGGGCACAAATTCCCACAGACACACTCCAAAATCTAGTTGAAAGCTTCCGAGGAGATTGGAAGCTGTTATATCCTCAAAGAGGTGGGCGGTGTGTGTGCAACTCCATAGTAATGCTCATGTATTTTCAGAATGACATGTCCAGCAAGCTCATATAGGTGTGATGGTCAGATGTCCACATACTTTCAGAATGTAGTCCATCTGTTTCTCTGCATATTTTTTTTTGTCCCCTTTCACCTTGTTTATCAACGGTCAGGACCCCCACAGAGCAGGTATTATTTGGGTAGTGGATCATTCTCAGCACTGCAGTGACACTGACGTGGTGGTGGTGTGTTAGTGTGTGTTGCGCTGATACAAGTGGATCAGACACAGCAGTACTACTGGAATTCACCCTCAATACATATCCTGACCTCTTCTTGATGCCCTCAGCCACCACACAGATCTGTTCAAATCTATCAGCAGTGCACCTGATTTCATTTATGGAATTGATTAGTCAAAGCCATTTGATGATAACTACAAATAATACTGGGCTGCCACTATAAGATTGTTGGAAAGGGTTAAACGAACACACTACTTACTATATTGATGCTATTTGTATCTATTCTAATATCAGTGTTTTTCTGCGCAAACAAACACTTACTGCCCAGTAAAATGACTCTTTTTACATATTATTTTCTCAGGTGCCTAAGAGTTTTGCACAGTACTGTGTTAGTGTTAACATGGTAAATTATTAACAGCACCAATTTTTTTAACGTTTGGACGCTCCTGTTCAAATGACATATTTGGTTGATTTTCTAAGTGAAAATAAGTAACATTATCCTCTCTTTATTTTAACGCACAATTACTGAATTGATATATTAGGAAAAAAATGAAATAAAATGTGGCCTATGGAAAAGTTAGAGCATGTTTTACAGTCTGTTTTTAAAAAATAAAAAATAAATGTTTTTGCCCTTTCAATTTTAATACCTGTTTACAAGAACCATTTCTTTGCTCCTGACACTGTAGGTTAACCCGGTTTGTCTCTGGTCAGGACATTTATGTCCTGAAAATGTATAAAAACAAAAACATACACACACACAGGCAAAGAGAGAGTGATTCCAGCTTCCTCCTGTTCACACAACCCCACGCGTGACGCAACAAATGACCATCATCGCCCACAGCCTCCCCCAGCACATGACACACATGCCAAGTAGGAGTGGGGCGTGTGGGGGCTTCATATCCTGCACGACTCACAGCCTCCTCACACACACACACACACACACTCACTCACGAGTAGTGTCGCAAAAGCACGTCTCTCTCTTTTACTCACGCTCTCTCTTTTAATGGCTTTCAGCATCCCTGCTCACTCGCAGCCTTACAATAGAGAGCAGCCTCCCTGTTCACATTCAAATGCTACTGCACCAAGAGCTGGCAGTGCCCTAAGCATGGCTGCTGCTTTGCCATTACACTGAGAGATGAAACTGAGCTCAGCTATGTTCGTGTGTATATAAACATGAGTACACACACAAGCAAATGCAGGATTTTCACTACAGGACCATAATCTGAGAGGATAGAGCACTCTCTCACAGCTTATGTAAGTAATGGCATATATTACATCATGAGATTTCTTTTGACTAAGGTCCAAATGGCTTTTCTGTAGCTGTGGCTATTTCAAACGCACTTAAAAAAGGCGATACAAAAAATTACATTAGTAAAAATAAAATACCCCACAAAATGGTTTCTTTAGAGTAATGTCATAGTAGAACTAGGTTTGGTTCCCTAAAAAATAATTCTTTAAATAACCATTTGTAATAAATGCGCCACGTAAATGTGAAAAGTTTAAAAGTTGAAGGATTTTACATCAATAACAATCATATCAGTAAATAACAATACAGTACAGAGGATCAGAATACAGCGGAAGAGAATAGACATGATGGCTACATGCACTTATAGTACTGTGCAAAAGTCATACACCACCCTTTGTTTGTTTCCAGTCAAAACAGATCAGTACAAAATAATAATTTTTCAGCATCAGGAAAAAAACAGAAACATATTTAATAGAAAATTACACAGAAGCCTCAATAACACATACAATATCAATATTTTCAGTATTTAGTGTGTCATTCATTCATTCATTTGTTCATTCATTCATTCACCCTTATTATTTTTTACTACAGCTTCTATTCTTTTTAAAAGAGACTTGCTTTCAGTTTTTCAAAGAAATCTTCAGGTACAAATTTCCACAACTCCAAAGTTCAGTCTTAGACGTTGGTTGCATTTTCTGTTTCTCACAATCCAAATAATCCCAAACACATTCAGTGATAAGGTCTTGACTCTGGGGTGGTCAGTCCATTGTTCTGAGAACACCAGCAGCTGCTTTTTTGGATTTGTAAATCTTCTCCTTCTTAGTAACAGCTTCTTGACAGCTACACTTCCTTTCAGATTCATAGTGTTGAGTTGTCTTCTCACAGTGGAAGGATGGACGGAAACACCTGTGGATTTTTTCAGATCTGAAGTAAGAGTGGAGCTTGATTTTCTGCTCTCTCTCAGAGATGAAGCTTTAAGTGTTGTTTATCTGATGGTGACAGTTTGGTCTACCAGGTCTGTTACAGTTGTTAGGAGTCCCATTTTCTCTATAATGTTTAATTTTTTTGGTGTTCCAAACTCCAGGTAATTCCAAACTGTTGTTTTATTGTTGTTGTTTTTTTTAAACTTATTTTCCATTGACTTTCTCCTTCCTTCTGCAATAGACTTGGTTATTACATACACCTATAGTACTGTACCACCCTTCATTAATTAATTTCCAGTAAAAAGAGTTAAATACACCCTTATTATGAATAATCTATGAATCCTGAAAAATGAATAACTGGAATAACTGGAAATTAAATAAATGAAAGGTGGTCTCTGACTTTTGCACAGTACTGTATACAATACAGTATAGCTCTGCATTTGCGGCAAATGTGTTAGCCAAAGCTTCTTTCAATTTGACAAGATTGAATGTGTGCTGGAAAGGAATACAGTAATGGTCTGATTTGTGCCCCCAGAGGGATACTACTTATGCAGACTGTAGCACACTTGCCAGACTGTTTGGACTGTTCTCGTTTTCGCATTGCAGGGTGACAGGCTCAAGCTCAGAGATCTCTGAATGTTTACTTTGATCTAATAGGCCTTTTAGGAGAAAAACTCATCTGGGCTGCGAGCCGACAGCCAAGAGCCACAAGCCAGGCACTCACCATCCAGTCCTCTTAGCCAGTATGCATCCACCAGTTGTCCACTGGGAGTTTGAGAGCTCTAAAGACATCCTCAGGGACAAAGAAACATGAATGTGTCCATAGGTGGTGTTTGATCCTGGCCTTTCCATGCCCTGTCATAGCGTTTGATCAAACAGATGAAAGATAAAAGACGAGTGCTGTCAGCCTCCTCAGGATTTTTCACAGATTAGCAGGCCTCTTGAAGGGTGTTTCCACTCAGGCTGGAGAAATGAAAATTATTCAAGACTGCAGCCAGTTTTGCTCTTTTTATCAAACATTGCACATGAAACATCAATGGTATGTTATGATTAATATAGTATAATGTTAGTATAATGTTTTTCACTATACATTAGCTATTTTTTGTTATAAATAGGTATACAGCATTTTGGAATAAAACTCTTCAATTATAATTGGATAATTGGAAAATATACTTATTTACTAACAGTACTTTGACATGGATGTGAAGTGGTTTGCTTGAGTTTCTGAAGAGGAATGTTTGAAGAACTGCAGAACATTCCTAAAAACAAAGATGTGATTGATCACATCATTGGGAAAATGGGAGCTCCAATTCAGCCAATGCCACATCTGTGGCCAGATGTTGAAAAGAGCATAATTGGCCTTTACTTTCTCTGGGTGGCTAGGACTGCCACCAATGGGATGCTGGCCAGTGTGTCTGTTATCTGACATAACAAAATTTAGACTTAGCATTCTCCTCCAAGCACGTTGAGGTGGTCAATGACGCTGCATTACCAGCAGTTCAATAAATTGAGGTGGCTTCACGTGTAGAGCATGCTAGTCCTCACCCTCCCAGCTTGGTAGCAATGCAATAGGGGGAGACTTAACTAGCAGGTGGAATTTAGCCACAATTAAACTGGGTGAGAAAAACTGGGTAAAAAAAAGGCACTAAATGGAGCCAAAAAGGGTTCTTTAAAGTGATGCCATGGAGGAACTTATTTTGCTTCCCTGAAGAACCTTTCAGTGGATCATTCTTTAAAGAATCTTTTTTGTAAATTAGACTCTAGAACCATATATCCAAACTAAGAACCAAAAGGAACAATGAGAACATTTCTTTTTAAGACTGTAGCTCAGGTTCAGTGTACTGTGTGTGTGTGTGTGTGTGTGTGTGTGTGTGTGTGTGTGTGTGTGTGTGTGTGTATTCTCAATAATGACTTTTCTCCATCTGTGGAGAAAAACTCACCACACAGCCTATGAGGGAGGCAGGATGTTGTTTGGAAGTGCTCAGATAATGTCAAAAGGCACAGTATAGTTCATGGCTTTTAATATATTGACCATTAGCTGAAGAAAGGCACTCATTAAATTTCTTTCAGGAACGTATCTGACTAATACCAGGCAAGATCATTCAAGCGTGGAGAAGCATGGCACCCTCCACTGGAAAAATGACTGGTGTTGTCTTCTCACACTATGTGTGCGAGAGAAGGAGAGAACTGATTTGTCATGCATCATTAACGTTCACTATAATCCTCAAGGTGAATTGGCTGAGGCCATTCCCACTTGCTCCGGCTTAAAACTTGGAGCAGGTGACCTTGGGAGAGGAAACGAATGAATAAATAAATCAATCAAACAACATAAAGAGTGCATCAAATGCTCAGCATCAAATCGCATAAAATGCTTTTACGGAATAAGATCATTTTCTTTTTTTCTTCTATTCGTAGTGTTATCTGAGCACACCAGACGCGATTTGGACGCCAAAAAGACATCAGCGTAAAATGCAATAAATTAAATATACTGATTAATAAGACTTGCCCGAGCAGTATAGCGTTCAATTTGCCCTGCTGATTATGAACGTATTCGCGTACAAAAGACGAATCGTTTAGTCCCTTTAACTTCAGTTTTCCTGGGGTGATGTGCTGATCACCTGTCATGTGTCTGAGCATGCGCTGTAGCGAGAGAATCCGAGACGCGGCACGTTTTCTGGCGTTATTTTCTTTTTTCACACCCGCATTCCGGCAAGACCCGCCCTGCTGCGCTACGATTGGCTAGTGGCTCGCACTCACAGGCGCTACGAGTGTGCGCCACTAGCCAATCCTGAGGGAGGAGGCCGGCTACTACTAGCCAATCCTGGCTCAGCAGGCGGGGCTTGTCGGAATGCGGGTGGGGGGAAAAATAACACGGCTTTTTTCGTAACCTCCATCCACTACGGACCTCAGACCAACCAACACCAGAACACAACCGCTCCAAATGGGCAAGTAACTAGGGATATCCATGAGGTAAGCGACTGTCTTCTGTGGAAATGTAGTCGAGTTTCTAGCATTTCACACCATATTTGCCGACAGCTTTACGGTAAAAGATGCTGTGCTTGAGGAACAGGGAAGCAGTAGGGATTTTAGACTGTCTGAATTGGATACTTCCCGTGTCGGTTAGCTTGCGGCTGTTGAGGGAAAGAGCTATAGGAAGCAGCCAGCCACAGTTAGTCTTCTATAAATGGTCAAGGGCAAAGGCACAACCACCAGGGTGAAGGAAACCTCAAATCTCAACGGCACAGTGGTAGCGTAAGCCATATTTCCATCTCTCTTGTTCGCTCTCTCGTAGCCAGCTCCCCGAGGAATCCCATCCATATTAATCGAAGTAGGCTTACATGGCAGGTCGTGACTGTAGCCTATCGCATGTCCAATACCGAGTTGATATATCAAAGCTTACAAGCAGGTTAATGTAGCCTTTGGATTTATAAGTTCAGTAGTACCCCATAAACAACTCGTGGTATCGTTTAATCGTTCCTAATGGTAAAAACGACACCGCACTTATTCAACCAAGACTTTGTCTTTAACGTGAGTTTGTGCTCGTACCTGCCTCGTACTGTGTGGAGCATCCTAATTAGCGTTGTGCACATGCATCTGTGGAGGGTTTCCTACCCGGATGTGCCCAAGGAAGGTCGACACGGAGTGTTTTAGATCGAATGTGTTTCTCTGCAGAGCCATTTTTCCTCTTCTGTCTGTTTCTAAGGTTTTAAACAAACAATATGAAAGAGAACCGAGCGGTTTGGTAGAACACTGTGGTCATAAAACTCAGATCATTTTTACAAAGCACACTGGAGGCGAACAACATGAGGTTAGGGCTGTGTGTAGATCAGATGTCTTAAATATAATACATTGTGGTAACATGAATGAAAGAAGCCGTGTAACACTACGTGTTGTGCCTGAACTGGAGGTGTGAAATGCGCTAAATTCTGAAAAAAAGACGTTTTCGTCGTAATATCTGTAGCGTTACATAGTTAGGACTGTGAATGACGGTGCATTCACTGCACGCCAGGTCCGGTTGTAGGTTGTCCGTTTTGTATTTCACGCTGAAAAGAAGACATCTGAATACGTTTCTGGCATGAGAAATGAAGAGACGTGATCAATGGCCCTGGTGTGGACCGCTGTCCAAGGTGCTGAAGGAAAACGTCGAAGCGCTCAGTGTATTAAATGGAGAGGCAGCCATCCTCTTCACAGATATTAGCCTCTAAAACAGAAGGTGCTGTTGCCTATTAAAGATCTGCCTTATGTGGCGTTATGTTTTATACGATATTGTACATATTTGTCATGTTTGTTTCTCATCCATATTAATCGAAGTAGGCTTACCTACAAACATGGTTTGTAAGTGCCTCACATGTTTGTCTTGTGAGGCACTACAATGCAAATGTAAGTAGTAAAGGTATAATTCCTTCGTGATTAATCATCAGTAGTACATCTACACATCACATTTTATATCTATCTATAACTATTACCTATTATTAATAATAATAATAATAGCAACAATATTAGTGCTGTTATTATAATTGTTGTTATTAGTTATTGCTGTGATTATTGGCATTAATCTTTATATTTATATATAAAGCTATTAAAGATGTCACTGTGCATCAACACACGTGCAGACTGCATCACTACATTACATAACACTAGAATAAAAAGATTTTTTTTTTAAAAATTGATATCTTGGTTAGAAGAACACATGATTGGTTCCTGACTTCTTGGTGTTCTCCAGCCATATCATTTATTTGTTCAATTCCATCAGGCGCACACCTGATTTAATGTAATGAAAGATTGATTAGTTGAAGCAGATATTGGATGATAACTGTAAATACTGGACTTCCTTAAGGTGAGGTTTGGAAATGGTTAAGCTAACACAGTGACAGACAGACAGACAGACAGACATAAAATGACTATGTATTTTTTTATTTGTATTTATTCTATTGTTAGTGTTCTTTGAACAGATGTTTGCTTACTGCGCAAATAAACAGTTCTTTTTTTATACATTATAGCATATATGTATATAAATGTGTATGGTTGTACATTTATGCCACATGTTGTACTAGATATTTTGAGAAATTGAGTTGTACTAGATATTTTGAGAAATTGAGTTGTACTAGATATTTGAGAAAAACTGTGCATGTCCCATTTTGGAAGGACATCGCATATACTTTGATATGTATATTGCTGTTGTCGGAAGAAAACCTTGTATCTCCAAAATAATAACTTTACAGGAGAAGGAAAAAAAAATACTTTATTTTTAATGTAAGTCAATGGAACCAGACTTTTTCCAAGTCATTTTGGGCCATTTCTTTTGGTCCATTCTTCATGAAATTTACACACAATGTAAAGGCCAACAGGTATTTTCAAATTATGTAAAAACTCAAAAATGACAAAAATGGAGATACAAGGTTTTCTTCCAACAGCAGCGATATGAGACTTGTTTTTTATTCATTTAGAGGGCTATCTTTTGTAGCTTTCTCACAGACAGGCATCATTCATGTGGTGGTTGAGTGGTTAATATGTACGGCATGGTTTAAAAAGAAATAAAAAATAAAAATAGTGCTAGCTTTTACCTTTGCCGTGCTCTTACTCTTACATCCTAAAAGATCCAAAGAGATTTTCATAATGGGATGTCGTTTTAGGCTTGTAATTTTGTACAAGGGCAGGAACTACAATTCCTTTTAAAGGGATCATTTTCACAGTATTAGAATTAAGTGTCTAGAATTTCAGTGGCTTTTCCATTTAGTTTGAAATGATCACCCTTTGGGGAAAACTAGTGGTGATTGAATAGTTTAAAATGGTCTAACAAGTCTCCCTCTCTCTCTCTCTCTCTCTCTCTCTTGTTCTCTCTCTCTCTCTCTCTCTCTCTCTTGTTCTCTCTCTCTCTCTCTCTCTCTCTCTCTCTCTCACTCTCTTTCACTCTCTCTTTCTCTTTCTCCCTTTCTCTCCTCCTCCCCTTTTCCTCTCTTTCCTCTTTATCTTTCTCCCAAGGGATGTAGTGGCAGATGAGAGAGATACATAAAATTGGAGAGAAACCCTCCCCTGGACTCCAAGAAAACTGGAGCAGTTACTATATTGATGCCCTCACTGCACCACCTACTGGCAGCTAGGGCCCCCCAGCCGTGAGCCCCCCATTCCAACCCCAACCCTCCCCTTTAACCAGCTCCTAGAACCCTCCAGACACCATGTTCTCTTCCAACTTCTTGAGTGGGGGGAACCCCCTGAGTGCCATGTCTTCTGCAGTAAACAAGTTCAGTCTGTTTGGGGATGAGCCTGATGAAAAGCAGCAGCAGCAGCAGGGTCCTCCGAAGCAGAAAGGTGCTGAACAGCAGGGGAACGGACAGCCTGCTTCACAAGGAACTCCAAAGCAAAGTAGGCAGCAGCCACAAGGAGCGGGTTCTGGTGTTCCTCAACAGCAAGAAATGGGCAGGGGTGGACCTCAGCAGGCTGCGGCTGGTAGGGGTGGTCCTCAGAAACAAGGAGTTGGTAGGGGAGGACCTCAGCAACAAGGAGCGGGCACGGGACGACCTCAGCAACAAGGAACGGGCAGGGGAGGATCTCCACAGCCTGGAAAGGGAAGGGGTGGACCTCAAGGACCTGCAGTCCACCAAGCAGAAAGACCTGCCGGCTCTGAAACGGGGGCAAAATCCTTCTGCCCAATCTGCAAAACCACAGAACTCAATTTAAAATCCAAGGAACCACCCAACCACAACACCTGCACACAGTGTAAATCAGTCGTCTGCAGCATGTGCGGGTTCAGTCCTCCAGATGCCGATGTAAGTAATCCATATGTTTTACTCATTTGTCAGCAAATGCCATTTCTCTCCCTGTGCAGTGGTGCATTAATGTACACATGCATTAACGGGATACATGCAGCCATGCACATACTGCTTGCTTTACCTACACTTAGAATTTAATTCTAACTAATTGTTGAAGTGGCTGGTCCTACAGCTTACAACTAGGGGCTACAGACTGTCTGCAAATAGTTAGTCTGAGAGAAATTAAATCAGTTTGAGCCTGGTCGCAAATCTGTAAACAATTCTGGCTCTCTGTAAAACTGTGCCACAGCTGCAGAGAAGAATAAAATGGCTGCATGGTTGTGGAGCTGTTCCGTGTGCATGCAGAGACATGTTCCATCTGTATAATTGTTCATTCTGATTCACATGCAAATATAATTAAGTCTACAGTGGAGATGAATCCGAACACAAGAATGATGAGCCCTTATTCACAATGTTAATTTAAAAAAAGAGCAGAAGATTTTTGGAGACTCAATGAAAAAGTTAATTTCTTGAATTGTAGGCCCATTGTTCAGCTATTAATTTTGAGACTTATTATTCAGTAAGTACATTACTGTGCAAATGTCAGAGACCACCCTTCATTTATTTAATTCCCAGTTAAAACGGCCATTAAGTCCAAGTTATTAATTCTTCTGTATTGGGGAAAAAAAGCAGAAAACCTATATTTAATGGAAAACGACACAGAAGCCACAGCAACTACATCTAATTTCAGTTTTCTTAGTAGTTTGTGTGTCCACCTCTTGCCTTTATTACAACTTCCATTCTTTTTGGGAGGCTTGCATTAAGTTTTTCAAAGTAATCTACAGGAATATTTTTCCACACATGCAAAGTTCAGTCTTAAAAGTTGGTTGCATTCTCTGCTTCTCACTATCCAGGTAACTCCAAACACATTCAATGATGCTGAGGTCTGAACTCTTGGGTGGTCAGTCCATTGTTCTGAGAACATCGGCAGCTTTTTTTTAATCTAGTTCCTTTTCTCAGCAACGGCTTCTTGACAGCTACACACCCTTTCAGCCCCATAGTGTTGAGTTGTCTTCTCACAGTAGAAGGACGGACAGAAACATTTGCAGATTTTTTTCAGATCTGAGGCAAAAAAGGAGCTTGATTTTCTCTCAGAGATCAAGCTTTAAGTACTGTTTATCTGATGGTAAAAGCTTTGGTGGTCTGCCTGGTCTTGCATGGTTATAAGGAGTTCCATTTCTCTATATTTTGTAATGTTTCAGTTTTGGAAACTCCTGTTTTTTCACTTATTTTCCTAGAACTTTCCTCTGCCTTAGACAAGAGGATTATCTCATATCCAATCTCCCCAGAAATACTCCTGAAAAATGAATAACTGACACTTTATGGTCATTTTGACTGCTAATTAAATAAATGATGGGTGACTTTTGCACAGTACAATAAATTGTACAATAAATTTATCACAATTACTATAAAACTAAAATGTACACTATGCAGTAATGTGAGTCAGGACATAAAATATGGGCCCACATACAGACCCTTGCAGTTTATTGGGTCAAAAAATGCTCACAGAGAAGCTTAGGCTACTTCAAGTAACACCTCCCTGTTGCAAAATGCTGTTCTCTTCTGTAGCTTTACTGGAACTGACATTACTGTATATTGTATTATATACAACAGATGTTAGTAAAACTTTACATTTAACCGTTGACAATACTGATTCTCACTGTTTCTCAAATTTGGCCAAATGATCCTAAGTGTTGATCCTAACAACACTTATCTCCAAAAATGTATGTAAAATGTATTTGTGCCTTCTTACCATATGTTTTTGCAACAACATGCCACTAGTTATTGGTTATTTCTGGGTGACATATTGCATTCTGAATTCATTTTATGTACTGTTGTATAGTATTTAGTGAGTTATAATTCAAAATGACCATCTACTCATGCGTCTTTGGGAGAAAAAAGCCCATTCAGCATTGCTGACTCTGATCAATGATTATAGAAAAAAAATCTCATAGAGCCTTTGAGACAGAAATGCTGAGTCTTCAGAAGCACCCAGTGTGGTGATTCTCTTCAGAGAGATGGGTGTCTTGTGTTCAGCATTCATTGAAACCAATGGAAGTACTGCATACTAATAGCACAAAAAATGAGTTTGCTCTGGTGACCCCCACATTCAGACAGGGGTGGGGAACTCTGGTCATGGACAGCTGGATTTAGTTTGACAGATGTTCTTGTTCGATCAAACCTCATCAGTTAAATGCCAGGTTTAGTTGCTGCACAAACTGTGTGGGACTCCAGCCCTCAGTTCCCCTGCCTTGAAATAGTGGAGCCTGCCACCTAAAGTTTTAAAACACACTCCCCAGTCTATACGGTCAATTTATGGAAAATGAGCTGTAAAAAATAGCCCTTTCTGAACGATGTCCCACTGATTCAGCCTAAAGCAGTTTGGCTTCACCCATTCATTTTGAAGTTATAAAAAAAGTTTCAGGACCAACTGCTTTTTAAATTAAGCACAGTACAGGGCAGCCAATCAGAACAGGTGTTGTGCAAAATAAATTATTTCTATTTGTGACACGTATACCCATGCAAATGTTATAAAGATGCAACTTAAGAAATGGTCCCCTTAAACTGAGAAGGACTTAAGTACAAACATGAAATCAATTTTAAAAATAAGAACAGGACTTAATATAATTCCAACAAATGTATTCTAATTTAAACAAACAAAACTGCATGAACTGTCTCAGAATTGTGGTGGTGGAATCTAGATATCTGAAATTATGTCATATTTTGTGTGTTGTGAATTTCGATGTGATCTATGTATTACTTCTTGCAGGCCAAGGAGTGGCTTTGCCTCAATTGCCAGATGCAAAGGGCGCTTGGAGGTGCAGAACCACCTGGACCCCCCATGATGAAACCACCATCTCAGCCCAGCAAAGCACCCTCACCATCCCTAACACAAAAGAAGGACGCTCCACAGAATAAAGTGTTACCCCCACCTGCCAATCAGCAAAACAAACCTTCAGAGGGCCAGAAAGCTCCAGAACAGTTCAGCTCATCTGCAGCAAAACAAGCCAGTGCTATTGCAACTCCACCTTCCCAACAAAAGCCATCCCAGCAGCAGACAGCAAAAGGTGGCCCCTCCCCTGCCAAGTCTGAACCACCACCAAAGGCCGAACCTCCTGAGGAGCAGTCTGGTTTCTTTGGTTTTGGTTTTGGTGGTGCTCGATCTCGGTCACCGTCTCCTCAGCCTGCTGTCTCTGCTGTTTCTGGGAAGGTTTTAGGTTTTGGCTCCTCATTTCTCAGCTCAGCATCTAATCTGATCTCATCAGCTGTTCAGGATGACCCTTCCACAACACCTCCAACTTCTCGTAAAGGCTCAGCTGTTTCGCAAACCTCTGCTAAGGCTGTCACCACACCTTCTGCATCCCGCAAAGGATCAGAACCTTCGAAGGAGTCTCCCAAGCCTCCTGCAACCCAGAAACAAGAAGAGATGAAACCAGAGCAAAAGAAGCCTGAAGAACCTCAGCCAACCAAAGCAACTGTAGCCCAAACAAAGAATCAAACAACCTCTTCTAAGCCTTCAAAACTAAATCCAGTAAGCCCAAAACCCATTCCCAAAGCCTGCCTGATCTGCAAAGTGAACCTCAAGAAAGATCCTCCTAACTACAGTGCCTGCACTGAGTGCAAAAGCACTGTGTGTAATCAGTGTGGTTTTAACCCAACGCCTCATCAGTCAGAGGTAAGTGAAACAGACAAACTGCATTGTGTATCTGTAAGTTCACATTACCGTTTCTACTGTGAGTTGTGGAGCAGGTCTGTTCAGAGAAACTGCAGAGGGGATATTCTTTATAAGCATCTTGGTTATGTGTTAAATGCTGAATGAATTTTCATTTTGGTTGACATGCAGGCAGTGTTTTAGAGGCTGACTATAAATGGCTGTCAGGGAGATAAAATGTGCCTTGATTCTAAATGACTTCTGTCTATTCTTTGCATACACGTGTAGGTATGAACACTTTCAGTTGTCACACTGCAGTTCATCTCCATTCATAATACTGGTCATAATATTGCCAATATATAAATGAAGTTGTGGAACGTTAAGAATATTACACTCAGATTTTTACGCAAACTTTTGGGCTATACTTATACAATAGTACCTAATTACCCTTATCTCTAGAAACTTTATCTGATATACTGTATATATGGTTAGTTAACTAGCAGTATGTAGTGTCTAGCATCTTAACATGAAAACGTCTAATTCTGCCATTTAATCTGTTCTTTTCTGATAATTGTGTGAGAAATCATGTGGGAAAGTGCTGTTGCATTTATTTGATATGTAAAGAATGTGATCTAACAAAGCTGAAAATTCACAAACTACATCTTTGAACTAGAAAATGCATGAAAAGGAATATGTCACACATTACTGTTAGTCTGTTTAGATAAATCAATAATATGCTCTTACTGAACTGAACTGCACTCTGAATGAATTCGCACCTCACTCTGAAAAAAAGCAGTGCATCCAGCAATAAAGGAAGCTTTGTGTGTCTTGTATACAGTGCTAGAAACACCATAGCACACAGAGAGCTCTGATACTACATACTGATACATTGTACTATACACAGCATGGACTATACTACTTCTATGCCCTGTAACTCCTCTGGTGGCAGATTTAAACAAATTTATGGCACCATCCCTGAGTTCTCAGAATGGACTTGATGGGGTTAATACCAGCCTGTGTCACTGTGCTGACAAGTAGCACAGTGTTAAACAGATGTCATGACCTGACATTCACTGTCAAATCTTGTAGGTCAAACACACCTTTTATGCCACTGAGGACAGAAGCTGCCACAGCTTATGCAGCGTTCCTTTTTTTGTAAAAATCTAGTAAGAGTTATACAACTGTTTATACATTCATACATGAAACAAATCTATTTTACAAATGAGTTTTGTAGGTTTTTCGAAAACAATAGTGAAATGGCTGGTTAAATAGTAGAATGTCAATGGTCATAGGTTAAAACAGTGCCATTGTTATGGTTCCAATAGTGTTCTCGAAATGTGAAACTCATTATTGCCTTTACTGTTTTTGTACAGGAGAATTTTGTAAGATGTAAACATTCAGAGTGGTTTGTGTGCCATTCTAGTGATACTAACCAAGTCAGAATTGAACAACTAGAAAGAAATCGGAGTTGGTTTCTATAAAATGAATTTCACATCAAACTACTCTGAAATGCTTTGTTTACATCTCAGTGACTAAACTGTAGTGAAATTTTGGTGGACTGTCCCTTAACATTTAAAAAACTATCAAAATGACATCTTCTGACAACATCTTTTCAACTTTTCAATTCAGTGCTTCCTCAGCTTAGACAATAAGGCATTCTAATTCACTGTTGTTAGTTATATAGACTGAGCACATCGGGGACTCACTTTGAAGTTATCTGAACAAGGCGTAGAAAATTCACAGGCTGTACTTTGCATTGGTTGGTTGATGCTATTGTTAAACATGTCACATCTCTTTTTTTGTACACACATGATGTTAATGGGCTAATTCTCCCTGTTGCTGAGTTTTGTATGTTAATTTTCTTGTTCAGACAGGACCTTATTCTAATATTTCAGTAGTGGAATTTAGAGAAGGAGAAAAGTGGATATATTTAAGGTGCAACAAATATAACTATCATGAGTTCTGCATCTAATTTCTGTACAGTTACACTTCAGAACTTAAATTAAGTCTAGTTGTGCACACCACATGCAATTCCCCATCGTTCCAGTGCAGTATCTTTGCTTGTTTGATTTGGAATGAGAGCATGCATGTATTTGAAACACACTACCCCTAATTCCTCTGTGATGGCACCGTAGAGGATACTGAGGCTACTGCTCCCTACAACATATGTAAAGTTCTAAGTGGGTCAGACGTTAAAGAAACATGGGAAGCTCTTTCTGTTGTGTCGGCCAAACTCACAGTCAGTACACTGCTGTCAAACCCACAGGAGACGAAAATCGAGCTGAGCACCGCAAGGGAGAAAAGCTAATGATGTCACTAAGTAGGCTTGAGTACAAAAAAAATTTAAAAAGGATCTTTGCTTCTCTTCTGAATTGAAATATAGCATTCTTTTGCCACAGCCTTGAAGAGTTTTATCCCAAAATGCTTTATATCTATTTGTAACCATTTTGGACATAAAGAGGTTTGAAAAGACTAACTGATCTAAATGCAGTTTTATTTCTCTAAAAAAGGTGGTATTAATCATAATATAGCATGTATACTTAATTTATGCATAAAGCCCACTCGCAACAACATACATTATTAAAAAAGAAAATTAAAGGGTACATATCTTACATTTTTCTTGCAATAGATTTTTTTTCCCCTGAATTCCAATTATGATATTTTCATTGCTTTATGCACCATGCCTAATTATTTTTACATGACCTGAGACTGTTTTTATTACTGTTTCTTTGAGATAGATATACGTAAATGACCCCTATTCTGATTGGCCGCCCTCTTTTTGGCCTCATTCAAAAAAGCAGTCCAGGCTGAAACACTTCTAACTTCAGAGTGAATGGGCAAGGCTAAATTGCTGTAGACTGAATATGCAGGTAAATGTCAATATATTGGCTTTTATGACATCAGAAAAGTAGTAAATTCAATTCATAAAAATATTTCTGTCTGAAAGAACAAATACACTCTTAAAGATAAATGCCAAAGCAGGTCAGGTTCTGCCAAATGCCAAATAAGGACCACTTTTGGTTCCCCAAGGAGCCTTTTAGTGTTTCAGTGTTTACAGTTTAGTTTTTAAATAACCATCCACTGAAAAGTTCCTTAGGGAGCCAAAAGTAATTTTTCTTTGGTATTGCTACAAAGAACCCTTTGTGGTACCTTTGTTTTTAAGGGCGTAGTACAAATATTTCAAAAATATGAAATTTCAAGGCAAAAGTGTCATTGATCAAAATATTTGCAGTTGATTAAAATAATCTGCAAATTATCCAAATTTACTAACACATGTATCAAGGCAATAGTGAATATGACAGTTTGATTCAAATAAGCATGTCATCTTTATTTAGTAAGTAAAGCTTGACATTGAATGCCCTTATTTTACTTAACTACATCTGAGGGAGAGCAATAGTAGTAATGAGTGTTTACATTTGAGTGGGGGCGGCGGCAGTAGCACGTGCTTGGCATTAGCTCAGAATGTGCTGTGGAGATGGAAGCACCCTAGGGGAGCCCCCAGCACCTACAGAGTCATCATCTGGCAGGCGGGAGCATGTTGGGCTGGACCTTAAATGGCCGTTTCACATTTTAGGGAGTCTAGAGCACAAAAGAGTTGACACTTGACGCTGTAATTGAATTCTCATGCTTTGGGCGCAGCTTGGCAAAGGACATTTCGAGGCTATTTGATCACATGTGCAGACACTGGTGATCAGTGAGAACATGGCAGGCAGACGATCAGTGCGTAGCCCAATAAGATCTAAAGAATCTAGGGCTCCTTTATAAGAGATCAAACACATAAGGTATAATTTACAGCTGTTGATCTTTTTATGTAAGTATAGATTTAAAAATCACTAAAATGTTCAAAGCATGAATAAAAATACAAAGATCACCTTCATCCATAACTACTGTTGTATAGAATGCCCTCTCACTCAGGATTTGCACTCAGTGATTAAACACATTGGGGTAATAATAGTAAAATGCAGCCAGGAGCATAAGATTATACTAGATTATTTTGCAAGCAATAAGTATACTTGTATCTACTTTACTACTACTTCAAATGATCTTTAACACTTATCTGCAATGTTGCTGCATTTGTATCCCTTTAGAAATAAATCTTATGTTTCTTTGTAATACTTCTCCAGGTGGATTCAGTTCCAATTTCTACATTTTATAAATGTTTATTGGCATCAGCAATGCATACATTTAAAAATATAGGATATTAGCATCGCCCCCAATTCCCATTAGTGCATCCTGTCTACTGCTTTGTTTAACTGAGGCAAAAAATGAAACATTAGGCTTCTCTAGTCCTTTATAACACCTTGTAAACAGTGTGCGAACATTGCAGTTAGCTTTCTTGAAGGTGGCTAAGCTGTACTCTAGGGATGGAGCATAAATATAAAAACACATTGAGACACAGTGAGGAAATTATTTAAAGCTTGGCTCAAAAGTGGTTTAATCAATATTGCTGTTTAGGTGCAGCTAAACAAAACAACATTCCAGGACACTTGGCAATTTATTTTACAAGGCCTTATGCTTGTGTTATACTATGTACATATTTAGATTTGGTTGTTACCAATTTAATAATAAAACTCTGCTGTCTGAAATGACAAGCAAAAAAAAGTTAGTTTTGGTAGAATAAATTTACCCAACAAAGAGGTATTCCTGTCTCCTGTGAACCAACACCTAACTTATATAACACCTTCAGAATGCAGGTGGCTAAATCAGACAAAAATGATGAAATGTGTCATTCAGACACAGAACACAGTGGAGCACAGGAAGTGGGTGCCTCATCTGAACAAAACCATCATTAGCTTCACAAAACATCTGGATTCAGTTGACTGTAGAATTTAGTGGAGTGAGTCTGACTGATTGCTCAGAATACTTATGAAATAGAAAGCAATGAATTCCACCATGTCATATGTTTATAATGCATTCTGGTCTACAGCTTACTCCCTGATGTAGGTGTATGGGTTGTTACAAGCATTTTCAAAGGCCTAACATCTAAAATTGAATCACTCAGCTTATATTTAAGTGTTTGTAAAAACAGTAGAGCCAGACGTATTGATTTTTCAGTTTTATTTTCCTGCGTGTAGCGTATAAACAAGTGGTGGTATGGTTCATTTTGGCTGTTATTAAGAAAAGAAGAATTAATTATATTCTGTTGTTCTGTTGTGGTATTGCTGCAGGAAAAACATTGGGTTTGTTTAAACTGCCAGACGCAAAGAGCGCTAAAAGGAGTAGAACCACAAGGACCTCCAACACTGAAACCCCAACCACAGCCCAGTGAAGCCACAACACAAAAGAAGGATTCCACTGCAGGTCAAACACATAAACAGTCCACAGCCCAACCTACAAAACCTAGTTCTGCCGACCAGACAGTTACTCCGAAAGAAACACTTAAACAACAGCCCAGTTCAACAGGAGCAAACCCACTGAATAAGCAGAAGCCTCCTGATCAGCAGACAACAAAAAGTGGCCCTCAAACTGCCAAGTCTGAACCATCATCAAAGGAAGAACCTCATCATGATGAGTCAAGTTTCTTTGGTTTTGGTTTTGGTGGTGCACGATCTCGATCACCATCTCCTCAGCCTGCTGTCTCTGCTGTTTCTGGGAAGGTCTTAGGCTTTGGTTCCTCCTTGTTCAGCTCAGCATCTAATCTGATCTCCTCAGCTGTTCAGGATGAGCCTTCCACCACACCAACAACCTCTCGTAAAGGGTCTACAGTGTCCCAAAGCTCTGCCAATACAACCAGTACACCTCCTGCATCACACAAAGTGTCCTCAACAGGGACAGAGACTAAACAACCAACTGCACAGAAAGAGAAGACAGACAGACAGTTAAATGATCAGAAGGCCAAGGCACCTTTATCTCAGTCAAAGATGCCAGAACTCTCCTCACATATGCCAAAAGTAGATAAAGATGCTCACTCTCTCCCTAAAGCTTGCCCACTCTGCAAAGCTGAGCTTAAGAAGGATCCTCCCAACTACAATATCTGCACTGAATGCAAAAAGACTGTTTGTAACCTTTGTGGATTCAACCCGATGCCTCACCAAACAGAGGTAATATTAACTGATACAATTCTATGAATGTTATGCTTTTCCTTAAAGTCATAAACAGGAATTTGCAAATCTCTTTCGTTTACACCATAGATGTGATATATTCTCATTTATTCTCGTAGACATTGTTTTGGTTTTACAGCTTCAGTGTAAGCTAAAGTAACAGAGGTTTTGCAATCTTGGCTTATGGCTTTAATGATTGTTTTGTAAAATGTGCAAGTCTTTGATAAATCATTGTTCAATTGTATTATTTTGACAAAAATATGTTGATTTAACCATATTTTAAGCTTTTTTTTCATTAAAATTCTAACATATTTTTCAGGTACTAGAATGGCTTTGCTTGAACTGTCAGACCCAGAGAGCCCTTGGTGATGAATTAATGATTCCCCCAAAGAATCCTGGCCCACCACAGTCTTTAGGAAAGGGGGATAAGGCTCCTTCATCACAACAGATCGGAGCTTCTGTAGTGGACTCTACAAAGAAAACAGCTAATCCTAAAGCAACAGCTCCACAGGAAGACAAGAAAGTTGATGTCGTTCAGAAATTACAAGACCAGCAAACTAAGGCACTGAATGGAACACCCCCTGTACACAAACCTCAGTGGCAAGAAACTGACAAACCCCATGTGGACAGTCAAAGACAGCCAAAGACAGTCAAATCAGAAACCCAGGAGGAGTCAGGATTTTTTGGCTTTGGTTTTGGTGGTGCTCGATCTCGATCGCCGTCTCCTCAGCCTGCTGTCTCTGCTGTTTCTGGGAAAGTTCTAGGCTTTGGCTCTTCCTTCTTCAGCTCAGCATCTAATCTGATCTCATCAGCTGTTCAGGATGAGCCTTCCACAGTGCCACCAACTTCTCGTAAGGGTTCATCAGTCTCCCAGACATCACCCAAAATAACACCACCCACTTCCCGCAAGGTTTCCTCAGTTTCACAGACATCTCACAAGCCTGGATCTCCAGCCTCCACGCCAGCTGCTTCCCGCAAAGGGTCTGAAGCTTCCCAGGATGTAATGAGAATGCCATATTCAAAAGAGACCAAACCACCCTCTGATCAACAGTCAGGAGAAAAGAAAGCCCAGCAAGTACAGCCATCCAAAACTCCATCCACACAAGCAAACAGGGATCAACCATTGATAGAGTCTGCAGCAGTTGAGAAGTCAGCTCAGCATCTTCCTAAAACCTGTCCACTTTGCAAAGCAGAGATCAAAAAAGACTCTCCTAACTACAGCATGTGCACTGAATGCAAGAGCACTGTATGCAATCTCTGTGGATTCAATCCTATGCCACATCAAACAGGGGTAAATATGTTTTAATAATTTACAGAGGGACACAGTACTGTGTAAAAGTCAGAGACCACCCTTCAATTCATTTAATCTCCAGTCAAGACTGCCATTAAGTACAGGCTATTC
Source organism: Colossoma macropomum (assembly GCF_904425465.1). Taxonomy (NCBI): domain Eukaryota; kingdom Metazoa; phylum Chordata; class Actinopteri; order Characiformes; family Serrasalmidae; genus Colossoma; species Colossoma macropomum. The sequence goes on from NW_023494798.1 coordinate 20,143,599, forward strand.
ATTTTATCAGCATCAGGAAAAAACAGAAAACTTATATTTAATAGAAAATTAAACAGAAGCCTCAACAACTAAATATAATTTTTTTCTCAGTGTTCAGTGTGTCCACCTTTTGCCTTTATTACAGTGTCCGAACTTACTTTCTTTTGGTTCATTTCCTTTAAGCAATAGAATGCACAAAAGTATAAAAAGGCCAACTTGAATACTGATAGATTTTATATTATACGTAGTGTTAGCTTTTGTGTATTTTTTGTTAAATATATGTTTACCTTTCATTCCAGACCATGAAAAATGATTGACTTGTATTTAATGGCCGTTTTAACTGGACATTGAATAAATGACAGGGTAGTCGCTGACATTGGAATAGTATGTATGTTGAATTAACTGTATAAATATTATACCAGAGCCTTTCTGTGGTTACATGTCACTTTTGTTAAACAGAAAAAAATCACTAACAACACCACAGTTATCAGTATTATGTTCTTGTAGTTCTCAGAACCAATTTATTATAAGAACCTCATATATATCATATATTCTAAATATATGTATTCATGCAAGGCCTGTTAACAATTAATCAATTTGGTTTAACTGCAGGTAAAGGAGTGGCTTTGCCTGAAATGCCAGACACAGCGAGCGTCAGAAGCATTATCTGTACAGTCTCAACAACAGGCTAAGAAAATTCCTCCACCATCTCCTCAACAAAAGAAGGCTGCTACATCAGAAGGCCCTCAGAAGAAAGAAGAAGGTCTTCCTGATGAAACCATTAAAAAAGGCCAGAAAACTGCTGCTGTAAAAAAAACAGCAGACACATATGCTGTAATACAGGAGAAGCAGCTGAATCCTACTCCCACACAACAGCCCAATCAGCAGCTGCCAATTAAACAACAGGATGCTGAAAAGCCTCAAAGTCAGACATCGAAAAATGGGCCCTCTCCTGCTAAAGCTGACCCTTCTCAAGAAAGCTCAGGCTTTTTTGGCTTTGGTGGTGCTCGATCTCGATCACCATCTCCTCAGCCTGCTGTCTCTGCTGTTTCTGGGAAGGTTCTAGGTTTTGGCTCCTCTTTGTTCAGCTCAGCATCTAATCTGATCTCATCAGCCGTTCAGGACGAGCCTTCTACAACACCACCAACTTCTCGTAAAGGTTCACAGGTCTCTCAGAGCTCCATTAAGACAACCACCCCACCTTCCTCCCGCAAAGGCTCTGGAGTTTCTCAGACATCTCTCAAAACCACCATACCACCCCCGACTTCACAGAAGGGATCTGAAACATCTGAAGACTCTCAGAAAAAACAAACAGGTCATATTAAATCACAGACTAAACAGAACCAAGAAGACATTACACATGAGAAGACAAAACCAGTAATCCATCAGGGAAAAGAGTCCTCTCAAGGAGCTGAATCCAAGCCAGAGCTATCAAAATTGAAGGAATCCTCTCAGCTTATTCCCAAAGACTGTCCGCTCTGCAAGCTGGAGATCAAGAAGGAACCTTCCAACTACAACACATGCACTCATTGCAAAAACATCGTGTGCATACAGTGTGGATTCAATCCCACTCCACACCAAACAGAGGTAAGAAGGCCATATATACTAAATAGTGATACACCAAAATGAAAATTCTTGGCTGAAATCCATTTTAGAACAACCTGGGTTGAAAACTGAAAACCAAAAAAGCTGACAATAATTAAAAACAGTTTACATAAAATGAACATACCAAACTTACTTATTTACAAGAAATCTAGAAAAATCTCTGCAAGGCCAAAAACCACAGCTCAATGCCTGTGGCCTTCGATCCCTCAGATGTCACTGCATTAAATGCTGGCAAGCTTCTATGATGGATATCATCACATGGGCTCGGGAACACTTTAACAAATCGTTTTCAGTAAACAGTGTTCATTGCTGTGTCTACAAATGCAAATTAAGACTGTACTGTGCACAGCAGAAGTCGTATGTCAACAATGTCTAGAAACAAAGCCGACTTCTCTGGGCTGTGTGTGAAATAGACTGATGCATAGTGGAAACATGCATTGTGATCTAACAAGAAAACCTTTCAGATTCTTGATGGAAATAATGGGCCAAAGAAGTTAAGGACCATCCTGATTGTTACCAGTGCAAGGTTTTAAAATCAGGATCTGTCATAGTATAGTGGTGTAGTAGTAACTAGCACATCTGAAAGCACCATTAACTCAAAAATGTATACACATTTTGGAGCACCAGGGGCTGCCATTTAGACGCTGTCTTTTTCTGGGATGTACATGCTTATTTCAGCATGACAACACCAAGAAATATTATAATAATACCAATAATAATTTACCAATAAACTTCTCACTTTTAAAATCTTTAACTAACAACCTGTGTTGGTTCCATAGGTGAAGGAGTGGCTCTGTTTGAACTGCCAAATGCAGCGAGCACCAGGACCTCCTCCTGCGCAGCCTAAGCTACAGGTTACAAAAGTACCGCCACCAGTATCACCCCAGAAGAAAGAGGCTTCAGCTCCAGAAAAGGATAAGAAACCAATTGCTCATGGGAAACCAGAAGACAAACAAGTTGAAGCAGACAAAAAGCAGCCTTTGAACACCCATAATACAAAACCGTCCGCTCAAGACCAGCTTCCTAAGCCCCAGCAGACAAAAGATGCCATCTCTGAACGTCCTAAAGAGGAATCAGGCTTCTTTGGCTTTGGTTTTGGTGCTCGATCTCGGTCACCATCTCCCCAGCCTGCTGTTTCTGGAAAAGTATTAGGTTTTGGATCCTCTATCCTCAGCTCAGCATCTAATCTAATATCTTCAACTGTCCAGGATGGGCCATCTACTACACCCTCAACTTCACGCAAGAATTCTACAGTTTCTCAAACATCAGAAAAGACTACACCAACACCTCCCACCTCTCGCAAAGGTTCTGAAGCTTCTCAGCCATCTTGCAAGCCCACTGCCTTACCACCTGTTTCCCATGGGGTACCTACCCAGGAATCTCAAAAGATGAATCCTAAGAACGTAACAAAACCACCAAATGAACAGAATCAAAAGGAAAACTTAGAAGAGAAGAAACCAGAGGTCAGAAAACCTTCACCAACACCAGAAACAATTGCAAAGGATACACATACAACAAAAACAGATACAACAAAAGCAGTAGAATCTACTCAGCCTCTTCCCAAAGTCTGCCCGCTTTGCAAGGTGGAAATCAAGAAGGATTCACCCAACTACAATGTCTGCACTGAGTGCAAGAATGTAGTTTGTAACCTTTGTGGATTTAACCCAGCACCTGACCAGACAGAGGTAAGGACATTTGAATGTTAATATTTATCTTCTATTATGGCTTCAGTGGGTTTTTTTTTAGTGGAAGTATTGATTCATGTTCCCTGTTGATTGATTAAACTCATACCCAACTCATGATTTGAGTCCAGTCAAGAAATGCTCTTTGTTGAAACTTCTCTGCATAGTTCCAGTAAAGAGTTCCTTACATAATGGTAGAATATTAAAATTCCCATAATGGCTCAAAGCAGAATGCATTTTATGTGAGCATATTCCTAAATCATATTCATTGTCATTACAGGTGAAAGTGTGGCTATGTCTGAATTGTCAGATGCAGCGAGCATCCGGACCTCCTAAGCCAGCTCAACCAACCAAAGCACCTTCCCCAGCATCACCACAGAAGGATGTTCAAGCTCAAGGTTCCCTGCAAAAGTCCCCTCAACCACAGGAATCAAAAGGCACTCCTCTAGAGCAAGGATCAACAGTAGATGCCACAAAGCAAGATCAGAAACTTCATGTTGCTGGGAAACCAGATGATAAATCCCTTGGTGCCCAGTCCCAGAAACCCACTTCTACTCGTTCATCACCAAAGCCTTCTCCTGCAAAATCTCCTCCACCACCAAAGGCTGAGCCTGCAAAGGAGGAGTCGGGTTTCTTTGGTTTTGGTTTTGGTGGTACACGATCTAGGTCACCATCGCCTCAAACTGCTGCTTCTGCCGTTTCTGGAAAGCTTCTAGGTTTTAGCTCATCAATCATCAGCTCTGCATCTAATCTGATTACTTCAGCTGCCCAGGATGAGCCCTCTACAACACCACCAACATCCCGTAAGGGCTCTACTGTTTCACAAACATCTATAAAGACTGCACCAACGCCACCAGATTCTCGGAAGGACTCAGTTCTGCAAACGTCTCCAAAACTTGCCTCCTCTGATGAGACAAAAGCATCTGCTACTCAGAAAAAGGAAGAAAAGAAACCTGCAGATGAAGCACAAAAGGCTCAGTCTGCCAAAGCACCATCTGCTCCAGTGAAAGGGGATGAAAATTCATCAAAACTTCCAAAAATGTGTCCACTTTGCAAGGAAAAATTCAAAGAACACCCTCCAAACTATAACACTTGCACTTCCTGCAAAGCCACTGTGTGTAACCTGTGTGGATTCAACCCCATGCCACATCAAACAGAAGTAAGAGAATTATTAATGATATTAATAATAATAATAGTAGTAGTTGTAGTAGTAGTAGTAGTAGTATTTTTCAATAATATAAAATTGACAATATTATGTGGTGTCAAACTGCTGTAGTGATTTTTCTTTCCTTTGTCATATGAAATGATGCACCATATTCTCATTTTCTAGCCTAAGCCTTAGGCTAAGTAGTATTTTTCCTGTTCTTACAATGCCTTACTACCATTAGTTTTTTGTGCCCCACAGGTAAAGGAATGGCTGTGTTTGAATTGTCAAATGCAACAAGCACCAGGACCCCTCCCTGCACAACAAGACGCGAACAAAGTATCTCTACCAGCACCAAAGAAAGAGGCTCCAACTGCAGGTCCTACACAGAAAGCAAGCCCCTCAGGAGGTGCCACAGAGAAAGATCAGAAACCTGCTGCATCAGAAAAACCAGATGCCAAACCGATTTCTGCAGAACCCCAGAAACCCACTACTGCTTCTGCAGAACAGAAGCCCTCCATTGCCGAATCTGTTCCACCACAAAAACCTGAACTTACCGAAGAGCAGTCTGGCTTCTTTGGTTTCGGCTTTGGTGGAGCACGATCTCGATCACCATCTCCTCACTCTGCTGCCTCTGCTGTTTCCGGGAAGGTTCTGGGCTTTGGTTCGTCCTTCCTTAGCTCTGCATCTAATCTGATCTCATCAGCCGTTCAGGATGAGTCTTCTACTACACCACCAACGTCTCGTAAGGGTTCTACAATTTCTCAAAATCCTGAAAAAAATGTTCCAACGCCACCTTCTTCTCGAAAGGCATCTGTAGCACAGAAGCAAGAAGAAAAGAAAGAAGCAGAAAATAAATCAGAAGACCATGTGGCAAAGGCTCCAGTTTCTCTCATGAAGAAGGATACACCTCCCTTAGAGATTCCCAAAGCTTGTCCACTCTGCATGGTGGACCTCAAGAAGGATCCACCCAACTATAACACGTGTACTGAATGTAACAACACTGTGTGTAACCTTTGTGGATTCAGCACTATTCCACAGAAAACTGAGGTAAGAGGCAATACTTAGCACAAAAATCTTTAAGGTTGTCTTTTTGTGAAGAGACTTAAAAAGTTAGGTAAGTCAGATATAAGTTATATAATTATATATGGTTATATAAAAGTTATATATTGTTTTAATCTAATAAAAATAAATAACAATAATAAAGAAAGTATCAAACAGCCATGTGTCTTGAGCATTTTAGGCAAAACAAGGCAAGTTTATTTATATAATAGTGTATCTGTTTACTGCTTTGATTTCTAATCTGTTTGCTTCTTTATATAATATAGTAATTAATGTTTTTAAATAGGTGTAGGAAAAAACCTAGCATGTAGGATAATCACATACTGATATCATAATATCCTATTTGTATTAAAGCCACAATCAAAATCTTAAGAAAAACCATGAATCGTTAGGGTTACGGACAACTAGGCATTTGTTACTGTTAAAGAAAAAGGAATTTGTACCATATTTAGAAATTAACACATTTGTTTCATATTATGAAATTATGAAACATGTCAAAATTGTCTCTTTTTTGGCAAAGTTTAACTAGTCAAGATACTTTGTTTTGCAAATTTTGTACTAATACTCAAGTAACTGTCAGTATTTTCACCAATACTCTCTTTCATGGCGGCACAGGTGAAGGAGTGGCTGTGTTTGAACTGCCAGATGAAGAGAGCACCAGGACCTCCTCCTGCACAGCCACAACCACTGGCTAACAAAGTGTCTCCACCAGCATCACCACAGAAGAAGGAAGCTCCAACTCCAGGTGTTCCACAGAAAAAGCAAAGTCTTCCAGTAGATGCTACAAAAACAGATCAGAGGCCAACTGTGACTGAGAAACCAGAAGACAAAACTATTCCAGTGGAGAAATCCACTGCTGTTCCCTCAACACAACAGCCTGCTCCAGAGGGTCAGAAAGCACCAGAACAGTCTATCTCAATTACAGCAAAACAAGCCAGTACTACTGCAACACCTTCACAACAAAAACCATCCCAACAACAGACAGCAAAAGGTGGCCCGTCCCCTGCCAAGTCTGAACCACCTCCAAAAGCTGAACCTCCAAAGGAGGAATCAGGTTTCTTTGGTTTTGGTGGTGCTCGATCTCGGTCACCGTCTCCTCAGACTGCTGTTTCTGCTGTTTCCGGAAAGGTTCTAGGTTTTGGATCTTCTTTTCTCAGCTCTGCATCTAATTTGATCTCATCAGCTGTTCAGGATGAACCTTCCACCACACCTCCAACCTCTCGGAAAGGTTCTACAATATCTCAAAGTTCTGTAAAAAATGCTCCGACACCACCTCCCTCCCGAAAGGGATCTGTAGCACAGAAAAATGAGGAAAAGAAAGAACCACAACATAAATCCGAAGAGCAGTTGACAAAGGCACCAGTTTCTCAAATGAAAAAGGATGAGCCTCCCTCAGAGCCTCTTGGAGATTGTCCACTCTGCAAGGTTCAGTTTAAGAAGGATCCATCTAACCATAACACCTGCACAGAATGCAAGAACACTGTGTGTAATCTTTGTGGATTCAGCCCTATGCCACAACAAACTGAGGTAAGACACCATATTTAGCATAAAGGTACTTGCTGTAACAGATTTTTCCTGCGACAGGTAATTAGTGATGGACATTTTTGGGGGTTCATTTTAATATATATATATATACAGTTGATGTTTCATCTCTTGTTACACGTAGAGTGCTTCATTAAGAGTGGTGGTGTTGTGCATTCTATTTGTGACTTACAATGAGGGTGAAGAGCTAACACAGCTGACTAACCTTGGAAAAAATAAGGGAAAGCTTATTTATTGTCACAGTATCTGCCTTTGCAATACTGTTGTTGTAGATGATTGCAATATGCATGTTTTAAGGACATTTTTATGAATTGAACCATTCATATGATCCAACAAACAGAAATAATTTTGGTTACAATTATGTAAGCCAGTCATTATTTGTGCCCTAATAAAGAGTTTTTAATGTATAACAAGTCATTTAAGAATTGTAATGTGGTATTCTGTCCATATCATGTAGCTCTAATGTAAATAGACACTGCCTAATGTTTTATATGAGTTATGTAATTTTTTTCTGTAATTTGTTTACAAATACATATTAGCTAACACAATGAGTGTCATACACTCTGAAATTAAAATTAAATAGATGCTGGGTGCTGTTATCATGTAGTATTACGTAAGCCCTCACTCTAACCATGATCCATTATGGAGGAGAAATATCTTAATAAAAACTAGTATTTGTCTCAGTTCAGTTTTATCACATGCTTTTAAATGTTAAGTCTATGGGGCTGATTGCCTTTTAGGTTTCACTCAGTTCTTCCACCTAATGTCATTTTTGACATTATTCTATTATATCTGATTAGATGCTTGTACAGCAGGTCTTACTATGTTGTCTACTTCCTTACACTGAGCAACTTAATACATGAATTATTCGATCCATTCTCAGTTTTTTTTTACCAGTACTCTCTTTAATGGCTGCACAGGTGAAGGAGTGGCTATGTTTGAACTGTCAGATAAAGAGAGCACCAGGACCTCCTCCTGCACAGCCTCAATCACAGGCTGACAAATTACCTCCACCAGTATCACCACAGAAGAAGGAGGCTCCAACTCCAGGTGTTCCACAAAAGAAGCCAAGTCTTCCAGTTGATGCAACAATGAAAGATCAGAAACCACCTACAGCTGGGAAAAAGGAGGACAAACCTAATCCAGATGAGTCCCAGAAATCCACTGCTGTTCCCTCAACACAACAGCCTGCTCCTGCCACACCTGCTGTCCCACAAAAAGTTGAACCTCCAAAGATGGAGTCAGGTTTCTTTGGTTTTGGTGGTGCTCGATCTCGGTCACCGTCTCCTCAAGCTGCTGCTTCTGCTGTTTCCGGAAAGGTTCTAGGTTTTGGATCTTCTTTTCTTAGCTCTGCATCTAATTTGATCTCATCAGCTGTTCAGGATGAACCTTCCACCACACCTCCAACCTCTCGGAAAGATTCTACAATATCTCAAAGTTCTGTAAAAAATGCTCCGACACCACCTCGCTCCCAAAAGGGATCTGTAGCACAGAAAAACGAGGAAAAGAAAGAACCAAAACATACATCTGAAGAGCAGTTGACAAAGGCACCAGTCTTTCAAATGAAAAAGGATGAGCCTCCCTCAGAGCCTCTTGGAGATTGTCCACTCTGCAAGGTTCAGTTTAAGAAGGATCCACCTAACTATAACACCTGCACAGAATGCAAGAACACTGTGTGTAATCTTTGTGGATTCAGCCCTATGCCACAACAAACTGAGGTAAGACACCATATTTAGCATAAAGGTACTTGCTGTAACAGATTTTTCCTGCAACAGGTAATTAGTGATGGACATTTTTGGGGGTTCATTTTAATATATATATACAGTTGATGTTGCATCTCTTGTTACACGTAGAGTGCTTCATTAAGAGTGGTGGTGTTGTGCATTCTATTTGTGACTTACAATGAGGGTGAAGAGCTAACACAGCTGACTAACCTTGGAAAAAATAAGGGAAAGCTTATTTATTGTCACAGTATCTGCCTTTGCAATACAGTTGTTGTAGATGATTGCAATATGCATGTTTTAAGGACATTTTTATGAATTGAACCATTCATATGATCCAACAAACAGAAATAATTTTGGTTACAATTATGTAAGCCAGTCATTATTTGTGCCCTAATAAAGAGTTTTTAATGTATAACAAGTCATTTAAGAATTGTAATGTGGTATTCTGTCCATATCATGTAGCTCTAATGTAAATAGACACTGCCTAATGTTTTATATGAGTTATGTAATTTTTTTCTGTAATTTGTTTACAAATACATATTAGCTAACACAATGAGTGTCATACACTCTGAAATTAAAATTAAATAGATGCTGGGTGCTGTTATCATGTAGTATTACGTAAGCCCTCACTCTAACCATGATCCATTATGGAGGAGAAATATCTTAATAAAAACTAGTATTTGTCTCAGTTCAGTTTTATCACATGCTTTTAAATGTTAAGTCTATGGGTCTGATTGCCTTTTAGGTTTCACTCAGTTCTTCCACCTAATGTCATTTTTGACATTATTCTATTATATCTGATTAGACGCTTGTACAGCAGGTCTTACTATGTTGTCTACTTCCTTACACTGAGCAACTTAATACATGAATTATTTGATCCATTCTCAGTTTTTTTACCAGTACTCTCTTTAATGGCTGCACAGGTGAAGGAGTGGCTATGTTTGAACTGTCAGATAAAGAGAGCACCAGGACCTCCTCCTGCACAGCCTCAATCACAGGCTGACAAATTACCTCCACCAGTATCACCACAGAAGAAGGAGGCTCCAACTCCAGGTGTTCCACAAAAGAAGCCAAGTCTTCCAGTTGATGCAACAATGAAAGATCAGAAACCACCTACAGCTGGGAAAAAGGAGGACAAACCTAATCCAGATGAGTCCCAGAAATCCACTGCTGTTCCCTCAACACAACAGCCTGCTCCTGCCACACCTGCTGTCCCACAAAAAGTTGAACCTCCAAAGATGGAGTCAGGTTTCTTTGGTTTTGGTGGTGCTCGATCTCGGTCACCGTCTCCTCAAGCTGCTGCTTCTGCTGTTTCCGGAAAGGTTCTAGGTTTTGGATCTTCTTTTCTCAGCTCTGCATCTAATTTGATCTCATCAGCTGTCCAAGATGAGCCTTCCACCACACCTCCAACCTCACGTAAAGGTTCTACAGTTTCCGCAAAAATCACTCCAACACCACCTGCTTCTCGCAAGACATCTGTAGCACAGAAAAAAGAAGAAAAGAAAGAAATGGAAATGAAATCAGAGTACCAGTCAAAGGTGTCAACTTCTGCTGTGAAAAAAGATGAGCCCATAAAACAGTGTCCACTCTGCAAGGTGGATATCAAGAAGGATCCACCCAACTATAACACCTGCACTGAATGCAAGAATGTTGTGTGTAATCTTTGTGGGTTCAGCCCTATGCCACAAGAAACTGAGGCAAGTTATTTAACCTGAAGAGCTTCATAACAATTCTTATTTCTTGTGAATGAACCATTAACCCTGAAGAAGTAGATAATTAAATAAGATCCTTGGAACAGATTTTTTTTTAGAAAAAAAACAGACAAAAAAGCAAATCTGATTGCACATTTCTTAATTGTAAAGCCATAATGCAATCACACAATAAATGTAAGAACATCTTATCCAAAAATAAAAATAATTCAAAATAAAATATAAAAAAGCTAAATAAATAAAACAACAAATACTGATTTGCACTATATTTTTCTGCATCTTTGTTTTGTGATATATAATCAGTAACATTTATTTTATGCTACTGTGAAAATGTACATTTACATGTAATAAACTACAGTTGTTAGTACTTTCAGTATAAATCAATATAGTTAATTATTATTATTAACCACTATTTTATGCACTGACAGGTGAAGGAGTGGCTGTGTTTGAATTGCCAGATGAAGCGAGCACCAGGTGCTCCCCCTCTACAGCCTCAGCAAGAACCAACTAAAGTGCCTCCACCAGCATCACCACAGAAGAAAAAGGCTTCTCCTGTTGGGAAACTAGACACTCAAACAGACACCAAGAAACCCATTTCTACTCCCACATCACTACAGCCCTCCACTGCTGAATCCGCACCACCATCCAAATCTGAAGCTTCAAAGGAAGAGTCAAGTTTCTTTAGTTTTGGTTTTGGTGGTCCTCGTTCTCGACCACCATCTCCTCAGCCTGCTGCTTCTGCTGTTTCTGGAAAGGTTCTAGGTTTTGGGTCCTCTATCTTTAGCACAGCATCTAATCTGATCTCTTCAGCTGTTCATGATGAGGCCTCTACAACACCTCCACCTTCTCGTAAAGATTCCACAGCATCTATGAAGACACCATCTTCTCCTGCTTCTCGGAAAGGATCTGCAGAGCCTGAAAAAATCCCACAAGGTACAAAAACCAAAATTTCAGCTGAAGAGACAAAGACTTCAACTACAAAGAAAGAACAGGAGAAAAAACTAGATGAAATAGTAGCAGATGACTCTACAAAAGTGATGGCACCTTCTAAAGCACAGCATGCAGCCTGTCCAATCTGTAAGCAGGAGCTTAATGTTGACTCAAATGAAGTACCCAACTACAATACATGCACAGATTGCAAGAACACTGTGTGTAACCTCTGTGGATTTAACCCCGTTCCTCATCAGGCTGAGGTAAGATATTTGACAATTTGCTTTCTCAATATGTTTTTTTATTACTGTCTTAGGATGTTGAATCAACTGGTTCTTAAAAAAGTTTAGGAGTATGAATTGTACATTAAAAGCTATAGAGCCATGTTTTGCTCATTAAAATCTTCTTATTGTTCTGATAATACAGGTTTTTGAATGGCTTTGCCTAAACTGTCAAACACAGAGAGCATTAAAGGGAATGGAACCTCCAGTTACAAAGCCACAGGCAGAACCAGACACTCTCTCCACCTCAGTACAGCCTCCAAAAAGTGTAACACCTAAAACCAATGCTGGTGAAACCAATAAGAAGGAGCTAACTCAGGTTCAGGAACCTCCAAAAGATGTATCTGCTTCAGCTATGCTAGATGAGAATAAAGCCCCAGTTCCACCCTGTGTCCAAAAAGAGAACATTTTGATTACAGACACGAAAAAAGTAGAAGAAGCTTTACCCAAGGTTGAAGATAAAACAGCTGAGAAGAAAGAATCACAGGTTCAGGGGGTTTCAGGACAGAGGCCATCTTCTGAAACAGTGCCTGTAAAGGAGGATCAAAAGGCTGCAGGTCCTCAGAAACCTATAATTGAGCAGGAAGCTGTTGGGCAAACAGCAGATACAGGAGCAGAAAAGGGCAGAGTTCTGGAAAAACCTGAGAAACCTCAAACCAAACCTTCACCACGAGAACAAGAAACTTTGAAGCAGGAGTCAGGATTCTTTGGGTTTGGCTTTGGCAGTGCTAAATCTCAGCCTGCACCATCCAAGCCTTCTGAGACAAGCACTGGGAAGCTTTATGGTAGTTTGACAGAGACACCCTCAGCACAGTCTGTCTCTGCTGTTTCTGGGAAGGTTCTAGGTTTTGGATCCTCCATCCTCAGCTCAGCATCTAATCTGATCTCATCAGCCGTTCAGGATGAGTCTTCTACAACACCACCAAGTTCCCGTAAGGGCTCTTCAGTTTCCCAGACATCTGTCAAAACTCCCACACCACCTACATCTCGTAGAGGTTCTGCAGTTTCCCAAACCTCTGTCAAGACACCACCAACTTCTCGAAAAGGTTCTGCAGCTTCCCAGGCCTCCCTAAGAATGCCTCCTGCTAGAGATACCAAATCATCTGGTGCACAGAAGTTAGAAGAGAAAAAACCAGATCAGAAGTCAGACGTCAAATTAGATGGGACACCAGAAGCTACCAAGCCTTCTGCTCCTTTGCAGCCAGCTACTAAACCAATCCAGTCCAGCTGTCCTATTTGCAAAGTAGAGCTAAACATAGGCTCTGTGGATCCACCTAATTTCAACATCTGCACTGAATGCAAGAACAGTGTGTGCAGTCAATGTGGATTTAATCCCATGCCTGATCAGACAAAGGTGAGAAATAACCTACTCTTTATCCTCACACTACATACATACATGACACTTTGAAAATTCAGACTAAGAAAAAAATGCTTGTGCATTAATAAGCACTCACATGAATGATATTTTTTTTGTTTATCTCTGTACTTGTGCGCTCCAAGTGCACTTTAATTCCATTGACTGAGTTAGTCAAGTGCACTCAGATTACTCAAGTACATGGACAGAAAAGCAGCTTCATTTAACAGTTTAACAGTTACTAATCTATTCAGTGTGAGCAGGCACCCCTAAGCAATAAGAAGGAAACAACAAAAACTATTATTAACGGCATACTGTTGAAATAAATAAATATTGTTCATGTGAATTCAGTCTTCACACTTTTCACACTTTTGAGATTCATGCTAATTCACTGAGCTACTTGTATGGATTCTGGGTAAAGTTATATTTGCATGCAGGAACCCACAGACAGACCGTGAGCACAAAATCTGTTAAGATTTGATACCTGTCTATTGACCACATGAAGGTCTTTTTTCTATGTAAACCTTATTTGATGTTTATTTTGAACCACAACACTTTCCCCCATATTTTTGCCTTTGGTTTGCAAGATAACATACAAGAGCTTAGCCAGTGTTCATTCTTATGTAACACATATATACATATACACACAGTGCATGATAGTTGTGGATTTTGACAAAGCTATTCCAATGACCATAGAAATAAGAAGTATGGCTTGTATAAAGTTCATAAAGTATACAACTATTATAGGAAGTGAACACAGTTTTCCTCACCTGATGAACTGTAGTAATGTATCTCCAGTTCAAATGTATTGTCAATATTTTCTTTAATCAGTTTTTGGCACAAACTAGATAAAGAAATAACATAAAAATAACAACTGCTCTAAAATTATTATAGGTGAAGGAGTGGCTTTGCCTGAATTGCCAGATGCAGCAAACTGTAGGAGCAACAGAACCACCAAGAACTCCCATGCAGAAACTGACGTCTTCTGAAAAGGATAGCCAAGCACCACCTGCAGCGCACACTTTACCTGAACCCAAACCTGGCGTTTCATCCCCTACACCTGCCAGTGAAATAAATTTCCCGTTCCCATCACCATCAAAGAAAGACATCCCAGCTCCAAGCACTGCGCAAACAAGTACAGACTTAAAGCAACCACCAAGTAAAGAGCTCCCCCAACAAAAGGCCCCAGCCCAGGAGAAGCCTACAAAACCTCAGCCAGAAATTGCCAAAGGTACTGCCTCACCAATCAAATCTGCTCCACCACCTCAAGCTGAAGCTCCAAAGCAGGAATCAAGCTTCTTTGGATTCGGATTTGGTAAATCTCAACCTACTCCTGCTAAGACATCTGATTCTATGACTGGGAAACTCTTTGGCTTTGGTGGATTGACTGAGACAACATCACGGTCGCCCTCACCACAATCGGTGGCTAATGTTTCTGGCAAGGTTTTGGGATTTGGATCCTCCATCTTTAGCTCTGCATCTAATCTGATTTCATCAGCTGTTCAGGATGAGCATGCTTCATCTCCGCCAACCTCACGCAAAGGTTCTACAATATCTCAATCCTCTGGCAAGACTTCAACACCACCTACCTCTCGCAAGGGTTCTGCAGCCTCTCAGGCCTCCCTCAAGACGCCTCAAGGAGAACCCAAAGCTCCTGCATTCAAGAAACCAGATGAGAAGAAGACAGAGGAACCTCATCTGACCAAGGCACTACCAGTTACTGCTAAGCAAGAAGATAGTACACAGCCTGATAAAGTGGCAGCACCCTCTGAGCCTCCTTCCAAAGCAACCCCATCCATCTGCCCACTCTGTAAAGTGGAGCTTAATGTGGGCTCAAAGGACCCTCCCAACTACAATACCTGTACTGAGTGCAAGGATGTGGTGTGTAATCTCTGTGGATTTAATCCCATGCCTCACCTTGCAGAGGTAAGTGCTTTTCTTGGTGACTACTTATTAATTTTGAGTGGAATTCTGTTTCTTTTTTAAAGGAAGTATCGTAATGTTTGAAGTTGACCATCTCCTGATTCGGACCATGTAGTATGTGAAATATGGAGCAGCAACATTCAAGTCCCTGCTGTCCAACGTTTACATAGCGCTAGAGGGGGAGAAAAGCCTGGTGCTGAAACCCCCAAATACAAACTTGATTTAGATCATCATAGTCCTGTCCTGCATACCTTGAATCAGGAAGTGTGCAGTACTGATACTCTCTGGATCTAAAAGCTCATGAAGAAGCTCTCTAGAGAATGGTGGCAAATAACCTAGACCATTTATTTTCAGTTCTAAAATGCCAGTTTCAAGTTGTTAACACTTTTCAAAATATTTTACCAGCAGTTCTTTGTTTGAGGGAACAGCTTAATCAAACACAGTTTAATAAGATACAATTGTAGCAAGATCTCATTGCAATCTTGGGAATGCTGATACTAAAATGGCATATGCATACCTAAATTTGACAGTCTAAATTTTAGAACAAGCAGTTTATTTGCAAATTTGCATTGCCTCAAGAGTGTGACCATTTTTTCTTGCTTCTACTTGCTGTTGTCTTGATTTTTCACATAGAAATGACCAGTGGCCTGATTATTTCACCTATTATCTCCAGTTGTTGTGTTCTTCATTGGTGATCTTTTGAGCCTAAGCAAGGAAAGACTTTGAGTGAAGGCAGCCTTAACTGAATGATGTATTGTCGGCTCTGTGGAGGCTTTAGCTTCGGAGTATATCATAATGACTAATAGGCAGAAGCTTTGACTTCCTCAGGTTCATAGTGCCGTCAGACAGAAAATCTGGACTGTTGGGCTTCTCCCTTGTGTGGCTCATAACCTCCATTATGCCCACTCATACTCCAGATGGCTCTCACCATACCACTGTGGCTTTACTTAGGACTTTAAAAAAGCTTATGGTGAGGGCAGGGGGCCAGTAAAAGCATTAGTGGTCAGCAGGGACGGCTGAGTGATTGGCATTCTTTTAAGTGCAGCCAATAGCAGCCAGTGTCATGGCTGTCAACAAAGTCCTGCAAAGCAGTGAAATGATTTTGAACTTCCAAAGCCATACAGTTAGTTGACAGTGCCCTTCCAGACATTTAGACTGAGTTGTCTCTGGAAATAAGCAATAATAATAATTTCACACCAGAAGCAGTACGCGTGCTGCATGAGACACGCTCCTATATTTATCGGTGTAGTCTTTGACGCATGCCATTAGGCATGCCATTACAGACATAAACAGGAAAGCGATGCAGTTTTCATGCTGTAATGTTCAATCTAGGCTAATACACACACGAACAAATGTAGTTTTGACTCTTTGACAAGGTGATAGATAACCCATAAGTAGTTTAATACTGTGAACCCACAAGCATCTCCCTCTCTTTGTATAGCTGTACATTACATGGTGAGAAAGCTAGCAACAATAAATGGATGATACAGACATTTGTATTATGTGAAAAAGCAACGCAAACAGAACATGCTGCTGCCTTGTGGTTGTGTCTGGTGTGAAATAACGAGCGTTGCAAAGTGGTTCTGGTTTACCACACGCACATTGCATCTGATGTGAAATTGCAAATGCATTCTGCAAGTGAAGCACGAAACTGCCATAGGTCAGAGTTGCCCTCCGTTGGCTTTGTATTGTACAATACTGCAAGTATTCATCTTTCTTAAGGGCAATTTCCACAGCTGTGGTCGTCTGAGTGTCTGAAGGCTACACCAACTCTGTAGCCTACAAGAATGATGTAGATCATGCAATTGTTACTTCTTGTTGTTACTATTTAAAATGAGTTTATTAATTTGTTGATATTTTGCTGTCATATATCATTTATATACCAATTGTTAAGGACATCTGGCACAGTGTGGAGGGAGCACCTAATCTGTGTGAGTGGTATTTATTAGCGATGGCACAATACCACATTTTCTTTCCCAAGTTGATGCCAATATTAAAGCCTTAGGTATCGACCAGTACCAATCCTCATATTTTTTCTTTTTTTTTCTAAAAAAAAACAGCTATTTTTATGTGAAGCACTTCACTTCAGATGAGTAAAATAGGCCAATCATGCTCAAAAACTCTGCTACAGCATAGGAAGAAATACATGCTATTTAAAGTGCTATTTCAGGCTAGATTTGTTGCAGAATCATATTTGTTCTTTTTTCCCCCTCCGACATCCAACCCAGCATTTGCTACTGAAAACAACCCAATACCGATACTTGGTATCAGATTGGTGTCAGTTGTAGTATTTATGAGAGATCAGTGCTGAGTGCTGACCATGCTGAAAGAGTCTCTGGGTTTGGACTGGATGTGCCATTATGCAACAGGCTGTGCGAAGATGGCCACAGCTGCAGTACAGCAGTGAGAGGGAGACTCTATTAAAGTGATTGAGGGTTGTGCAACAGCATTAATGTGATAGGATCTGCAGTGGCTGGGATGGGTGGTGGCTGTATGATAGGCCAGTAAGCGGAAGTGAGGTTGAGTAATCAGGCATCTCTCTTGTGCGTGTATGTGTGTTTATGTGTGAACTATTGGAGTAAAGCCCTTGCCCCATCTGCTTGCAGCTTGCACCACAGCCTGTTCTTCGACAACTACAGCCTCATCCACCCTATTCTGTCAGTCACGCTAACAGCAAACATACACAAACACACAGATGTTCTGGGAAAATGTGGCTTCTATTGCATTTTAACTAGTCCTGTTTATTCTACATGGCTGAGTTGGTGTTGTAGTTGATATCAGAATATTGCTCTGTACTGGCAAGTCTAGTACCTTTGTTTTTATGTTCTGAAACACCAAAATAAATTTACACACATTTATACCATGTCTTTCAAACAAAATGCTGCACACTATTTTCAAAGCTTCAATAAATACTTTATTTTGGGATTATTTAGTGAAATTTTGGTAGGCCAGCCACTCCTGGGAAGGTTCACTACTGTTTCAAGTTTTCTCCATTTGTGGATAATGGCCCTCACTGTGGTTTGCTGGAGTCCCAGAGCCTAATGGTTTTGTAACCTTTTCCAGGCTAATAGATTTCAATCACTTAGTTTTGCATCTGTATTTGAATCTCTTTAGAACGTGGCATCATGTGCTGCTTTTTGAGACCATCTAGCCTGCTTCACATTGCCAGACAGGTTCTATTTAAGAGATGTTTAGATTCAGTAGGTCTGGCAGTAATCATGTCTGAGTGTGGATAGTGACATTGAACACAATAATCAGTTGAATCTGGTTAACTGGTTGATTTAGTAGCTAAGGGAGCAATTACATAGGGCCATTTTTCTTCAATAATTGAAATCATCATTTAAAAACAGCATTTTGTGTTTACTTGTGTTATCTTTGTCTGATATTAAAATTAATTTGATGATCTAAAACATTCAAGTGTGATAAATATGCAGAAAATAGAAGAAGCTAGGAAGGGGCAAATACTTTTTCACAGCACTGTATTAGATGAGAACTTAAAATAACACTGAGTTGCTGCAAGTAGAGTGTTGGAAATGGTAAAACAAAGACACTGCCATATGTAAAAATCAACTTTTGTATTATTATTACTTGTATTTATTCTAATATGATTTTTTTTCTGAGCAAATAAATGCTTTAATCATTCAAGTCTTGATACACTAAATTCAGTGCAAACCAATGTACTGCCTTTTGGCTCTTCTCATGGGATTTGTAGGGGCAGGTTCTGTTGAAAAAATAACAAAACACTACAAGTCAAACCAGTCAAAACAGAAAAGATCCATGCGAACAGTTCAAACAGCTTCAATTTTTAAGCAGTCTGAACATTTTATTTCTCACATTGTAATGTTTAATTTTGAAAAATAAATTTGCACAATTAGCTCATATACATAAAGTATATTTCTGCAGTGTTAGGCAGCATGCAGTCCCAAGTAAATGTTCAGTTCAGTTTAAAGCCTGTTGCAGAGCCAGTTATGAATACATTAAGGTACTGTCTAGTGCAGACAAAAAAGGAAAAAATGGATAAAGGATTAAAAACTGATGTAGTTAAGGTCACTTTCTGAACTAATATGGAATATTACTTGTAAACTCTTAACCCAGACACTCTTTCAGAGTGTTTGAGCCTTCTATTGATTTTGGTTCTTCTTCCATCCAAATCCATCTTCGTCCTCCCAGAGGGAAAAACTAGGCTATATCTAGAGCACTTTCCTCTCCCCTTTTATTTGTATCCAGTTGACCAAAGTGTCTGAGCTGAGCATTCCCTGAAAAGAGGTCGCGTTTGTGTAGAAATAGAAATAGCAGTTTTCTTTTGGTGGAGATGCAGTGCTGTTTTCTTTTGTAATGACGTGGGCATGTGTGACTTATCACAGGGTCTTGGCATTTCTTTGATCTCTCGTTTTCACCCAGTAAACACACACTCCATTTGTGACGTCGATGGGACAGTTCAGTGAAGCAGTGAACCTATAAATGACAGCGTGCTTCTACATATCACTTCCACGATAGCTGAAGGCATAACTTCAAAGGCCAGTGTTTGCTGCTGAGATACAAATGTGATGTGCTGTGTTCACATTATCCGGCACACCGCTAGCCAAAAATAGCAGCTGATTTAATCTACCCCAGCTAGAATCTCAGTATGGGCTTGGAGGGAACTGTCATCAGTCTCAAGGGGTTTGTGTATATATTTGGATCGTCCTTTGTAATTCAACCAGTGCCTGACAATACACCGTGTTCTTATTACCAGG
This sequence comes from Colossoma macropomum, assembly GCF_904425465.1. NCBI lineage: Eukaryota > Metazoa > Chordata > Actinopteri > Characiformes > Serrasalmidae > Colossoma > Colossoma macropomum. The sequence goes on from NW_023494798.1 coordinate 20,163,270, forward strand.
TATACACATTCTAAAATACAATAAATATTTTTTTAAATATTTATATATATTTTTTAGATTTATACTAAACATTCCCAACATTTTCAAGATTCCCATTATTTTTACTGTACTATAGAGGTTTATTTATTATAAATATAGTGACCAGCACTGTATACACTGAGATGAAGTTACATATTTAAATATATGAAATTCGAAAAATGATTAATAGAGTAATGAAATTTGAAATTTGAGGGGAGAATGAGGCCTGAAACTCCTTCTCCTTCCATTCTAACTCACTGTAAATTCCCATCTGCACCCTTCCATTTCCTGTGACAAAGTTTTCACAATCCCCACCACCACCATCCCATCTCTTCTTTGTTCTTCAGTCCTGTGTCAGCCCTACCACCTGTCCAAACGGTGGTGTCCTGCTTTATAGCTCCAGGCAGAAGCCGTCCAGACCTCCAGTCCAAGTTCTCAGAGGTCTCTCCCCTCCCACAATCACAGTCTCCCCTTATACTCCCACCATACACACAAAATATCTATAAGGGAAATGATACTTTTAACCTGGCAGACCTGGCAGACCACTAAAACTGCCCCCCTTGAATAAACAGTACTTTCATCTTTGAGAAAAATGAATAATTTCACATCATTGAATGTTTTTGGGAGCACTTGGATCATGAGAAGCAGAAAATGCAACCAACTTCTAAGACTGAACTTTTGGAGGTGTGTAAAATATCCCTGCAGATTTCTTTGAAAAAATGAAAGCAAGTCTCCTGAAAAGAATGGAATCTGTAATGAAAATAATAATAGTAAAGGGTGGACACTAAATACTGAAAAAATACACGTGGTCTGCCATTTCTTGACATGAAATGAATTATTTGCACTTTGCCGTTTTGACTGGAAATGAAACGATAAAAGGTTGGTCTGACTTTGGCACTGTACTGTACGCCATATTTAAGAGACTGTCACAGCATGCAGAATCCATTGATGTCATGCAAATGTACTCAATGCTGTTTACTCAAACCTTTAATGTGTACCACAGATCCTAACAGTTATTGAGGTATGTTTGTGTCAGACTGAAAGGTTGGTCTTTTCAGTGAAACTCAGTGGTGCACAGAATGGATATTTTTAGAGAGACTTGAGAACTGTGTGTGCCTGTTGCCAGTAGCCACTTAGTCCATTTATGCCAGTGTTCTACCATAGCCTTTTCTGTGTGTTTGCTCTTGTGTGTGCGGTTGTGTTTCTTTCTTGTGTTTAGTGCAGTAATGTGATCATCGCAGTGTACTGTTCAGTTGTAATGAGAGGACTGTGTGCTAGCTCATGAATAATGAGTGTGTTTGATGGAGAGACGATGAGAGCAGGTAATGCTGGCTAATGTAGGGTCATTAACATAAGCAAATATCATTGAACCATTTTGAGAGTGCATGGAATTAAGAATATGTTTCACTCTTAAGGTCAGTCTGTGAGTGTGATCTGCCCATTTTCGCTAAAGAAGGTAATCTGTGTTACATTGTCATAAATCATAAGCTTTGAATAAATCTGAAGCTGAGGGTGCAGATGTTTGTCAGAAAGGTATAAGCAGGCTAACAAGCTGTCAGACTAGATTTGATTATAGAAATATTCCCTGAGCTTTTACAGAGCCCACTGCATACAAAATCCTAATCTTTAACCTGCAGTTATTGTGGCTGTCTTAATGACATTTGTAGCGCGTTTCCCAGCATCTAAGATTGCCCTCATTTACAGAGACCTGCATGAAGTGCAGAGACATTTCACGCACTGGAATACAAACGGCAACTGTTGCAGAGGAGATAAGGAAAGTCCCTTAAAGGAGACAGTGGGTGTATAAATAGCCTCATGCAAGTCAGAAGAAAGTGAGTGGGGAAGAGACTGAAGTAAAAATGAAAAAGAAGTGCTATGTATATATGTTCTCTTTCCCACTGCCATGAGCAGTAAGACCAAAAGCAAGGACAATCAGTCACTACTAATTCATAATATTTTTTTGACTACCCTGAATTCTGTCTTATTCAAGGCCAACACTCCTAATGACTTATGATTTATTCTGCTGTAGGCTGAATAAATGTGTTAATGACATTACAAAAACAGTGAATTCAACATGAGTGTTTTTTGCAGTTTAGTTTCCATATATGGAACATCTGTACAGGGTACATTTTTGTTATGTTAACAAAGTTTCATACTACAGACACTTTTAAATGAGGGAAATCTGTTTTTCTATTATATGGACCCTTTAAATTGAAATAGTAACATGAGTGCTGCTAAAGCAAGAACAGTCCTTAGTGTCTGCAGATGGTCTTTAAAGTCTTGTCATCTAGCTTTTAGCACACTGAATTTGAAAGAGAATCAGAGATTATCTTCAGTGTACTATTTCTACAGTCCCAATTCCACATTCTTCTGAAGTGTTATCACACGAGAGACTAGTGAATCTTGAATTAGCTTGGAAAAAATAATTTGCTTTTCTCTCTGTCTCTGCTGTTTATCAGAGTGAAGGAAATGATTTCCCTCTGTGTCCAAAGAGCTGATAACTCTGCTTATTTCAAATTAGTAGGTCAAGACTGTCTATTATCATTGGACCTGATTTATAGTTATAGGGACACTGCGGGGGCTTTTGAAAGCGCACTGTATTAGACAGCTACATCTGTTGCCAGAGGCATCTGCCAGGAAATCGATAAGATGCCAGGCTGGATTCTGCAAGGCTGGAGACTCTGATATACAGTACAGTATAGGCATTTATTCCATCTACCACTCAAGTGATGTTCAGTGAAAATCTGCCCCAATTCACTTGCGCAGGCTCACTGATGAAAGAGCTGAGATGCAATGTAGGCAGGTGCTTTATTCTGTCTGGAAGGTGCTCTGAGATATCTAAGAACATTATGCAAAGGCAGAGCGCGTCGGAGTTAAATGCGCTTTTAACGAGAGTTATGCTTCTTTGTAGTTGTCAAAGCCAGATTGCTGTTGGTATCCATGCATACGCACGCTCATTCGGAGGAGATTGCACTTTGAGCATTAGCAGAGGAGGAGGCAGAAGAAGGAGCATGATTCTAATGAGTCTAGGCAACACGAATTGCTGCAAGGAATACTTGTATTTCTTAGTAGATGAAAAGCAGTAGTAACTATTAGAGAATCAAATTCTCTTTCCGTGTTTTCAAATTGATTACTTTATAATACTATGGAAAGATATCAGTAACTGCCTTTTGTTCTTATGGACTTTCAACATTGTGTCTCCCAGTAATTGTTAGTAAAGGGACTGGCCTGGCAGAACCATTTTTTCTTTCAGCCATCATTAGGATGCCACTCGTCTTGTGATCCTCATAACAGTTTTCAAATTGCCCTGATAAAGTGTCCCTTTCTTGTTGCAAATAAGACTTTTTTCATCACTCTGTGTAAACAGATCACAGTGTTTTGAAAGGTCAGATAACTCTTCTTGTCACCCAGACTACATTGTCTTGCTGTGGTGCTCTAAAGAGGCTTATCACCGCTGAATGCCAGTATATCTTGCACAGGAGTTAATCATGGAAAATGAAAGCCCTCGTGAGACCGGTCCTCAGGCCTGTTGGTCCTTATAGCTTGTCCACTAATAGAAGAGGACAAGCATGGTGTCCTGCCAGAGATGTGATTCAGAACCAGCTGCATGGATGCTACTGATTTGGAACAGTGATGATGCTAACAACACAGCAGATGGCCAGACGATAAACAGTGATACCAGTATTGTACACAGTTTGGTTTATTTGTTTGTTCTATGTTTGTATGTCTGAGGCACAACAAGAGATCCTCTGAGGTGGGAAAGGAGAGCACTCAAAACACAGTATTATTATTTTCTCATTATTTTTTTCTCCAGTATTGGGAAAGTTACTTCAAAAAAGTAAGAGGCATTAATAGTTACTGTAACTCAGAGTTACTACACATAACTGCATTGGAGTAACCTGTTATATCACCTGTAAAGTTACTTTTGGGTTATTCAGTCAGTACTGTACTAAATTGTACTAAATTTTGTACACGCTGTAATTTGTGAATGGTGTTGTTTCAGCAGTTCAGTTATTGTAATAGAATCTGGAGAACACAAAAGTATGAATCACTTTCAGTGTCTTGCAGTGTAAGTAAAGGTCTGAACCTTTTGAAATATTTCTTGGATCTTAGAAAACTTGTTTCAGAAGTGATCTCCTAAAGTAAAGTAAGCTGAGTCTATTCTAGATCTCTTACTGTGAAATCAGTGTTTCTAATCCCCATAATTATCCTCAGTTTGCATTTTTGCTATGCATAAAAGCACAAACAGGTCCCGTCCAAATTAGCTTTGTTTGTATTACATAGGAACAGGGGAGCTCTGGGAATTTGAGTTTTTATTCGTAGTTGAAACTCATGTGTGTTATACTCTCTTTTTGCCTTATTGTGTAGGGTGTGCACCCTCATGACAGAAAATACAAGAAACTCTGTGAAAGACTGACATTACGTTTGTGATGTTCTCTGTTTTGGAAGTCTGTTGAGACTTTAGATCATGCCAAAACCTTTAACTTTAGAGTCCATTTCCAGGTCCGAGAGTTTTCTGTGTTTGTGCCTTATTGAGTACCACTACATTTTATGTCTTTTCATTCAACTTAAGGTAAATCTCATTCATTAGTGTCATAATGTTGACAGGACACAGAGTGGTTCAAGGCTTTGTTGATCATACAGTGAGAGTTATAAGTATAACTGTGTATCAGAATAACTGTGAAAACTAATATAAGGCTTTATAATGACATTACAAAGTGGCATGCATAAACCCTGAGAACAGCAATGGGCAAGTACAAATGCATACAAAAGCAATTAGAGCTATCTCAGAAATTTTAAAAGCTTTATTAAAATGTATGTTGTATTTTGTCAAGTGAATAATTTTAAAACTGTTTTTTAACCTGTTTTGCCAAGGAGGAAGGACCAACACACTGATGCATAAAACATGTGCACAATAATGCACAAAATTGTGTTTTACTGAAAGTGCTATATATTTAGTATACTTTTTGTAAAAACCTTTCTGTTAAAATCCTTGTGTATCTTGAAATTACATCATAGCCATCAAGCTAAACTGCAGTCAATGATTTATACCCAAGGTCCTTTTCATTTGGGGACAATTGAAATCTAGTGATTTTCAAATTTGATGAAATTTGAAATTTTTACTGTCTGTCCATACTTGCTTCCAAACCAAACACTGAGAACAGAAATCACTCAAATATAAAATACTTTTGAATAGGGACCACACTTGCAACAAAGAAAAAAGAAGTGTCTTGGGTGAAAGAAGCCCCAGCCTGGGCCAAAGGTAGCCAATTAGCTAGTAAACTCATGAGCTAGTGTGCTTTGTTTTAGAATTGTTTTAGAAAATGTATTGCATAAAGTTAGATAAGTGTGTGTGAACTGATTGTGTGTGTACCCGACCTTACCTGTAACCCTAAACTTACCCCTTTATTTTGAAGAAACAACTTACAGTAGCTAACACTGTTGAGGACTAAGCATAACCCTTATCTTACCATTTTACCTAGCAATAATGTGAGATACCTCATCGACACTTAGCTAGATAGTTAGTTGGTTATCATCCCTCCAAGCCTCAGCCTTTCGCAGCCCAGGGCTTGGTCTTTGGTACTGCAGCTGGACACTACTGGCCTTTACTTGTTCAGTTCTTATTAGATAGCATAGTGTTTCATTTTGGGAAGCTCACTTTTGAATTTAATACTGGCATCAGACCAGAGTTTATAGTCTGAAATGTATTCATGTCTGCTCCTAATCTAGAAATAAAGTACTTAGTACATTAAGTACTAAGTAATAGTTTACCAAATGAGTTCAGAGTTCAAAGTGTAAATAAGTGCAAGGGATACAGTGTACTCCTGAAAATGGAAATTTGACCTGTTTGTTATTGAGACGCTCAGCAATGACCAAGTCAGACCCCAGTTGTGTTGTCTGGAATTTCACTGTAATTTAGACATGTGCAATGAAGAGGCTTTTCTTTCTTAATATTCGTGTTTGCAACCACTTAACAAATCATCTACTATTCTGATGGAATTCCATCACATTATTTCTGCAGGATGCATTTGCCATTTTTTAAATCAGATCTGAGAGGCTGTTAATGTTAAATGCCATGGTAATCTCAATACAAATAGAAAACTTTGAAAAGCTTTCAGAAGCTGTATTGAGAGAGAGAGCTGGTTTAAGCATGCAGTAAGCGCTGGGTAATCCAAATCTATCTGGATCATATTCCATGTATTCAGTCACACTATTGCTGTGCTGATCAATTACCATACCAGCATACTTCCTTGGAATTTGAGGATTTTATAAAAAAAATGATGAAAAACATAATACACTTGGTGCATTGTATTATGAGAGCAAGTCTCAAGTCAACATGTGTGCTTGTGAACGATGATCTCTAATCACATGAGTGCTTAAGTTAGTTTCATGTGGACAAACGGAATAGCTGATTTGTGTGTTGTAATTTTGTTTTCCTACATCCGATCACTTTCCTTCTCTGATATTAAAGAGACATATTTTATTGATGGATCTGCTGGTCAGAATATTGATCACTGTTCATTATAATTTCAGTACACAGACAATGTTTCCCAAAACTCTTGCATTAAAGGCTGAGGATTTCCTGTGCGTAGAGTTGTAAACAATATTTTAGATTACTTTATTTGTTTTCCTGAAATTTGAGTTCGTTTTATTTGTCAGAATAATTACCACTTTTGGCACATCATTACAATAGTAGATTTGATCTGTTTTTCAGCTTGTCTAGCTAACCTGACCATGTGACAAATATGGATCAGGCATTTTGATGCAGGTTATGGTTATGGTGTATGTGTGGGTTTTATTGCTGTGACTATAACAAAAGTTTTGGAAGAAGCCTACATTAGAGAAAAGGTAAATAAATTGAGGTAAATAAATGGCTATGAATGTACAGCACCAGAATGCTGACACTTAATGTGTCTAAATGTCTTTTATAAGGAATAAAGTTTGCTATGTTCTTTCATTTAAATTTATATTATAGCAGGTAATAAACATAAATGATTTTGATTTTTTTTTACACAGGCTGAGTGGCTGTGTTTGAATTGCCAGACTCAAAGGGCCTTAGCTGGGAAGATGGGAGACATAGGACAAATGTCTACACTGTCTACACAGCAAGTCAAAACTTCAGTGAATGTGCAGGCCACTGAAACCACCCTTGGGCCAACTATCCCTAAAGTACCTCCAGTAGGTGCAGGAACTGCTCTCGCTGCTCCTGCTTCTGTGCAGACTACAGATGCTCCAGTGCATGAGACTGTGGACAAGACACCTGAAGTGAAAATTGAAAGTCAGCGGCCAGCAGATAAAGAGGAGAAAAGAAGATCAGAGGAACAAAGACAGGCCGGAAGCTTTCAGTTTGCGTATAAGCCTATCCAAAATGAAGAGGTTGTGGTTGAGGTTGAGAGTAATCCTACTACACCTTGTGAACTTGACGGCACAGTGTTGTCAGTATTGGGGGATGAGACTAGGACCTTGAAGGTTGACAAACAAGGACAGGACATCTTTTCAGTTTCTCCTGAGTCATATAGCTCAGCTGAGGAAGAGCTTAAAGAAATTCACAGAGCTAGTGAGTCCTCACTGAGAAAAACTGCATCAGAACTAGTGTATATCAAGGATCCAGTGAGTATAAAGCAGCATCCTGCATGTGTGGAGAACAGCAGTGAGAGTGAACCATCACCACATCTCCAAAGGAGAAGGAAACTAAGCGCTGCATCATCTAGCAGTGAAGACTTTAAACTAGACAGCCCAGATTCTGGAGATGAAGAGTTCATACGGAGACAGCTAATGCAAATGAGCGCAGATGAGGGTTTATCACCAAAAGATGAGGAAAACTACATCAGGAAAGAGATCAGAGAAAAGGAGCAGCAAGTGCAACATGAAGCCAGAGAGGCAGAAAGGGAAACTACTGAGACTAAACTCAAACAAATCCTAAAGAAATCAAGTGTGGAGCTTGAAGAGAGTGCTGATAAAAGCCTGACATCTCAGGATCAGGATGTTCAAAGCATGCATGTCATACCTATTTCAGAAACTATAGAAGAGACAGTGACAGTGATGGTCTTGAATGACAATGAAAAAGAAAGAATCACAGACAATAACAGTGCTGTAGCCATTTCTGCACAACAGAGCATTTCTATTAGACAGATTACTGAAGAGGAGAGTTTGATTGAAGACTCTGAAGATAGGTCAAAAGGTGATGGATCCTCCAGTATTCAGGCATCCAGCGTCACACCAGGAACCACATCACCTACATCTGCGTCTTCATTTGATGAAGAAAGTGATAGCAGTCCAAGTCACAAGAAGGCAAGTGCAGAGGGCAAACAGCAAATGAAAGTCAAGCATAGGCAAGGACAAGCCCTTCCAACTATAGAGGACTCCTCTGAGGGAGAAGAGATGCAGGATAAAGGTTATCAGCTTTTGGAACATGAACAACAAAGTGAGAGTGAACAGCAGCTTAAAAAGACTTCCCAAAAATCCAAAAAAGATGAATTACATGCACAGAGAAGACTTGATTATCTACCCAGTAACACCTCTACAGTGGGAGTTATATCTCAAACTGAGGATGAATGGCAAGTTTTAGAGGTTAAAACACAAGACTTATACTCTTTCTCTAACATCTCACCAAGTATTGAGTCTGAACCAGAGAATGCCTATACTCACTTGCTGCCAGAAGAGAAACCATTAAAGAGTGCAGAAGAAACATATGAAGAAATGATGGAAAAAGCCCAAGCACTCAGAGCTATGACAAAGAAAGTCACTCCACCTGAGATTGAGCCACTCTATGGAGGAATGCTGATAGAGGACTATGCTTATGAGTCACTAGTGGAGGAACCAGCACAGGCTGCAGCAGTTGAAAGCAGTTTTACTGAGGATCAATATCTTAGTAAAGTGACTGTACAAGACACTGTAAGAAAGCTTAGAACACCAGAAGAAGCCTACGAGGAGATGCAGAAGAAGAGAGAGCTCATGCTAGAAGGACAGACAGTTGAACATGAACATGTAGACAGAGCAGCTCCTCAGACAGACTTTTTTGGACCTGCTGCTACTGATACTTGCTATGTGACTATATCAGGATATGATCAACGTTCTGTATGCAAAGAGGTAGAATCCCAGCTGAATGTCGAACCTGCAAATGAAGAAGTGTTGAAGAAGCAAAAAGAAGTTCTGACACCTGGAACAAGTCCTACACAGTCAAGTCCATTGTCTCCAGTATCCCCTTTATCTTCATCTGAGCCTTCATATGATTCCCCTGAAGTGATACTAATTCCCTCAAGCGGTGAGGAGGACAATATTAAGGATGAATATGTAACTGAACCTATTGAATGTGCTATGCAGCCTTACATTTCTGAGTCACCTCCTGAAGACTTATCTGTGAAGAAAGCTCTCTATCCTATCCCTGACCTGAAAATTACTCAGTGTTCTTCTGGTGAAGATGACGCTGGGGATGAAGATAGCAGTATACAAGAACATGAAATAGCTGTGTCAACTGACACTACTCAGGGTGTTTACAGTTCTGTTAAAACAGAACCCTCAGCACAGACACAGTCAGTAGAGATGGAACCCATATCTGTTGTGTGTGAAGTTCCTCAAACAAAGCCTGTGCTAGAAAATGTTTCATTTTGGGATTCAACGCCATCTCCTCTGTCTCCACAAACTTCATCTCCAGATTCAGCAACGCCATCACTTACAGATCAGACTCCAGATTCAGGCATCATTCCAGAAACCCCTATTGTTACAGAAAGTTCAAGAGCTGTTGTACCTGACTTTGCTCCAGTTATAATTACGATGCCAGATTCTGTCGCTGAGCCAGCTCCCCAAATCTCAGTGGTAAAAGCCCATCCTATTGCAGTTTCCCTTCAAGAAAGGGCATCTCTACCACAAGTCACAGCAGTGGCAACAGCTCCTTCCCCACCAGAGGTTTCTAAACCACCTTTAGCTCCAAAACCAATCACAATTTCTGCTGCAGCAGACATTTCTGTTTCTAAACCACCACTAAGTTCAAAACCAACTTCAGCACCTAAAACAGCTGAAGTCTCTGATACTAAACCACCATTAGCTCTAAAACAAAGCCCACCTCCTATGCTAGCTGAAGTTCCTGTTTCTAAACCACCTCTAGCTCCAAAACCAACACCAAAGCCATTGCCTACCTCTGAAGCCATTATTGTTAAAATACCAGATGGAGTGGTATCACCTGTGCTAGATTCAGTTTTGCAGACTGTAGTTTCAAAATCTGTCCTGGAACCTTCTCCAACTTTGCCAACATCATGCACAGATTCATTGCATGAGCAAATTCATATTTCTGTCTCAATACAAGCCTCTGTGGATGCTGCAGGGTCTACAGTACTAGCTTCCTCAAGTGCATCTGTGTCTCCAGCACAAGCCCCAATCCCATATGTAACACCAGCTCCTATAGAGCATCCAGCTCCAGTACCATTTTTAGAGCCAATCTCATCTCCTGGGTCCACTACAGAATCTTCATCCCCAGCCATTGTTCAAGTTTCACCAGCTGCTCCAGTTATTGTCCTAATGCCAGACCTAGTTACTTCACCTTCCCAATCTCCAGTTCATACTGCAAATATTCTAGCCCCTAAACCTGTTCCAACAACCTCAGCAGTAGAACAAGCCCCTGTTTCTGTTCCAACATCCATATCAGAATCCATCCCAACATACCCTACCACTACAGCTCAACTGATCTCTGTTCCATCACACGTTTCAGTTCCTTCATGCTCGGCATCCATGGAGCATGCCTCCATTTGTCCTCCTATATCAGAACCAACAGGACTAACTACTCATTATGAGCCATCAGTACCACTATCATCAGTTCCACCTGCTATTCCTGCTGCAGACAGAACAGTTATGCCCCCAGACACAGATTCTACTCAAATTTCAATCCTTAGTCAAAATGCAGACAGTTCGCATGTAGCAACTCCTTCACCACCTATTGCTGGACAAACCAGAATTCATGCAGATTATACTGCTACAAAAGAAGTCCCTGTCATTACTTCTGCACTAACTACAGCTGCTGCCTTTGTAGATTTACCTTCTCAACCCACTCAATCGGTGGTACTGGACATACAGTCAAGGATAGGGAATATTCAACCTACAGTAGATGCCTCTGATAGAGTAACATCACAGTCTCAGATTGTGACTCCTGCTATGCAGACAAGACAAGGTCATTTTGTCATCATTTTGCCAAACTTTGAAAATATGTCTGTGATGAATCAAACAGCGCAAGATATTGTCAATAATGCCATGGCAGCAGCAAACTCTATTGAAGAAGGCAGAAGTCATCCTGTGGTAGTGAGTTTATCTCCTGTAATCAGTACAGATGCTGCTCAATTTGTATCAAGTATGGGACTGACAGCTGGCCTAGCAACGCAGTCAACTTTTGTGTCAACAAAACCTGAACCTCAAGTGACATCTGTCTCTCATGAAAGAGCAGAAAGGCCCATCATTGAATTTCCACCACCTCCTGCAGCTTCACCACCAGCCCTGCCACCTGATACTTTACCTAATCCAGCTGTTAGTCAACATTCATTTCCCATTCTCTCATCTGTCAGGGCTACTCCTTCTGAGTCTCTTACAAGTATGGCCAGTGCAGCACCAAGTGCAATAGTAAAACAAACTGTAGCCCCAGTACATAAACCACCACCTCCAGTTCCACCCAAACCAGTTTGTATACCAGCTGGTCTAGTGTTTAGCCACAGGTCAAGAGAGAGTGTAAAGCCACCAGTTGTTCCTGAACCCACAGTTGCTCAAACCGGTCGAGCTGCAACATTACCAAGAACAAGAGAACCCCCCAATGCCCTTTCGCTCAGTTTGACTGCCCCTGTTGATAGTAAACACAGCATTTCATCACCAAAATCACCCTTGTCACCTCGGTTTGCTAAAACTCTTGAGACATACGTGGTGATAACATTGCCATCAGAACCAGGGTCACCGGTAGAAGGAATTACAACCCAAGCTCCAATACGAAGATCATCTCTACCAACTCCTAAGCAACAGGCTCCTGCTGTTGCACCGAGAGTGTTTTCCCCACCTGCAGTATCTGCACCACTTACTGTAGTTCCAGCACCAGTAGTAGCTGCACCACCAAAAGTAATATCAGCCCCAATGGTGACACCACCACATGTGATGGTTCCAGTACAAACTGTGCATGTCTCACCAGTTGTAGCAGTGCCACCAGAGACTGGCCCAATTGTTTCAGTATCAAAAGCAGTAGCACCAGTACTGGCATATGTGCCACAACCAGGGACTGTTGGGCCACCAATCATGAGGGAAATGATGATTACTGCTACACCACCTGTGACCACAACGGTATACACTGCACCAATAGTAGTTTCAGCACCAACTGTGACATCACCACATGCATTTTTTGCAACACCAAATGTGGCTGAAGTACCAGCTGTCACCGCAGAACCAACAATAAATACTGTGTCAACAGTGATCTCTGCACCAACAGTGTATGCTACACCTCCTATTGCAGCACCATTAGCCATGGTTTCTGAATCAGTGCTACCTGCAACACTACTGACAGAAGCAACTATAGAGTTGAAACCAGCAGCCTTTACAGGATCTCCTACCCCAACACCTGCAATGGAACCGATGGTTCCTGTTGATGTAATGCAAGAGCCTGAAAGACAACCCATGCAAACAGTTTGCTCTGCTCCTATAACAATTACCCAACTCCCATTATCCACAGATAGTCAGACTGTACAAGGGTTGGAGATGGAGGAAGTATTAATTGTGTCTGCTTCAGAAGAGGCTATATCTGCAATAGGTCCATCATCAGTTGCGGTAACACAAATTCAGCAACACCAAACAATTTTCGAACCACAACAAGAGGAACCAGCAGTCTATGCTGCAACAGTTATGCCAACTGTGCCAGTAACATTTACCCAGTTCACAAAGTCAGTAGAGAGTCAAGAAATAAGAGGGCCTGATAAAGTTGTGTCAAGTATGAGCCAGGTGTATTCTGCAATTTCAAAAACGGAACAGCATCCTGATACCATACCTAATGTTGTTACCCAGGTTGTCACAACTGAAGTCCAGAGGACTACTACTGTGTCAGTTGTCCAAGAAAGAATACCTGTAGAACCTGTGCCAGACCATGCCAGTATGACAGTCATAGTCCAGCCAGAAATGACAAAAACACAAACAAAGCCTATACAGAATGGAAAGATGCACTATCCTGGTGATGTCATAGATCTCACAACATTGAAGGTCAATGTTACAATGACTGACAAAGGAATGGATCTGACAGCCCCTGAGTCAAGTCGACAGTCCTTCTCAAGTGATTCAAGTGGTCGACAGACAACTGCCGTGCAGCCAGAAATTGTAAATTTAAGTGCTGAGATAACTCCTGCTACAACACTGTCTGTTGTGACAGATAATATCACAATTGTTACCTGCACTGCTACAATTACATACAAGGATAACATGGTTGATAAGCCCCTCAACTTAGAAAGTGCCACTTCAATGCCTCTGTCTCTTACAAGTTATAAACCTTACGAGCCACTGGCACAAATAGTATACAGACCAGTAAATTCACAACCAAAACCCACAACCAGTACAGAGATCCCCATCAACCTATCTTGTGGGACTACTGAAACAACTGCACCTTCTTTACCTGTGGCCCCAGTAACCTGTACAAAGGCTGGTGTACCTATTCATACTGAGCCATCAGCTGTTGAAGCTATAGATCTAACTACATCAAAGCCAATGAAAGCCATGGTGGCTCTGTCTTCTTCCTCTGGCGTAGTTACAACTGTTGTTGAGGACGATGTAGCACCTGTAGATTTGACAGCAGGTAGGAGAACAGTGTGCTGTGATGTCCTGTATAGGCTTCCATTCACAGGCAGCTGTAGAACACAGCCTCCAGTGACCACACAACCAGATAACCAATTGGGTTTTAAAGATGATCACTATGAGTACGATAATGCCACAGCCCTTGGAATTAAAGACCTCAGTAAAATGGTGGTCTCTATGTCGGACATGGAAACTGGGCTGTTCCCTTATGAGAACAAGAATGGATTTGCCTACCAGAATGGGGCATCAGATGGGGCAATTGATTTGACATCAGCAAAAATGTCAACAGGTCAGTATTTTGTTATTTTCACCATTCTTTCTTTGTGTAAATGCATAATGTTGTTTTTCTATTTTTTTTTTTCAGTCACTGATAATTTTCATTCATTTGCCTTTTCTTCTTTTTTTACACAGATGCATGCATGTGCCTTCGTGTTCTCCCTCAATGTTTTGGCTTTGCGTCGTGCTAGTGTGACAAGAATCACAAGATTTTTGCATGCTCTCTGGTTTCCTTTGTGTAGTCCTTTTGTCAGAAACTGCATGGCCTCAGTATACAGTGCATGCAGAACTAGCTGATTTATTTGACTAAAGTGTACATTTTCCAATCACTACAGATGAAGCCCTGGACTACTCAAAGAAAGGCACGTTGTCATTTTCCACCACTCAAGGAACATCCTTTGGGCTAAATAGTGTACTAAGATCATCTAATGGAGTTGTATACTCATCTATTTCTGCACCCATTCCATCCACATATGCAATTACAACTCAGCCAGGCTCAATATTCAGTACAACATACAACAGTCTCAGCAGTATAACTGAGCCATTTTCAACACTTCAGAACCAGCCTTCACCATATGATTTCATACACACCACTGGAACCAACCAGTCAATATTTATGGACTCTGATCCATCCAAGGATATCCTGCCTTCTGCCTTAGCCAACCTCCTTCCTTCATTAACAGCCTTCCCAGAACTGTATTCTGACGCTACCCTTGAGGCCATAGCAGCCTCACTGGATGCCCTGGTCTCCCCAAATTTCCCTGCCTTGGATGACAGTAAGAGCCAGCAGTATCAGGCTGAGCGTGAGTTTTTGCAGTTAGAGAAGCTGAAGCAGCTGTGTCTTGCTGAGGAGCTTGAATGGGAAAGGCAGGAGATACAGCGCTACCGTGAGCAAGAACAGCTTATTGTCCAAAAGGAATTAGAAGAACTTCAGAGCATGAAACATCAGCTCTTAATGCAGCAGGAGGAAGAACGCAAGGCCCATTTCATTCTTCAACAGGAGACCTTTGCCCAGCAGCAATTACAACTTGAGCAAATCCACCAGCTACAGCAACAACTACAGCAACAGCTAGAAGAGCAGAAAGTATATCCATATGGTTTTGAGCCAAACGAAGAGATGTCTCAACCCAGTGGCTCAGGCATCATTTTAGATGCCCAGTACTCTAAAGCAGATAATGGCCAGTACTGGCCCGTGAAGGATGACAATTCTACATCATCGGCAGTGACTGTCCATGACCCTTTAACTGGTGGGGATTGGTACACTGCTGGTAGTTTAACCTTACCTAAATTAGAAGGTGTTCTTAAAGATTCAGAGAATTCTAAGAAACTGCCCTCCACAGCAAAGCAAGCCAATGAGGAAAGTGTAGGGTTAAGTGGTAAGAAAATAGCAGAAAGTGGAGTTCAGACAGATGAGGAGGATGAGGTGGAAAAGCCTTACCCTGGCCGGAGAAGGAGGAGTAGGAGAAGTGTAGATAGTTGTATGCAAACTGATGATGAGGATCAGGATGAATGGGATGTCCCTGTTAGGAGCAGGCGGAGGTCTCGCTCAAGCAGATATGCTGATGGTGAACGAGGTAAAGGCTCAAAAGTATCCAGCATTGCAGTCCAAACTGTGGCTGAGATCTCTGTTCAGACCGATCATTCAGGAACCATAAAGAGGTCCCCTGTCAGGGCTCAAATAGATACCACAGTAGACCTACACCGAGGAGGGCAAACAGAAAGTGACTCAGATGTTACATCTGACAAAGATAAGAGACACTCAACTCCCATTGAAATTGGTGTCAGCACGCATCTAAAAGCAGATGGTGTTGGGATCTCATCAGTACCCAAATCTCCGAAGGTATTGTATTCTCCAGTTTCACCTGTGTCTCCTGCAAAGGGCTCACAGAAGATGCTAACAGCTGAACCATCAAGACAACCAAGTAGCCCTAGATCCCTGAAGGCCTCACAACGATCTCTGTCTGACCCCAAGTCTCTGAGTCCCACCACCGATGACAGAATCATGTACCAGTATGCAGACACCTATTCTGTAAGTATTACTGAAATTAATTTTGAAAAGTTATAACTTTACTGTTTTCATTATTGATAATATGTCTGCTTCTGCATTGATAGTTTGCATGAAGGGCTACTTTTAGAGTATAGCTTTTAACAAGTTCTCTTTTGTGAAATTCAGATTTACATTTCACAGCAGATGAACTGAACCTGATTAATAAAACATTTTAGATAAAATAAAGAAATATAAAGTTTTCAGAATAAACAAAAAACAAATATGTTTTTCATCTGCAGAGCAAGAGCTCACAGAGTGGTACCCCTGTAGGCTCTCAGAAGAAAGTAAAGCGCACTCTTCCCCATCCACCACCAGAAGAGGATACTATTGTTGGCCCTTCTGGATACTGTACTGGATCTGCTCGAAGAAGAATGTGCAGGAACACCACCATGGCTCGAGCCAAAATCCTACAAGATATTGACAAAGAACTGGATTTGGTAGAGAGAGAGTCTTCTAAACTTCGTAAGAAGCAAGCAGAGCTAGATGAGGAGGAGAAAGAGATAGATGCCAAACTGAGATATCTTGAGATGGGCATTAATCGAAGGAAGGAGGCTTTACTGAAAGAGAGAGAGAAGAGGGAGAGGGCTTACTTGCAAGGTGTAGCTGAGGAGCGTGACTATATGTCCGATAGTGAGGTCAGCAACATTAGAGAAGCACGAGGTAATGGCCTTGGACTAGAGCGGCCACGAACTGCCCCTCAGTCGGAGTTCAACCAGTTCATCCCACCACAGACTGAAGCTGATTCTCAGTACGCACAACTTGGAAGCCCATACTCCCACTATCAGTATGCCTCTCAAACTGGGACACCAAGTCATTTTTCCCAGCAGAACCTGTACCAACAGCAATCCCTTTATCACCAACAAGTGTCCCCCTACCAGACCCAGTCAATGTACTCATCAGTGCCTACACTCAATCAACAATCCCAACAAACTGGTTATGACCATGCCTCACAGCTCCTTTTGATGCAACAGAAAAGCCGCCAGACTACACTGTCTGACTTGGAGCCAAAGATAACAACAAACTATGAGGTGATACGGAATCAGCCTCTCTTGATTGTTCCCACATCTACAGAGAGTGCCTATGGTGTCTCACATCTTGGGGGTAAATATGGTAACCTAGACTTGAGAATGGGTCTGGAAGAAAGAGGCAGTATGGCAAGCAGCCCCATGTCCAGCATATCAGCAGAGTCATTCTATGCAGACATTGACCATCACAATGCCAGAAACTATGTTATGATCGATGACATAGGGGAGCTGACCAAGGGCTCTGCAGGACTGAGCTCCAGCTTCAATATCCCTGATAAAGATATGAGTAAGACCGACCGCTTGCTCAGGGCTGCTGAAGTTCGTCGGACAGCAGATGTGACTGACTTCCTTGCACCTCTTCAAGCTGCCTCCAGACTGCATTCATACGGTAAGCCAGATGAGGACTCAATGGAGGAGCCGTACGAGTTAAAACTGCTAAAGCAGCAAATCAAGCAAGAGTTCAGGAGGGGCACAGATGGCTTGGAACAACTCACAGGTCTGCCTCATTACCTCCATGCTGACAGTTTCAGACATTTCCCTAAGTCTGAGAAATATAGCATTGGAAGGCTCACTTTAGAAAAACAAGCAGCTAAACAGCTTCCAGCCTCAGTTCTATATCAGAAACAGTTAAAGAATAAGAGAGCACTAATTGACCCTAAAATTACAAAATTTTCCCCCATACAAGAGAGCAGGGACCTGGAACCTGATTACAGTGGGTTTTTGGCATCCACTGGCTCAGCAGTGGGTGGACTGTCCAGCAGGGCGAGGCTCCTACAGGATGAAATCACTTTTGGTCTGAGGAAGAACATAGCTGAGCAGCAGAAGTACCTGGGCTCCACACTAAGCACTAACCTGACTCAGTCACTGACCCTTGGTCAGTCTCTTAATCTTGGCCCCGCCTTGAGATCATCCCTTCAAGACGATGGCACTTACCCCAGTGGTACCCGGTCCAGACCTTCTTCAAGGCCTTCCTCTGTGTATGGACTTGATTTATCCATCAAAAGAGACCTTTCCAGTTCTTCACTAAGGTTAAAGACAGAGGGTGAAAGCATGGATTCCCAGTTTGGCGTGGCAAGGGCAAAGCCGACTAGTCTGCCCATCAGCCAGAGCAGGGGCCGTATCCCAATTGTGGCACAGAACTCAGAAGAAGAGAGTCCACTGAGCCCTGTGGGGCAACCCATGGGTATGGCAAGGGCATCTGCAGGTCCACTTCCACCTATCTCTGCTGACTCTCGGGATCAGTTTGGTTCCAGTCACTCTTTACCAGAAGTACAGCAGCATATGAGAGAAGAATCACGAACGCGCGGCTATGATCGAGATATAGCCTTCATTATGGATGATCTACAGGGAGCTATGTCAGACAGCGAAGGTAAATTTGCTCGGAGACTTACTTTGAACACAGCCTTGATTGACATGTGTCTCATGCATGACCCTGATTGTGTGCATATACATGTGTGTAAGTTCTAATTTTTCACACCTGTTTGTCTTTCTGTAATTATTTTCTTGCACTTGTTTAGAAGTACATAGTGCATTGTTGTACATGTGCATGATAGTCTCTTCATTTTCAGTTTCTTTTAGTCTTATACATAATATATTAATATGTATAAAAATTTTCATATTTAAATGCTTAGTCACTGTTTTAGTTCTTTTGCATGCTACTCACATTGCTTATTTTGCTGAACACTTTCCTCTCTCGTTCAAGTAGTTGCTTATAACAAGTATGCAAATAGGGTTCTGTCTTTTATATAAAATGGTCATCAGTCATTTTCTGTGATTGTATACCAGGTGCCTCCATAAATCCTCAGGGATATGTAGAGTGTTCAGAAGGGAATGCTTTCTGCTTATAATATAATATTCCATTGCAGTACTAAAATGAGAATGTAGATACTGTAGTTAAGGTAGATGTTGTAATAATTAAACAGCACTTAGCACTTACTTTGGAGATCTGCTTAAAAAATGTGTCGACATGTTATGAAAAGGCATACTGTATAGTCATTTAAACAACTCTGGAATTCATATCAGCCAATTTTGTTTAGTTTCAGTTGTCTCTCTAGGATAGTATAAGAAAATGTGTATTCAGTTTTGGTATGCCTCATCTTGGCTAGCTGGCATTAAGTACATGCTAACACAATGGTGTAAATTAAGCCTGTCACCACTTCTCCTGGTCAGTTATCATCTATCTATCACTAATATGATAATCAGGTATGGCCTGAAAAAGGTTTGAAAACATAAATAACAATTTGTGACATAGTAAAAAAATGTAATGATAATAAACATTTCAATGTCAAATGTTTTGGAGGCACTACATGCAGTTTCCTAATAAATTACTGTTTGAAGTTATCTGCACTTTAATTATTCCTTTCAATGCATGTTAATGCTTTCCAGACACTGATTAAGCTTAATCTAAAGATTGACTTCTAGTTGAGAATTCCAGTAGACAGTGTAATTTCATCAAAACTAAGCTTACAGTGTTCCTGGAAAACAGTCCATAATTTTTGAACAGTGATAAAAGTGCTTGCTATTTACTGCATGGCTTTTTGAGTGATCATTAAACTGAATGTTGTGTTGGGACTGCAGTTTGTCTTGGAACTATATTTTATTCTCTGCATGTGAGTTTCTACAGTACATATTATTGTACATGATGCCTCTTGATGTTTAAGTGCACTTCAGTTATAACATTTAGGTCAGGAACAGTGTACTATGTAAATAATTGTTTTAGTTAATCCTTCAGTGTACAGTGTCATTGATTTGCTGTATTTCTTAAAAGGACAGTTGAGTAAAATTTTCCTCAGTGGGAAGCTATGCAGGGATTTGTCAATGAAACTGCTGTGCAGTCTAGAGCTAAGTGAAGTCTGTGTCTCACGTACTGGCCCTTAACTCTGAAGGAGTTCATTTAACTGTAGTTGTAGTACTTACTGTATCAGAGTTGGATTTATTTAGCCATAAGATATAGTCCTGGAGCATGAAATACTGTCAGCATTACATTATACAGATCTACCCAAAGCAGTTTTAAGAATGTGAATATGCTTTGGTTTGCAGCACTAAATGAGCCCATGATGGTTTTGCACAGAAGTGACCCCAGGCTCCTCCATGAGGGTATCAGACACGGTAGAATATCATTGTAGTTGTATTCTATAAATCAACCATTTACCTGCTTAAATGTTGAATGCAACTATAACACCGTCTGTCACCGCTAACACCATTAGCCTATTTAAAAATGCCCAAAACCACTCATCATTTCAGCAAACTAATATTGACAGCCAATTAACTAACATATAATATCTGTACCTCTTTGAAAAACTTTAGGGATGTATCAGTTTGGCAGCTATAGTAAACATTCCAATGTTTCAAAGAAGGCTGTTTTTACATACATTATAGCAAAAGGGGCTGGCATGAATTAATTGAACAGTTGGGTTTACTTGTCTTTGCCTTAATTGTTAGCATAAATTGTGGTGTATTTTTACTACGAGTGTGCTATAAAGTTGCTTTGTACTGTTAAGAGACATCAAAATTTAGCTGTGCAATCTGTCTGTAGTATCTTTATATGACCTGCAGTTGATTGATTTATCAATCAATTTTCTGCAAAACATACAACTTTGAGTTATGCAGTCATGCCAGCTCTAATAAAAAAACATTTAACATCCTGGCAGGATGCTGCTGGGTGCACTGGCCCTTTGCATTCAGTATCACTGCATGTGTACAAAAGGAACCGAACAGTACAGTACTGTCAAAGTATGTGTACTATGCTATCACATAGGTAGTCTTTACTGTGGGTAAACAACCATTTCAAAACAGCCTTATCTAAAGCTGTTGCAGTTTTTTTGTACAAAACCACTGAAATGCAATGTTTACATCACAGCAGGACGTCCTAGCTGGAAGGTAGAAGGTGAGAGTTATTGCACAATGGCATTCAAAATCCCATTAAACATAAATCAACTCGTCCCATGCGTGCCATAGTCTTGACTGATGGGCATATCTCTGTGGTGCACCTCAGCCCCATCCCTGATTCATGTTCATATACTGCACTAGGTAACTCACATGACCTGATCATATCCACAAGGACACATGCATATCTACATGCCTACATATGTGTTTTACCATGATAATGGCATGTTGGAACGCCAGATCTCGGTGTGTTGAGGTTTCAGTTCAGTCCATCGAAGGGTCATAAGTTCACAGCATGATCAATGCATCCTCACACAAGTGAAGGAGTGAACATACTGCAGGTTTAGTATGACTCAGTAAGGTTCTTTATTATAAGACAGACTGCTCTCATCTCAGGCCACTTGGCTTGAATTCAAGAAATAACTGACCATAGTTGAAACTTTGCAGAGGTGGGTAGAGGAACCTAAATCCATACACAATAAAAGAAGTTTTATTACTTCAGTAAAATAATGACTCAAGTAGAAGTGTTTTTCCAAAAAACAGCTTGAGTAGAAGTACAAAAAGTATCAGGTCCAAAAACGTATGCAAACTTAAGTACTGAGCAGCGGATGTTCAGCCACATCTGTCACCACAAGAACTGAAGTTTGTTAGACGCTGTTCCTCATTTGATATAGATGCTCTAAAATAATGAAACCTTAAAAGTCAGAGGTGTGACTGCTCACAAATTACCACAAGTGGTGTCTCCAAAGTACATAACCTAAAGAAATTGGTAGCTAAAAGTTAACAATTAAAATGTAACAAAATAAAAAGCAGATTACTTTCCTCACAAATGTAATTGAGTAATAATGAAAGTAGTGGCGAAAGTTTCAGTGTTTCATTTCAATTTGGCAACATGTGTAGCCATTAGACAGAGCCTTAACAGACGGAGTGCTCAGAGAAAGAAGCGCAATGACGAGGAGAGAGGGTGCTTAATCTACTTAAATCAAATCAAATGCCTTTAGAGCAGGCATGTCAAACTGGGGACTCTGCAGAGATTTGCATTTCCCCTCATCTAACGCTCTGAATTCAGTTCATGATGGCCTTGTTAATTAGCTGAAGAGCTGAATCAGGTGTGCCCAGAAGGACTGGAGCCTGACACGTGCTTTAGAGTTAGACTCAACTGGACATTTTAACATCTGGCTGGCAGTACCAACCAGGCACCGCACAACAGAGCTCAAAACCGGACACCTGGCAACCCTAGATAGACATACTTGGGTGCCACGCGCTTTTTTCTAGATTTAATGATGTAAATAAGTCTGCTAGACCTACTAAACTAGATAACTAGCTATTGCTAACAAGTCTACAGCATCTCTTTGATCCAGGAGAGAGCTACAGGAAGGTAAGAAGCTGGCAGTGTCTTATATTATCACAGATTGTCTACTTAGTTTACCTCACCTTTAAACATCCTTGACAAGCTTGAACATTAGAGAAATGGTGCTGCTCAGCCTGATACAGTACAAGATCATGAAAGCTGCTGACTGTGTACAGACTGCATTTCCCATGAGTCCGAGCAAAAGGATGGAAAGACGTTGCCTTTTGGTCAGATGTAACAATCAAAAGCAAGCACAACACACTCTTACAAAGCAAAGTTCGGGCGTGTTGAGAGTGAAGTTTGCCTAGGTTTGAAAATAACTATTTCTATGAAAGTACAAATTCATTAGAGTTTTTGTTCAGTGCACGTGTTGGACAAAATGTACCTAATTACTACCAGAGACTTTATAAAAGGACCTTTTATAAAATTGTTATTTCCAGTCCTAAAATCTGTATTGGGGGAGTAAGAACTCTTTTTGTTTGGTTGGCTGACAACCTAATTTCTTAACTAGAACTTGGCTGGTCAGCTAGCGAACAGGCTAAAAGATAGCCAACAGCCTAAACAACTCCATCATTAATATCACAGGCCTGAAATAAAGAACTTACGATATGACTAAGTGTAAAACTGCAATACAAACAGACAGGTGAATCCTAAACGGCTCTGTACACTCTAAATAGTGTGCAATAGAGGTTTTAAAATTCTACTGCACTATTTGTCGAGTAAGGATGCACTTTTGGGATACAGGAGCCAGTATTTAAATTCCTATGTAGTGCACTATGTAGGGAGCAGGGAACCATTTGGGATTCAGCTCCAGCACAAGAAGAGGGGCGCAGTTAGCTTGGCGCTAAATAAGACTTGCGCTTCTTCTCCCCATTCAGCAATCCATGGTTGCTTGGCTATGAATGATTGAACCATACTCTGAAGGAACTACGTTTCTTGGCATACAATACATGTTTATGTCGATTATTATTAATAATTTTATGCTGGCCGCTGTTTTATGAAAGGGGGGTTTAGAAAACCATTCCCTGTGATAAAATTGCAGTAAGTTAGCGCAGCGTCTCATGGTTTATTGCTTTAATTACTAGCTACCCACCTCTGAAACCAGGGTTTGCCACCTGCAGCTTATATAGTGGAGAACGGGGCACAGACTAACACATTGTTTTTTGCTAAATAATTTTAAAAATATTTGAGAGAGATTTTTATTTTGTACAAGCAAAGTGCAAATCTTTGCTGAAATTGAAAAAATGAACTTTGTTTCTAACAACCTGTCATTTAGGAATAATTCAGCCAAAAGCAGAGTGAGTGTAAATGTTACAACTTTTTTGGGTGTTGACAGAGTTGGATGTAACAGAACACGTGTTTAGAATACAGAAATTAATCTGTATTCAGTCGAAGTTACATTTTGTAAAGGCAGTATTCAGTTACCTTTTTTTAAGAGAATACTTTTAGAGTACTTACTAAATTAAAAATAAATCTTCAAAAGAAACTCGATTAGTGCTTGTTTATGAATTATTTTAGAATCAACATGTAGCAAACATGCTTGTTAGAAGAATTCTAAAGACCTCAATTAACAGCTGTTTTGCAAACACTGAAGTTCCTGCTAAAGCCTAAGTAGACTGATAAATCTATGTAACAGGCCAGTTATTAATCTCAGCGTTACTGAGCTCTTTTGAGGGATGATGAAACTAATAAACTTTCCAGTACTGGACATGTTTGCAAGTGGTAGGTTTAGCAACAGTGTTGTACTAGACTTCTGCTGGGGGGGATTGTGGGAGCAGCAGCAGACTGGAGCAGGCACAGAGAGAGGAAAAAAGTTTTACTATTTTTTAAATGATAAGGATTTTTTCATAAAACATTTTAACAGAATACTTACATGAAGAAAACTGCCAAATAACAGTGAGGAACAGTGTGAATTAAGTGAAGAAAATGTTTTTCCCATCTGCCTTACCAAGATGTATTCTAAATATTTTCTGAATGTGTTACTTTTTATGTACTGTAACAGAACACATTTAAGAAGTGTGTTCACATACATATAAATTAATGATTAATAAAAAAGCTCTGTAAAATACAGTGCATTTATGTTTACATGTAGTGTGCAGTATGAATCTTCCAGACTGTACTGTTATGAACTATATGAGGAAATACAGACTTCTCTAATTGTTTACTTTACGAGGCCTAATTGAAACAGAGGTTTAAAACTAAGCCCAACGTGTGGAGGCTGTGAGTTATTTATCTGCTTTAATGCTTCACACTGGTGCTGTAACAGCCTCCAAGAGAGCAATAAAAATGATACAGGTGTGAATTCTGTGAACTCAGTAATAATGGGAAAAAAAAGCCTGCACAATGGAAAGTGTTGCTTTTATGGTACAAAACGGTCTTCAAAGTGAATTTTGAGAAATATTTGTCTAAATGCTGTCAAAATCCACAGATGCCATGGGAAATACAAATAGATGACCAAGTGCACATTCTACTTGAATCTGTTCAACTACATAAAATATTGATTTTACCCCATGTCAGGTTGTGCCCCGCTCTCCCTTATGACAAGATATATCAGATATGCAGCAATTACATAATAACAATAATAGTTTATCTGTCAGTTTAACGATTATCAGCTGTTATCTGACTTTAAACACCTGACATGTGTCTGGTTTTATGGGCTAGAATGATTTTCACAAACTGTCTTTATAGAAGTGAACAAGCAGTTACATGATAAATTTGGTGTAATGTAGGTAGTGGAGTGTGAAAGAGGCACTTCTGCAGTGATGTAGTGCTGTAGAGTGTTTTGTTCTTTAACAGCATTGTGCTCATTAGCTGTACAGTAAAAGGCCAGCACACAGTGTTGATGAGACACTGGAGCTTATCAGTGTTAATCTAGTGAAGTGTGGATAAGGCATCTCATTCTCGTTGTTTGTGTGTCTGCCGTGGTTTGAAGCCACAGCAGCTCTCTGTCCCACTATCAGCGCATGATGTGTGGACAAGCCCTGTGTGAGAAACACAGTTTGCATGCAAAGACACGCCTGCCCTGTACATATACCTTTGCTTGTGTCTCAGTCCATTGCTCTTATGACCCACACCTCTTACCATGACTGTTCCTTGTAAGGTTAGCCCACCTGGTTGAATTATCACCTAACAAGTGCTGCTGCGAAGGCCAGCACCAGCTTTTAAACCACATCCACCTAGAATAAACCTCTTAATAGTCTTCTCAGAGGTGGTAAGGAGGGGTGGAGAAAAGCAGACGGAATGGGACACAGATCCAAATTTAATCAGTTTAGTGGTACAATTGTTACTCTCCTCTCCCTTGAAGCCTACCATCTGCAACATGAAGAGACTGACTGGTTTGATAAACCTCGTGAGGGCCGTGGTGGACCACAATCAGGGCAGGACAGGAGACAGGTGAGGTGTTACAATCATACATACAGTAAAAACCACAGGGCTGAGTTAAGTCCTACATTCAAGATGAATTCAGAATGAAGGATGTTTAGACTGAAATGACTTTTGTTACAGTTACAGTCAAGGTTTGTAAAGAGGACTTTACATCACGTCAAATGTGACTCTCATAACAAATGCATAGGTTTCTATTCAGTACCTATAAAAAATTGGAATATATTGAAAATGCAATACAACATATGTGACAACATATTCCAAATTACACAGTTTTTATATGGGTAGTGAAGATGACACAACTGTTTCACCTGTGTTCTTTCTATTGTATATATGTAATTATACAATACATTTTTCATAATAAGTGTATCGTTCTGCTGAACAGACTGCCAAGTAATGATTTGCCTCACTGCAGCTAACTGTTGCTATGTTTCTACTTTAGCACGTACAAAAACAGAAAAATGATAGATAACTTTTAAGATAATATTTGACCTGCAGCCCATTTAGTGAGGACCCGTTTAATAAACAACTGTTATTATCTGTCATTGTTGTTTTACGTTTATTGCTGGTCAATGTTAGACTTTTGTAAATGTATATATAAAATAATGTTTTTTGGGTGACACTTTATTTTGAGTGGTCCTTTTAGATGAAACAAACACAAAATGGATTCTCAAAACATATGAGGGCTGGGATTAGGTTTTGGGTTGAGGTTAAGGTTAGGGTTAGGATTAGGGCCGGGGTTAGGGTTAGGTTTTGTGTAATGTTGGGTAAGGTTAATGAAGTAACATATCAAGTAATGTATCAACAGCACGTCTGCAAGATATTTACTTCAATGTATTTAGATGATTCACTATCGCAACTTCACGGACATGTTGTTGATGTGTTACTGATTATCTGTTAAGAGTTTATAAATCATCTACAAAGGACCACTCCAAATGAAGAGGTACTGTATTTGATACTCACTTCATTAGCATTTTGATTTTGTATGCTGTGTTGCAGGTGAAAGCTGTACATTATCCTTTCCCCCACACTCGCATCAAACTGCAGAGGGACCCTAAAGACCACACTGTCTCAGGTATACTTTACACTATTCTTTGTACTCAGTTTTCAATAGCTACAACTTAGTGCTAAGACCTAAAATTATAAATCGGATGCACAGATTGAGACACAACCGTCTGCTGTTGCTTTGCCAAACACAGCAACAATAGAAATGAGAAAATAACAGAACAGAAAACTGTACACTTACTAGTTTTCTATCCTGATTACATAATACTGTTACATGTTACTACCAAAGTCTGACTGTTAAATTATGCAGAAATGTTGAACTATTAGCAGACTTCCCTATAAAACCACGATCTAGTGAGTAGCCTTTGAAGTATATTTTGTCAATGTGTCATACATCCAAAACGCAAAACTATTAACAAGCTGTTTGCATGCCATGTTTAGGGAGCGGGTTGGGCATCCGAGTGGTGGGAGGAAAGGAGATTCCGGGTTCTAATGGAGAGATTGGAGCATACATCGCTAAAGTGTCGGCCGGAGGCTTTGCTGAGCGGACAGGGAAGGTTGTAGAAGGTGAGATTTTTACATTAATGTGACGGCCATGGCTGAGGGAAAAAGACCAGGACCAGTGCTCCTCATAATAGCTGTTCAGTTGTTCTTTTTGGTTCTTTTATATATCAACTGCAGTGCCTTGTGTAATTATTATAATAGCACACTTTGACAAACATTATTGGCCCCATTTCAGGCAGATGTAGCTTTAAGCAGGCAATTCTCGTTTCTGACTAGTGTGCACTATGGCTGTGCTGTCCCCATGGACTGTAGCTAACTCAGCATCTCCTGTCACTCTAGATAAGCCCGTCTCATAGATACGGAGCTGAACTGAGCATGCTATGGCCTTTGGGACAGTGATGGAGAGCCCTTGGTGCTTGGGTTATTATTTTAGAGGCTTATCAACACCAAGAGTCACCTTTAATGCTATCATTTTCATCATAAGATTACAGAGCTAAAGTATTTTTTCCGCAACAGTGAATAAATGCAATAATGTTTTCTTATCTACAAAAATGATTGCATGTTTAGTTGCTGTTAAGATCCGCATACTGTTAAGACCTGCAAGGCTTTTAATATACTCTCCATTTAATGCACAGCATTTTGATATGTTATTTTGTCTTTGCAGTATTTGAGCTCTGATGTGTTTTAGATTACTGAAGCATGTGGTGTTCATCTTTAAAGTCATTTCCCCTGTTGTAATGTGATAGCACCTCCTGCAGTAAAGGCATCAGACTACAGGTCAACCCACTGATATTAGTATAAGGGAGAGGAAAAAACAAAAAATCAGTTGTGCTCATTGCTTAGGACTCTCCCAAAATACATGTAGGGGAAATTCATATTTAATTTGTTCCACCTGATTTTGAAGACATAATGTAACTCATTCTTTAGAGCAGTGAAACATTTTGTCTGAATTGCCATGAAGGGCCAAGGGCCAGTAGTTTAGACCATGGCAGACATGTGAATGATGTTCTTCTGTGTCTTAGCTCCTGAACAGCTTCGTAAGCAAAAGGCCTATCTGAAGACTCACTTTCATTTATGTAAGTGCTGAGGAGTTGGCCCTGGGAGTGCTTTGCAGTGTTTCTTTCTCAGCTCTTTTTCTTTCACTCATTTATTTGTCTGTGTTCTTTCCTGGCGCACACTTTCCTCTAATTGAATAGGGTGTCTTTTTAGGGAGGCCAATTTAAAAGGAATGCAATTGCTGTGTGTATGTGTGCTCCTTTGTTCTAGATGATGGACAGTTTTTTTTCTTGTCTCTTTGCATTTTTAAATTGCTAAATGCTACGTTTCAAGAAAGTGTTTAATATCCACTGTCAGCAAAGTTCGTCTAAAGGGTTTATAAGGTTCTATAAATGGATACACATAGTTTTGGTGTGACATTTCAGCACTTAGGACCACAGGCAGAGGTGGGTAACATGACGCAAATAAAATATACTTGAAGACATTTTCTATAATGCATGTTATGTATCGCAATATTAAGCTTTTCTGGAACCTGTAGTGCCACATATAAAAAAATGCACAGTGTTTTACTACACATGACTACATCCAATTAAACTGGACCATTTATGCTCTTTTGGGGTGCACACTCAAAAACAAGAACTGACACAAACAGGAACCGACAGAACTTGCAGTTCTAGTTGTAGTTCATTTTCCACGTGCTTAGACAGCTGGAACTGTCATCATAACTGAGCTTTACAATTTCATTGTCTTTTTGGTCATTTTATGAAGGGTCATCCCTATGTTCCTAGGGCCTTACAGTGCTGTAAAAAAGTATTTGCCCCTCACACAATTTCTTCTATTTTTGCTAATTTGTCACATTTAAATGTTTCAGATCATTCAACTAATTTCAATATAAGATAAAGAAGAGTAAATAAAAATGCAGCTTTTAAATGATCATTTTATTTACTGAAGATAAAGATTTATTCAAAACTTAAATCACCCATGTGAAGGAGTAGTTGCCCGCTCTTCGTCGCAAAATTGATTTAATTCAGTGGAGTGTTTTCTAGAATGAACTGCCCATTTAAGTTCAAATTCAAGTTAGGTCTTAGACTCAGCCACTCCAAAACTCGCTTGCATGTGTGCTTCAGATCATTGTCCGTCTGCATAACCCAAATGCACTTGAGCTGTAGGTAACATACTGACGGGGGGGACATTCTCCGTCAGAATTTTGATAGAGAACAGAATTCATGGTTCCATCTATTATGACATACCATGTTTAACCTTAATTGGTTGCATCAATTATGACATACCATGTTTGACTGTTGGTATGATGTTCTTATGGTGGAATGCGATGTTAGCTTACGCCAGATGCAATGAGATCCATGTCTTTCAAAATGTTTTGACTCGTCAGTCCACAGAAAATTATCCCAAAAAGTCTTGGGGGTCATGTAGATGTTTTTTTGGCAAATGCGAGATGAGTCCTGCAGTTTTTTAGAAGTTCATCTGGGTTTTTTGTGACCTCCTGCATGAGTCGTCAGTGCACTCTTGGTGAAATTTTGATAGGCCAGCCACTTCTAGGAAGGTTCACCACTGTTCCATGTTTTCTCTGTTTGTGGATAATGTCTCTCACCATGTTTCGCTGGAGTCCCAGAGCCTTAGCCATGGCTCTGTGAACCTTCCCAAGCTGATAGATTTCAGTGACTTTGTTTCACATCTGTATTTGAATCTCTTTAGAACGTGGCATCATGTGCTGCTTTTTCTAGCCTGCTTCACATTGCCAGACAGGTTCTATTTAAGAGATGTTTAGATTCAGTAGGTCTGGCAGTAATCACGCCTGAGTGTGGATAGTGAAACTAAACCCAATAGTCAAATTTAGTTAACTGGTTGATTTAGTAGCTGGGGGGCTTTTTCACATAGAGCCCAGTAGGGCTGAACAGCATTTTTCCTTCAGTGAATGAAATCATCACTTAAAAAAAGTATTTTGTGTCCATATTGGTTGTCTTTGTCTAATATTAAAAGTAATTTGATGATATGAAACATTCAAGTGTGACAAAAATCCAGAAAATAGAAGTTATTGGGAAGGGGGCAATACTTTTTTCCCAGCACTGTATGTTCCCCATGCCATTCACTTTCTCACTGAAATTGGTTGAAAACAGCCTTACATTTCCAGGGCCCGATGTTCCCTTATTAAAATTTTCTAGAAGAAACTCTGTGTTCCCATGGCCTCATGTTTCAGCCCCAAGTTGCCTTAGTTAAATTTACTCAAATCATTCAGGAGCAGAGTATTCCCAGATATCATTATGATCTGATGCTACGTTCATTTCATCTGTTACTTATTTCAAAACTATGACATTCGTTTTGCTATGTTTAAACTAGGCTTCATGTAGTGAACTATTCCAACTGTTTGGTACTTTACACTGTTTACTGGCTAATTAGCTAGCTAAGAACTACAGAACTAGCAACAACAAAAATGTTAATATACCACACTTAAACAAGACAAAGCAGTTATTCAAAAATATATACATTCTTCACTTTGACTTCTCAAAGTATTATAAAGTTTGCTTATCTAGCTGAGTAGCTGACTAAGGCTGGCCTAGCCGAGGGCAGGTGTGTTCCTAATGAAAAATATGTGCAGTATACTGCACTGTTCTGCTGACTCACAAAATGTCTACATTTGCACAGACTCGTGTGGAATCAAGCAAAGCTTATATTTTTTCCACTTAAGAGAGTGAGCTGACACATTAGCTATACTATAGCTTAACACTAGATGTGTTAATATCAAATTGTACACAGAATCATGTTTGACATCAAACAAAGCTGATCTTTTCCTCTGTTGAGTGTGAATATATGAGCAAAAATACTTATTCTGTGGAGGCTAGAATAAACACTAATGACGTTATCACTAGCTTCCTAACTGGCTTATGTCACCAAATGAAACTCTCTACAAAGTAACCATTCTAAAAGCAGTAATGGACACAAAATAAGTACAAATGAATAAATAGACAATAGATGATAAATACAGAACAAACTAGAGACACAGAAGTGTACTGGTGCATAGAAAGTGTGTATACATATGTGCAAAATGTGTCAGACTTGAGTATATACTAAAGCCATAAAACTGGAACCTTCTGTACTGGATCGATGGCCAATTGAAAAAGCATAGTACTCATTTTCTGGTCCCAAAGGTTCCAGTGTTTCAGACATTGTCAGTATTCAAACTTGTGATCTCCCAACAAAAGTGTGAGACCTTAAACAGTTATGCCTGCTTGGCAGCCCCAGGTAAAGCTCTTTGTAATGAGACGTTTAGTCAGTCAGCGCTCTTTTAGTACTGCCAGTATGCTCAGAAAAGTTTATGGAGAAATAATTATGAATGACGTCATGGTCATATACCCACCCCTAACCACACACTTTATCTCTGTCTTCCTGTATGCACTGAAAAGCTTTTTGAAGGTAGATACTTTGCAGCACTAATGCAGAGTCTGTCTGTAAATGTAACTTAATGAATGTATTTCTCCCCCACCTCTCTCCATTCCTCTGTGGTGGCTGTGTTGTGCGCACTGCAGGAATGCAGGTCCTGGAGTGGAACGGAATCCCTCTGATAGGGAAGACCTATGAGGAGGTGCAGAGCATCGTGGGTCAGCAGCAGAGTGGAGATGTAGAGATATGTGTGCGCCTGTGAGTTGGTCTCTTTTTTTTGTCTATACACAAAACTATGAGTCAAATTTATCATCATTATTTGCAACAAATAAACCTGCTAGAACTCTAACACTGAACTCCAATACAAATTTGACATTAATTTGATAAGCCTAATGCACATCCTACGCTGATTAAAGCTTCAAAACAGAGTACCCCCCAGACTACACAGTGCAAGGGCAAATTTGCACACAACAAACTGATGCTATAGCTATAACTGACTGCACTGTAACTCTAATATAGTCTTCTCAAAATGATTAATTTAATATTATAGTTCTGTATGATTTAAAAAGTAAACCCCCCCCTCCAAAATATCACAAAATAAAAATCTATCAGTCATATTTTTTACCATACCTATCTGTACTGATGGCCATAATATTGTCGCATTTTTTTAATATGCATTTTTTCTGCATCATTTGAGTGCAGCAGCTGCCTTTTACATTGTGTCAAAATGTCAAGATAAAAAATCCTTGGAAAAAATCTCTTTATATTAACTTACAATAAAAGTAAAGAATGTATTTCTCCTTTGAAGTTATCACTTTGGATATTTTGGAGATGTTTGGCCAGCAATGATACGTATATTAAAAACGTAAATGACTGGTTGTGTGTGTTAACTGACTGTTGTTTTAATGTGTTGTTTGTAGAGACCTGAACATGCTCTCAGATTCAGAGCATCCACAGCAGCTGGAGCTGCAGTCTCAGCTAAAGGCCGGTAAGGCTTTCTTCACCGTCACTGAATGCAGATGTCTTGCTTTCTCTAACACAAACACATTTTGAGATATTATTGTTTTCCCTTCAGTGCACAGTAGCCTTTCAATCTGTTATTTATTTTGTCTTTGCAATAAGTGAGCGCTGATCTGCTTTTAGATTACTGCAGCATCTGGTGTTCATCTTAAAAGTTATTTCCGCAGTTGTAGTGTGATACTGCAGTAAAGGTGCTGGGCTGCAGATCAGCTCAGTGATAATAATATCAGAGGAAGCAGAAATAGAAAATAGATTGTTTCCCTCATACAGAAACACACACACACACACACACACACACACACTACCGTTCAAAACTATGGAATCAATATAAAGCCAATGTATTTTCAGATATGTGCAGATAAATGCCTAAAAGGATTATAATAATGCTAGTCCTGTACAATTTAACATGTTTTTTAAATAATTAGTTGGACACTAGGAAGCTATAAATAACATTTAAGACATGCTAGATGTGTCCAGAATGATATTTCAAAAGTGGAGATCAAATCTTGACAGATAACTTGACAAAAATGTAATAGAAATAGATAATTACAGTATAATATTCATCACTTTTATTCACTTGCTGTTCACTTAATTCTTGAAATGTTTAATAAACCATTTAAAATACATTTAGATTAATAGTCCATAATATTTAAATCCACGTTGTATAAGTTCTTACTGTGTGTAAAATATCAAAAATCATTAATATAACAAGGGATTTTAAACTTTTTAATGGTCATGCAAATCCCTGCATTTTCAGTAGAAGCTGTCTTCAGAAAGCTCTTTATCTCATGAACGGTAACTTCATAGGAGAAGAGAAGCATTCCTAACTACTTAAACTTAAAGCTTAAACTTACTTAAACTTAAGCTTATACAGTAGTTACATGTCTTAGCACTTGTCATCCAGTAACTATAATAAATTATTTGCATGTGAGTCCATATAATGGGCTCCTTAGGGTTAAATGGAGTTAACATCTATTAATAAAAAAACACACAGTTTCCATCGGCTCATTCAATATGAAATGTTTTCATGATGTAAAGGCTGGTAATGTTTTCATTTTTGCAAGAAATAATACTAAAAAATGAAGTCAGGAGATATTCTCATGACCATGAGACCTGATTTTACTAGGTATGCCAAGTAAAAAACTTTGTCTATCTCAGGTGTTTTTGTGGTTATTTATTTATTTATTTATTTATTTATTTATTTATATTTGTTCTACATTTTTTAATCCAGCTGCAGCCCTTTACATTGTGTCAATATATGCTGCAAACCTGCCTCCCTCTATGGATCTATTGCAGAATAAAAATGTTTTTTCCTCCTGTAGCTGACCGCCAGCGTTCTCCAGGTGTGGACCCTAAGCAGTTGGCTGCAGAGCTGCAGAAGGTGTCTCAGCAGCAGGCTCCTGCCTCCGTGCTGGCTGCTCTGGAGAAGGCAGGACACCTGCATTCAGCCACAGCATCCGCTGCCTCCAGCGCAGTGCCCAGCCCCGGCCAGCCTGGATCCCCCTCCGTCAACAAGAAACGCCACAGCAGCAAGGTACTGCGGTGTGTCTGAGTGTGTGGGTGTGTGAGTCTGTGTGCACACTTGTAGGTGTGTGTGACCATACGACTGTCTTTGAAGTTGAAGGTTAGAAGTGATTAGACTCTGATGAAGCAGGTCAGTAGCTGTAGGTGGTACGCTGCTGCTTTTCTTCCTTATCTTCATGTTTACTGTAAGTAATTATGCATTCTGACTGCAGCAGTGTCGTCTGTTGTGGTCAAAAACATGGCATATTAATTAAAGGACACTGAACAGTGTATTTGTGTATGTGTCTATGTATGTGTGCATAATTTTTCATCTCTATCTCATTTTATTACAAATGCAAGTGATAAGTGGCATTTATTTTGTGTATGTGTTTATTTTCAGTCTGCAGAGGCTCTGAAACCACAGCCACATCCAATCACTGGTGAAATACAAGTGAGTCCACATGTCTTCATATACCTCACACACATTTTGATTGTTTGTGTTAACCCCTTAAACAGCAAGTTTGTTGTTCAGTTATTAATCTGAAACCTTGTTGTTCAGTAACTACTATAAATTATCCTGTAACTACTATAAAACTAGTCATGTAGTTATGAAAGTGAGTAGACATGTTGGGTGACATACAGGTCCTAATTGCTCTGCGTTTGCATGTTGGCATCAAAAAAAAAATTATTCCATTCTTCCTCATAGTGCTATGAGACCAACAGTGGCATGAAGCCTTGAAAACATTGCCATGGTGACAGCATCACCAGCAAAAATTGATAATTATCAGAGAAGAGCTTTAACAGTGTCAATTGTTTATTAAAGTGGAAAAGATGAATAGATATACTCTTCATATTTTGTTGTGTAATACTGGGTCTGTCTGGACTTCAATAAGGAAACACTTGATATCCATGGCTCCAAAAAAATCAATATCTGTTGTTTCCAGCAGTTAAATGCACAATTTGGAAAAATTAAACTCTTCTGTTCTGCTGCCTTTCTGTCGCTGCTCCACTGAAAACAATGGATGGGCCAGTTTGTCATCTCAAATCAAGATTGGATGTGCCTGGTCATGAAACATAATTCATCATAACACTGAAAGCCAGCATTCCAGCTGTTTCATCAAAATGTAATGACTTTTGCTCGTCTAGGAAAATGTTTTCTGATTTTTGGTTACATCATCTAGAACTGGCGGGCAGGGAAAAATTATATTAACCAATAATATTTTGTTTTACCTCCCCCTCCCACCACCACCTATCATCGAGCGACGCTACCTCCCTGATACCCTGTTTCATTCACAATAGGGAGGAAAATGCATTATGACGCTGACTTTAAGGGGTTGATTGTATTTAAATGTTTTATCTATCTGTGATACAAAGTTCGGATAGGAAGATAAAGTTTCTATAAATGTAATCACACAAACGTAGAAGTGAACTTCATGATTTTGTAATCTAATTGATGTGGCACAACAAACAGCTCATAAGCTGACAGTGTAATGGTCTTTCCAAATCACAGAACAAAATATAGGTGATGCTGTATGTGGGATCATATTCTATGTTTCTTTCTCGTAGCTCCAAATCAATTACGACAAGAATATGGGTAATTTGATCGTCCATGTTCTACAAGCAAGAAACCTTGCCCCGAGAGATAACAATGGATATTCAGATCCTTTTGTTAAGGTGTATCTTCTGCCCGGGAGGAGGTGAGTACAACGTGAGGGTGCGGCTGTGTGTGTGGGTATAGGTGTGGTTGTGGGTGGGAGTGTAGGTGGGTGTGTTTGGGTGTGTGGGTGTGTAAGAGAGAGAGAGAGAGAGAGAGAGAGAGAGAGAGAGAGAGTAAGGGTGAGAGAGAGATATTTTCTGTGTTTAGGCTGTCTCTGATTTACTGGTGTGGTGTGGAGTGTGGGTGTGCGTGCTTATGTCTGTGCAGTTTTATGTTTTATGGCTGAACCTTTAATTATTTTGATGTCTAATATAATTTTTAAATTATTGATTGTTTTCTGTTGATCTAACCCACTGCCCGTCAGTACACTACAGTTTAAAAGTTTGGAATTACTTGCCATATGAGCATTTTTTGTTACTTTATATACAGTAATAATTTATGCTAAATATTACATATTCAGCAAAAAAATATTTTCAGAAGTTATATTCAATATTTCAGAAATTCTATGAACAAATATGTATATATATATATATATATATATATATATATATATATATATATATATTATAGTATGATAAATATTCTTTTAATACAAATCCATTTTTGTCAAGTTATCTGTCTTTAGATTTGATGTCCACTTTTAAACTACTCTGGATATTAATTTTTAGTATCATTAATTTTCTTGGAAGGGGTATCTTTCACAATTTCTGAATAATTCAATCCTAGAGATGTAAATAAAGTAAATCAAAGTGGTTTGATGTAAAATGGTTAATTGTAGAGACACTCAACACAAATGTAGGGATTTATTTAAAACATATCTATAACTGGAGTAACATTCTGTTAGGTTGCTTTTAAAGGCATTAAATACTTCAGATGTTTAGCTTCTATCACCATCGCTTTGAACAGATCTGACTTTGTAAGTTTCTCTAGAACAGATTATTTCATATCAAACCACTCTGAATTTTACCATTTAATTATGCAGAAATGTAGTAAAATTGGCAGGTTCCCCCTTTAATGCTAAACATCTTTCTCTGTCTTTTAGTCTTTTACCACTCTTGATTATTCTGGACGCATCTAAAATTTCTTTATTTTTTATTTATAGCTTTCAAGCTTCCTACAAGGCATATTAGGACCATTTTATAAGTGTATCTGCAACCAGATTGGTTTTATTTTATTAAAAATATGACTCTAAGCTTTTGATACCAAAACAGTGATACCAAACGTTTGAACTGCAGTGTATGTTTTGTTTCCTTTTCACCCCCTCTGGTCAAGTGACCTAGTGTAATATTTCTCAGAGGAAATACTGTCTTTCTACAAACGTTTTACATACAAAGCTTCCAAAGTTCATTACACATTAGTACAAAGAAAAATGAATTACAATGTACTGATGTGACTGAAACTACACAAGCAGAGGTGGTTAGTTTTGTTCACTCAGTTACATGTACTTTAGTAAAATGTTGATAGATTTGTACTTTTTTGTGTGTTTTCCGATTATGATGCTTTTACCTCTGTTCCAATATGTTTTTAAAGAAAGCACTACTTTTTATTCAGTTCTATTTTTGTCATTTAGTTAGTAATTCCTTTTTTTTTGCATTGTTTAGTTTAGTCTGAGAGTACGTCAGAAAGCGTGGAATAGAGCAGAAAATGGATTTTCCACTGCAGTTCAGTTAGTCACTCAGTACTATTTAAGAGGTTAATTCTAATTTTAATGGTAGAAATGTGCATTTATACAGTTTGAAGGCTGTCAAAATAAGGTTTACCATCTCTAGAAGTTAATAAGAGATTCTTGACGCAAGCTCTTAAATGGCCACGGCCCTCCGGCAGACCCAAAGC
Source organism: Colossoma macropomum (assembly GCF_904425465.1). NCBI lineage: Eukaryota > Metazoa > Chordata > Actinopteri > Characiformes > Serrasalmidae > Colossoma > Colossoma macropomum. Next base: position 20,200,964 of record NW_023494798.1, read on the forward strand.
TTTATTACACACTTCTATAACCTAAGAATAGCTCACCTAGTTTGCATTAAAGTCCGTGTAGTTACTGAATAGTAAGCCTTAGTATGTAATAAGCCTGGGATTTTAAGAAGTTAATACATTTGTACTTCTATTCAAGCTGTTATCTGTAAAAGTACTTTTACTGAAACATTAGGACTTCTAGTTTTAACAGGAGTTTAGGCTACTCTACCCACCTTTGTACACAGCTGTAACACTGTAGTGGCTTCTTGGAAGGCAGAAGTGGAGTTGCCTGTTTATCTGCTTAGCCTTAACTCTCCATGCACTCCATTCAGCCGTTGAGCTTTAGCGTCTCTGCTTGAAACCCATGGAGTCAACAAGCAGCAAAATCAATATGGCCTCCTCCGGTGTCGGGCGTGTAATGGTATATCTGCTATCTCCTAATGGCCGTATCTGGAGTGTTTATGAGATTAGACTGCATTACCTGGCCAGCCTCTCCTCTATCTGATACCAGCAGCCAGGCTAAAGATGCTTCATTATGTGTGTGTTTCCACGTACACACTTTGGAGTGTTCATGCTGACAGTTTCCCTTCCTCTGTTTCCTCTGTATGTTGTTGTTATGTATGTTTTTTTTTATTTTTTTTTAATTTCTCTTTATTTTGTCTGCTTTTCTTGGATTCTCTGACTGTTTTCTGTGTGTCTGTCTGCTTTTGCATTCCTAACAAATCTCTGGATTGGTTCAGCCAAGTCATGGTTGTCCAGAACGCAAGGTAGCGTGGCGCTTCTCCTCTCTGTCATTTGCTTTCGTTCCCTTGTGTGGGTGCGTGCGTGTGCGTGATTTTGTGTTGGGTCCTGCGTTCATTACTGAACTGTCATTCATCTGAGTGTTGATTGCTGAGCCTGTGTTTTGCTGTGTCATTTGAGATGTCTCATCAAAGCTACCTCACAACCATCTCTACCTCTGAGTATTCAGATATGCTAGTTGAGTTTGGCATTTTGATACATAAAACATAAATTAGAAATTGTTTTATAAATCATTAATTAGAAATCTTAAAACACTGTTCTCAAGGCAAGTGTTTTGAGGATAACCGCTCTATTCACAGCCCACTGTAGTTGCTTTTGATGTTCATTTTGCAGTTCTCACATGTGAGCTTTGCACTGATAATTCAGCTGTTCTCTATAATTGCATGTGGGAGGCTTAGTTTCTTGTAATGTAGTGATGTCATTATCATCATCTGCAATCAGTAGCAGTACTTCCATGACTATTGCCTCATTGAAGCATTATCCTCTCACATCTGTATCTACTTTAATGAATAAACACATAGAATCTTTTGAAACTGTTTGAATACACCTTGTATTGTTTGTATAGCAGATGTGTATATTATAGTCAATGTGATTAATCTTACAAAATTGATGTACTTGTGCTAATTTGAATACTTTTTTAAATTACACTCCACAGTTTACAATCCATTTAGTAGAGTAAGCTTGAATGGGTATTGTGTATAAATAAATACATGAATAAATTAATAAATATTTTGATTTTGTCTTTTGCCTAATGTTTTGTGTCCTATCTCCACATAATGACATGGCAGTGCTGAGAACAAGAGAAGGACTAAATATGTGCAGAAGACCCAGAACCCTGAGTGGAACCAGACCGTCATCTATAAAAATATTCACCTGGAACAGGTACGCATGGTTATGGATATATGCGATACCACTGATTTCTTTTTAATGCAGTACTGTCTGATACTAAGGCCAATATTCTGATACCAAATACTTATATTGATGCTGATGTTTCTTGTGCACCTAATAAGAAAAAATTCTTATGATTGCTACAGTGAAAATCAGTAAATGTAGATATCAAACTATTTGAAAGACTTGCATTAGTTTTAACCTTGATATTAACTTCTAGAGATGGTAAACCTTTTATTTGTAGCCTTGAAACTGTATAAATGCACATTTCTACCATTAAAATTATGAGCAAAACAGTTTATCCAGCTTTGATTTTCTTTTTTCCTTTGGTAATCATATTATTTACGTCATACAGAATCAGAAATTTATTGTACTTTACTTGACTGTTAAAGTTAAACAACTAAATAGTCTCTTGCACAATTAAAGTCACATGCAAACTCAATCAAAGGCAGAGAGAGAGAGAGAGAGAGAGAGAGAGAGAGAGAGAGCAGAGTCAGGCTGCATTCTGTAATTAAGCAAAAAAACTCTCTGATGATGCATTTTTCAGTCTATTACACTCCAAATGCTGCAGCTTTAATGTTTATTCTACACTCAAATTGAATGATGATCTGATTATTTCAGCACCACACTTTTTAAATTCAGGTGCATGACTCTTGTCATGAGACAAAATAATTTCACATAAATCACTATTGCTGTGCTCAAGCTCCACCACCTGCAGTCCATTCTGATTAATGTTTAGGCCAGTAAGTCTTAAAATAAAAAGCAAAGTGAAAGACAACTATGTTTATGGGGGCACCTGTACTAAATGAGATTTCCTGAATCCAAGCCTTATGCAGCTGTGTGTCCCCCCTCCAACAAAATTGTATTCTATTTAGGTAAACCATACGGGTTCATACAGATGGTAAATCAATGGTCAGAGTATTTAGCAGCATGAAGTAACCATTACAGCAGAGCATTCACTCTACCTCGTTGTGCGACTGACTGTGAGAAGTGGAGGGGAGCAGGTCGAAGGAAAAAAGTTCTCATCCCTCAAAATTATTTACTAGTCTTTTTTAAATGTTTTAAGCCTCAAACACATTTTCAATTTCATTAAAACACATGATATCACAAGGATCAATTCACAACAGAGATAACAATAATATTACTGTGAAGCGTTAGAAAAGATTTTACATAAATGAATTAGAAGGGTTTTTTGTTTTGTGGTGTGTGCTGCAGTGGAACTAGTCTCGCTTTTGCACAGAGACAAATTAGCATAATCATGGGCAGCGTCATTTTTACACTGATATGAATATGGTCAGATGTTTTAATTAAAACAGTACTTTCAAATGTACTGGAACCCAACTGATTGCCAAGAAAAAACGAGAAAGATCTCCTGATCTTTGAGATTTGTAACAAGTCATTTTGAATGACCAAATGAGAATGTATGGAGTAAAAAGTATGTATTTTTCTTGGAAATGTAGTTGAGTAAAAGTACAAGTATTCAGTTTCAATAATACTGGAGGAAATTACAAATCTTGCAAAATAATAGTAGTGAAGTACATCCATCCACCATTATAATTCCTCAAGTATTTTCCACCCCTAATTACTGTAGGGTTTGGTAATCTTAGAAAAAGCAACCCAGTTAAGCAGTATTGTTAAAACAGCTGGGAAAATGATTGGTAAACAGTAGAGCTGTTGTCTGACCTGTATAACAGAGCTATAGCTGTACTGAGTGATGCCAGCTGTGCACTTTGTGAAGAGTTTTAGCCTCTCCCCTCGGGCTGAAGTTTTAAAGCACTAGTGCCCAAAATGTAATTTCTGTAAGAGCTTCTTTGTTCCAGTGGCAGTTAGTCAGCTGAACAAAGCCAGTCCTACTGAGTCTCCTTTTGAATGATTGAGTGTTTCTATGTATTTTTTATTTTTGTTTATTATTCTATTCTAAATCATTGGTATTGAAAATATTGATACTTTAGTATTGATCTGGCCTAGTTTTAGGTGGAAGCGTTGAACCTACAAGCTGGACACATTACTGTATTAATTTCTCATCCTGTCCCTTAGATCCATTTATTCTGTGACTGCTTCTTCATCTGGTCCCAAAGCTCCTGGTGATGAATGTGTTAGTAATTCTTCCCTACAAGATTGTGTCATTCCAGTTCATCTGAGACGTTCTTCAAATCCTGAAATCCTAATTCAAATGCACACACATATACACACGCACCCCCATCAGTGTATTATTGAGTGCAGAGCTTAACTGACAAGCGTGACGGTGCGGCTTAATTTACCCAGGATGTTACTTGATTGAAAGCTCTGCAGAATCTGCGCTCGCACCCTGTAGTTTCTAATATAAACTCGTGGAATTGTTTCTCCATTTGCAGAGTTTTTTGTTTTGCTCTGCAAAGTTTGAAGATGCCAGATGAGTGATGTTGATGTGAGAAGTGTTTTGGGGGGCGCAATGTCAGCGCTGTGACTAATGTAATGTGTGATTTTGTTTCTCTCTCAGCTGAAGAGGAAAACCCTGGAGGTGACAGTGTGGGATTATGACAGATACTCCACCAACGATTTCCTGGGAGAAGTGAGTGTTTGCTGGCATTATGATTCAACGTGCCAAAACACTTTTGGTGGAGAGAGACTTCATTATTTGCTTGATTCGATAGAACATGGACTTTATCTGCGTGAACCTCCTGCTCTACAACTTCAAACAGCTTTCATATGCATGAGTCCTTCAGATGATGACCAAAAAAACGTGTTTGGGCAACTAATCTCTGACTATGTTAGCTTTGTGGTGGTGCATGTTGAGGAACTATGGGGTGTTTGTTTTGCAGGTGCTGATTGATCTGTCTAACACAGCTCAGTTGGATAACATGCCTCGCTGGCACCCCCTAAAGGAGCAGAGTGAAAGCATACACCACGGCAGGGGTCATCCTCCACAGGGGGGTGGACCTGGTGGCCAAGGAGGCCAGGGAGGCCAGGGAGGCCAGGGAGGCCAAGGGGGTCAGGGTGGTCCTGGGGGATCAGGAGGGCCTGGGGGTACAGGAGGACAACCAGGCAGTGAACAGTCCCCCAAGACCTCTGTCATCAAGAGCAGGAGCCACGGCATCTTCCCTGATCCTGCTAAAGGTAGTCTAAGATCAGTTAACTTCCCAGTTCTAACATTACAACTAGGGCTGGGCATTTTAACTATTGTTACTATCTGAATATCAGTGTGGTCAACTATTCTAAATATTTTATGGTGTCATGACTGAAAAAGGGAAACAGGAGGTTTAACATATATTTTTGCATGCAGCTTGCATAAGAACTGACATTGCCTGATGATGATTTAATTTATTGACGTTGAAAGTGTGAATTAACACACTACCCATTGGCCTACAGAAGATAACTTGGCATTGCACAATTAACACTCAAATTTACCCTCTTTTAATTTGCAATATCTATTTGGACGCCTCCATTTCACTTAATGTGATGCATGCTGTGTCTCAGTTGTTCACTGATCACCCGCAGGTGCATACTGAGTACTAATCTTAATAATATTTTAGAAGTTTAGTGCAAATATATTAATGTACTGGACGATTTGTACTAATTTTGTACTTAGTTTTGAAGTGATGTTACGCAGTGGTGAATCATGACTGTCATAGGTCAAAAAATATAAATTCAAATTTCTGATGTGCTAATTTCTAAATGTGTTTGCGTTAAGCTAATGGTGGTGTATATACATATTTTTTGGCCATTATACTTTAAACACAGACATTTGAAGTTTGTAAAAGACATTCCATAAGTTTAGTTTTCCTTTTCTAACAACTGACTGAAGTGTTTTGGTTAGGCTACCACCCGTATTCAGTCAGTGATTTAACTGGGTCATCCAGAATGCCTGAAGTGATGTTTTGTATTCATGAGTAAAAAAAATACATTATTATTATTATTGTTGTTGTTGTTCTTGTTGTTATTATATTATTATTATTATTATTATTATTATTATTATAATTATTATTGTTATTCCCACCCATTGTAATTCAGAACATGATTGTTTGATTCCACTGTCACTTTCTAATTATATTCATAGTTAATCTAACATCCAAAGCCTTCTATCCAGCTCCTGAATTAGGCATACCCTTTTTTTCCAACCTAAATTTATAGAGAACAATGAAATAAGAACTTTATTACAGGACTTTCTGAGTTTAAAAACAACATTCCTGATGGTTCTGTTAAATAAAAATAAACAAAAAAAATGAAGACATGTATTTTTAGTTCCTAGAAAACATTAGGCCTAACAAGAAGGCTATGAGGAATCCCCACTGATGTTATGCTCTGCCACTGTACATCATATAAAGCTGTGCCCTTATAGACTGGCTGCTTTGGAATGACCACCAAATAAAAACAAAAAAATATTTGGTCACAGGCTTTAGACTTTTGAGCCTTTGGAGGACAGCTCCACACAGCTTTAATGTTTTCAAAATTTTGAAAAAGTTGTATCAATAAGTTGTTCTTCTCCTGCTACACATTGTATGTTGAGACAACAGTGCCATACTCTTATCAATGCCATATTCAAAAAGTAACCAATTCTAAGTATGCATATTACATTTTTTCATATGCTCAAATTTGCCACTTGTACAAGTATATATACAGCACACTATATCTGGGTGTCCAATCTTATCCGCAAAGGGCTGTTGAGGCTGAAGGTTTTCATTTCAACAAAGCAGGAGCTCACAGTTGTTTAAAGGCTGAGGCCAACTGATTAAACGAATAGAATCAGGTGTGCTCCTGCTTGTTGGGAATGATAACCTGCAGACTGAACCCCTGTACTATATACTCAAAATCCACCTTGAATTATCCAAATGGGACACAGCATCAGTGTCAGCTTATTATATCCTTATGTTTTCTGGGTTTATGCCACAAGCTCAGTCAGAGCCTATAAAAATACAAGACAATACGCAATTTTCATTTACTTCCTTAACTATTTCATTATCTTGCCTTATCCAAATACCCAATGAAACAAGTGAATCCTAAGATGAGCTTGGATGTCTGTGATTATTGGATATCTTCAAATTACTATGCAAATTCCTAATTACAACACAAATTATTGCTGTTTAGACACTCAGGTCCCCACCATAGAGAAGTCGCACAGCAGTCCCGGCAGCTCCAAGTCTTCCTCTGAGGGTCACCTGCGCTCGCACGGCCCCTCCCGGAGTCAGAGCAAAAGCAGCGTCACACAGGCTCACCTGGAGGACGCCGGTAACGCCATCGCTGCGGCCGAGGCAGCAGTGCAGCAGGCCCGCCTCCAGCCAAGTAACCTTTACTTCTACACATGAGTGCACAGCTTATCTCTACTGTATCTATCTCTGTCTTTCCTCCTGTTCTCTCACTCTCCCTCTCTTTCTTTGCCTGTCCCTCATGTCCTTACCTATCTGTTTAATCTCTTTTATTTTTCATTTTTTTCTGTTGGATGTCCTTCATTTAAAATCCCTAGCCAGATAAATAACCTCTATTAAACTCCCCTAGTGGATATGAAAAGAGAATATTTAAAATTTGCTCAGGAATAAAAATCTATTCTTCAGCATAAGACAAGAAGGCCAATAATCATTCAAAGTGTCATAAAAAATGCTTCTTAAACTTCAAAATAGACAATCTTTTAATACAATCTCAAATGAAATTCAGTTCAGTTCAGTTCAAAAAGTTGGATCTTTACCTGTAAAATCCTCTAAAATTAAATTTCACTTTTAACAAAGCCCACAAGTGTCCAGTCGTTCAAACTAAAACATCTGTTAACCTCCCCCTCTTCATGCTAATATCATAAACGCGCCTCGGGCAAGTTTAAACGCCAGTGAGTGAGCCATAAAAGACTTTATATCCCTGATAAAAATGAGCCCCAACAGTACTGCAACTCTGATTTCCAGAGGAAAATAGTGCAGGATTTTCAGATCAGAGATAATTTAGCGTTTGTTGCATGTATAAACCCCTCAGTATGTGGCAGTGGAAGTGCTTTTCCATGTAGCAGTATTCACCTCAGTTCTCAAGTGTATACTTCTGTCATTGCACCAGCATTGCAACATGTTCATTTGCAGTGGAATGTTATACTGAACATTTTTTAGAAACCCTGTACACGTTAATGCCACAGCATGCCAGCTCCACTCTCCCCAAATACCCCATGCTGATGAAACCTCTACCCAGATCAAACCCATATTTTTTGTTAGCATGACTGTGGTGTGTAAAAGTCATAAGCTGGTTTCATGTGAGAACAACCACACGCTATGGAAAAGTCCAACTCGGTACTGATCAGTCAACTTCTACCAGCCAATGAGAGCACATGTTTGAAGTCAGCTGACCATCAAGGGAGGAGCACTACTGAGGAGGTGAGACACATGACTCCTCCCTAGTCCAAATTAAACATGGCTAATAATTCAGTCAACACATGCATATATTTTTATAGTTTTATCAGTTATGTAATACAGCTGAAAGAGGGGGAAGACATAATTATCAGTCACAAAACCTAAAATTAATATTTAAAAATCTTTGTTTAACCTACTTTTAGTTCTGCAAAGAACTCTCAAAATATATACAATTTAATTCCAAAGTTATATTTTAAACTCTATTCCTTTCTCACCCTGTGTAACGTAACATGGCTGTCAGAAGAAAACCTCATATCTTTAAAATGGTCATTTTCAGGAGAAGGAATAAGGATTTGTAACTTTTAATGTAATTTAAAAGGCCTATATCTTACATCTTTAATGCATTTTATTTTTCCTCTGAGAGCCACTTATAATGTTTATGTGGTTTTATGAACCAAAAACAAAAATAATTCATTTTTACATGACCATTTCCAACCTCGCCATATCCCTGAGAATTAAACAAGCTGTTTTTGTTACTGTGCCTTTAAGACTGAGATATGTAGATAAGCTTTGTTCTGATTGGCTGGCCTGTGTTGTGGCTTATTCATAAATCTCTCAGAGATGAAACACTATTTATAACTTCAGTGTATATAACTTCAATAGTCATGGCTAAACTGCTGCAGGCTGAGTAGGGAATGCATGTAAATGTGTTGGTTTTTGTGACATCACAAAAACAATAAAATAAATAAATAAATAAATAAAATAAATAAATACATAAACAAATAAAATGGAGTTACGGGGTTTTGATATAATAGCGATAAAATATTGCTTTGTGTGTAAATGCATTCCATTTTGTTATGGCATTAGTTCCAAATGAAAAGAGCGTTGCTAATTGCTCTCTCTCTCTCTCTCTCTCTCTCTCTCTCTCTCTCTCTCTCTTTCTCTTTCTCTCTCTTCTCTTTCCTTTTGCTGTCTCCTCACATTTGCAGATAGAGCTGGACACAGGCTGAATGACGGAGATGATTATACCCTGGATAGTGAAGATGGCACAGGCACTAATGCATTGGACAGTGCTATCTTTCAGGTCCCTCAGCTGTGAGTGCACTCTTTCATCTTATTCCCTGTTCAGTTCATTATTCATTAGCCAACAAGATACATTCATCCATTAGGTGCATCAGTTGTTCAGCATGTCTGAAGTTTGTGCGACTTTGCTGATGTATTGATGTTTCTTTGTCCATCAGGAAGACCATTCCGAACGGTTTGGATAAGAGAGGCTCTGACTCTCTGAAGAACCTGTCTGACTCTGAAAGTAAGGCTCGTACCTTTCATTACCAGCCATTCCTGTCTTCAGTCAACAGATGGTGTCATATTGTCACTATTGTCACTGTCATATCACAACCGTGTATCTCTGGGCTCTCGAGTGGTGCAACTATCTGTCGATCATGAGAAGATGATACCCCAGTGATGCTATAGCCATCCGTGGGCAGGAGTCCAAGAGAGCACAATTGGCCTCGCTCTCTCTGGGTGGGTAGGATGGCCCCCCTTCTCCCCCCAGCACAATGCTAGTCAGTGCAGGTGGTGTGCGTTCTCGTCCAGGCGCGTTCAGCTGTCCAGTGAAGTTGCGTTAGTGGCATTTCGAAAAGATGCAGTGACTGGCTTCTCATGACTTGGAGGAAACTTGTGTTTGCCTTCGTCCTTCTAATGCTGGTGATATCATGAGACTGGGGAGTCCCACCTAGTGAGTATAATTTAAGACAAGTAAACTGGGAAGAAAACTAGGAGAAAAATCCTTTAAAAAAAAGGGTGCATCTCCATTTTGTTTATTTTTATTTTTTCTACATCATTTGAGCACAGCATAAATCATATTAATGATGAATAGAATGAAAGAAATGGTCCAAAATGACTTGTTGACTGGACTTTTGGATTCTCTGAGAGTCTTTGAGTGATTTCTGATATGCCTGTATTTTTTCTGCTGAGGCACTCAAAGGCCCATTCCCCACATTTTGTTGTCATTCATTTTTCCACTGGCATCCACTTATAGCATTTGTGTGGGTTTATGTCCCAAAAACAGTCATAATTCATTTTTGCATGATCATTTTCCAGCCTCTCCTTCTCCCTTAGAATAACCCATTCATGTCCAACAACTAAATGTAGTATGTTAAAGAAAAATTCTCTGAACTTTGTCTGATTGCTCTAAAGGGTTAAAGTTTGCAGTACCCATTTGTTATTTATAATAAGAGATATTATCATTTTTTCCCCAATCAAATTTGGATTTTCATTATTTTGATAAAAGTCAGTGACTCACGTTTTAGCCATATGGTTAAGTTAATTTGAAATATCTTCAGATTTGTGCTCAGGTGAGGTTAGAGAATTTATGGACCAGAAGAAATATAACAGCTACAAACAGCTGGTTTTGTTTAAGACTGATGTATGTGAATTATCTTTGTTCAGACTGGGTGCTCTGTATTGTGCCTCATTTGGAAATCAATCTGGGCTGCAACATTTACAACTTCAATAAGTAAACGGGCAGGGCTAAACTACTATAAACCGAATAGGCAGATAAATGTAAAGGAAGGAACCATATCATGGAAAACCAGGAAAGAGTCTGATGTAATATGTGAACAAACATACAACGCCACACAAACATCAGACGTGGACATCAGGGAAAACAGAAAATGCAAGAATATGTCACAAATGTAGCTAACCCTTTAATTTAGGTTAAACCTCCATAAATGGACTGTGTGGAACGCGGAGTGAAGGGTACAACTGAATTTAACTGAATTTACATATGTCAGCAAACTCTTATTAAAAACAAGGGGAAAAAATCATTTTTCCATTATATGCATCTGTTAACTGAAGATATTCTACACCTGCCTAAACCGTGGACCAAATGTGTAAAGTGAACACATAAGGTCGTAATAGTATGCAAAAGAATGATGTTCAGGATTTCTCATCTCACACCGGGAGCGTTACTGTAATTGACTTAGCGGAAAATGGGAAAATTCTAATCTGATTCCTCCCTGTGTGTAATACAGTAGAATGATTTAGGAGAGGCACCTGATGCAGGAGGGTGTTGGCGCAGGCCGTTTGCCCCTGAGGTTGAATTAGCACTTGTCTAAAAGCTGTTTATGAGGCTGGGAGCCTGTCGGCCTAAAGGATACAACAGTCTCCACCTTCTGTTCTACCATAACCGTGTCACTGCTCCATTCTTCTGAATTATTCATCACAGCAGGGTGTGTATGCGTGTGTGTGTGTGTCAAGAGAAGCTCCACAAAGGAGACAGGCTCCAGTCAGGCAGACAGTAGGCTGCAACCTTGCTTAGACAGACCAAGACTTTTTGAAAAATATCCTTTGAAAGCATATGGAAAGGTTCCTTTAAAATCTATAAGAATTACATTGTGTTGATATAGGAAAAAGAATTTGTGTTACTCTTCTTAAAAACCTACATAAAACTACATAAAAATGTTTTTAAAATTATTTTTTAGTATTTAGTTTTTTTTTAACATGCATCACTTTATAAAGTTTCTACTTAAAGTGTGCGTATTTTGTATTTGCTCTGTATGCTTTTATACTATAATACAGTTCCTATCCACTAGAGGTCACTGAGGTGTTTTATTTCATGAATATGTTGGGCAATGTATAGCGGTTGTGGACAAAGTATCCAATTGAGTACTTGAGTGAAAGTAATACTCTTGGTGAAATATTATGTATGGAAATTATGGAAAATCTAATTTTTACTTTACAGAAACTTGCAGTATGTAGTGGAGTACAGAGTAGGATATTTTACTGTGAAATGTAGTGGAGTGAAAGTAAAAGTCTCAAAAAAATAAAAATACTTTAACAAAGTACAGCTATTTTATGTATGGTAATGAAGTAGTTGTTATCGTCCACCACTGGTGTACAGTGATAAGCCTTGCAGTCCTATAGGAAGAGAAGCATTTCATAAACAAACAGAAGGTATATTGGGATTTATATTAATGACATTTGAAATCTTTTTATTATGTCCATACGCTGTGATCCAGATGTACTGTGCATTGCCAAATCATATTGACCTTCTCATTACCTTTATGAATTATGGATTAGATAAGAACCAAATGATGGGAGAGATCAAGGTGGCTCTGAAGAGGGAGATGAAGACTGAAGGAGAGCAGCTGGTCCTTGAGATTCTACAGTGCAGAAACATCACTTACAAGTTCAAATCTCCAGACCATCTGCCTGGTAATGGAACAATCCCTAATGCCCACATCACAACCCAGAGACTGAGGCAGTTTATATGAGTGACACTATATAAGGCCCAGTCAGGGCTTCCTAAAACAGCATAAGGACCATTTAGGATTTGCACTGTGCTCACTAACAAAACATATGGTAAACTCAAGTGTACTCATACCTGGCCAGTCAAGAATCACTACAACATGCCGGCCAGTTTTCAGGACTGCAGCTACACAGGTTTTCAAAGAGTAACATCTCTTAATACACCATTCAGTCTGTACCTTTACCATGTTCCATGTTAGAACTCTCAGCTAGTCCTGGGGCAGATGTGCCACACTGCCTCATCTATTCCCTACTGGGACTTCAAAGTGAAAGTTCAAATAAGAGTTAGTTACTTTACGAATTAGACGTACAAGGCTTAAATATAAGAGAAAACGTGATAGTTATGTGCTAAAACTATTATAACTATGATATCTTCTCATTCAGACTTGTATGTGAAGCTGTATGTGGTTAACGTGGCAACACAGAAGCGGATCATAAAGAAAAAGACCAGAGTGTGCCGTCATGACAGAGAGCCATCCTTCAACGAGACGTTCCGCTTCAGCCTCAACCCGGCTGGTCACTCCATTCAGGTGAGAAAGGCTGAGAATGATAGAGACACAATAGCACCACCATGTATTCATAAAAAAAACATATACAGAATTATCAGTGCTATTTCTTACACCATTTACACCAGCTGCCCTTTGAACTGTGTGAATATTTAATGACAAATTGACCTGTACAAATGGTCCAGAATTACTTGGAATAAAACCTTGTTACATTAACGTGCATTAAAAGTTCCTACTGTTCTTTCTTTCTCTTACAATGTTACCATTTTGGAGATTAAACATTTTTTGTGACAGTATACTATTATATTCACCACACAGAAAGTATTCCATATTCTGTACTCTTAAGCACAAAAATAAAGGTTCCTAAAGGGTTTTTGCCTTTAATGTACAATTCTAGGTAATTGGTGTAGAAACTTTACATTATGTGGAAGATCTTTAAACTTTAAAAAACGTTTTCACACTTGCACATCTTGGTTATAAAAATACTTATTTACCAAAATGGGTAATGTTTTCTTTTACAGTCCTCTAAGTTCTTGGTAAATGGGTAAGTGTGAAGTACAAACTCCAGGATGCCAGATAATTATTTTGGATGATATGATGGTACGTTCCAAGACAGTGTAATTAATCTACAACAGGTTCCAGGTATTCATTGGAAACGTGCAGAACAAATGTCTAAGTGCTGTTATTATTTTAGATAAAATGGTGGTAAGCACTAGAAAGTCAAACTAAATTACTGACTGAATTATTGAATTGCCTGAAAGCCAGACAAAGTACATAGTAAAATATCTCATAAATAGATAATTATATGGAGTAACAAATTGGTACAAGCAAAGTTGTACTAAATTTCACTGAAATTTCACACGTTTAAACCAGAAAAGGAAACTGGAAAATCTAAAAGTGGAAAAGCACCATGTAGGTTTAAAGGGTAAAAAGACACAAGAGTCGTATACAGTATGTAGCTGTTTGTTATCTAGAAACGACACTGAATCCGGGCTGTTAAAAAAAGTAAGGATTCTTACTGTGGTTTAACTGGGTCCTCACCATAACGTTTGATGTCTTTTTCAGGCTGAAAGTTTTATTACACACTTCTATAACTTTAGAATATCTCAGCCAAGTCCCTGTAGTTGGTAAATAATAAGCCTTAGTATGTAATAAGCCTGGGATTGTAAGGAATTAAACATGTGACATTACAATTAAATTTAGTACATCTTCATTTTTACTTATCACTTTTTTTGTAATTATGACATATTTTACTGTATCTAGAACCTGGTGTTTCAACGTAATGTCATTTAACGTTTCTAGCACCTACCTATCATTTTATTATTCCACACATATTCCACACCAGTGAATACCTAAAACCTGTTTGGCATTTCAGTGTAGTTCAGTTGGAACTTTTCATCATGTTACCCAAAATAATTAGCTAGTACTTTAGAGTTATTACTATGCATTTGCTGAAATTATGTAAGAAAAGAAAACATTACCAAACAAGTGTTTTATGGCGGAACCAAAAGTGGTTCTTTTATGGCATCACTGGAACCTCTTTTAGCACCTTTATTTTTAAGAGTGTAGATGTAAATGTATGATGTTCTTATAACACTGTTCATAGTATTTAACGTATAGACCACAGTCCTAATATTCCAAATCTGTCTCTGCACTGCAAACACACACAGCTGTTCCTGGTGTCTAATGGAGGGAAGTTCATGAAGAAGACTCTGATTGGTGAGGCCTACATCTGGTTGGACAAGGTGGACATGCGAAAACGAGCAGTGAGCTGGCACAAACTAGTGGCCAGTTCTCCTCACACACAGCCCTGATCTCCATCAGCCAACACTGCCATCAGAGCAGAGAGAGCTACAGGCGCCCACACTGATAAACTGGTGTATAATGAAGTAGGTGAAATAGGGGAGGGAACAAAGATGGAGGTGTTTCAGTAGATACGTATTCTCTGTGTCAAGGGGGATGTCATCAAGTCATCTTACTGAAAAGTACCGTTTTTACTGGTATTCAGACCCTCTGTCAGAGCATAAAAATGCTTTCTCTACTCTTGCATCACTATGTTAAGAAAAAACATCAAATATTTACCTCCCAACTCTTTCTCTTGGCCAAAGCCATCTCCCTAGCACCATATCTGCCGTTAAATTCATGTGAAAAAGAGTAGACTTATAGATGTGCTATTACAGATGATCTAACCTCTTTTAGCAACTCTGTCATTATCCATTTAAAGTCTTTACTTCATGTTTTGTCATGTTTGTCAATGTTTTCTGCTATGTTAATACAGCATAGTAGAATAGAACACATCTTCTCCTAAATGGAAGTCTTGTGATGACAAGATGCCTTTATCGAGAGAAGCTGTTTCATGATATATTATAAATGTATGACAATACATTTTGTACAGCCAGTTTACAGAAGTCTTTATATATAGATGGCTAAAAAATCAAATTGTGCAGAACTGACTATATAAAGAATTATCAGTAGCAGAGTTTGTGATCTTTTTCAGAGAATCTAGTCTCCTGTTTCCTCACTCAGTCCACTCTATATTTTATATATGATGACATTTATCATATCAGATTATGTTATATAAATATATATGGTGAGAAGATAAGACAATCTTAGCTCAGATGTAGTGACTGTTTCATTTGGTGAATACAGTGTGAACCTTCAGCATAAATCCATTAAGCACATATACTCCATGAGTCTTTAGTATCTTAATCTGAGTGCTTCATCCACATTTTAGCAACCTGTTCATCTGACTTTTTTGCAGTATTTCTTTTTGTCTGTGGGCCTTGATTTCATCAACTTGGACTTGATTCCCTTAAGCAGCTGCAATGATGGATAGAAACCACTGCTGAGGATAGTGATTTTTCTGGGGTGCTTTTACGTTTTGAACACACTTAGTTGTTAGAGACCTTGAACTATGGATGCTCTGCGTCTCTGTCTTTGAAAGTCTTGAGTCCTCGAGTGGTTTTCCAAGATGCCACAGGGACGACTACATGGAGTCAAATGCGCAGTATGATTGTATGTGACCATATTTTTGATTTAAGCATCTTGGAGTAATTGTCATGTAAATGTTCAGATGTTGTCAGTTGTGCTCTCTGTTTTGTGATGAAGTTCTGTGTTCAAACAAAATATGCAATGAAGAAAAAAATAAGAGAAAAAAATAATAAGATGCAGATCTCTTCACTTCGACAGGGGCGTTCTGCAAGGCTAAATAATTGGCACTATTGGAATCTGGTTGCTGTTTGTATTTATTTCAAATGGTGCAAGGTGTCTGTCTATAATTGGTGTCACTGCCCATTTGTGGTGCAGTTTAAAGCTGTTCTAGTCCTTTTTTGTTTTGCTTTCGGAATGATTGTTTGTTGCCGGTCTGTTCATGTCTGTTTTACTACCAGAGATTCAATGTCCCAAACATATTCACTGCCACTTTACCCTGCACCATATCAGTGTAGAAGATGCATAAAAGTTCAAGTATAGTAGTCTGGTGTGTTGGTCATCAGAACACGAAACGCACCAGATGATGACCGTCGACTCGGTCCGTCGACAGTCTTTGGACTGAAGACATGGAGGAATTACTATATAGACATACAGATCTCCTTAAAGCAACAGTGTTTCTGTATTAACATCAGTGGATTTCTTTGCACATGGAAAAAAGGTCATATTTAATACGTTGTACAGACAGTGTACAGATATCACTTGTGCTTGAACAAAGAAGTCTTCATGTGGTGAATAAAGGGTTGCTGTCACAGTGAGATGAACTAACATGTGCCAACCTAATATCCTAACCAAATCCACTGGTTCAGTTTGGGTAATTCTATGCAACATAAATTATGTCTGGATGCATCTTTCTTAATGTGTGCTATCAATGAGAGTTTGTCTGAATAAATATGTACCTTTTAAAGATGATTTTACTTTTAATGAACATAGATATAAAAGATCTAAAACAGAACATTATAGCATAGTTTTTTGTTTGTTTTTTTTTAACTTGCTGTTATGACACAGTACATGTTGAGCTTATGCACTTTATTTATAAGTTACTGTTCCAATGTTGTGTTTGACTTTCCATCAAAACTATGAGAAAGTTATTGCTACATGGAATACAGTGACATTTGCTGGAAAACAGCAACTCTTCATCAGAAGCACTGAAATACATTTCAGCCTTGTTGGTGCTCTACAACTATAAGGGCCCACTTTTGATGGCCAATGGATTCTCACAATCAATACCATGAGTTCTACGTCTATAGCATTCCGCCTCTAATATAGTGCTGTGTATCTTGTTTCCAATCAATGCTGTGTCCCCTTTAAATAATGACAGAAATAATGGCTTCACTCATATGGCCGTTGTCTCCTCTCTGTTATTTCAATGTAATGTTAGCCTGATTTGTTATGCTGTATTCCTGGGAACTTAACATCTAAGATGAATCTGATGTATTCAGTTGCAGTAAACAGTGTGAATGTGATTTGATTATTTTTGATTATGTAAATACATAAGATATTTTCTATAAGAGGTTTGAATATTTATTTGGTCTGACACTGAGCATGTAAGTGCGATCTCAAGGTCAAAGTCCTGTCTGTACATATGTATTTGTCTAGCTATGTGAGCAAATCATCCATCCGATTGACTGAAGAATGTCAATCAACCCATTTCAACCCCTCCAATGAAAACAGTGGCATCTCGCAGAATTAAGACGAGAAGGTTAAAAAAAAAACACAAAAATTCTTTTCAACTTCAGTGGTTGTCAAAGAATTTCTAGGTTTTACATGGATGTTGCATGTTTCGCTAGATGTTTGTTGATATTTTTGCCTCCAGATTCTGTTTCAAAAGAGGGAAATTGAATAGATTTATCTGAAGATGTATGCTGACTGTAAAAATGCTTGTAAAATGAGTCTTGTTTTTCACTTTGTGTAAAAATGAGAAATTTAATGTTATGGTTTTGTGGTTGTCCACAGGATGTCATGGAATTATGCAAATTGTGCTGTAGAAAAAAAAATAATAAAATGTTTCCCTGAGTCTAAATAATAAATATTAAAGAAGAGATTCTATTCCAAATGTGAAAACGTGTCATGTCTGTTTTATTTGTTTATTTGCATATGGCATGGGAGGTGCTGTAAGTTGGTTAGTTTCAACAAAAAGTCAGGCTCTACTAGACCCACTGGTGATTTAACAAACTATACCTTTAAAATTAAATGGCTTGGAATTTCTTTTCTAGAGATGGCCCTCTCCCTATATACACAGTATATCAAGGAATAAAGCAGAAAATATATACTCATTGTGCTTAATTAGGAGCACTAAACTAATACTTGGTAGAGCCTCCAGTACTTGGTATAGCTTCCAGTCTTCAACTGTCCAGGTTTTGGTGAGCCTGTGCCCTCAGCTTTATGGTCTTGGCTGACAGAAGAGGAACCTGATGTGGTCTTCTGCTGTTGTAGCCCATCTTGCTCAAAGTTTGATATTTTGTGCATTCTGTGATGCTTTTCTACTCACCACAATTGTACAATTGAGTGGTTATCTGAGTTACCATAGCATTTCTGTCAGCTTGAACCAGTCTGGCAAATTTCTTTTGACCTCTCTCATCAACAAGGCGTTTCCGGCGTTAGGTGTGCAGGTGTTCCCGATAAAGTGCTTGTTGAGTGTATGCAACAGATTTACAAATTACTTCAAACCCTCCAACACAAAATATAACATCAAATTTATCAGAATTTGTGTGTCTATACTTTACTTTTATCACAACGTCCATTCTTTTCTGGAGACTTGCTTTCAGTTTTTCAAGGATTCTGCAGGGATATTTTTCCACACCTCCAAAGTTCTGTCTTACAAGTTGGTTGTTTTTTCTGCGTCTCACAGCAGTTGCTTAGATAATTCAGGAGCCATACATGCTTTCTCATTCTTTTGGTATTAAGCTATATTTGTTTCGTGTGAGTGTTCTGTGATTGTTACTGTCTAACCAGGTCCAAAAGTTCCGCATCTTTCCTGCATAAATATAATTCAAGTGATGACCTCCATTTTCAGACCAATATGAACTCATCTAGATGTACTACTTGGATAATAGACCCTCAGAGAAAAGCCAATTTAAATTAACACATTTAATAAATAATAAATCATTTCAAGTAAATATTTTCAGTTTAATTACCTCTAAACTGTTCCCCTGAATTTAAGGACTTGCAGAAAGATCTGCATTTGCAACATTGTTCCAACAGAGGGCACCAGCTGAACAAAGCAAAGCCTAGTCTAATGAGTCAAGCTCACCATCAAATCCTCAGGATATTTTTTTTGACCGTTTAGACTTCATCTTACAAAAATGGCTAGAACAAAAAAATGTAATCTCATAATCAGTGTCTTGACAAATAAAGCTATTTTACCTGGTGACTTGTGTGTTGTTTGTTATATGTACTGCTTAAAATGCACTGCATGTTTCATTGTGAAACATCATTCTGTGCTAAGATTATGATTACTTCAGAGAAATATATCAATGCTGGAAAGGAAACAAATGCATAATGTCTCCATTCAGCTAGTCAACATTCAGGCAGAGATAGAAAATCATCACTCTAGGCCACACTATTCACATTTGGCTATGCTAATGCTACATCTGACCATCACAGTAGCAGATATAGTTCAATGACCAGAACAGCAGTAGGGCTTAGTGCTAAGACTGTAATATAAGCGTGTGAGATAGCACTGTTTGTGAACATCCATTCTCTTCCTGGGTAATGCAGGCAGGGCGCGTTGCCATGGCGATCCAGTGTAGGAGGGTTGCAGGGCCCAGGGGACTGGTGTAGCTTGGATTTCAGGATGTGGTAGTGAGTGAGTGAATGAGTGTGTGTATTTGTGTGTATTTGTGTGTGTGCATGGGCAAGTCTACAAAAAAACAATAATTTGATACATTTGATTGTAATAACTGATGTAGATGCTGTATAATGAGAGATTATTTCTCCCAATCCACACAAAACATCTACTCATGATTATGAGGTTTGAAGACTACTGCTTGAACCTCCTAATGTAGCCCTTAGCAACAATAAAAAGACTTTTATAGCATGTTATTTACCCTATGCTTATCAAATAAAGAATGACTGTGCAAATGTTGTGCTTAATTAGATTCCTCTTATACCATCCCAAGAGTAACTGGTGCCTTTGTTCTTGCTTTTAAAGCATTGTGCAAAAGACAACCTTTCATTTATTTAATTTCCAGTCAAAACAGCCATTATGTACAAGATATTGTTTTTCAGGATTAGGAAAAAAAGTGAACAGAAAAGAAATTTAACAGAAAATTGCACAGAATTCTTGTCAACTAAATAGAACATCAAATCAAATTTTCAGCATTTAATATGCCCACTGTTTACCTTCCGTTCTTTTCAGGAGACTTGATTTCAGTTTTTCATACCTCCAAAGTTCAGTCTTAGTAACTGGTTGCACTTTTTGCTCCACACAATCCAAGTAATCCTAAACTTTCAATGACGTTGAGGTCTGGACTCTGGGCTAACCAGTCCATTTTGTTGAGAACACCAGTAGCTTCTTGTTTGATTTGCAAATTTTCCTTTTTTATGACTATTTCTTTTTCTCAGTAACAGCTTCTTGACCACTACACATTTTGTCAGACTCATAGTGCTGAGTTGTCTTCTCACGGTGGAAGGATGGACAGAAACACATTGATTTGTTCAGATCTGAAGCAAGAGAGGAGCTTGATTCTCTGCTCTCTCTCAAAGATGAAAGCGTTAAGTACTGTTTATCTGATGGAGATGGTCTTGATGGTCTAGCAGGTCTTGCACGGTTCTTAGGAGTCCCAGTTTCTCTGTATCTGTATTTTTTAACTCACTGCTTTGACTGGAAATGAAAGAAATGAAGGGTGTTGTCTGACTTCTGCCCAGTACTGTATGTACAATGCTTTAGAAGCCATAGCAGCATGGCTACACATCAGACTGACAGTAACAGTTACCTATGACTTTACACTCCAGTATGGTTGGCTGCAGCCTCTGTAGCACGTGCTTAATGAGCTTGCTCATTAAGCTCTCCTGAATGGCCTAAGGTCAAGCCACAGGCATATTCACACCTGCACTGAACTCACAACACCTTTGCAGGACAGAGATTTGTTGGATGTTTCAGCCATCGGCCCATCAGACCCGGATCAGACCCGTTTCCCAAATGAAGTTCAGATGAACCGTGGGCCTCGGTGAGCTTTAATCACTGCCTGCAGCCCGAGTTCTGCTAGTGAAAAAAAGAGGTCACAACAACAGTCTTTATTAAACATCTATAGGGAATTTTAATGAGAGGGCTTGTTTTGATGATGTGATGCCTTTTTTTCTCTCCCGAGCTTCTTTTCATTTAGCTGCACGCTGGCCTTGGGCTTTTATCATGCTCTGATATTGTCCTCCCTCCTTAACCGCCGCTGGGTCACGCTGTGTGTCTCTCCTGCTCAGAAAAAGGAGTGAGCCGCTCCTCTTTTCGTGCCTATGAAATCCTTGGCTCTTTTTGAGAGCGGTCGATGGGACGGTGCTAATGGAATGGCATAGAGAGAGAACAATAGAGCAGAAAAATGAGCAGAACTCTGTGTGCCTGTACCATTAGTCCACTACCTTTCCCTCAATGGAGCAAGAGATAGCGCTCCATTCGTCCCTGTGTTATGGCCTTGCTCTTTCATTCCCCATTCTCACCCTCGCTTTCTCTCTCTCTCCCTCTCTCTCTCTCTCTCTTTCTCCACCGCGCAACCCCTTTGCCACAGCCGTTGTCGAGGACCACAGAGCCAGTGAGTGGTTGCTAGGTAACGGGTGAAAGCCGAAATCCCTCGGCAGCTCGTTCCCTCTGCCCCGACCTGCCTCCATGCTCACTCACTGTTTAACTTTTATCTCATCAGAAGGAAAGTGTCTCTCCCTTCTCAGAGAACAAGACATTTCAGCAGAGAGGGCAGCACCAGGGGCCATTCTTTGAAGATATTAGGTAATGTCCTGCAAAGTAACATGCAGAAATATATGCACCCACCACTTGCTGACTGAAGGATTTTTGAATTCTTTGTTCTGGAGAGCACAGATTTTGAAAGAGCAAACAAATGGAAATGTGCATTTTACGAGGGGCGGGTGATATGCAAAGCTTGGCTGTAGAGGGGATTCAAGGGGATGCCATCCCCCCCATAAAGAAAAGGATAAAACTGATGTAAAACTACAGTTCTCCCAGTTCCATCCCTTTTGATTATCTCCATGTTATTTCTGATAAAAGTCAAAAGTCTAACATCTATAGCAGAGGTCTTAAAATCCAGACCTTGAGTCCAGTGTCTAGCCCTGGATTTTGTAATCATGATAGCCACTCAGTTACATTAATAGTTCACCTAACTACCAGAGAATCCAAAATCCAGAACTGAAAATGGGATTTAAGGTCTGGATTTAATACATAGAATAATGTATTTAGTATTGATATAAAAAAATGGACACTCTACACACAGAATAAGATGTATGCAAATGATGTTTTCTTGCAGTAAAAATGTTTTTGAAAAAAAAAAACAACCTCATTGAACTCACCATCTTCTCAATACCGCTGGTTTTTATTGTGATCCCATGCAAAAGCCAGTATTCCAGTACTAATAACAAACTGAATACTGTTAAAAATCTTTGCGTACACACTAAAGGAAAAAACTTTGTGGAATTTAAGCCTGCAAATGCCTGATCATATAAAGAAATATTTAAAAACAAGAGAATATAAACTGATTAAAATAACTTAATATCATGATTATATTATTCAGTATAAGATACAAAGTTTCACTTTCAGCAAAACAACAAATTAAAATGGCTTGGCTAAAGAAAACACTTGCTATCAGTATTTGTACTCAAGGATCAATGCACAAAAGAAAGCATCAGAATTGAAAGTATCAGTACAGTCAATACAATTCAGTATTGATCTGCACATCATTATATTTTACTCCTAGGGCCCCAGAGGACAGGCTTCATAGTGGTGGACTTATCCTTCACTGGGGCTGATGCTTTAGGCAAACATACAATATAAATGTATACATTATACAATATAAATGTTTACATACTATGGGAACAGCTGCTCTCTAGAAACACAGACATCAGAAATAAAGGAAAAAATGTGAAGATTGCAGGGTAAACTGTAACTCTTCTTCAGCTTACTGTGCACCAGCAATTATCTAGTGATATCTGAGCAGTGGACATGTGACTAGAATCCCAATTAGCAGCTGTGCAAATATGCTGTCAGTATAAGAAATTAGCATGATTGGGAGAAATGTATACATGAATGTATTTGGCCAACAGTGGGCAAGCACATCCACGGCAATGGCAGCAGATAGACAGATGATTCCAATGAGGGGCTTTCCACAGTGAGTGTTTTCCTCTTGGACCTGAACATTGTGAAGCCATGTAACAGTAAACTCACTGCAGTTAAGGCCGGTGATAAGGGATTGCAGATCAAAATGACGGTATTGGCTAATATTTTATGTCTCAGTGCTAATTAAACTACATAGTTTAGCTATTCTAAATGTTTAGAGACCTGTACATGGTGGATGTGCCCAACCCTAACCAAAAAATCCTAAATCTGGCAATCTAGCTAACCCTGTACATCAGGTCTGCCCAATTCTGGTTCTGGAGGTCTACCACCCTGTACAGTTTAGCTTCAACACTAATCTAACACACCTGATCCAGGTAATAAAGGCCTTCAGATGTATCTGAACATTAGAGCCAGGTGTGTTGGATGTAAACCCTCCAGGGTGGTAGATCTCCAGGACCAGCTAAGTAAGAATTGAGTTGATCAACTTTAAAATTCTGATTTTGTGAAACAAACCCAGTTCACTGCAGGAACAGCGTGGTCTAAAGGAGACAGAAGGCATTATCGCTGAATCTCTGTAAAGCTTCATACTGTGCTTGGAGGTGGTCAAATAATAGAAGCTGTTGACATTTGAGAAGACACTCCCATCATTTCCAGTGGGGGTAAAGAAGTGGAAGACTACTCTGTGTCGAACTAAAGATGTGTTAAGGACAACTACCACGGGTACGCCTTTGTCCAACTGTCTATGAAACTGACTCGTCATGTACACAGCATTGTCATATGCCACCACATTAACCAAATTCTTTCTGGTCCTTTCTTGTGGAAAAAGTTTGGATTTTTACCTTATTTATCCATTATTTTAATGGGTCTACCCTACAACCATATGTTGTTAATCATATCGCTGCTGTCGGAACAAAACCTTGTATATTTTTTTCAGTTTTTGGCATAATTTGAAAGTACCTTTTGGACAAATTTCTTGATGAATGCACTAAAAGAAATGACCCAAAATGACTGGTATCATTAACGTACATGAAAAGTAAAGCATGTTTGTTCCTTCTCCTGTAAAGTTATCATTTTGGACACACGAGGTTTTGTTCCGACAGCAGCGATATGCACATATCATTTTGTCAGGCACTCGCATAAAATGTTAGATAAAATGTTTTTCACTGCTGATTTGATGGTTTTGTGTAAACATTTTTTGTGTGTATTTTTATATGGTTAATTATTTGGCAAGCTATTTACAATGTGTTTTCATTACAGTTTAATGGACAGGTGGTATTTGCTTAATTGTACAACTGTAACCCACTACAGTTTAGTGCACATCCATAATTGATTTCAGGTGTGTGGTAATTGGATGGCATCTCCTGAGTAGAGCAGGAGAGAGAGAGAGAGAGAGAGAGAGAGAGAGAGAGAGAGAGAGAGAGAGTGAAAAGGAAGATAGAGGAGAAAAAGGAAAAGGATAAACAAAAAAGAGAGAGAAAAAGAGAAATAAGGAGAGGGAGGGAGAGAAAGAGAGCCAACAAAAGATGAGGGAAAGGAAAACAAGAGAGAGAAAAAGATGAGAAAAAAGGGAGAGAAAGAGAGAGATAATAACACAAGAGTGAGAAAAGGGAAAGTGGAAGAAGAGGAGAGTGAAAGATAAAGGAAAAGGAGAAAAGGGTAAGATAAGAGAAAAAGAGAGAAAGTGAGAGGGAGAAGAGAAGGGGAGGAAGAGGGACAGAAAATAAAGCAAGAGTGAGAAAGAAGGCAGAAGGAAGAAAGATAGAGATGACAAAGACGGAGACAGAAAGGAAGAGAAAGAGCAAGAGAGAGAGAGAGAGAAAGAGAAAGAGTAAAAGGCTAAGAGAAAGAATGAAAAAGAGAAATGAGAGAGAATGAAAAAGAGAAACAAAAGAGTGAGAAAAATGAAAGAGAGAGGGGGGGTGAAAGGCACAGCAAAAGAATGAAAAGAGAGGGGATGAGAGAAAGAAAGCACTAAAGAGAGAGAGAGAGAGACAAAGAAAAACAAATGGGGAGAGAGAGATGTTTGTGTGGGTGTGTGTGAGAGAGATGTTATGTATATTTTGTTATATTTAATAATAATATTGAATCACCTATCAAATTGCATATAAAGCATTCTAGAGTCTGGAGGAACAGACAGAGAGAGAAAGAGAGAGAGAGAAAGAGTGAGAGAGAGAGAGAGAGAGAGAGAGAGAGAGAGAGAGAGAGAGAGAGAGAGATGGCAGCCAATAGGTGTGAGTGTATGAGTGGAATAGAGATGAGGAGGAGATAAGAGGGCGGAACAGAGGGACACACTCCTCACACTTGCTCCGATCACACTGCTGCTCATCGCTTCCACTCCAGACTGGGAAGGAGGGATGAGCTGTGTGAGCTGTGTGAGCTGGGGTCCGGTGTGTGTGACGGAAAGCCGTGAGCAGACAGTGCGTGCTGAGTCCCGGTAAGCGGCGGGCCGTTCAACATGAGCGTGTAGCGCGGTTCGCCCTGCACTCGCTCACTGTAGCCTGATGACGGCTAATCCGATTATCTAGGAGGGCAGCAGACGCCTCGGCTCTGGAGACAGAAGTAGCGCGCAGTGGACCGAAGTGCTGGAGATTCAGCGACATTCAGCTGCCACAACCATGAACCCCCACACCGTCACCCTGCTGCTTTTTACAGTCTTTTCAACGCTGCCCACTTCGTGTCCGTCTCAGTTTCCAACCTCGCTCATGTGAGTACTGAAATCCTGCTGGTGCAGCCTTTATTTACGCTCGTGTAAGTGCGACGCCTCTGACGGGGAAAAGTGCTTCTGTGCTTCCGTGAAAACTGTTCAACACTTTTTCTGGCATAATTCAGTCGCTGAGACGTCAGCAGAGTTATTCATAATGATCTGATGTGAAATAGTTAAGTGTAGAGAAACTTATCGACAGGGGTGGTGATAGGAACCAGTACGGAGGTCCAGAGAGACCATGAGGTAGTTATCATTTTCTGGACTGTTATCTCGAGATAACAACTTATTTTCTCGTGATCTCTAGATAACAAAAGTTGTTTTCCTGATATCACAACTTAGGAGTTAGTTGTGATATCGAGAAAACAACTTTTTTTGTTATCTTGAGATCACAAGACAGTTAAATCGTGATCGTAAGATAACAGTCCAGAAAATTATAACTACCTCATGGCCTCTCTGGACCTCTGTCAACCAGGGGTCACAATGTCTACAACACACATTTTATTTGTTATACAATAATGAGCGGTGAACTATATGTATAATGTATAAAAACTCAGGTTTTTGATAAAATTAAAACTGAGGTAAATCTGGAACAAATAACTTTTCGTTCAGGACTGTTTTGTCCTACAATGCCCTGCACATATATATCTGGATTGCAAGGCTTTTAAAAATATGTTTTAGACCAAAACCTTCTCTCTAAACTATCACCAAACAGTGTCTCAAGCATCGGGCAACATATCCATTACCATTTCATTAGCTTTCTGTGCTTGAGCCTTTGGATGCATTGACAAGGATGGCTGGTCCAGCACAGTTTGTTGATTTCCTTGCTCAAACAAACCTGATTCATCCTATCTGTTAACTGCCAGATATGTTTAGTGGGTGTGTTTGAATAGAGGAGCTTTCAAACTGTGCTGGACACTGGCCCTTCAGCACTGGAGTTGTGCACCCCTGCATTAAGCACTTCTGATGTCTGGTTCCTATCACCACTGCTGTGAACAATTCTGACTCTGCAAGTTTCTGTAGAACAGAGCATTCCACACAAAATCACTCTGAATGACTTACATTTTTACACAATTTAATTAAGCAGCAAGTTTGAAAAAAAAAATAAAATCAGTAGTGTTCCCCTGTAGCCCCAGTGTCTGGAAGCTTCACTGACCATATAATGGTGGTGGTGGTATCATGAGAAGTGTTTCATGAATCTTTCCCTCATAGTCTTGAGCTTTATTCTCTTTTATACAAAGGCAGTTTTTAAGTGATTTTTTCATCTTTCTTTATTAGATGCTGTTGTGCGGCAGGAGTGTGTAAAAGTGAACTAGCTTTGGCTCTCTTGCCCATGTTTTTGGTGAAAGTCCTGTCCAGCTGTTCTGGGTGTTACTCAGGGTGTTGTATGGCTCATGTATGGCTCAGAGTGAGAGTGAAAGAGAGAGTGAATTGATAAATGAAGGACAGAATGTGTGGTACATTTAGAAGATTTCTCATATACACTATTTGACCAAAAGTTTGTAGGCATCTGCTTATCAATCATTTCCTTTGAAATCAAAGGTGTTAAAGGGACTTTGTCCCCCTTTACTGCAGTAACAGCCTCTACTCTCCTGGGAGGGCTTTACACTAGATCTTGGAACATTGATGTGACGACTTGATTGCCTTCAGCCTAAAGAGCATTGGTGAGGTCAGCTACAGATGTTGGATGATTATTTCTGGGTCGCAGATGCCATTCCAACTCGTCCCAAGATGTAGTGGACAGTGCCCCATCACTCCAGAGCACAGCCAAGTACTGGGGGGCTTACCCCTGTGGCTCACACTTGGCATTGGGCCCAGTCTATTGGCACTGCTTTTCTATGGAGATTACACAAGATGAATGTGCAAAGTTAAGCACTTGTTTCAGCAATGGGTGCACCTTAGCTACCTTGAATGAGTGTCTGGATACTTTTGGACACATAGAGTAAATGGAATTTGACTGGGCCTGTATAACAGGGTTGAGTCCAAAAAAAAGAAGAACATAAACAAGCGCACAATCAAGGCTTGAACCATGGCTTTGGTGCAGTGTTTGGTTTAATCTGCCTTCATCAACCAGTCTGATGAGAGGTAATTAGTGGCCATGATCTTGTGTGTATTTATGTGTGTCTTTTTCACTGTGTGTCTCTCAGGTCAGAAGCGCACATTGTTGTTAGTCCTGCTTGTTGCAGGTGCTGCTGTTGGTGCAGACGCTGGCTCTGTAATGATCTATTATTAGTGTTGAGGTGAGATGAGAGCGGCACTCCTGAGGGAGGCCCCGGGCTGGAGCAGGTAATTATTCCCCTGATGAACAGGCCTGCCAGGGAATCCAGCTTCACACTCTCCCAGCCATAGACACACACACTCAACTAGGACATGCTCATCCACAGCCCACTTATTACAACAAAAACACTGCACGTCCCACCTGGACGGAGACAAAAAATGCACAAAGACCTTAAGGACGGGTGATATGACGATTTTAATAAAATTATTTGGCATGATAAACTTTTCTGAGCTATTGTGTGTGCTATCAGTGCTTACACAACACTGACCAACTGCTTGTTTAAATAAAAAAGGGGTTAATCCCTCAAAAATTCAGTAACTACATTGAGTTCAAAGCAAACTGGCTGAGCTTAGGCTTAGGTTATAGAAGTGTGTAATAAACTTAGGGGCTGCTGCTGGGCACTGTCCATTTAAAGGAGCTCTCAAGTGGTTAAACCTGTTGTTGGGTGATCGCACAGTTACAGTAACAAATCTGCGATCACATTTGTCATCATTTCCACTGTCAAGTGATCCGTAGCATACCTGAGTAAACATGTTGAATTTGCTGGCTCATCTTGCTGGGGTACCGAGTGTATTAACCCGGAACATAGGGGTTGAGGTAGAAATAGTGCAGACCATTGATTTGGTCAAACACAACCCTCACAGAGTCATGACACATCATCATTTGGGCCAGAATCTGTTACTGTCTGTGATTCCGCATGAAACTAAGTGCCAAGTCAAACTCCTCAATTGTTGCTGCTGTTGTTTGTAGTGTTGGGGTTAATGCAGTACAAAGTAACACATTACTTTTTCCCGTAACAGTGCAGTGTAACACATTACAGTTTAAGTGCTTGTAAACACATTACAGTTACTCACTTAAAGAGCTTATATCCTACATTTTTCTTGTACCTTATTTTTCCCTTGAGGTCCACTTGTAACATTTGTGTGGTTTTATATGCCAAAAATAGTCATAAATCATTTTCACATGACCATTTTCCAACCTCTGTTTATTCCTTAAAATTAAACAGGCTGTTTTTGGTACAGAGCCTTCAAGGCCATTATAAGATAAATGAGCTCTGTTCTGATTGGTTGCTTTGTATTGTGCCTCATTCAAAAAACATTCAGAGCTGAAACACTGCTTAGAAATTCAGTGGGAATGGATGTGGCTAAACTGCTGTAGGCTGAATAGGTGGATAGATGTAAATGTGTTGGTTCCCATGACATCACAGAAACGGTGAATTCAAAACTTGCTGTTTTTGCAGCTTAGTTTCCATATATGGACTGTATGGACTTGGAAGTGAATGGTACATTTTGAAACTTTACCAATGTTTGAATATGACGTCAAATTTGGTTCTCCGTGATATGATAAGAATTTAGTTATTTGCATTACTTATTTGTCTCTAATAGAACAATATTAATAAAGTGCGATGCAGTTAAATCTCTAAATTTCCGCTCTTTATTATGTGTGTATGTCTTTGCATGTAATATGCACATGCATGTGTTGCCTGCAACAGCTGACTGCACTACTTAAATAGTGAATGTGAGCAGCGCAGTGTGAGCACGAGAGGAGCCGCGAACTCAGTGAACAGTCTGTCGAAGCAGATATGAAAGTGATGGATAAAGATCCCCATGCTGAAGAAGACTGAGCTCACATTCTCACCTAAACAGGCCACACTTTTCATTTAGTAACAGCTCTGTAAGCTTTTTTTACATTTTATTTATAAAAGTTATATTCTGAGGCAGCTGTTTTTAGACCGTTTTCACTGGATAATTTCTCCTGTTTCAAAAAGCATCAGCTGTTTATAATTTTAAGCAGCATAACCAGTGGTGTCTTGTCGAAAGACAGGGATGCTCACTGTGATTGGCTGTTTCTTTCTAAATAATTTAGTGAAAGGACTGTTGAGTTTTTTCCCCTGTGCTGTTCAGTTTTTGCAGTTGTGGATGGGCTTTAAAGCAAGATAGAGGTAAAGATGAGTGGTAGATTACTTTTACATGAAGTAATGAGTAATGTAATCCCATTACAGTTTGAAGTAATGAGTAATGAGTAATGAGTAATGTAATCCCATTACAGTTTGAAGTAATTAGTCATTTGTAATGGATTACCCTGCTGAAAAAATAGACTGTTAGAACCATCAGTATTAAATCCTAAAGGTTCTATGCTTTTTTCAGCAGGGTACTTAAAATAGAAGTGTAAAATGAATAATATACAGACATTTTAACATATTAGTTTAGTGTCGCCTAAACGTTCTGCTTTTCTGGAGTACAATAAATACATCATCATATATCAGTTTGAAGCATCAGTCAAACACAAATACCTATAAACCATGCTAATATTGTTTTAAAGCAAAAATCTGCAGATACCGATATGATTCCAATATCGTGCACGTCTATATTGAATGCTAGAGTATTGAATTGTTTACCATAGAACAGTATTGAAAAAGCATTGAACTTTTGATAAAGTGTGCTAAACAAATTGTTTGAAAAGGCATGATACCATTTTTTCTTTTCCATCTGTGTCTACTTTTCCAATACGGATACTGAAGTCTTGAGTGTATAAAAAAGCTTTAAAATTAGCTATTTCTAATTGAAGCACTTCACTTAAGATGAGCAACTACTAAGACGCTACTACCACAGGAAGAAACACACAGCTAACAACATGACATCACAGCACTTAAAGACATTTTCAGAGCACACGATATGCATCACCATATTTCTTTTTCTAAGGTTAATAGAATAGAACCAGCTGCATTTAAAAATGCTAGCAAAAACAATTATATTTATTCAATATTTCACATACTGCACTAAATCCAGTTAAAAAAGCCTAATTATGTTCATAATAAAGCATGGTAGGTTAGTGTTCTTTCAAGGGTACGTATGATGGAAATCTGAATTTCCCTTGCTTATTATATATCGCTGCTGTTGGAGCAAAACCTTGTATCTCCAAAATGGTAACTTTACAGAAGGAAAAAACATACTCTACTTTTAATGTAAGTCAATAAAACCAGTTTTTCCAGGTAATTTGGGGCCATTTCTTTCATCATGAAATTTGCACACAATGTAAAGGCAAGAGGTTCTTTCAAATTATGTCAAAAACTGAGACGTGAGGTTTTGCTCCGACAGAACAGAGCACTTTTAACACATATCAGTCTTAGCGGTACAGTAATAAAAAAAGCCTGTTTAATTGTAAGGGATAAAGACAGTTTGGAAAATGGTCATGTAAAAATTAATTATGACCAGTTTTGGTACATAAAACCTCAAGAAGAAAAATGTAGTATATGGGCCCTTTAAGTAGTGATAGAATCCACTTTGTGATGTAATGGGATGTAGTTTTCCCAATAAGTATTAAATATAATAATTTTTCATGCTTGTAAGTATAGGTTTCTGCTGTTTCATGCCAGATTTGTTACAGAAGCTGGTGATCAGGCTACACTGATTGAGACAGAGGAGGGATGAGTTTTGAGCCGAGGGTATATAGTCTCCATGATTGACGGCTCGGGCTGTATCTTTAGATAGACGTAGGTGGATGCTGTCATTCTGTTTCCCTTCATCGGGATGCAGCCTTTGGTTCCTGGAGGCATTAGAAGTGTCTATATGCGCACGCACATTCTTTACCGAAGTCTGTTGTGTCTTCTTTTGTTTATCTTGTTGTGGACTGCTGTGTGTTTACTGATATCCATTAGCAGGTTCATCACAAACAGTAACTTCACCTAGACATGTTCTCACGAGGCTGTTTACAGTGATATACCATGTTCGGCCTGTTTTCATAAATAAAATTAACACAGTTTATCCGAATCTGCTTACGTGAGCATTTTTATGTGCCTCAGCAGCAACTGCAATGGTAGTTTTGCTGTTTTAATCTAGTGCTTAGAGATGTTTTTCCTAAGGAAAAAAGGCTGGAGTCACTCTTCTCCTCCCTGCTCAGCTGAGCTGTAATCCTCATGCTGTAAAGGGATTAAATGGCTTATTATAGAGGAGCTCAGGGAAAGTCAGAATGCTGAATGGACCTGAAAGTGTATGTGAATGAAACTTCATGTTCACTGGATTAAACTCATTATGGTCATTGATGAATTCTGAGCATAAAAGGCTTTTCTTCAAAACCACTGTGGCCTTGTTCTGTGATGGAGTACTGCATTTATCCCGTGTAGAATTATTAGGAGACTGATTTATGATAAACATGCACACACACACACAGACCCAGTAAAGACTTCAATTTGAAGTGTTTTTTGTTTCAGATGGACAGTTTGGGAGAGTGTGTGGGGCAGTTTTGTACACACTTAAAAAAGATGGTTCTTCAAGGGTTCTTAAGTAAAGAAAATGGTTCTGTATAGAACCTTGAACACTCAAACCCTTTGCATGACTAAAGAGTTCTTTGCATCGTGAGAATGTTCTTCAGGTTGATATAGAACATGTTGTAAATGGTTCTATATAGAACACATCTTCTAAGCCGTTTATCCTTCTGGGTCACGGGGGGAGCTGGAGCCTATCCCAGCAGTCACTGGGTGGAAGGCAGGATACACCCTGGACAGGTCACCAGTCCATCGCAGGGCAGACAGTCAGACATGTACATTCACACACACACTCACACCTAGGGGCAATTTAGCATGTCCAACTAGCCTGACCACATGTCTTTGGACTGTGGGAGGAAACCGGAGAACCCGGAGGAAACCCACGCAGACACAGGGAGAACATACAAACTCCACACAGAAAGGACCCTGGTCGCCCAGCCGGGGAATCGAACCCAGGGCCTTCTTGCTGTGAGGTGACAGCGCTACTCTGTATAGAACCTCTTTGAAAAGAGTTCTAATTAGCACCAAAAATGTTTCTTCTACGGTTACAAGATTGACATTGTAACAATATAAGAATCCTTTTTGGTGCTATACAGAACCCTTTTCAAAAAGGTTCTGTATAAAACTGCATACAACACATTCTCCATCAATCTGAAGAGCCTTTTCATGATGCAAAGAAATCTTTAATCATGCACATGGTTCCTTGAGTGTTCAAGGTTCTATATAGAACCATTTTCTTAACTAAAGACCCTTTTTTTTTAAGAGTGTAGGTGATATATGGGTCAGAGGCAGCTGAAGTCCTTGGAGTGTGTCTGCGTGAATAAAACAGTTTTCGCCTTCCGAAGCCCGAACATGCCCACAGTTAATGTTAGTAATGAGTTCTTTTTTCCCCTTTAAACTCAGAACATCAAACCATGGGCTGCTTTTCTAATGAAGAGGAATAAAGAGAGAAATTGGCCATTAATGCAGAGTTCGATTATTAGCAGACTCTTTCAGCAGACTCGCAAAAACAGCCCAGATTGCATTAGAACATTTCAGACACTGTGTCCAGATAATGCTCTAATTATATCAGTGCAGCATGGGCAGAGACTATAGAAATATTAGACACTGTAGAAATAACTAGAACTTTCAAAAAGGGTCCAACCAATATGAACATTTCATTACCGATACTTATTAACCAATAACACCAATAATTTTATACGGTCAACCCTTTCATTCATTGTGTCCACATATGGTGTAGTTCTGTAACTGTTCATATAATTTATGCATGAAAGGGTTCAAAGTAGTTTTAAACATTGCATTACTGATTGATATTATTGTCAGGTGCAGTGAATTGCCACAAATGATTGACACTTCCATATATGTGTTAGGACTGTGTTGTATATCACACTGACAGAAATAAAGGTATGAAACTGTCACTGGGGCAGTACCCCTCTTGTTGCTGGGGTGGTATCCTCAAGGGTACATCTCAGTACCTGTAGTCAGGGAACATAATTGTAACATAATGCAATGAAATTATATTTTCTAAGTTGTATTGACTCCACACACCCCGTCTCGTCTCCAGGCTTTTAATTTTATTCTTTTGTTTTTAAACATTAAAAGATACAAATATATACTTTTCCACTCGATAGAACATATTTAAGGTACACAGTTGGACCCTAAAACCACTGTTGTACCTTGAAGGAAACATTGACATCATTTGTACCTTGAGAAATGAAAAGTGTACCTGCACAGAACTGTTATTTCTAACAGTGCAGTGTGTTTATTTAGCTTGCTTAGTGTGAGCTGCAGGTGAAGAGGTCAAGTAATGATGTAACTGTTTTTTGGTGCCTGTTACAAAAAAGACCAATAATCTAACAATTCAGCCCAAAAAATCTACCATTGAGCAATTAAATTTATGATTGCTTTCCTAATAGTCAATTTTTAAAAACTCAAATAAACTGCAGGCATTCACAAAATCTTAAATAATAGCTGTATTGTTGTTGGAGTGGAACAGTATTCTTAGCACTTTTATTGGCTGCTGTCTGTTCAGCCTGTATTGCTATAGTAAAGGTAAAAATTGGTCACAGCTGGCATAAGACCATCAAACCACTAAAATCCTCAGAAATGACCATATTGATGGCCATATTGATGGAGATTTTGGTGACTTGGTTACCAACCAATTGATACACTGGCCACTCCCACTTGAAAACGTATGGCATAATGCATAACATCCTTCTGTCCGTTAGATGTTGAAATATTTTGTGGGATATCAGATGCTTGCTGTCAAATAAAGCTCTCCCACAGTGCAAACAGGCACAACATGGGCTGGATAAGCGCCCACTGAGCAATCCAGCGCTGTTTATTATGAAGCACTGGTGAGTTGCCCTCCATTAGCAGTCAGTCAGTGAGCTGGTGTGGTGCTTTGGAGCTTCTATTTCCTGAGGAGCGCTGAGGAGATGATGGGGCTGCTGAGTGTGCTCCACAGGAGACGGATTCACACCTTTTCTTTGAACTCTGCCATTCATCACTCTTCTGTCTCTCTTCCTGGCTTTCGAGAATGAGGGAAGTGCTGAAGGGTGCCATTAGCTTGTGTTGGAAAGCTTGGAGTGTTTTTCCTGTTTTTTTTTTTTTCTTTGAAAGAAGCTTTTACAAAAAGCAAAACAAAAATCCTCCATTCTGTGGTGTGAGCATCCTGTTGAATGTTCACGCAGAGTGTGTTGTGGGTGTATTGTCAGTTCAAGGCATTCATGAGCTGAACATTAGGTGGGCTTTGTCAAGACTTAAAACATGCTTTTTCACGTTGCTGTTTTGAAACATCTGAGATGTGTAAATAGGATGGCCATGTTGCTGTGTCATGTTTTGAAATTGTCTTGTTTTTTTTTGTTTTGTACTAAAAAAAAAGGTTAAACTAATATTTAGATGTTCAATTATTCATATGAAATAATAATAATAACTAATAATTGTTTAATCAGCTTAAATAATCTCCATTGCCAGTAGAATGGGATGCCCTCGAGCAACCAGACACAAGCTTATGCCAACCGTCAGCTAGAGAAAGACAAAGCCCCCAGTATAGGGCTGTGGAGCAGTGGAACTGGGTTCTCTTGAGTGATAGAGCACAACTGAATACCTGTGGGATGAGTTGGAGTGACATTTATGATCCAGAACATCAGTATTTGACCTCTCCAGTGCTCTTGTGGCTACAATCAAACCCTTACAGCAATGTTCCACCATTTAGTGTATATCCTTCTCAGAAGAGTAGAGGATGTCACTGCGATTCCCTATTAATACCCTTCATTTTGACATAGTAGTAGCCTATGTTGAATTTATTCAACTTAAAATTATCCATTTCCATGTGAATAAAATATACACCAACAGTCTTGTCTGCAGTTTACAATTGTGGTGATATATTTTTTAAAGGTGGAAATGATGTTCATATTTAAGTAAATTCAGTGCATCACTGTTTTCAGTGCAGAAGTGAGAAAAGAGCAGGTATTTGGATATGCTGGGACATACAGTGTATATAATGTAGTTATAACTGAAGTTTGAGGGGAGGAGCATGGCTGAAACCCCTCCTTCTTTCAACTGAGATTGGATGCACATGGAAAAAATGTAACTTTTTGTAACAAAGATATCAGATTAGCTGGTCCAGAGCATTCTGCACATAATGAAAATACTTCTCACAAAGTTTGAGTGCCTTTGTAATATACTGGGCAACATAAAGGCAAATAAAAAAGAAAAAGGGTCATGAAGGCTAAAGTCAGTAATCTACCCATGTTGGACTAAACAGATTCAGTAATCTGTACACGCATCATCAAGAACTTTTCATTCATTGCCATATTAATATTTTGAACACAACCCGTGTGTGTGTGTGAGTGTGTGTGTGATTGTTATTCTGCTGAGCATTGCGAGGTCTTGGCCTCCCTAGACAGCGCAGAGCCAATCTGAGGTGTCTGAATGGGGCTGCTGAACTTTTGCCTCTTTAGCACTTTGATGTGAACAACAGCCATTTGGTCCATCGCTGCAAATACATCAAGCAAGCAAACAGAGCGTGTGTGTGTGAGAGAGAGTAAGAGGGACATACACGCTCCTTTCTACGTGGAGTCAATGCCTGTGCTTGGTTGAAGGAGCAATGTTTTGACCTCCTCCTCCTGAGTGCAGCAAAGTACAGGGATGAGCCATAATCAGGTTTGATCCCAGTCTTGCCACTCGCTGTCCAAGGCTGTGAGACCCAGCTGCTGCTGTTCTCATTCGGACTGAATGTGCGGTGTCTTTTCTCACTACTTCTGTATAAGAGGAATTCCATTCCTAAACGCTTTAAAGGTCACTTGTTACAAATGAGTGTGCAGCATTATGGAATGAAACATTTCATATATATCCTGCCCATCAAAAGTTTGACCTTGCCTGGGGCTGAACGATTTGAGGAAATATCCTAATTACGATTTTCCTGACCAATATTGAGATTGGAATTTAAGTGCGATTATTCACCAAGATGACCAGCGCATGCATTTTTTTGTGTATGACTTGTGGCTTGAACGCTGCCCTACCTTATGAGGTTGAATTTCCTTTGTTAAGGCAGTGTTGAATAATGTCAGATATTTCAGCCCTTGCAATTTGAAAATTTCACTCGTTCAAATTACAATTTCAATTTAAAAACAATTAACCATACAGCCATAATATTGTTATATTTATCATATTTATTTCCTTCTACGTTACTTTCTCAAATCTAGACAGATTTGTAGAACTAGAAAGGACAAGGAAAATAAAAACAGTGGTCCTTTCGGTAGTTTGTATATAAAGAAATCACCACAATCCTTGCCTTTGAACAAGACAGCCAGTTATGCTGACTTACATTATGAATGACTGATGCTGTTTAAATATTCATCAGTAGAAACAGTTGTGTTAAAATAAAACGTTTGAGTTAAATGTAAAGCTCACAGGGCTATTCCTGAATGAAAATTAAGTCTGGTCTGTTTAGGTGAGGTTGGGTTTTTCTCTTCTTCACCACTGGGATTTTCACCCAGTAGTTTCACATTAGCATGATTAAACATCTCGACAGATTTTTCACCAACTTTACAGCACTTCCCATGCTTGTGTTGTGCAGTCAGCCATCACAGGTAGTGCATGTACATGTGCATGCAAATTACATTCAAAGACAAACACATGATATTTATATGTACAGAAAATGTACAATTTAAAACCATCACACGTAATTGCTCTAGAAACATATGAGTAACACAAGTCTTGAAATTCTTATTAAGTCAGTAACTGTAAAGTGATCACAAGAATTTGTACTACAACTTATACTACCTTACTACACGGAAAAGTAATCATATTACTGTAACGTGTTACTTTGTACCATGTTGTCCCTCAACACTGGTTGTAGTGTGAGAAGAGATTGCGTCAGGGACTGTAGGAGAAAAGACCACTCTAAGAACAATGGACTTGTGGGTGGCTTCTGCTTCAAGCCACAAGGCCGGACCCCCCCTTCATAAACCGAGGCAGAGTCTTAGAAATAAAAGTACCACAAAGGCTTCTTGCCATAGAAGAACCACATCAGTTCCCTGAATTTTCATGTTTGATAAAGAGATATATGTGTGTGTGTGTGTGTGTGTGTGTGTGTGTGTGTGTGTGTGTGTGTGTGTGTGTGTGTGTGAATCACCTTTTAAAGGTTTAAAGAACCTTTATGTAAAGGTTCTGTATCAATTTAAGGGATCTTCTTAGAACCTTTAAATTATGTGATAGTTCTTTAAACTTTGCTAGATGTTCTTCTCACTCACACATTTCTTTTACAAAATGTTTCTCCATCCTTTAAAAGTTTTTTTAGGGAGCCAAAAGTGGATCTTCTCTTGCAAAAAAATCTTTGTGTAGTCCTAGAGTGTAGGACCAAGAGATAGGAGTGAGGAACAGGGAGGTGATGGGCAGCTGGTTGGGTGAGAAAACTTTGTCACCAGAAATAGAAAATAGTGATAGAAATTTGTAGAATGTTATAGAAGCAGCAGGTGAAGCTTTAAGTGTGGTTTTCCACCCAAACTTCAGTTATTTCTAGACACACAGCTATTTGCTAGTATACTTTTGCAACACTTCATGTTCACCACAGCGTCTCTCACTATGAGGGGAAGGTTTTAAATATTTTTTTTTTACCAAGCTGTTGTTAAAATTGCACTGAAGATCTTTGGGCCTAAAAGTTGGTGTAAACACCTGAAAGGTTTGAGTGATGATGAGTGTTGACATCACAACAAGAGGATGAAAGTGCTTTACATTATTCTCAAAGTAGCACAAATATTGCATACATATTTATATATGTAATGTATTTAATAAGTTAAGAGTTTGCATTAAACACACTCCCTTATATTAAAACATATTTTGAAAAGCTGTTTGTCCCCAAATTTTTGAGAGGTTATGTATGTAGGGGTGGGTGACATGGCAAAAAATATTTCACAGCACTTGAAGACATTTTCACAATACATCATATAAATCACAATATTTGTGTTTTAAAACTACTATCAAAAAGTATAAATGATTTTTCTTCAACATGTTACATACTGTGGCACAGTGAATCCAGTTATAAAGGATTATTTATGCTCCCTTTCTAATCAAGCAGTTGTTTAGTGTTCTTGAAGTAGTGACGATATCCATGATATGCTCAGTAAAGCATATTGTGACATAATTTCTCAAGATAACAATAAAATATTGTCAAATTGCCCTCCTCTACATGTATTTAAGTCTTTGTTTGTGTATATATCTTCACATTACTCTCTTTCTGTGCAGGATAAAGGAATGGGTGGATCAGATGCAGCAGGAACTGGTCACTCTGGCAGACACGGCCAGCGCGGGAAGGAGTCTAGCACAGGTTTGAAACCAATTAAATATCAAACCACAGCACTCATTACACACACACACACACACACACACACACACACACACACATACACACACACACATGTTTGAAGCTTGAGCCCTAACCTCACGTTACAGCTCTGAAATGTGTCTGAAAGTAGTGAAATTTTCAGCGCCGGCGCGAGACGGTTTAAAACTTTAACACACTTGCTGCCTGTGATGTTAGATATAAGCAGTAAACTGAATCAGTTGCCAGCCTGGTCCTGAAGACAAATTTGCACTGGCAGAAAATCCTTTTGCTTCCTCAGATGCACTGTAGTCTTAAGATGGTCTTAGACATGTTCACGCAGTAACATGTCTTTGTCTGTACAGCCTTACAGTGCTATTAAAACTACAGAGCTTTTGGAAAATTCTCCCCAGTACATTTAACCCATAGTAGTCTAGCCTTTTCAACTCCTTGGGACCACTGGTGGTTTCAAAACACACTTTGTCATATTCTTCATAACTTTCATTTTTCATAAGCTACATTCAAAAGGTGGGTGTCGTATGAGAGCTGTAACTCTCTTCTTTCCAGTCAAACAGATGGGTAATGTAATATGCCCTTATAAAAAAAAAGAAGCTGAACTCACAATTTTTTTTTGTCTACTGAAAGTCGACCCATTTTTCCACATATCTGGGCTATAAACTATAAACAGATGGCGTCTCTTCAGTGATCTGCTCTGTAAAAATTATTTTTATAAAATAATACAAAGAGCATCTAAGATTTTTGGCTTTCGGCAGTAAATCGTAAGCATGTAGCAATATGTGTATGATCAAAAAACACATTTTCTGTTAATTTGAGGGGAGCTTGAAAAAAATAAATAAAATAAAAATTTACATTTATTTCCTGCAGTTACTGAATAATTTGCCTTATGATTTGGTCATGTAAATTCAGATGGAAAAACCAAAATATACCCTGCTGAATAAGAGGCTAGAGTTACAGAAAGTTTGCCAAGATATAAAGGAGGATTTTTTTTTCTTTTTGCAAAACAAGACTTCAACAAATTTCCATACCATTTCAAACTTTGGAATCACTTATGCTTTGTGTCATTTAATATGAAATAAAAACATGTACAGCATAGATTTAAACTAGACTCCAAAAGGTATTTTTATGCTTTATTAAATATTTGAATAAGGATTCAAAGTTATTATATACTATGATTATCTGTTTACAAGTTATCTAACTCAAGATTTGATCACCGCTTTTCAAATATTTCTGCAGGCCTCCT
Source organism: Colossoma macropomum (assembly GCF_904425465.1). Taxonomy (NCBI): domain Eukaryota; kingdom Metazoa; phylum Chordata; class Actinopteri; order Characiformes; family Serrasalmidae; genus Colossoma; species Colossoma macropomum. The sequence continues at coordinate 20,241,339 of NW_023494798.1, forward strand.
AGTGGCCATTCTAACTGAACTGAAATCAACTTGGATATTTTTATTTATGTAATCAAATAAATTATTCCTTGTAAATCTGTTGTCTCTGAAGCTCTTTGTGTGTGAAATGTTGTGACTCTGTATTAAGCTGCTAGTGAGTAATAAGAGGTGAAATGGGAGAGGTGAGAACCCCCTTCTATGGAAACAGTTCACACCTCTCCACAAAGATGGCCATGCCAAAATAAAAAAAGCACATCTGCAGCTTTCTTTTCTACAACTGCCAGAAAAAAAATAGCATTTAAACCCAATAAAAACACTTTTATAAATGTTGACTTGCTTGCTGACCTGTGAAGCTGAAAATCCAATTCACTTCCAGTTTTGTGAATCATACACATTCCCATCCAAATATATTCCATAAGTGAACAAAACAGCTCCATTCATCACTCTGACACATCTAATGCTTCTTTGCTTCCTACTAATTATTTGAAAGCTATGAAATTGCACAGGACTAGCAGACTGAATTCATTTTAAACATGTGTCTGAAACGAAATTGGTTTTATGTTGCTGAAAACATTGATGCCAAACATTTGAACAACAACGTAAATCATAATAAAATATCTCTTCTTCTACTTATAAACATAAATGTGGTATTGAATGAAGGTTTGGACCCTCTCCTCCTTTAACAGAATTCCTCTGCTTGTTTTAAAATAATTCAGATGACATAACACTATGCTTCTGTGATCACTGGCAAGGAAGGCAATCTGTAAGGATAGAGAGAGTGATTCGTATCATCCGCTCCCTCCCACCTGGGAATGTGGAAAATCACAAACCCCCTGGTCTCTCCACCACAGAAGGCTCATGCCACAGGCTTGGATTATTTCCAAATCAAAGGGCTTGGCAGTGTTACCAGAACAACGCTTGGGAGTCAGTTTGTGTCAGTGTCTAATGTATTCTCACTTCTTCACTGCAGATCTTTATGGATAATCAGCATTACTACACTGTGGAACCCAACAATGCAGCAAAGCTGGTGGAAAACGCAGCACGGAATATAGAGAACTTTCTTAAAAAGCGAGCAAAAGCTCTGGAGGTAAGATCAGTACATCCACCATTTAACCCATCCTTCCAATCTGGGAAAATGTACTATGAACAACCAGTGGTGTAGCTATGGAAGGGTCTTTGGGGGACCTAGGGCACCCCACTTGAAAGTAAGGCCGCCCCAGATTCCTGATCATTAAAAATGTTCTCAGATGCTGAGGGAATTTTTGAGCTCTGGTTGCTAGTTGCTGAACTCGCACAAACCACCAACCCCCTCCCCCCTCACCACAACCTATAAGCGGCACCCCCCACCATATGGAATTCTAGTTATGCCACTGCTATAAACATTGTGTTTAAGTAAAAATACTGAATCATACCCTACTTAGAGGAAGGAATAATGCAGTACGTGGTCATTATGATGCATGAGTTGTAGTCCCAAGACTCTGGTTATAGACTGGGGCGATCAGACACTTATTTGTGACTGAAAACTGAAGAACAGATTTTTTAACTTGGGGTTTGTTCACAGAGTAGAAGACTGCTACACTCTAGCTTTCACTCTCCAATCACCCTGCCATCGCTGTGACCACAGATGTGTAGATTATATGTGTGTGTATGTGTGTGAGTGTGTTTGTTCACATGTGTGGGCCAGCTGGCATTGTGCTTGGATGGCACAGCTGATGGGCGAATTGTCTGCCTTTGAGAGCCTGTGGGTGTGTGTGCCACTGCAGATGTGCTGGGCTTCCCCCGGTACACTCACTTCAGCCTTCTAACCTCGACGGATGGCTCAGTACAGTGTGTGTGTGTGTGTGTGTGTGTGTGTGTGTGTGTGTGTAGGTGTGTGTGTGTGTAGGTGTGTGTGTGTAGGTGTGTGTGTGTGTGTGTGTGTGTGTGTGTGTGTGTGTGTGTGTGTGTGTGTGTTGCATGCATCAGAATATAAAAGGGCACACTGTAGGGGTATAAATCTACCCCCTCACAAACTTTTGATTGTTCAAATATTATTCAAGCTTTACAGAATGATGGTATCCATTTTAAAATGCTATAATACAATATAGAAAATACCACAAAAAATATAAATATAGAAATACCACAATACCACTTTTTCTTTTCAATATCGATATTGAAACCTCTATACCGATATTGAAAGAATGCACTTGTGGGTGGAGGATAACAGCGGTATAGTGTGTACCAACCCTGTACCAGCCCTGCACACACAGTCAGCAAATAAACTTATATATTTATGTATTGATTTTTTTTAGATATTCAAAGACTAAAACAGTTATTCATTTGTTATGCCTACAGTTTTCTGTACAACACTGGTGTAGTTAATGAATGAGCTCATATAAACAACTTCTCTATGTTTCCCTCTGTGCTCCATCCATTTTTTGATAAAACAATATCAAAAAAATCCAAAATAATCAGTCATATATGAAAATTTTATTGATTTAATTAAATTCTGAATTAAATTCTTTAACAAAATTGCTAATAGTAAACCCAAGGGTTAGTTAAGGTGCCAAGCTGCTAGTATGCTAGACTAGCTCGTCACGAGAGTTTTCAATCATAAATGTCTATTTTTACCTCAAATCATATCAGCATTTCTGAGGCTGTCTCCAGGGGAACATGGTGGTATTCCATGGTTTTATCCGTAGAAAAGATAAAATAAACCAATCAAAATGACTTATTAATCATTGAATTGACCAGTCACATTGTGCTCTGTGCAGCTTGCATGTGTTTTTCTTCTTCATGACTTGTGAGGATTTACCTGTAAAATGGTCTTGGAAAAAAAAAGTGGATACACACAGAAATGCATTTTTAAAAGTCAGTATATGTTACTGCCAACTAAAAGTCAGAACACGGCATATATGCCTGACTTCACTACTGGAGAATAAGTTGATTACGGTTTTTTAGGACAGGGGTTCCCAATCTGAGTCCTGGTAACCCCACACAATACAAATTTTTGAGCTTTGTCTCGTCTGGCACACCTAATTCAACTTGTTAACAAATTAACAAGCTTCTCGTGGGCTGGGTCTGCTGTGCATAGGTTCACCAGGACTGAGATTGGAAAATTGGGAAAAAGTACTAAATACACAATATTTACTCGGTAGTGGAATATGCAGGACAAGCCATATATCAAGACTTTTTCATTATTAAGTTTGAAAGTAGCCTCAAAATTTTATTTTATTATTACGGTCAAATGTAATCGATTCTGCCACTCCAAAATGTATGTGATTTAGTCACTACCTTCAGACTGATGCATCAGTGCATGTTTACACCTCTAGCATTGGCATGCAGTGGGGGTCTCTGAAGTGATCAGGGCTGTGGGGCAGCGAGTAGTTTGGCTGGATAATTGTGTTTGTGGGGGTGCAGGTTAGAGGAGGGCATTTATATAGAGGTGTGGCTGAGCGCAGGCCATCCGTCAGATGTCCGGTCATGTTTTAGTGAGGGACAGGTAGGCCTGTGGGATCATCTCTCCATCACCCTGATCTGTTTTAAAGTGAAGAAGGTGTTGGAGTTTAAAAGTATAGTTTAGGAGGAGCTTTTTTAGATAATCCTTAAGCTCTGCTGTCAATCAAAACATGCAAACCTATAAATATACAGCTTACATCAACTTCTATTCACTTCCTTCTTTCAGCTGCTGTCAGTGCTGTCCCTGTCTCTCTGTTCTGATTAACCATGAGCATCATACAGTGTATCAGAATGGACCACCTTTTTCAGTGATATGAAAATACACAGTGAATTCTGTGACCTGTTGCTCCTGCAGTTTTTCATCTTTTCCATTCCTGGTGGTTTAATCTGATAAAGAGACCTGTGATGCAGTATTTTAATTTTAAGTATTGGTCAATACTGATCTGATCCGATATTCGGATTTGCATAGATAATACAGCCAAACAATTCAGGTGATATATACTCGCTGACCACTTCATTAAGTACACTTTCTTGTATCTACACTCATTATCCATTTAAACAGTTAAGTGCACGTAGATTGCAGTCCAGCTGTTTCTCTGCATACTTTTTTAGCCCCCTTTCACCCTGTTTTTCAATGGTCAGGATCCCCACAGGACCCCCACAGGACCACCACAGAGCAGGTATTATTTGGGTAGTGGATCATTCTCAGCACTGCAGTGACACTGACATACTGGTGGCTTGTTATTGTGTGTTGTGCTGGTACGAGTGGATCAGACACAGCAGTGCTGCTAGAGTTTTTAAACAGTGTCCGCTCTGTTAGACACTCCTACCTTGTTGGTCCACTTTGTAGATTTAAATGTCAGAGATAATAGCTCATTCGTTTCTGCACAGTTTGAGTTACTTATCCTCTTGTCCTTTATCAGTGGTCAGTTTCTGGTCACAGGGCACTATTGGCTGGATATTTTTGGTTGGTGGACTATTCTCAGTCCAGCAGTGACAGTGAGATGTTTAAAAACTCCAGCAGCTCTGCTGTGTCACTAACACGCTACCACGTCATTGTCTCTGCAGTGCTGAGAATGATCCACCACCCAAATAATACCTGCTCTGTGGTGGTCCTGTGGGAGTCCTGACCATTGAAGAACAGGGTAAAAGGGGGTAACAAAGTATGCAGATGAACAGATGGACTACAGTCTGTAATTGTAGAACTACGAAGTGCACCTCTATGGTGGAGCTGATAAAATAAACAAAGAGTGTAGCTACAAGGAGGTGAACTAAATGAAGTGGCTAGTCAGTGTATGCAAATATGCAAATGAATTAATATTACGTTAAAATAATTTTGTTTTTAGTCAAATCAAATCAAATTTATTTGTATAGCGCTTTTTTACAACTGATGTTGTCACAAAGCAGCTTTACAGAATTCTAGTAAAGACAAAGTTTTAACATGAAATGTAAATCCCCCAGGTGAGCAAGCCAGAGGCAACAGTGGCAAGGAAAAACTCCCTCAGAGCTGAGGAAGAAACCTTGGGAGGAACCAAGACTCACAAGGCGGGACCCATCCTCCTCTGGTCAAACTACCTACAAAATTATTATACTACTAATATTAATAGTAGTAGTAGTAGTAGTTAGGAAAACTTCAATGTAGGGTGGGCAGCTAGTCCAAGGCAAGTGGCAGTAGCTGGGGCATGGGCAGCTGGTCTGAAGCGGGTAGCAGGAGAGCTCGACAGACATTCATTCATCAATGTCCGGCCGGACAGGTGGACAGTCGTTTACTCTGCATTTTAGTATGTTCATAATGTGGCACACTGAACTCAATATGTTGTTCTCTTGTTCTCCTTTAATAAAATGGCCATTTTATAGTGTTTAGTATTGAATTATGATCCAGTTTGGTCTGATGATTTAGCTACTAGTTAGTTTATCGTGCAGCACTAAAATCACTTCATTTGTGAGAACTGCGATACACTTCAAACATCTTTGGTTGTGTGGACTATTGTTTAAACCGAAAGTGATGCAGCCTGGCCAATAAAGGAGAATGTTTCTGCACTATTGTTGTTTTGCCTGGTAATGTCTAAATCATGGCAGGGGATTCTTTTATTCAACAAGCATTAGAAAATAGACTGGAAGAGTAATGGCTGCATGCTCACATATTATGCGGCCATATTTTGATGACAAATGGCTAGTTCACAGTCGAAAATGGCATATTCATTTTCCACTTTAAAATAGTTCTGCACTGCAGACATTTAGACCACGTTATCTCCTGAAAACATGCCTCACTGCCGCAGGTTTTGGATAATGTCGGTTTATGTTTATGACATAAATAGAGAACAAATAAGAAACAAAAGATCAGAGGTGGATTGGGCTGACTTTAACTGATATCCGATCCATTAAAATATGTCTCAACCAGCTCTGATCCCGATCTACTTCATCAGATTAGGACATCCCTGATAATTAGTTAAGTTGGGCATATACTATTAGTTCTGATTGTCCTCTGCCTTTAAGATTAAGTCTAATTATTGTCTATTCTACTCTGTATTCTGCTCACTTGATAGTAGGTCTGCACAACATAGTTTGTTAATCATTATCACAATATTGCCCAATACAGTGCTTATATCGCAGAAACCTACAATATGCAAATGAGGCCTCTAACCAATCATAGATTCTGTGAGCATCTTGACCAATAACAGATGCTCTTTCATGAGTGTTTCTAGGGTTGTTTGGACAAATCAACATTTATGTGATTCTACATGTGTAAATCATTCAGATCAAAATAATGGTCACCACTCCTTTAGCCGTGTCCCAAGGTTCACCACTGCATTTAATATATTGCAAACGTGGCTGTCATTACTTGATTACTGATATAATCAAGTAATCTACAGACTATTTTGATGCTTAACCAGGTTTTTCTTTTTTTTTAAAAAAAGAGCCAGAAAAAAACATGCAAAGCCTTTCAAGATTCCAAAATGCTGAGCAAAACAGTTTTTGTGTAGAATGTGTTATAAAATATATATCAATAGAAATACAGTATGACAATTTGTCCACGTCATGCAGCTGTGCTTGGTAGCTAAATCTACTGGTTCCCCCTAGTTTCTGCTTTTGCTGTGGTTTGCATCTATTAATTTGTGTAATGCATCACACCATTCAGGTCATTGTACCAGCATTCTCAGCCCATTTACGACCCCTCTGCTTCATTTTACACTCATTCCAACTGCCCTATGTGTCAGGCCAATTGGCGCAAGGATTCGGGCTCTGGTTTCTGTCGACTTCTCTAGTTCCGAGTTTTGCTTTGCCTTTGGCGTGTGTGCGGATGTCATTTGCTATATGTTTCCCTGCTGCCGGTGACTGTTTGTTCTGTGTTCTTGGACTAGCTGTTTGGGGAGAATTCATTTTGCACTTGCTTCTGTTATTTTCTGCTTAATCTTTGCTTTCTCTTCCTTCCTAGCCTTCCTTGCTCACAGTGCTTCATTTGATGAGAGCTTGCGGCTTGTTGTCATTTCCCTGTTGTCTTGGTTTCCAGAGTCTTTCCTCTTGTCCCTGTAATGACCCTCATGTTTTTCTTCCATTTTTGGTCTGCCTTAAAAGTACAACATGATGGTGTTGTGGCTGCCTCCATCCTATTCCTTTTCCCTGCCAGTGTGTTCTTTACAGAGGGTCTGGAGTTGGTCATCATGTCCTGCAGCTGTACTGTTTGGTTTATTTAGCAGTCGGTCACTTTGAGGACTTAAGTTTGCTCTGTTCTCAGTAGCGGTCCATGATCAGTCAGAATTCCTGCAACCTTCAGTCCCACTGTATGCACATTACATGAGTTTTACATGGTGTAAATGTGCTGCACCTTCCAGATCTACTTTTTTGAAATGCGTTACAGGCATCTAAACTGAAAGAACTGCCATAGTTATTGATTCTTTAGTAGCAGAGGCATCCAAACCACAACAGACTCTAATGTCAGGCTGGTTACGTGTACATGCTCTCCGTTAATAGAATTAGCAACGTTTTTGTGTGTCACTTTAGGTTTTTGATTTGTAAAGAACTTTCAGAGCCTAAAAATCAGAACATCAGCTAATCCTTATCCTTATGATTTTTTTGTAGAAAAAATCGACACATGCGAGAAGCTTGACTGGAGATCGCTGTGCAATTCTCAGCCTAGCAGGATGCTTTTCTTGGGAAGTAGAGGCGTATATAAAATGCTAGAGACTCCTTTTGAACCCATGGTTGTGTATATATTATGCCGTGTGTTGCTTAGATATGTGTGTCATTGCTGTCGAGAGAGAAGGGGAGGGAGAGGGAGAGAGAGAGATGCTCTGCTTTAGACTTTGTAGTCTAATTCTTTGATATGGCTCATAACATTATGCTCTGACTCAGAGTGGCTTGCTTTGTGTTTAGGTTATGACGGGGCCTCTTGTTTCCTTTTTTCTGTGGGCCAGAAATCTTGTTTTATGTGCGTGCGTGTGCGTGCGTGTGTGTGCGTGTGTGTGTGCGTGTGTGTGCGTGTGTGTGTGCGTGTGCGTGTGTGTGCATGTGTGTCTTCTCTCTACTCTAGTGCTGCCCTCTCTTTACTTCTGAAATCGCTTCATTCTGAAATCACTTCAGATTTTGGGTTCCCAAGTGAGTCAGTACGCAGAGCAGTGCTCTCAGTACGAAGCTGGGCGATATGGTCAAAATATAATATCATGATATGTATTATATAAGGATGTGCACGGGTGGTTAACCCTTTGAGGTGCTAGTGGAATCTAAATCGGGTGTTTGTTGTGTTTCATCAGAGAAAATATACAGGCTAACAATTCCGAAGATGCCAAAACAGTGAAACGGCATTTTTGGCAAACTAAGGCAAAAAACACCTGTAGAAGGTGACAAGTGTGCATCAGCATTCAGTGTTGTATTGCTTGGCTGTAGTCTCCATTAGTCATACAACATGAAAAACTACCAATTTCCCATGACAATTTTGGAATAATAAAGCTTGTTTGACATGATTTGAAAATGCCTGTTGGCCTTTACACTGTGTGTAAATTTCATGATGAATGGAACAAAAGAAATGGCCCAAAATTATGTGAAAAAAGTGTGGTTCCATTGACTTACATTGAAAGTAAAGTAGGAAAGTAAAGAAATAGCGCTCTCTTTATTTTGGCCTTTTTTGAGCCCCCTTTTGAGCCCTTTTTTCATTACTCTGTGCTATTAACCCATTATCTGTTCATCAACTAATGGTATCACAGTATTTTGTTTTTCTGAGATTTGCAAACCAATTGGAACTGACTGAATATACCAGCAAAACAGTATTGCCACATTTAATAAAGGCTGAAAATCTGAATGCAGTGTTTTTTTTTACTATTATTCAATATTTGCAAAACAAAAACAGATTATTTAAAAAAGAATAGAAGAAAAAGCAAGGAATTGGTAAAAATAAATGAGTAAAATAACTGTATAATGACCAGACATTCAATCAGCCACTTATTACTGTGTAGTAACTATATAGATTATACACTGATTGTCATTTTTTGGCTCTCCATAATTGGTCCAAATCTTTCCTTTTTATGATACGTGCAGTTGCTCAGTGTTGTAGAAGAACCAATGATACTCATGATATATTCATAAAATCAGATTGTAACATAATTTATCTTAATAACAATATCAAATCATCAAATTGCTCACCCCTAGCTGTGTGTTGTACTCTTTCAGTGAGCTGAGATGGTGCATATAGGCAGATTTCCTTCATCAACCCTGACCCAGGAAGTGAAGTACCGCCATCTCCATGCCTTACTGATGTTTTATAAATACTCCATTAATGTTTTATTTATACTTTATCAACATTTCATCAATGCCTTCTGCTCTTAAAACCTACGCACTCTAGTTTTTTAGCTTTAGATGCCAGATTGCTGACCCATATTGCTTTTGCTCAGTGCTCAGGTCATCAGTGCCAAATGTTACCCAGGGGGACACTGCATGCCCAATAGCTGAATGCAACAGGTTAACAGCAGGGATAATTTCTGGTTTTATTGCAGTGCCATGTATGAAGCCAGCTGGAAAGCTTGGATGCAGTTAGTGTGCAGTGTTTGTTCTTCTCTCCAGGGAACTGTCGCTTTGACATGCTTTTGGCTGTCCTTTGTTGTCTGAACCAGCAGGATACATATGTATATGGGGGGAAGAATTCTGGTTATATATAAATTCACTCTCTCACACACACACACACACACACACACACACACACAGAAACACAGAGATAGTAGTGACCTACAATAACATTCTTCATCAGGGTCAAATAAATGAAACCTGGTCACCAATTGCTTCCTCAGTAGCTGTGTAAGTATGTGTGTGTCTGTGTGTTTGCTGTTTTAAATCAGAGCAAAAATGTCCTGACTTTCTAGGCAAACCAGTGAAAATATGATTAACGTACAACGTGAGGGCCAACAAAAGAGTCCCAACTTTGTAAGTATTGTATTGTAATTGTATTGTAAGTACTGTAATAAGTGTTGTGTTTCATTGAAGCAAAGTATAATGTAAAATACTTAATTGTAAATATAAGCAAAAGTGTTGCACTTCAGTCATGTGAAACAATGAGTGTGTTTACATGCATCCAGTAAACCGATGACTGCAGAAAATCTGATTTTGTCGGTAATCCGATCAACATGTTTATATGCACTTGAGTAATAAGATAATGGGAAAATCTGGGTCTACATGAGTCAGGCATTGGATTTCTGCTTTACCATGGACCAGTAAGCTCACAGAAGAAGACGTGACGTAAACGTAATGTAAAACTCTTGAAAAAACTTCATGCCACGGCTGTTTTTTTAAAACGCAGCGGCACTTTACCTGTAACTGTGAACATGCATCATCTAGAAGATAAATTATATTTAAATCTTGTTTTGTCAAGTATGTATTTGTACAAGTACGCGGTTTGTTTCGCACATGCGCAGACTGAGAAATTTGAAAGAAATCTGAGTAAGAGTTTACACTGGGAAATCTGATTACTGAGCTAAAATCCAGTTCTCTTTATCAGATTTCTTAATTGGATTTGCCATTTACATGAACATTTGAATAATTAGATAACTGAAGAAATCCGATTATGATCGCATGTAAACGCACTCAATATTTCACCGAATTGTGGGCCTGTATATTTTCTCCTTGACTTTCTGTGATGCAGCACAATGAAAACCCAAACAATATCAGTATTCACTTGGTTAATTTAAGACTCCAGTACCCATGCACATCCCTAGTATGACGTTGTCCCAACATTGTATAAAAACCAGTGTGTGTGTGTGTGTGTGTGTGTGTGTGTGTGTGTGTGTGTATGTGTGTGTGTGTGTGTGTGTGTGTGTGTATATGTGTGTGTATGTGTATGTGTATGTGTGTGTGTGTGTGTGTGTGTGTGTGTGTGTGTGTGTGTGTGTGTGTGTGTGTGTGTGTGTGTGTGTATGTGTGTGTGTGTGTGTGTGTGTGTGTGTGTGTATGTGTGAGAGAGAAACCAGTCTCCTCTGGATGCTTGGCTCTGTTCCTGGCTGTCTAAGGCCTGCTTTTGATCCTCTCCGTTTGGGCCATGTATTATTGAATAACCTTTCCCTTCTATGGCCAATACTGGTGGTGAAATAACAGGCGTCCACATTCTGACCCTCCTGTATGGGGCAGTGCATGCCCTCTAGTTGGGCTCTGGAGACACAGCATCCTTGCTGAGCTTTCAAGAGTTCACTCCTCTGCCTGCATGAGCCCATTACATGGGTAAGACACCTAGTTTGATATTAGACTGCACAAACTTTGCTCCTCAGGGCTTTTCTTCTCACTCAGGCCTATTCCTCCAACATGCTTTCAGAGTTTGAGTTTAAATAAAAGATTTTGCTTGAATGCAGCTTGTCAGACGGAAGCAAAAAACAGACAGTTAGCAACATGGGGTGCTAAAAGATGATCTGCCATGCATTTGATATAAAAACTAAAGGTACTCAAACTCTAACCCCTTCATTATAGCATGCTGAGCGTGTTCCGGTAAATGTTTTATTAGGCTAGCTACAAAGAGTGAAATGGTGTGAAATGGTGTGACTTACCCAGGCTAAAGACACCATGGAGAAGCAGAGAAAGCCAGACACACACCGTTTCCCTTTATTAAAATCCCTGAGGGCACACCAAGTATATGATTGTCCATTGTGTGTGTGTTTGTGTGTGTGTGTGTGCGCTTGTGATTGGGTTTCTGTATATGGGTATATATGAGTATTATACTCACAGACAATGGCTATTTTGGTCTAGCTATTTTTCATTATACATCCTTCATCTTGATAGTGACAGTAAGAGCGCCGAGTAAAGGCTCAACAGTACTTTGTTTCAAGCTCAAGTCTGGACAGGACATACTGCATAGTTTCATTAGCCTTTATGCATGATTGAATGAAACAGCAATTAAAATGGAATAACCTTTAGGTTACAGATACCATTAAGGTTGAAGGGAAATGACCATGTGTGGTTATTTTTTATTTCAGAAGGTGCCGTGTCATGCAAGAGATTCTCATTTGCCTTTAGAAGCAATTCAGAGAAAAAGCAATAAAAAAGCAGACTTGTGACGTCTTTGGTCATGTATCAAATAGAGAGGAGACGTCATACACCCCATCTATACACTGCATACACTATAGAGCTCAGCTCTTTCAGACTGAGAATACAGACCTAGCCATAGTAGCGCTGGAGCAGACTATGTAGTATATGGCAGAGACGATTTTGCGTTACATTTTTAATCTAAGTTCATGTTGGAGGTGATAGAAAAGAGACGAGCTGCAGTATGACGTGGAAACATGTATTGACTAACTTTAAACTTTAGAGTAAACACATTTATTAATTTTAGAAAACATAGATCTTTACTTAAATTGCAATGCTAAGTAAGCCAATGCAGCCATACCCACACCGACTGAACCAGTGCAGAGGAACCCTGGAAGATGTACATCTTTTGTTCTGCACATGTACTTAGAGGGCTGAAAAAACTAAGCAAGGCTATTTGACAGCATGACTGAATAACCGCATTAATAGGGTTTAAATAAGAAAAAGCTATAAAGTTACAATGTTGTTGACTTATCTAACTTAATTGACAGTACTGTTACTTAACATTTGTTGAAAAGACGAGCTATCGTTTATTTGAAAAAATACTTGAAAGTGAGTAGCCATTAATGTAGTCCTCCTCCAGGTAAACGACAGCAAGCAGAACATACGTTTAGCACCCGTAGTACTGGTGCCAAGACCAATTTATTGCCTGCTTAGTAAAATAGGCCTGATCACGTTACCACTCAGAATGTTAAGTGCTGTGTTTTTATTGAAAAGGACCAACAGCAAGATGCCTCGTTCCCCTGTTGCAGTTGAGCATTTGCATATTTGCACGATCAAGCACTTATTGTTCTCTTCACAGTATATTGAGCCCACAAGATCCCCTGACCAGTAATATGAACAGATGTCTATGAACACTTTGGATGAGGTTTGTTCTTGCCTTGCCCTGTGAGACTGATAGGACTGCCATGTGGCGTGGATCTTTTATATTGGGAACTGGCTGAATAAACAAAAACTTTTGACATGGGCTCCAATTGTAGGAAGAATCTTCAACAAATCTTTTGTTTTTGCATTCCAAGCCCTAAAGCCTTCTGCTCCTTAAAATGTCAAAAGCATGCTTCAGTATCAGAGCCCTGCAAGGCATCTCAAATCTAGTGCTTCAGGATGCCTCGCACTACGCTGGATGAGAACAAAGTGCACTCGTCAGGCAATATCCTGCAGCTTTGGCATCCTGGCACCTCGGTGGTGGTGAAAGCTTCTCGCCTTACTCAGGGCAGCTCAGTTCTTTTTTTTCCCTCCACTGGGGCTTGAAAACAGTACATAGATTAATAACCCTTGCCTACAGCATGGAGTTTCACAATATATCTTTTGTTAATCGCTATTTCGAAATTAGCCTTTACAATGCTGATATCACAGAAGGTTGCAATATGCAATAAGCCTCTAACCAATTACAAGTGTTTAATTTTGTACTGTGAACATCCTGACCAAATCTCAGGTGAGTTTATGTGGGTTTTGATCACATGATCAAACAAATGTAAATCCTTTTGGTGTAAAAAAACAAAAAAACAAAAAAAAAAACACTGATTGGTTATCATCTTACGTTAAGGGTGTGTCATAATATCTTGGAAGTTATAAAATCTGATTGGCTTAGCCGCATTCTAAGTTGTTGTAAAATCCATGATATGCACACACCTATGACCGCCTCACAGCAGCTGAATTGTGGATTACTGTGCCACGGCATGAAAAACCCCTTGTGCTGTCAATGGAATAATCTTTGACTCTTATGCTGCTTGCATGGACCACCGAGTATTTTGATGAAGTAAGAACCCATTTTATGTTTAAAATGAGGCACTGGCAACTTATTTTCTTAACTAGAACTAGGCTGGTCAGCTAGCTAACAGGCTAAAAGAGCCAACAGCCTAAACAACTCCATCATTAATAACACAGGCTTGAATTAAAGTACTTACGGTATGATTAACTGTAAAACGGCAGTATAAAAGTCTAGAAATGTCACTTGAATGGATTACACGCTTCAAATATCCATGTTTCAGTCAGAAGTCACGTCAAACCCAGGCTGAATCCCAAACAGCTTCATACTCCCTAAATAGTGTGCTAGCTATGAAAGTCTAGAAATTCTAGCCTCTAGCATCATTTATCAAGTATGGATGTGGCTGAATCCCAAATGACTATTTCCTGGCTATATTTTGTACTGCTGAGTTGCAGGATCTAGTATTTAAACTCCTACGTAGTGCACTATGTAGGGAGCAGGGAGACATTTGAGATTTAGCCCCAGCACGAGTAGAGGGGCGCCGCTGGAGTGGTGCTAAATAAGACTTGGTGGTAATTTGGTGACCAAAAAGCACTTATAAAGCGAATGTTTTTGCATTAAACAGGCACAGCAGGATGCAATGTGAAACAGAACAGCACACCAGACAGGGTCAAACAGGGTCTGAATAAGTTAACTTACTACCTTACAAAAATTAGGGATAACGTCTAGATGCCTAGAGTGCTAAAGATCAGTATTTTACTTGATTTACTTTTTTTCTGTTTGTAGGTTTCCTGCATGCTTCTATATCTAAATGTCCCACTCTGAAATGTGAATGCAATATCATAAACATATATCCCAAAATATTAATACAGCCAATTTTAATTTGCACATCATCCAGAAGTTTTTCACAATATATTGTGTCAAAAGTATGAACACAGTCCTAAATGTGTAACAGTATAATCACAACATGGAGTTCCATCTGTATCATGCAGACTTACTTCAGGATCATAACATAGATTTGCTAACAGCTACTGAGCAATTGCCCACTTATCATAGCATTATCACTAAATGTCTTGCTAATCGGTACTCATTATTATCAGTAAGTGATTTGCTAAGTGAGTGGTTGCTCACTTATTGTAGCATTGCAGTTTTCTACAATTGCTTAGAAGCATTTTTGAGTGCCAAGTTCTCTTTTTCAAAAAAAAAATAAAAAGGCTTTTTCAATCTGAAGAAACATGCAGCTTGGCACAGCATTTCATTTTACATCCTAAATGCCCTGCAGTTATAAAAACAGTGTAGAAATGATTCAATATAAACAGAATAAATCCATTCCACCAACACATCAACAACAGGGATACTTTGTCAATCACAGCAAAATCTCCTCAGAAACACCAACAACTGTTGGCTTTAAAGTAGATGCACTATTGTATATAAATCTAAGTATTTCAGGGTTATTTGCTCTGTAGTTTTGCTTTATGCTGTAATTAGTTTATTTTTCTTTGGCTAATCATGTAAACATCATTGTGAAATGTGGAACAGGGCAGACGTGTTTATGAGATTTGAATTGATGTAAAACATTGATTTGCTTTGCATTGTTCTATTGAAAGTATTTACTTGAGTTGAATGAAACCAAAATGTTAATGTTTATTGTACAGGAGCAAATGAAGTAGAAACTTTAAAATCCAGTACTTTACATTATCTATGAAAGAAAGTTCAAGTCACAGACATTGTAAATGCTTACTCTACCTGATCTTTGCATGTGTCCACGTTTTCATCCCCATCACCCCTGAAGTCCTCTCTAGCATACACACCTACAAATAAGCACTTGCTGGGCCCATAATGGACAGTTCATTTGATAAAATAACTCCAGAAGTGACCCCTTTTTTTTCTATAGATGGTCAACACCTGGGTAGGACTTCAGCTCACATGCAAATCAGTTGTAATTGACCTGTTTACACACATTCAATCATTAGTTTGTTTCTATAACTATTGTCATTTTGCGCTTTGGTTGTTGTCTGCAGTAACATTTGTGATTTGGCAAATTGATATGCAGTATAATTTGATGTTATTTTTATATTAAGCCTGGAAGAAAACTGTTCATGGTTTGGTCCAAATAGTGGTGTTGTGCTTGTGTGAAGAGTTTTGAAAAAGAGAACCTAAATGCTTGTTAGCAGTTGTAAAAAGCTGTTATTCACAGTCGCACTAAACATTGAAAAATGTAGGAAAATTTGTCAGACTAAAGCCAACTGAGTTGAAATCGGAAGAACACAGGAATGTGATGAAAGGAACCTCGGAAAAGGATGAGCTGCGATGTCTTATTTCTGAAAAATGGAGGAACAGCTCATCAGTCAGCATTGTGTTGCTTGTCGCTTGCAGTTGCAATAAAACAAGTTGGTGAACTGGCCAAGATTAGCCTTTCACCTAAAACCAATCCCTTTTAAATTTCATCAAATCAGGGCCATTTTTATTCACCTGATTTTTGCTCCACCCTGGCTAAGAAAATATTGAGATGACGGTCTGGTGTGAGCGAGGCTTTATTATCAGATAGATATGAAAGTAAACTGTTAACTGCTATTGAGTGACTGTTAACTTATCATAGCATTATCATCAGATGTCTAAGTAATTTGCTAACAGGTTCTGTTATGTGTTTCTTAGATTCATATTCAACTTTATTGTTCCTCCAGGGGAAATTAGGTTTGCAATTTAAACAGCTGAGCAGTCAACAACAACGTTTAAAGAACAGCACATCACAGGCAGACATAGCCCACCCCTCCACCCCTGGGGGAAAAACGTATTGCAACATTATCAAAGGTAATCAGTCCAGTTGTCATATTAAACAGTGTCAGATTAGCTCAACCTATACCGAGTGTGCAGTAATCATCAGCAGTGTTTTTGGAGCTTGTGGCTTGTGTCCTGGTTAATGTGTATTTAGTGTGATGGAAATAGTGAATTTGTTTTGCCTGCTATCTACAGAAAGTCACGCTGAATAATTCACGTCCTTCGTGTTCTTATCAATAATGAATGTGAGCCGTTTGTTTGAGAATAGAGATATCACCATTATCCCCTTGTACCAGGAGAGATTATTGTGATATTGTGTGGGTGTGAGGAAGAGACAGAGAGAGAGACAGACAGACAGACAAAGAGAAGGTGTGGGTGCGGCAGTTTCATCCAATGTTTATCTTACTAATTTGCTTTGAAATT
Organism: Colossoma macropomum; assembly: GCF_904425465.1. Taxonomy (NCBI): domain Eukaryota; kingdom Metazoa; phylum Chordata; class Actinopteri; order Characiformes; family Serrasalmidae; genus Colossoma; species Colossoma macropomum. The sequence goes on from NW_023494798.1 coordinate 20,258,218, forward strand.
GAATCTCCATTCTGAGCCAGTTTGTTTTTTTAAGGGATGGAAAGTGCCCTGTCTTACTGTAGTGCTTGGGGGATCAAAGGTTTATGTAATTTTGAAAAAGCGTTATTGTACCGAACATTCTGTGTGTGCTGCAAATGTCCTTGTTTATCTGTCTAGTGCAAGGGTGTGTTGCTCCGGTTCAATGGTAGCTATTGGCATAATGTGATGCAGGAGAACAAGAGGCTTACACACTCTTGAAAAAATTATTTTATTTGTATGAGAGAGAGAGAGAGAGAGAGAGAGAGAGAGAGAAAGACAGACACACAGACAGAGATTCTTGCACTGAGCCTTTTGTCTTCTAGCACACTGTAAGTGTTTGCAAAGGGGCACCAAAGGTGTTTGTGTTGTAATTAAAAACTGAATTATTGATGTGTGTTTGTGTGTGTGTGTGTATTTGTGTGTGAGTGTTAGTGTTAGTTTGTACCTTTTTGAGGCAGTTAGGAGATGAATAATTTATGAAAAATCATTAGTGCATACATGTATGAGAGAGAGAGAGAGAGAGAGAGAGAGAGAGAGAGAGAGAGAGAGAGTGTGTAATTATCGGTTTATAGCAGGATTGAGGCAGTGCTATTGTTTTCACTCTGTATTATTTCTCTATTACTGTTATCGTAAGGCTTAAACTCCTAAAGTCACATCTAATTAACAACATTAGTCTAAGACTTGAGTTCATACACACTTCATTCTTTCAACACTCTCTCTCTCTCTCTCTCTCTCTCAGCCCCTCATACACACTATCTCCCCTTTCTCACTCTCTCTTTTTCTCACACTTTCTTTGTCTTTTTCTCTCATTATTTCTCTATACTTCTTTTTTCTTACTCTTTCATTCTTTCTCTCTGTCTCTCTTTCTTTCCCTTCTCTCTCTTCACTTGCTTTTTTTCTTCTCACTCTTTCTTTCATGCTGTTTCTGTTCACTTCTGTCTCTGTCTCACTCTCTCACTCATTACCTCTCTCTCGCTCTCTCTATCACTCTCGCTCTCACTTGCTGTTTTCTCTTTTTCTCCCTCTTCTCTTTATCACTATCTCTCTCTGTCTCACACTTTCTTTTTCTTTCTCGCTCTCTCTCTGTATTTGTCAATTTCACACTGTCTTCTCTTATGCCTTCTTTTCTCTTCTCTTTCTCTCACATTCTCTTTCTCTCTCTCTCTCTCACACACTCTCACTCTCTCACTCACTTGCTGTTTTCTCTTTCACTCTTTGTCACTATCTTTATCTGTCTCTCACTTTCTTTTTCTTTATATCTGTCTTTCTCTCCCTCTCTCTGTCCCTGTCACTTTCACAGTCTTTCTCTTCACTCTTTCTCTTACATTCTCTCTCTCTTATCCTCAAGTCTCCTTTTCTCAGTATCAGTCACTATTTTCTCTTTTTCTCCCTCTCTCTGTCTCTCTTTTACCCATTTTGTCTTTGTCTTTCTCTTTCTCTCTTTCTCTTGCTTTCTTTTTCCTCTATCTTCTCACTTTTTCTCTCATGCGCATTCTCTTTATTTCTCCCTCTCTCATTCATTATCTCTCTCTTGTTCACTCTTTCTCTTTTTCTCCCTCTTCTTTGTCACTATCTCTCTCACCCTATTTTTTTACATCTCTTTTTCTGTCTCTCTGTATCTGTCACTATCACAGTCTCTCTCTCACTTTCTTTTCCCTCTTCTCTTTCTCTCTTTCTCACATTCTCTCTCTTTCATTATCTCTCTCACTCTATTTCACTCTCTATCTTTCTCAGTCTCTCTCACTCACTTGCTATTGTCTCTTTCCCTCCCTCTCTCTCTCTCTCTCTCTCTCTATCTCTCTCTCTTCTCTCTCTCTCTCTGGCAGGATGGAGTGTTCTTCATCCTGCCAGAGAGACTCATTGAAACGTGGGGGGGCAGTCCAGCAGCTAGTGGAGTGTAGTCTTACAGGAGCCAGTTGAGGATTGAGTGTAGAATGCAATGTGTAGTCCAACATTTTCCAGAATGCCATTGCACAGGGAATCTTGATATCCTCGTCTAATTTCAGTCTTTTTACAGCCGTCTCTCGCTTCTCTATTCTAGCTGCTAACATCTGCCATTTATTTGGTATCATTAGTGCTCTATTTTAAGTGTGCTAAGCAAGGAGCATAGCTTTATTACCGAGCTGTCTGGACGGGTAGGTGTGTGTGAACGCGTGCACGTTCATGTGTGCATGTGCCAGTGTGTGTGTGTGTGTGTGTGTGTGTGTGTGTTGTCAGCCCATGTGAGAAATGAGTAGGGTTGATTAGAGAGGCTGTGCGTCTGTAGCAGATGCTGCTGCTTTTCCTCCTGTGAATATTCCTCACATCAAAAAGCAGCCCAGAGGAAAGCTTCCCCGCACAACACACAGATTCATCTGCCACGACTGCACAACTGCACTGCACAACACGGCACTGCATCATGCATATCCTCACTGTCGTATCACAAACTTGCAGTTCCAGTTTATTTTCAGTTTTTGCTTGTTTGCATCTTTTGAATACGCTGCTGCCCTTTACAGTGTGTGAACATTTCATGATGAATGGACTAATAGAAGTGGTCTAGTATTAAGGCTGTTACACACCCAACGCAACATGAACATTCCACTCAAAAATGGACAAAACTTGTATTGAAACCAGGGCTGCAATGAGTATTCAGTAGAATTTGATGAATTCAATAATTCGGTTCAAAATGTTTAATGACAGAAAAGCAATTGGTATAACTGGGAAGCTTTATCAGTCCGATAAGAAGCAGGGTTTTGTTTATGAAGGTAAACGCTAGAAAGTCACCAGTTGCATACAGTAGCAATGGATCTAATGAGACTGTCACACAAAATCAGCAATTTATGGCCTTTTTTATGTCAAAGCTGCTGTGATATCTCAGCAGTAGTCAGAGGTAGTGCTGGTAAGACTTTGTTCCCAACCTCATCTAATTTGAGGTGATATCACCTGCAGTCACCTAAAAAAATTCAGTCTAAATGCTTTCCTTTCATGTAGTAATCCTTTGGATTAGTATCCAGATTACATTCTTTAACAGGTAATCAGTTATTTACACCATAATGCATTTTTTAAATAATCCTCTCTACCTTGTCAGTCTTGAAGACACAGTAACCAAATCAGCCTGTTTAAGTCTCAGAAATAAAGGGAGCTTAAAAATGGTCATTCAAAATGAATTATGTTTTTGGTACATAAAACCACACAAACATCATTACTGCACACCAGGGGAGACATTACATTCAAGGATGAAGGTAAGATCTGGGCCCTTTAAAAGTTAATAATGTTTTTTGGGTTTTCTGTAAAGTTAGACTTCATGTCAGAGGTACAAAGCTTTGTTACGACAGTAATGATATCAGAATGCATTTCACTAAAATAACCCAGTATTGCACAGCCACATATGGGAGCACACATAGTTGTATTTGTTCTCACTGGATCAGCTCTTTGCCATTGACTGATGAAGGCAAGTGGGTTTCCTAATTGAGTCTTGCTTCATTCCAAGAATCCAAATGCAAACACAATTAGGGACATCATTCCCGGACTCGCGGCCTCAGAGATTACATGTGCTACAGATGCACTCATAATTTAATGGTTTGAAGTTCATGTAGTAATTCAACATTAATGACCATTTTTCACTGGTTGTAGTGAAATGTGTTGTGACAGAAGGGTAAGCACGTGTGAGCATTATCCCAGGCTGTTGTCCGTGCCTGGGCCTAACTCTCTCCCATCAAACTAGGATGTGCACTGAGGATTGTTAATAAGACCACCGGGATCCATGTGACAGCTGCATGATATTGTTATTATTCTACTATTCTCCCCCACAGTGCTTGATTCCTACTCTCTACCAGCATTATTATTAGAATCCCACTAGTCACTGCTAGTGGGGATCTGACATGGTTTGTAATTACTGTTAGAACTGACATATGTTAAAATCAAAACTTAGTGTGTCATCTTTATGATTACATTTTTTTTAAGTATCCTAAGGTATTTAAACTATTGTCAACTCAAACTTTAGGCTTATTGTAACTTAATCTGAAGACTTTTAAAATTAATACTATAAATTGTGCAGTAACTACTGTGAAACTAATGTATAAGTCATGTAGGTATGAGGGATGTGTCCGTTCCGGTCGCCAGTATCCAAATGCTGAAATCACTGTTTAGGTATTCTAATTTTTACCCGATTTTCTCCCCAATTTAGTCGTCTCCAATTCCACCCGCTAGTTAGGACTCCCCCAATCACACGATGCTATCAACGCTAGGAGGGTGAAGGCTAACACAGGCTTCCTCCGAGACCTGTGAAGCCAACCACCGCTTCTTTTCGAGCTGCCGCTCACGCAACGTCATTGGACAGCCGAACGCGCTCGGAGGAAAGCGCCAACCGCCAGATCTGTTACGTCAGCTAACAGACGCCTGCGCTGACTAGCATCGCGCTGAGTGATGGGGGGAGAAGGAGGGGCCATCCTACCCACCCAGAGACAGCGAGGCGAATTGTGCTCTCTCGGACTCCCGGCTACGGATGGCTGTAGCATCACCAAGGATCGAAATCGCGATCTCCTGATGATAGGGCCAACGCTTAGACGGTTGCGCCACTCGGGAGCGTTTAGGTATTCTTTATATTCTTCAGTGGGAAGATGTAGAAAATATACTGGACCATTCAATTCAGTGAAATGGTGCGTATGTGTTTTAATAGAATTGGAGAATATAAGAGTGCTGTAACATGATCATGTTGCAAACGTGTTGTTAAGGAGGATATTGAGAAATCAGAAGTAGCACAGCTGTATCACTAACTAGGCTAACACTAGCTGATGCAAGCTAGGTCCAGAAACAGTAATAATATTTCTCTGACAAACTAACATGTCAACACATTGAAGAGAAAAAACCTCATCTAGAAGACAACGAGTCTCCTTCAGCATCCAATAATAGCTCTAGATAGCCTTATCAACTATTAGCTCATCTGAAGAGGCAGCCCTAGAGCCTTAATTTCAGCTGAAATCCATTTTTGTTTCCCCCCCCCAACCCCCCGCCCCCAGGATTAACTGAGTCCATTGAGGTTTTTTTTTGGTAATGCTGAAGTCTTTGGTCAGTTTTTATTGGCAATTTTTTTAAAACAACAGGTGCCAGGGACAGTCACGTTGTTTGTTTATATTTAGCTTTTTACCTAAAGAGCACTTGATCTAACCAAATGTACTGATATAAAACACATATGTGTACCTGGCTGCCTCACTTAATTATCATTAAATCATAAATGGTGATTTATCATTATATCATTATCAGCCAAAATAAATCAGGTGATTACTGATCACATTTTTACTGATGTTAGAAGTAAATATCAGCTGGTTAATATGGTTTGTATACATGTGTGTGTTTGTGTGTGAACTGGCATGTAAATGAGTGCGATCAAATCATTAGACCTGTAGACGAGTGCTCCTGCATCAAGTTATGGATGCTTGTTGCTTTTACAGCACTTGTCAGAGTGTTTGGCTAATTTTGGGGGGCTCAGGGTGAGCCTGGCTCAGGGTGAGAGCCACCACATGTATTTAAAGTTGATCTCTAACTCGTTAAGTGATCTGTGAGGGGATTTGCTCTCATTAGATGAATGAGTGCGCACACACGTCACAGAGTAATAAGCGCCCAGCCGAGTCGTCTTTATTGTCCCTGCCAGTGTGTTTTGGCCTTTGTGAAAGGCCACTGGAAAGAGTGAATGAGTCCCTAGAGCACTGTTAGGCCGACCACAGTGCCATAAATCCACCCGCTCTAATGCACCACCATTCAGCCTATTGGCAGATACACCAAATTGGGGGGCTTTGCATTCCCAGCCTGCTGCACGGGACACATGCACAGCCTGTGAGCTCCACCACAGACGTCACCAATATGTAAGCCAGAACAGTTCGGGGCACTTCATTGCAGGGCTCCAGCCGGTTTGAGCAACTAAAAAGGCAAATTAGGAAATTAGCAGTATTACACTGGCTGCAGAAATGAAAGTCAAAATGTAATCATCCTTAACTGTTCCAAAATAGAAACCTTAATTTGAAATCTCTGTTATCATTTCATGACGTTATTATTTCATATCTCACACGCCTTCTTTCAGTGTACTTTCTTATGCATCTTTTACTGCCCAATTCACCAAGAACCAAGATAAATTGAGCCTACGATAAATGTTTTCTTAACGTCAACCTCATTATATTAAAGTATTCATTATTAGGGATGCACAGAATTGTTTAAGATTGGAATTGGTAGATTTTGGCTCCAAATGCAAACAGTAGTTAGCGAATTTATTGTTTTTATTTTGGCCGTGTTCCATTTTTATGACAAAAATAATGAGAGGCATGTAAGGGCACTTGTCTTTTTGGAATGCTACTGACACATTTATACCAAAATAACATAATTGTGCATGACACATTGTGCTAAATAGCCAGTTGCCAATAGCCAGTTGCCTCTCACGTGCCATGTAGCTCTTTATTTGATTCATTATGTTCAGAAAAGCATATTGTATTGTGATGTAATTGATCACAATAACAAAATATGTTGTCATATTGCCCAGCCTAATTTGGATGCTACACCAAACTCTTTCATTTCAAGAAAGTGAGGAAAAAGTAGTTTTCCAAGATATGGACCCTTTTAGAATTTTAAATGTCAGCCTGTTAGAGAAAATAATGCTGTTTATTTTGTGACTTAAGCTAAGAGAAAGTGCTGGAAATCTGCTTTCATTTGTGCTTGCCAAAAGATTTTGCCATTGGCCAATTTGGCTATAAAAATTAATGATCGGTGTGCGTCCTCATTCACACAGAAATCCAAGTCAGTTTGTTGTTTTTTGGTTGATATGATACTCAGTACTTATACTAATGAGTTTTCTGCAACGTGCAGTCATAACAACCTCAGGTAAATAATTATGGGCCAGCAAAAAGTGCTACTGGTATGTTTGTTGAAGGTGGTCTGTGGAATGGGGTTCAAATGGACGAACAACTCTCAACATGCTTCAACATGTGCCTTCATAATGGATATATGTATACAATGTATAGTGACTATCCCTGATGAAGGCTGATGACAAGATGTGTTTTTGGTGCATAGACATATGATAACAGATCTTTTTAATTCTATGTGGAGTGACATGGAGATTTACGTTTGGCATCTGATAGCTTTATCTTGGAGCATCTCACTGATTCATGTGCAGTAAAATTCTATAGCCACTGTTCCAGTTAAAATATAATTAATAGTGAAGTTCATTGTATTAGGCCAACATGGAGCCTATGAAAAGGAAATGAATTAACTAGATTTTACGTTTGTTCTAACTGCTGTAAGAATGTTATGTTGGAGCTGAAACTGAAAGCTGAAATGATGTTCACATTAATTCCTTCTGGCTTTCTGCCATGAGGTCCATTAGCATCACATTACTTGTCCAGTGAAGGAACTTCTGGGCGTTTATCATTAATTCACACCCAACAGGTCGCTCTCCTGTCGTTCTGATTCGTCTTTAATTGGTATGTCAGGTGTGGGTGTGCTCAGCTGATAAATCTTATTCTAATTACACTCTTTTCTCTGAGTTGAGCGATGTGTTAGTCAGGGTAACCGTCCAGCTGCGAATCTGTGGAAGCAGATTGCTGCATTGTGTCACAGGAAGCGGGCTACTGTGAGTGGTGCATTGATTTCCAGCCTAGTGGCTGGTTGACCTCAGCAGTGGGCCATGAGGGGAAGTATCTTTCTCTGTTCCAGCCTATCGGCAGCTTCGTTAGAGAGGGAGGCGGTCAATAGCTGTGTGAGTGTGAATGTAGCCGTGGGCTTTATGATGGGGGCAGGGTGAGGGGGATGGACACCACTTGATCTGTGTGTTTATGTCTCTGTCTCACAGTTCTCTATTTATGACCATGTGCAGCCCCTTCTCTAAATCTTTGAAACATGCTCTTATAGATCATGCAGACATTGTGGCATTCAGCATGAGCTTAACCCCTCAAATTGCAAGGGTCAGTCTGTGGGCCCACACTTCAATTCCTCACCTTCATAACTACATTTTATTTTCACAGTAGTAACCAAATAATTCATAGTAGTTAGTGAATGTAAGGATTAAGAACTGAATAGTAGGTCTGCAGGTTAAATTGTTGAACACTGACCTATGATTGTCAGTTCTTAAAAGTCACACTTCACACTCAAATAACAGAAACTCACAGTCTTAAATAATTTAAATACTTTAGCACTGGGGGCGGAACCAACATGGTGGTTTTAGTTTCTGTTAAGCATTATAACAAATGCGAAAAGTTAGGTTTGGATGCATTTTTACACGTTTTTGTTATTCTAACCATGATGGTGTTTTGTGTTCAGATTTACCAGTTTAGCCGGTATTGCTGTGATTTCGGAATATGTCATATCGGTCGCTGACCGTTTGTTCATGTCTCATCTTTGTCAAGATATGTTGTCAAATTTACCATATGCAGCCAACCAAAACATTAGAACATATTTGTTGTGTTTTTGTGTCACGTCCTGTACTGTCTGTCCTGTCCCTTTCCAGACATTGAGTAAATGAGATGAGGCGTTTAATTTTGTGATAATTATTGCTTCTTAAAAAATTAAAACAGTCAAAATGACCATTTTGCACTCTAAAAGAGGGAATGACCCTTAAAGTGTTCCTTAGTGGCTCATTTGTCTAAGGTTTCACACTATGGTTGAGAGATCAAAAGTTTAAATTTTGGAGATGCTGGCACCAAAAAAGGTAATTACTGGTGTATTATTGGTGACAGTTTACCAGTACTGTTAAAATCATGAATATATTGGTCGGGCTCCACTATAATTGCAGCATGTAGGTTGAACAATGCAGTATACCTAAACGGTGTTAACAGCGCCAATGACCTATGTAACTCTTTTAACTGCTGGGACCATTAAATGCTAGTCAGCCTCAGAAGTAAATGAACTCACCCTGTTGCCATCATAGGAACACCTGATACATCTATATATGAAGTAGTACTGTTAAAAGGAAAGAGCACATTTCCTCAGTTATGTTAGTTGTAGTAGTAATCATCATATGGAGATCATTTTGGTGACTGGGCTTTTTCCCAGTCATTACCTGCCTAGTGCTGGCTGCTGTGTTTAATGATTATGCCGTGTAAATAATGAAGCCAGATGTAATGCCTTGGAGGTAATTGGATCACTCCTCTAACCTCCTCGAGGGAAAGGGAAACAGTGCTGAAATCCAGTCATGAATGTAAGTCTGCTGTCTGTCTGAAAGCCCTGGGGAAGCCCGAGCGGTATTAGAGGCACAACCTCTCCTCCTCGCTTTCATTTCCATAATTACCATGCGCCTCGGGGTCACAAGGTTATTTGAATTTCCCATTTGCAATTTTAAAGTCTATCTTGGTGACAATAGTTGATAATCTTTCTTTAACATTTCATATTATGCTGCTTTCTTTTACTATTCATTTTCTATGCATAATGGGTCAATCTTTTTAAGAGGGCGAATAGCTAATGTTCGTTATTTTTAATGAGTAAATCACCATCACCATTTACTGGCCATGAGAAACGTAATAATCCAGTTTGGCATCTCTCACACGCTTTCATTTGGAATTCGGTGTTAATCAATCACACCGCAGGACTTTCCAGAGGTTTTTTTTTTCTTCTTTGTTTATCAGCCTCATTTACATCCCGTTGCGATCTGGCATAAGGCATGAATAGATATCCAAAAGGTATTGACCACTCCTGTTTAGAATGTGTGCTACAGGTTATAGAGTTTATGTGGTTTCATAGCAGCATTGGTTATATTAGCAATTCATCCCTAAGGTGTTCAGTGGGGTTGAGGTCAGGGATTTGGGCAGGTCACTGGAGTTCCTCCACACCAAACTCATCAAACCCATGTTTTTGTGGACCGTGCTTTGTGTACGAGGGCACAGTCATGCTGGAACAGGTATGGGCCTTCCTCAAACTGTTGCCACAAAATTGGAAGCATGTAATTGTCAAAAATGTCTTTGCATGCTGTAACGTTAACATTATTCTTTGCTGGAGCTAGGCGCTGAGCTCAAATCCTGAAACACAGCTCCAGACCATTATCTCTCCTCCACCAAACTTTACTGGTGGCACTGTGCATTCCAATTGCTAGCATCCACCTGGTGTCCACCTCCAGAGACTAGTGGCAGCATGCTTTACCTCTTCAGCCAATGCTTGGCATTGCACATAGTGATCTTAGGCTCCTTGGCCATAGACACCCATTTTCATGAAGCACCTAGCGCACAGTTTGGAACTTTCTATTGAGTGATGCTACAGAGGATAGTCCTGCTCTGGACGTTTGCATGATCCACCGCTCTGTGGCTGAGCTTTTGATGCTCCTAGATGCCTCCATTTCACAATAATAGCAGTTGTAGTTGAATGGGGCAGATGTAGCATGGTAGAAAATTCACAAACTGACTTGTGGCATCCTATGACAGTGCCACATTTAATGTCACTGGGCTCTTTTGCATGAGCCATTCTACTACCAGTGTTTGTCTATGGGGATTGCATGGCTATGTGCTTGATTTTATACACCTGTTAGAAATGGGTGTGGATGAAAGACCTTTGTTTATCTACATCTTGTGATCAAGCAAAGGGCTGGAATAGATATCAGAAAGGTCAGTGATCACTGCTGTTTAAAACAGTACTACAGATTATAGATTAAATCAGGGGTACCTAGTCCTGGTCCTGGAGATCTACTACCCTGCACAGTTTAGCTCCAACACTAATTAAAATACCTGATCCAGCTATTGAAGATCTGAATGTTAAAGCCAGCTGTGCTGAATCTGAACTCTACAGGGTTGTAGATCTCCAGGACCAGGATTGGACACCCCTGTTATAGATCTTATATGGTTTCATAGCAGTGTTGTTACAGTAGTGTTAGCCATAAATCTTCCGTTAATTAGCATTAACATTCTGTGGTCCAGCACAAGGCTGAAACAGATCTTACATAGGTCAGTGACCACTGCCACTGAAAAGACCAATTCTGGAAATTATAGATCTTACATATTACAGTAGTTTCGTAGCTTTTTTAGCATTAGCATTAGCACTGATCCAGAACTGGAGTCCATATGTACATCTCTATTTCCATGCATGGCCCTGTACACAACTCCACAGGCCAGGGGACATCTTCATTTATGAACAGACACGCACATCTGAATCATTTATGAAGCTGCACTCCGCACCGGAAAGCAGTCGCAAATAGGATTTATGACTGACTGCTGTAACTCAATGACAATGCTCAGCCAAAGTCTCCCATTAGAAAGCAATATACCTCAGGCCTTGCTTAGTTTATGGCCTCTGTCACATCACTGTCTGTCTGGGCCTTTGTCTCGGAATAATGGACCAACTGCATTTTAAGGTCACACTCTTTCATCTAAGTAATGACCACAGGAGTGAATATTAGGTTGTATGTTATCTGTAGGAAATGAAGAGGGAAACGGTTTGTTTCTGGTCATATGGTATCTTCTTATAATTTGGGTGTAATGAATTAGGCTGTCAGGTGAGGCAGTTCCTCTAGCAGGTAGCTGAGTGTGCTGCAAACATATGAGGGGCTTAATGCACGTTATAATAAGATTAATGTGTCCATGTGAGCCTAGACCCGGGAATGCCATTTATCCTGCTGTCGTGTGCCCATGGCTAGAATAATTAGGGATTGATGTGTGTGATATTCCAGCAACAGGGCTGAGCTCTTCCCCTCCTGTCTGCTGCTTTCGCACTCTCTCCACACACACTGAGTGCTTCTCAGTAATTCGTCTCTGTGTTTCAAGGGTGTTTTGAATATATAAGGCTTTATGTTAAGAGCCTGGTCTGAATTTTTCTACTTTAAATGCATCATACCTGGGTTGAATTTGAATTAGCGTCTACCAAGGCTTAGCTTCTAAGCTGCTGCTGCAAGAGGATTTTTTTTCTTTTTCTTTCCCTCCAAATGCAGCTTTAAAAGATCTAGATTTTACAAGCTTGCCAATTTGTTTGTCATTCACGTTTACTGCATGTGTGCTAATTGGACAGGCAGTAGCAGTGGATTTGCGAGTTAATCTAATGTCCATGTAAAACGCAACCTACCACAGCTCCCCACTCTCTATTAATAACCTGCTCTCTCCCCAGACTAGGGGATTAAACTGGAGTAAAGGTATTGATGGAACTCCACTGTGCTTATTGACTTACTCCGCTGTGCTTACTGTAATCAGTTTGATGAATTGGCTGGGGGAAAGATGGCAGGCATGTTAAGTGATGAACATGCCAGCACTGCTGTAGTTCAGCTTCTAAGCCTCCAGCCCTCACCGCACGTCGACATCAAGCGCCAATTTTCTGAAGTGATTAGGCTTTGCCTCATAGCTTCGTAGCCTGATAGCACACCTAAGGGCATGACCCGTCAAATTACTGTCTACGCGCAAAGTCTATATATGATGTATAGTGATAAGCTTTTGTAATGAAAGTGAACAGTTTTAGAAATCTTTAACAATGATTAGTATTTACCACAGAGCAAAATCTCCTTCTGCTTTTCGCCGTGGTTCCCTGTGGAGATGTCAACATTGACTCAAATAATTTAAATGTTTACCAACTCTGTTATTAAAACTCCACAGGCACAGACAAAGTGAATTACAAAGTTGCCGTCACTCACTAGCAGCACAGGCAAGCATCATAAGTGCTTGTTATCAGGGAACAAAGCTTTCAGGTTGTCAATGCTTGGTTTATGCTATTTGAATGTTTGCCTGGTGATCAAATACTTGGTACAGGAGAATGAAACTTTTTTTTGCTACACCTTTGCCGTTTTATTGCAAAACTTCAGGCAAATTGGGTAAAACTACTCAAGCCGAATGTTCCACAGTATTCCGTGCTGATGTTGCTAACAAAGAGTGGAAGATTGTAGTCTCCAATTAGCATGATTTCATTTGAATAACCTGTGACTGTTCACTTTCAGAACTTGACTCGTACTTATAGTCGTATGCAAAAGCATGCAAAACGTAAATTGTGGCCTGTGCAAAAGTTTGGTTGTCTACACACTAGAAGCTGACGCAATGCCAGAAACGCAGTCCCCCCCAGTGTATTTCAGTTAGGATGCTGTCGGACTAGAAACGCGCCTGTATGCGGTTAAAAGACCATTTCAACTATTGCTGAAACAGATTCTGACATGGAGGCACATCAACCAATAGTAACATGCAGGCAGAAGATGGATGAAAATCAAAGAAGAAGGATAGTAGGAACGCTGTGTACTCTTTTTTTTTTCTGTTCTATATGATTTCTTTGCCTTTGTGTCTGCTCGGCTCTGTATATGGTCATCGCTAAAATTTTCTTTCGATGGCCAATGTTTCTTTGTTTCTGGTCCAAATATTTTGTTTCATGCTCAATTTTGAACTGTACAAACTCCGCCCCACTCCGGCCGTGTACACGCCTTCTAGACGGACGAGATCTGCATGTGTATGCATCTACCGCTCCATCCTTATGTTGTCCAGTGTGTAGGCAGTGTGTAGTGTGTAGTTTTTTCCCCAGTATGTTAGACTCAGCAAACAAATAGACATTATCCCCTAAAATGTGCAGAAAATGCCATATTTGAGTTTGATTTCTGTAGAGTATGTGTTACTTTCACTTAAAAATGAACAGAACTTGTCATTTGGCTGGGGGTGTTGAAACTAACTTGCAGCTCGACTTGGAAGATTTGTGAGATTTCAGCTTGAGGAAAAACAAATGCAGAACATGACGGGATAAATAAAACCTTCAGTTTCTAACCAGAAACGGTGCTTCTTTGTCAATTTTACATCCATCACATGCAGTCATTTACTGTGATGCCACTCTCTCAGCTCGCAGCAGTGTCAGGTGTTGCAACAAGCATTTTAGTCTAAGCTTTGGTTAGAATAACCTTTAATCTGGTGGATGTGACCAGAGTGTTACATGCAATAAAGATGGTGTTTTGAGAAACTGACAAATACTAAAAAAATAAACAAATAGTTTGAATAGGGTACTAGCTTGTATGATGGCTAGTACAGATCATTTGTAAACAAAAGTGAGCTGATATTTATTTTCTCCTGTGAAAGATGAGTGATTATACAAAAGTGAAAAGAAAAGGAGCAAAGCAAGGCTGGGTCTTTGTGGTTCACGTCAGGTGTTCAAGCATGCAGCTAGTGCTATCCCACAATGAAGACTATATCATAGTCCAAGGATTGTTTACAAGCCTCTTGAAGAAGATTTAAAAAAGATAAAAACTGAATTTATTTAGAAATGTTGGGCTTGCAAATTGTTCAGTTTGTAATGTCATTGCTGACAATAATGCAGTGTAGCTTGAATGAAATGAAAGTGAATTGCGATGCTCACAAGTAGTGTGTGTGAATATGAATGTGAGTCAAATCTTAAATCTTAAAGTTAAGTCTCGAGTCTGTGAGGTGCAAGTTTATGTCCAGCCTCGAGTCTTTGGTCGTGAACTTTAGTTGAATCTCAAATTATAATAAAATTCAGTGAAATATTATTTATACACAGAGCTCTGCAGTGCACATTGTAAAGGGTACAGTCTTGTATTGTGTTACAGCCTTCTTAATTTTCATGGCCATACTTATTATATGACCATTATTACCATTAAGAGTTCTGACTCATCTGAAATTTGCTGCTGGGATCCTTTCAAATGTGCTGAAAGAACTAACGAAAAATCCAAGTTTTCTTTGGGACCTACTAATGAATTTGATTCAAGTCTTTGTCTGTGCCTTTCATGTGCAAATGTGCACCTGAATAGATATACTCTTCAGTACTTATCTTTCATTCCTTATTCTCTTTGTAATGGGCAGTGGACATAGTTCAGCCTGGGTTTCCATCGTAGTTCCCACTGGCCATCACTCTAGGATCTTAATGACCACTGTCTAATGAGGTTGTCATGGAAACGGTTGTTATGGCAGCAGCAACACTCTTTGCCACTGATGTATATCTGGATCTATACACCATTTCTCTTACTGCATCTCCGTGGAGATAATGTTAGTGTCATGGTAAAATTAGTCATTAATGCAACCATCTCTTTATCATTGTTTCCTCATTATAGTGCTATGATGGTGTGAGTGTGGTGTGGTGGGTGGGGTGGGTTTTATTTAAAAGCCTTTGAAAAGCTGATATTGGCTTTAAAATTAATAGCAACACTTTTGAAAAATGACACTTATATTGAAACCACATTTGAGAATTTCACTATAATTTAAATTTTCCTAATATACATGATTTGTCCACATCTACCTGGAAAAATAATGGTACATGTATTTCTTGATTTGGGTAATATACAGTTGAAAAGGCAAACGTTTGGGCTCCAAAGGTCAGATTTACATGTTTTGTTGATTTTCTAGGTGAAACTAAGTTAACTCGTCTGCTACAGAGAACACTGTTCTGAATATTTTAAGGCAAAATTACTGCTAATTTAATGAATTTAACATATTGGAAAAAATAAAACGTAAAATGTGGCCTGTGCAAAAAGTATTGCACATAAAAGAAACTGTGCATTAAAATTAGTGGAAAATGCCATACTTAAGTTTTTTCCATGTACAGGATGTGTTATTTTCATTTAGAAAATCATCAAAATGTTTAATTTAACTGGAGGTGTTCAAACTTTTGCAGATGGCTATATTATCATAAGAATATATTATCATAAGAAAACCTTGTATCTCCAAAATAATAACATTTAGGGGACACAAATTAAATAAATCAATAAATATTGGGCCATTTCTGTTTTGTCCGTATGTCTTGAGATGTAAAATTGTGAAAGTCAAATGGCATTTTGAAATGGTGTAAAAAATGATAAACCATTATAATTATAAATGTGCACATGTAGGTTAGATATATGTAAAGGTGTTTCTAAATGTTTAACATTTAAATAAATATATAATACAATAGTATAATAGTGTAAGTGAATAAATACACAGTATTTCATTGTTGTCCAAAAGCAAAAAGTATCTCATTTTATTTTTCTACTTATTTTGCCGCCTTTAATACTGTGTGAAAATTCCATCATAATTTGACCAATAGAAATACTTAAAAAATCTCCAAAAAATCTCTTTACCTTCACTTACATTAAAAGTTAAGAACATTTTTGTCCTCTCCTGTAAATCTGCCATTTTGGAGAAGGTTTTCTTTGGACAGTGATGGTATGTTAGCAGTGTCATGTTTACGCTTCTCTTTTTACTCTGCATTTTGCAGGTCAGGTCGCAAATGACAATATTTTTTGGAGCCACAGATTTTTCCTCTTCTTTTTCAATCAGCTGTGCAACTGAGAATTGATTACAGTCTGGAAAAGATAGAATTTATGATCTTGATTTTGTCCTACTAAACATTGGCATTGAAACAACTTTTCAGTGCTCAGTAGTGTATAATTTGGCTGGCACCTTTGGCAACCAAATTTTGGTTCGCAGCTCTTGTAGTGGGAGGAGCACTGGACATTATGTTCATATTTCATAAATGTCATTATTCTAAATGCTGTCTTCCTGCTGCTGTTTTTATGCATTCCGAGATCCTTTAGGAGTGTATATGTGTATGTGTGTGTGTGTGAGAGAGAGAGAGTGAGAGTGAGAGAGAGAGAGAGAGAGAGTATGATGCTGTGTATTTTTAGTCTCTTCCAGACTGTGCAGAGGAGGTGAGGAGACTGTTGGATATCAGCCCAGAACCCCAGCTCCAGAGTGTCTGAACGTGTGTGTGTGTGTGTGTGTGTGTGTGTTTGTTTGAGCAGTGTAGAAAATGTCTGTGTATTAAGAAGAAATACTGTTAGCAGAAAAGAATTTGTAATGCTGAAAAGAGCATACTGACCTTGAACCTGGTGTTTACAAGGTTTTTCAATTAAAAAGTAATTGAGAACAGTTGAGAAAATGGTATAAAGTTCTGCAGTCTTTGGCATAAACAGTGTAGAATAGATCTTTGCTGAACAATGCAGCTGTAAGAATGGCTCACAGAATTCTGGAAAGACATGAGTCTTCTTTAAGGCTTTGTTCAGAGTGACAGCTCTAATCCTTTTTGACATACAGCACTGTGCAAAGGTCAGAGGCCATCTTTCATTCATTTTAATTTCCGTTAAATGCAAATTATTCATTTTTCAAAAAAAGCAGAAAACATATTCAACAGTAAATTACACAGAAGTCTCAACAACTAAATAGAATATCAAATGTGTCAGTAATGTTTCCACCCTTTGCCTTTATTACAGCTTCCATTCTTTTCAGGAAACTTCCTTTCAGTTTTTCATAGAAATCTGCAGGGATATTTCTCCTCACCTCCAAAGTTCAGTCTTAGAAGTTGGTTGCATTTTCTGCTTCTCATGATCAAAGTAATCCCAAATTTAGCAAATTTAGACTCCTCAGTCCATCTGAGATCTCCCGTTTCTGTTAATTTTTTCTTTTTAGTCTATTCTCTTTAAATAACAACAGAAGTGTATTTTTTTCAGATCTGAATCAAGAGTGGAGTTTGTTTTTCTCCTCTCTCTCAAAGGTGAAAGCTTGAAGTACTGTTTATCTGATGGTGACAGTTTTGGTGGTCTGCCAGGCCATTTACCTTCCTTTATTTGACTTTCACCTTTTATTTGTGAGTGGGTTATCTCATATCTAATCTCCTCTGAAGTATCTTCTGAAAAGTGAATAACTTGTTCTTAATGGATGTTTTGACTGGAAATGAAATAAATACATAGTGGTCTCTGACTTTTGCACAGAACTATATCTGATTTGAACAGGAAATATTTTCTGCAGTCTGAACAGCAAAAAGCCACATGAAGGCCCAATCCCATTTTACCCCTTGTCTCTACCACTTAGCCCTTA
This sequence comes from Colossoma macropomum, assembly GCF_904425465.1. Lineage (NCBI taxonomy): Eukaryota > Metazoa > Chordata > Actinopteri > Characiformes > Serrasalmidae > Colossoma > Colossoma macropomum. The sequence continues at coordinate 20,275,929 of NW_023494798.1, forward strand.
GACCTCTGTTTTGCGCGTTCATGTCTAGGGTTAGGGTGTCCCAATTTTTGTTGAGATAGAGGGGCAGGGCAAAGTGTTAGGGCTACACGGCCCTCCAAACAGAGGTTTTTCAGAGGCACACTCCAAACAGTGTTATGAGAAAAAACGAAAAACTGGCAAAATTGCTGCGCGAGTGACAAAAGAAACCCACAAATGGAAGTATTTTCCCCGTTAAAATATTATGATAAACATTGTATTGTCTCAGTTTAATGTCGTTCCAATGTATTATGGTCCTTTTCTTCATAACAAGCATAAAAAATCGCTAATTGCTTGCCAATGTCTTGGTAGCTAGCTAACTTTCCCATTCCACCTTAAATAGTCCAGCAGTATTGACTCCTGATAGGCACCAGAATGTAACTGCTGCACCATTTAAGGTGGAACGGGAAAATTCGAACATTCGAGCTGGTGAATAGCTGACTTCAGCTTCGTATCACCAAAGAATTAGTGGTGGGCGATAATAAATAATTGTCTTATACCCCCCTTTAAAAACATATGGTGCCCTAAATGTAACTAAAGCCCAGCAGTGGGTTGCTGAACTTTTCCCTTCTCTGCTATCACTGAAGAGGGGCTGGGTCTCCTACAGAGCACCACTAGTAGCCTGTTAATGAAGCAGTGTTTTTTTGTTGTTTTAATTCGAGGGTTGTCCCATTTCATAGGGCAAGATTTCAACCACTACCCCTTGTAACTCAGTTCCAAGGGGTTAGGGTGACACTCAAAAACAAAGGGTAGGGGTAAAAAGAAGATATGGAATTGGGCCATAGTCTGACTTTTTCCAATCTGATTTTAGCCACATTTGTATGTGGTTTCAAATCTGATTGAAATCCAGTCTCTGGACATGTGATTCAGTTTGACGAGTCTGAATATCATGCAGATTTCTTTTTTTATTGATGTCAGAACGGCTTTGTTGGTGTTAACATTTGTCTCAAATGATCTGATCATAAATGGACAGTGAGATGATGTATAGCCATTTACACCTGCCATTTTCATAGGTCTCAAATGCGTCTCCTGTGACCATATCTGTTTGGATTTCGTGTAACGTCAGCCTCTCACAGTCTTTGTTGTCAGACACAGATGTCCCGTGAATTCTTGTGCATGTACATGTATGGGCTGTTGCAAGTGGTCAGACCATGTGGATTAGTAATGCAATATATAAAAAAAGGGAGAGAAGAAAGAAGCTACGCAAAGCATCTGCTTTCATATCTGCTATGATGACACAGTGACTAAGCAGTCTTCTGCATTAGGACACTTTAGGGTTCACACTACAAATGTGGTCATGCGTGCCCCTGACAACCTCTGAACATATGACTGGAGCACAATACATCTCAGACACCCATTCGATGCCTTTCTCACCTTTAAAAAGTGCTGTCCACTTATGATTACGCATTTAACAGGATCTATGTGCAACAATGAAAGAGAGCCATATTTTCCATGCCCTGCCCAAGTCAGTGCGCACACCTCTCCGATCTCTTGCAGTGTGGACATTCACTCTAAAAATCAGATTTAAGCACCAAGACTTGACATGCTGTGTGAACAAAGCCTAAGAGTGCTGCTCTCAAAGTTCAGCAATTCACACTTGTGGTTCATAAGTCATCTTATATCATGTCAGCTTGTCATTTGCTTCAGAAGCCCTCATGATGAGGATTCTGTATCACTATCAGATGACTTAAGCCCTACAAAACCTCCTCCTCACAGTTCACACTTGGAGGAAAGAAATGTGGTGGCAATGTTTTTGCCAAAAACTGTACATTTTTCTTTTTGTTTGTTTGCAGTGTGTTAGTTTGTTTGCAGGGTGTTAAAGCCAGAGTCAATCTGTCATTGCCGACATTCTGCAGGTATGTGTCCCCTTGCAGACCTGCAAGTCTTTGTGTTACTTATGAGCCAGAGTGGACAGCAGACGTGCTGTTCAACAGACATGTGTTTATTTAAGGCAAACGCTGGGCTGGCAGCTCAGCCACTTGATCCCATTTGCTCATATTTCCAAACATCAGCCCAGGCTTCCCTCCAAGATTCCAGAGCTGGCTGGAACAGAAGGGAAAATTGGGGGTCCGCCATGCTATCACGCTACTCCAAATCTAACCACTTTGATCTTACCCTGTACCCCAGTGTAATTGTTAAATTGAGTAATAGATAATAACTATCCAAACATTGTGTTGTTGTAATATATGTTGAAGTACATGTAAACACTTGTAAAAGAAACATTATTAAGATTTAAAAAAAATGTCAGATTAGCCAGGCTAATCTGATATTTGCCTGAAAACTTGAGGGTTGACTTACATATCATGCCACATATAAGACTGTCTATGTTTCAAAATGTTTTTAGTACGAATGAGTATATTTATAAAAACCCATGAGCTTTATAGTAAAAATTGCATTCTGTGCTTTTAACAAAAGTTTAAATTATATCAATGAATTAAAACCTGGCCATCATAGCAAGTAAGACACTTTGATACTAGACATGAAGCTGAGATGAGTGTTAAAACATGTACCCAAAGTATTAGTTAATAGCTGTTTATATTAAATAGAAAGAAACAAGAGAAAAGTTAGGAAAAGTAAGAGTGAGAGACTGTATGCCAAGACTTTTGATGCAAAGAAAGCACCTATTTGGTTTGTTTTACCTTCAGTTCCTCGTCATTTATTAGCAGGTGTGGCTCCTTCTGTATTTTGGTGTGAATATAGGAATAGACTAAAGGAAATACTGTCTGCTCCTAAGTGTAAGTGTTTCAAATAGCCAGCAGCTTAGCTAAATTAGTAAAAGTCTGGGCAGTGTTCCCTCTTTCAAACAGTTAATCGCTATGCTCAAATGTTGTCTACATATACTTTACGAGTGGCAACGCATTTATGAGTGGCAGTGCATGTTTTACATTACTGATTTAACAGTGAAGACATTTGCATGTTGGGATAAAAGATAGAAAAGTGAAAAAGTGGACAAATAAAAGTTCTGGTTTGCTGTTTCGTGCTGTGGCAGTTTTAAGCAGGTATACACCAACAATGTTTTCATCAGCAAAGTTTTTGTTTTAAGATGTTGGATAATATGCAGAATAACGTATGGTTTAGCACAGTTATGTCTTGTAATAAAACAGTGTACATTCTGTGAAACGCTAACACTAGTATATGACTGGAATTTTACCTGTTTGTACTGAATTATTCCCGGACATTCCTGGAAACAAGACATTTTTAGTTTGCTGCTTTAGTAAAAGATGTAGTACAGTAAATGCAACTAATTGAAGTAAGAAAGACTTTAAGTGGCATATGCGTCCATTAATTGTTTGTAAGCTTTGTAGCTCTATGGCAAAACTGTATAAGCAAACTTCAGACACCAAACGTGTCTTGACTGATCAGCTATGTCGGGGTTAAGGGGAAAGTTGTGTACGTTTGTTTGTTTGCCAAACCGTTCTTTTAAAAGGGGCTGCTATAATGTGGTCACTGCCATAGCATTAGCTGTCTTCTGCTCCAGGGAAAAGTGGTGTTGCATGTGTTCCACAGAGTGGATATGTTCATGACAGGACCATGATCTAAAGGTTCTAATATAATATCAACTGTCCTGTTCTCCTTGTCTGCTTTAAATCTCCCACTCTGAACTTCCGTGCTTCAGCACCTTGCTCTTTCTGGGAGAGAGCTCATTGCCTTGTCAAACCACCAGCCTTTTATTTTTAAGCTGTCCACTAGTAGCACAGATCCACCGTACTGATTGCTCATTAGTAGGGGATGAAAGTTAAGCGAATAAGCCACAGAGGATGCTTATACACTGCAATCCACTGTAGAGGAGTTGGAACACAGCACACACTTTGTCCTGGTCATTAAAAGGCACCACATTATTGGTGTACAGAACAACTTTCTTGACTAAGACAGCAATAATTCTGCAGGAAGTTATAGAAAGTGAGAGCTAACATGCCAACAATCAAATTTAATACCAGCCAGTTTGGTTCACAAAATGTAGCATAAGGTGACATGTGTTCAGCACTTTCACTGTTCGAATTGAGCTCTTAATTAAACCCAGTGAAGGAGTGTATAATTTATTTTATTCCATTTTTTAGGCTCTGGCAGCTGCTGCAGAAACCTCCCAGATGGAGCATCAGTGGAAGGATGAGTTTGCAGTAAGTAATTGATCAGGATATTACATTGCATTATTAATGAAAAGGCTGCCACTAAACAGAACATTTCAATCCTCCTTTTATAAATTTGCCTTGTCATTCACTATGCTTAAGAAAGCATCTTTGGTCTAAATTCAAATCCACTCCGGACTATAATTTTAAAGCACATATTAAGCCTGAAAATGTTATTTGTTCATCAAAAGTATTTTGGTTTGTACAAATATCTACAAACTAACCTGTATATTAATATTTTCCACTGTAGCTAATAAATCTAAGGCTGATGACCCCAGATGACCATTTGCATGCATGTGTGTGTGCATATATAGTTTTACTGCAGCTTCATGGATCTGATTTCACTGCACACATTCTCTCCGTAGGTCTGGGTGTATAATTTCACTGAATACACATTCTACAGATGTAGATGTAGATTCTGTAGATGTATTTTTACTTTTAAATACTTCAAACTAGCAGCAGTAAACTCATACATGTTTTAGTGACTAGTTTCCTAAAATGGTTTGATAATATTGAATAGACTTAAGCCCTTTTGGGTATCATCAGTATCTCTTTATAAGGGTGGATAATATGGCAAAAACATTATATCACGATACCTGAAAACATTTTTGCAGTACGATATGCATCATGTAGTGCTGGGAACTACATCTTATATCAGTACACTGTGATGTTGACATACAGTAATAGTAATTTTCAATTTCAGCTATATACTTGATAGATAATAGCATTGTATCCATGATGTCATTTACTGCCTGCTTCTGATTGTTTTGAAAGAACAGTTTAAAATTAAACTTTCTGGTTTCTGTCTGATTAAAGGGCCACTCTGGTCTAGAACTAGAGCTTAATATGTCATCTTATGTCATATTCTGCAACATTGTATCTCTATATATTATTTAAATGTTTTTTCCCATTAGTGTACTTTCACTAATACCCAGCATGCGCCACTGAGAATCCCTGTGGCATTAACCAATCCTAAATGCTAGCAGATACAACCAAATAGACATTGTTGTGACTTTTACTTTGTTCGTAGTGCAAAATCGTAATGAAAACTGTGAGTCTGTCTTTGTTCAGCACAAAATGGATGCCAAGTTTTTACCCTTTCATTCAGAGAAAAGGAGCCAAATTAGTTAACTTGCTAACTGTGTCTTAGATTGTTATCCTGACGAGTCATTTCTGTTATTTGAGGAACCCATTCACTCTATTGTAATGATGATTTGAACACACTTAAAACAGTTATATGGCTGCAATAAGGCATTTCAAAACCTCCCGCCCCCAAAAATCCACCCCAACAAAGTTGTTGTTTTTCAAATGTTTCTCCGACTTTCAAGATACATCACCAGAAGGTGGCTTACCAGAAAATCTCACTCTAGAGATTACCACATGTTTATAACAGATGTAGCAATAGTTAGGTTTTTCATTTTGGCTGGAGTGCCCCTTTAACAGTCAGAACAAGCTAGGATCCCTGAAAATAAACTTATGCTGACATTATGTTGTTCATTAAGGTAAAATAGACACTCAAATACAGATTCAGGGAAAGCTTGTTGCTTAGGTGCTTCATCCACCATGCAGTGAGCTTCTGTCTTTGGTTGTCTTAACTAACCAGAGATGCAGAGATGTCTGCCTCAGGGTGGCGCTGTAGCAAACTGGTTCACGCTGCTGGTCCTTCACACCCTAGCGATTGTAACTATGCCCAGCATACCTCTGAAAAACTTTACGATATGCCGTAACATATGTGTAAACCTGAGATCTCAAAGGCTGCAATCAAATGCCACCTTACTAAACTAGAAAAGAGCCTTTCCAGAAGAAAAATGGTTAATACAAACACCTTGCTGCCATTGAAGCTTGCTTCAGTGTCACTATGGCAAGTGAATTAGTAGCCAGCCGAAAATGGGACCCCCCTAATACCAGGGGGTATTTTGCACACTGCTTACATTTTATTAGCTACTTGTTACTATACAGTTAATGCAGTTACTTGGTCTAAATGCGTCTTTTTATGATACTGTGTTTTATGATGCAGTTTGTCCATGTTTTGAAGTCCTGGCGATAATCATGAAAAGTGCATCATGATGTAATTTCTCACAATAATGACAGCCTGCGTGCTTGGCCTTGTAATCATACACAGTCATATGATGGACAAAGCTATTGTTGCGCAGGGAAAGGCTGCTCTTTAGTCACCTGTGCATGCAGTCCTCTGCTATGTACATGCTTGGGCTGAAAGGGATAGCACATCAGCGATGTTAGAATCTTAGAGTAGGGACGAACAGTCGAACCCCAGTAATGTAAAGGCTTGTGTTTTTCCTCCCTATGCAGGACAATGAGACAGTCTATTACAATGCCAAGGACAATGTAAGTAAACCTTTCTGTTTCTGTGTGTTGTATGCTGAATGTTCCTCATTTACCACTCATTGAAGCTCAAAACATCTTCACAGTATCCACCTGAGTTCCTGTGGCGCATTGGCACAAATCTAATTAACACCAGTAATTGTTTAGGTCATTAAAAAAAAGTGACAGAGTCCCCTCTGCAGTGCTCAAAGCTGGAGCCCTCCTTAAAGGGCCTTTATCCTTTATTTTTCCTGTATTTATTTTTCCCTGAGATCCGCTTACGTTGTTTGTATATGTTTATGCACCAAAAACAGTCATCATTTATTTTTACATGGCCATTTTCCTCCTCTATACCTTTTTTGCTTAAACATTAAAAAGACCATTTTTGTTACTATTCCTTCAAGACTGATATATGTAAATTACCTATGTTCTGATTGGCTGCCCTGTATTGTGACTGTGACTGACAAGCTGAATAATTTAAACCCTTTTATTAAAAACAAATGTGAGGAAATTTTCCATGATATTTGCAGGATATAAGCCATTTAAAGCTACATCACATTTAATGGACACTCCCAGCTCGTTTTCTCAAGCTGTCTTTTCTTACTAGTCTGATGATGTATGGATCTCAGCTCATCAGCTCCGAGGAGAGTCGCTAAAAAGACGGAGCAAATTCTCCGCTCTGACCCCACAGTCTAGAGAACACGCGCTCACCAGACGCCATACATCACACCTGCCAATTAGCATAGAGGGAAGGAGAGGTACATGGGGAGAGCTGACGTCGAATCAGAGACAGACTGAAGAGTGGGGAGGATGTGCAGCCAGAGTGTGTCTAGTTAGAAGGTGTGAGTGCTATTCTGAGTGGTTAATGAGTGTCCAACAGATTCACATATACTGAACTCCGATTTTTCCTCTCACACAGGCATTTAGTGTCATACAAAGAAACGGCTGTTTCGTGGTAGGGCCAATTCATTGCTTCAGGACTTTAAAGGGCCCATAACCTACAATTTTCTTGTATTTTATTTTTCACTTGTGCTCTACTTATGACATTTGTGTTTTTATGTGTCTTGTTTGTGCCTTTATGACCAATTATAATTTACAAGGGATGTACTGATCATGAATTTGTATGGCCCTTTCCAGTTCCCATTTCCTAATGATACGTTTATGTGTTGGCTTTGAAAAAAAAATACGTTCTGTGCCACACCTCAGCGGTGTGCGACCAGCAGCAGCATGAAGCCACACAAACACTGACATGATGACAGCTTTATCGGTGTTAGGGGGATGTTTATCAGAGAAGAGCTTCAGCAGTGTCGGCAGTTTATTTAAGGTGGAAAAAAGGCAGGAGGATGCTCTGTACTCTTTTCAGATTGTTTTGTATGAAACGGGATGCGTCTGGACCTCATAAACGAGATGTTTGGCATCCGCAGGTCCCAAAATAATCAACATCTGGGTTTATTTCACCACTATGGTCAACTGAAAAAGTTAAGAAAATTGAAGGCTTAATGGAACAGAAAAATTTGTCGCTGCACGATCGTGAACAACGGAATATCCGGATAAGATGCCAAGACCGCCAATCTATCGCTGACATGTAAAAGCAACATTTCAATCAAATTGGCCGCGTCATAAAATTCTGATGCATTTCCATAAATGTTCTCAGTTCTGATTGGCTGCCCTGCATTGTTCCACATTCAAAAAGCAGTGCAGGCTGGAAAACTTCTCATAACTTTAATATGAATAGGCGGAGCTAAACTGCTGTAGGCTGAATAGGCGCATATATGTAAATGCATTGTTTTCTGTGACCTCACAAAAACTCTTAGTTTTCATGTATGAACTGGGGAGTGAGTCATGTGTTAAAAAACATAGCAATGTTTACATTTTGTATTAAACTTATATTAAACTTTTCATGCTGTCTTTTTGCAATAAGCTCTAGTACGTAATTTCACTCATTCATTTGATGTTTGAAAGCACAGTACCTGTATGTTATCTGAGTTCTTTCACCTGCAGCTTGAAGCTAACGAAACAGAAGGAAGAATAAACCGGATCAGACCAGAATTTAAAGAAGACCTGTCATTTAAAAATCGCCTCATCTCCTACAACCATACAGCTGTGCACATCCCTACGGACATATATGACGGCTGTGAGTACCAAATGCACATCCATAATTGCACAAAATCTTTCATTTATCCCTAAACCCGCTGCATAAATTGTCTGCAAATGCATGTCTGTATGAATACATAAATAAACACACAGATAGGAATTATATATACACATAACATACCAGCTATATAGATATATATTCTCTACTGCAGAATAATTTACAGCTGGGAAGATGATGAGGTGTCCTTGTTTTAACTCCTCTCAGTTTATTGTACACTCAAGTGTATTGTGCTTGTGCATTTGCATGAGAATTGTTTATGCATTTGTGTGTGAGAGTGCATTTGATACTGTTTTTTTGTCAGGTCCTGTTTGGGTTTAGAGTGAATGTGCACTTGCGTATGTTGATCACGGGGGAATGTGATTATGTCTGTGAAGAGGTAGCAGGTTGGCGTAACTGTAGAGTCACTGTTTCAGGTCGCTGTGCCTGCTGGGACAGCGTCTGGCCCTGCTGCGTAAGACGTCTCTTCCCTGTTGACCTTGCCCTGTACATGCACCCATACTCAAACACAGAGGAAAGTAAATTCATGCAATTACTTGACCCTTTTGGCAAATGCTGATTTGAGGTATTGAGGCGTGTTGGCTTAAGGTATGTTGGTAATGTGGCCTAGAATAACAGAGGCTATGAACATCAGGGCTCTTGAGAGTGCACCTTTAAAAGGCAGCACTGTTATGCTGTACATCGCAGAGAGAAGGGATGATCTTTTCAGAGTTCAAGGCAACAAGTCTATAGAGTGCCTTCGGTCTGAAAGCAGTGATTCAGTGCCTTTTATTCATTTTTATTCCTCAGCCTCCAACCTTTGAGACGCTGTCGGGTCCTGTGCTTTTATAGAAATGGAAATGGACCTGCACATATAGAGCAGAGGTTCACATATAGAGCCTTTCGCTGTCTAGAAAAAGGAGGAGGAAAAGCCCTTGAAGATTGCTGCCACAGCAGTGTGTTTAAATGACAATTACAGTACAGGCAAACACTATTAGCTAAACCAAATAAGTAATAAAACATCAAAACCCGTGTAATGCTGGGAGGCTAGCTCCAGTCCTTTACTTGCCGCCAGTCTTCTTGATCTCGTGTTGCTCTTTCATTTCCACTTGGTGCTGGTGCTGGTGCTGGGGGTTCTATGTCTACAGACTGATGAGCGCTCAGTACACAAGCTCCACCGAAGCTCCTTTCCACACAGAGTGGAGCTATTGACGAGCTGACCAGCCTGATTAATCAGTGCAGTGAAGGGCTTCCTGCTGGTTCATCTGCCTCAATGGCTACAGTGCCGTGAAAATGTAATCTCCTCTCTCCTGATTTTGTTTTTGCATATTTTTCACAATAAATGGTTTCATACAAAATACATCCTCTTGCAAAAAGTAATATAATACAAGGAGAACATGAGGAAGCACAAAACACTTCTTTAAATGATAATTTCCTTTATTTATTATTGATTATTTATTGATTTTCCTTTTATTATTATTTTCCAAATCTTATTTTAATGGTGGTATCTTGAACACTGACCTTATCTGAGGCGAGTGAGGCCTGCAGCTCCTAAGATGTTCATCTGGGTTCTTTTTTGATGTCCTGGATGAGTCATCGCTGTACTCTTGGAAGAGTTTTGGAAGGATGGCCACTTCTGGGAGGATACCCCTCCATGGTCTCACTGTGGTCTCACTGGTGCTTTCTCCTCTCTTCTGAAATTTAGAAATGTTTTTTTTAAATTCAGCCGGGCTAGCAGTAATCAGGCCCAGGTGTCTTTAGGTTAACTCATCCCAATTATCCTAAATATGGTTAATTGGTTGAATGACTTTTTTCATTAAATGAAAAAATGAAATAAATATATATCAGTAAATGAAATCATCATTTAAAACTGTTTTTTTGTGTTTTAAAAAAACAGCTGGGAGAAAATACTTTTTAATAGCACTATATGTTTACTGCTCTAACAATTACAACATCATGAAGGGATTATCATGACATATATGTTATGATATTTAATTTTTCTGAGGTTTGTGAACAAGTTGTAAAGGACAGAATGCACCAGCAAAAACGGAAATTCCACATTAAAAAGCACTGCGAAACTGTAAGTACAGTGGTTTCAAAATGATTATAAAAATAATAAAAGTATTAAAGGTGAAATAACTGCCTAATAACTCTATGTATTAAAAAGTATAATGGCATAAAGGGCTTACATGCTATCAGCTACTTACCCTGCAGGTTATGCAGTTACTCTACACCGATTGTTCATGATAGGCTCTCTGTAAATGACCTGTCCATTTTGGCAAAAATCCCATTCAAGATAATGAGAAACTGAAGTACATAACTCTTTTTGTCAAAACACCTAAATTCAGAGTGTATTAAAATATCAAGTGATATTTATTTTGTCTGTGTATGGAAGGTCACACTGTAAGGCTGGATCAGGTTGCATATACATTTATGACATCTGGCAGATTCTCTTATCCAGAGTGACTTATAGGTTAATCTTGTGAAAGCAGTGTTAGGAGTCCTGCCCAAGGACTGTTATTGGTATAGTGTGATATACTTGCCATGTGAGGAAGCAGCGGTGTTACCTACTATGCTATACCAAACACAGTAACTGTAATAAATGTAATCGAGCTAACGTTAGCATAGTTCCAGATTTGTTGTTTTTTCCAACCTGTCTAGTTTCAGTTAGCTACATAAACTAGTCTATCTTGGTAGTACATGCTTTAAAACTGGAAACTTAATGGGCCTCTTTTCACCAAGTTTTTTCCTAAATATATTCTTGAGAAAGGTCCTAAGAAAAAGTCTATGCCAGATTAATGGCGTGTTCTTAAACCGCATAATTGTTTGCACCTTTGTGCTCTTGAGTGTATGTAGATTTTGTCCTTACCTAAGAACAAATCCCAAATAAGAAGAAATTTCCTCTTAAGGATGATTGGTAAATGAGGCCCTATGTTACTAATGTAACCTTCAGCTTAAAACTTCTGTAAAACTAAGTTGTATAATACCTATAAATCCTTGCAAGAATTGCTGCAAAAGAATGTATTTTGGGCAGACCATGGATAAGTTCTCTCTCTGACTCTGAGATTTTGACCAATGTAACATGATGCACCACGATAACAATAAAATATTGCCATATTGCCCATCCTTAACTCCACCTCTGCTGTTTTGCTGTGTAAATGCCTGAACAAGTGCTAACACACTCACGCCTTCATGTAGAATAAAGATGCTGTACATGTTATTTGAGGAATGCAGAGACGGAGATTGGAGTGGGTGTCTGAACGCAGGTGTAATTGTGCCAGTGTTGGCTGTGGCCTGACCTTGTGTCAGAAAGAGATGTGTGCGGAATGAAGCAGAAATGTGCATCTTGCTCCTTAGTGGTAGAAAATGCAAAAGACTTGATTGTGTGACTAACATTCAGACACGGTTGGTTAGTAGCTGCAAAATTTTGTGCATTAATTGTGTCCAGAAGTGAGTGTGTGTTTGTGAGAGAAAGAGATGTGGCTTGCTAGGAAAAATGGTATTTTGTGTGTGTGTGTGTGTGTGTGTGTGTGTGTGTGTGAATGTTTATTGTCAACAACGAGTCTAATGAATGTTGCTGGCTGTCACTCAGGCCATGAGAGGATAGTGATTTTAATCTAACAACACTCAGAGCCAAGCACACTCACAATGACCCATAATAAACACACACACACGCACAGTCGCACACATAGAAAACAGCTCAGGCCCGTGCATGGCTCCCGTAGGGGAGAAAATTGGATTTTCCAGGATAAAGTGGCACGTCGTTTAGGGGAGAGAAAGGAGTATGTGGTGTATGTGTGTAGCCCCACCACGGTCTCAAGATGCAACAAAAGCTTACCGTCATTAAGAGAGACAACACTGAATGAAACGAGCTTGGGAAAATAGCTTTTTTCCACCGGGGAGAGAGCACAGGAGCGGAAATGGAATTCAGCGTGTGTATGTGTGCAGAATGTGTTTGGAGGAGCAACAATACACAATATGAATTCCTCCTTATGAGGAGGAAAACAAATAAGCCTATTCCATCACAATTCGATATATCTGAATCTATTTCATATAGATTAAGCCTCATGTTTCCAAAACACTTACAGGGGAAAGAATAAAATTGGGCTGGGATGATAACAATTTTGAAAAATTGATAAATCAGGACAAAGGTTATCAATAAATCTTGTGTTTTTTCACTGCATGCTTGAACCCTATTGCTTTTGCTTGGATATTTCTAATTATTATTTTTTTTTTCTCCTGTTGTGAAGAGGAGACCGTAAGTCGTAGAGACACCAAACTTGGGTCAAAACAAATGACTTTGCAATTTGGAACATTTAGCTCATAATATGCAAAACTTACTTTTTCAAACTAGTCCTAGGATTTTCACCTGATCCTCATGTAAAAAATTTCAGAATAATCTGAACCTCAATTTTTTTTCATTTTTGACTTTTATAAACAATATGGCTTCCATATGCTAATTAACCATTCTGGAATCATTCAAAATAATTAATTTTACTCCTTGTCTGGTATTTTGGCTTCAACTTGTTTGGCACACAGTACTTTTCACCATGGTTGCCTGTTAGGCCTAACTGGGCTAATGCGTGCTTGGACCCGCTCATTGCTCTTTGTAGCTTTATTTCATTATTTAAAATCACCAGTACCTTATAGATACATATTCAGTACATGTGAGACAAAGTTTCTGTTTGCACAGTGGTGCAGTGGTGGTGCTATGATTGGGCCCAGTAGCAACTCTATATTAATTCCCGTGTTTGTGGAATGGACCGCCCTTTTCAAATGATGTAAAAAAAGTAGGTTTTATATGATAAGAAAGACACACTTACACTCAGAGGTGACAGTTGTATCTGCGATGAGACTCCAGCAGTCATTCTAAGGATGTCAAGAAATATAAACTAATTTCTCAACTGATTTATTCAACAAATTCACACATTTTCACGAACATACTACGCAAGCACGTCTCACTAATATCCTGAAAGCTAGAGAGAAACATACATCGCTCCAAAACCCTTCTTATCTTTCACACTCTGACCCCCCGTCTCTCTCCTTCACACTCTCAGCCCGCCGATAAAAATAAATTGTTATGGCAACTATAACGCTGAATTTTTCATGGTTCATTAGATTTATTGAGGACGTTTCCCTCTGATGAGCATATTCTTCACCAGCACTTCCAGCAGCTTGCCGCCTCATGGCCTTTTCAGAGATGAGAGATTTGATAAGATGATTACAGGTTTCCATGGTTTCCCTTACTGATGATGCAATAAAGTCAATCAGTGTGTTTGCAGCTCAGGAGCTGGAGAGCCCTCTCTGGATAACACGGAATTATCGTGTTCACAGTCAGAGAGACAAGTGGATATTACACCTCGCTCTTTCTCTCTCTCTCTCTGTCTCTGTCTCTCTCTCTCTCTCTCTCTCTCTCTCTCTCTCTCTCTCTCTCTCTCTCTCTCTGTGTCTCTCCTCTTTCTCTCTCTCTCTCTCTCTGAATTGACAGGACAAATAATGCTATATTCTTCAAAGCTTGAGGAACAATATTTTAGAATAAAATATTTAAAATTTTTCTAATAATTTAAAAAATATATATTTTAGGGTTTTTAAAACAAAAAAATGAACTATATATAAATTGTAGGAGTGCACAATTGGCTAAGATCAAAATTGGTAGATTCACAGTTTTATGATGTAAATAATATTACTCAGTACATTGGTGTATTTGAATGGTGCTGCTACACCTACACCAAAATATCGTAGTGTAATTATGCATAACTCAACAGCCAGTTAAACAGCCAGTTCACTCTTACTTTCCATGTAGCTCTTTATTTGATTTATGTTATTTAAATAGACAACTGATGAATTCTTTGACGTATTTTAAATGCCAGTTTGGCCTATTAAAGAGCAAATAATGTTATTTATATTGTGACTTTAACCAATAGAAAGTACTGGGAATATGGTAGTCTGTTAAATGTATTCACTTAGCCTACATAGTTTGGGTTTTAAAAAAAAAAAATCACCCCAAAAAATTGGCCACTGGCATGTTGGCTGTAAAAAAACAGAATCAGAATCAGAACTGGCCATAAATGTTAATGAACCAATATAAGTAAGTCAGTATGTCAATAAGCAAATAAGTAATAAAGGATTTCAAAAAGGATTTTGTGATTTTGCTTTGTGTTTGTGTGTGTGTGTGAGTCTACAGGTGAACAGTAAAACAGGTGAATGCAGCTTTTCCTCCTTTTTTAAAATGATTGCCACAGAACAGGACTGTGTGTGTGTGAGGGCTGGACTTACTCCTGCGTCTGTGTTTACTTGTCTAAAATGTGAGCCGTACAAATGGAGAACCCTCTGTTTTTGTTTGTGTGTGCTGTACAGCCACCATCGTGCTGAATGAGCTGAACTGGACAGAAGCCTTGGAGGATGTGTTTAAGAAGAACAGGGAAGAAGACCCCACTCTACTCTGGCAGGTGTTCGGCAGCGCTACCGGACTCGCCCGCTATTACCCTGGTACACTAAACTCTCTCTCTCCTCTCTCTGTCTCTCTCTCTCTCTCTCTCTCTCTCGTGTGTGTGTGTGTGTGTGTACGGGGATGGGTGGAGGGATGGAGAAGAGAGAGTGAGAGAGAGATGTGGAGAAAGAGAGAGAGGACAAAAGAGAGAGATGTGGAGAGAGAAAGACAATCGTAAAACTGAAGGAGAGAGAAAATGAGAGAGGTGAAGAAAGAAAGACAGGTGGAGAAAGAAAAAAGAGAGTGGTAGGGAAGAGAGAAAAAGAGAGAGAAAGAAAGACTGAAGGAGAGAAAGAGAAAATGAGAAGGAGAGAGAGAGGTGGAGAAAGAAGGACAAGGAGAGAAGGAAGGATAGCAAGAGGGAGAAAGGGAGACAGAAGTGGAGAAGGAAAGGAGAGAGAAAATGAGAGGGGGAGATAGACACAGAGATAGACAAAGAGATGTAGAGAGAGGGAGGTAAAAAGAGAAAAAGAAAGAAAGAAGAAAAGGAGAGAGAAAGCGAGGGGGAGGTATAGCAAGAAGGAGAAAAAGGTGGAAAAGAGAGAAGTGGAGAAAAAAGGACTGAAGCAGAGAGAGAAACAGAGTTGGAGAAAGAAAGATGGAGAGATGTGGAGAAAGAAGAGGAAAAAACAGGGGTAGAGAGAGGGAGAGGAGTACGGAGAGATGGAGAGCAAGACAAAATGAAGATACAAAAAAGGGGAGATAGAGAGAGAGAGAGAGAGAGAGAGAGAGAGAGAGAGAGAGAGAGAGAGAGAAAGAGAGAGAGAGAGGAAGAGAGAAAATGGGATGAGATTGAAAGGGAGAATTTTTTCCAGTGTCCTTTATATTAGATTGTATCCTCAGTTTGGGTCCCAACTAAAAGTGTGTGTGTATGTGAGTGTGTGTGTGTGTATGTGTGTGTGTGTGTGTGTTTGTGTGTGTGCGCGTGCGCACGCTCTGCTTCTTCACTCTTATGAGATGATTTCTTTCTGTGAGATGGTTTCTTTTCTCTGAATGGTCTCCGGTAGAAAAATGACCCTTTATGTCTTTGTGTGATATGAGGGTCCATCCAGCCCATAACACGGCCGCACCATCTCTAATTGGTAAACATGGCATGTGGTCCCAGCTCAAATTACACTGACATTTTAATATCAAATTATAATGTCAAATACACCAGCAGCTCAGTGGAGGGCTTACTGAAGCCTTCTGAGCCCTAATGATGATGGAGTAGAGAAGTAATGAACCACTCAATTCATTTTGATTACTTTCAGGTTCACACTTGGTGACTCTTTAGTTTAAAGTTTGCATATAAATTGTATATTAGCTACAGTAAAACCTTGAGTAAATTCAGTATAGCAGAATAAATATTTTAGTTTTGAGAGGCACGGTTCTTTCTTCAGTTCTGTATGAACTTTAATATGAATGTGTGTGCATGTTTTATTTTTTTGAACGTTCTGCTCAGAAGTCACAAAAGTCTCATCACGTCTGACAGTGCACTGCACTATGACACCTACACACATACAGCAATCAATAGAACTCTGTCCTACTACTGTACTGTTAGTGATGAGCCGCGAGCAGTAGACGTCAGACTGACTCAACCAGTCTGTCACTCATAAACACATCTCACTTCATAAACTTACTGGCTTATATTCAGTCAAAACAACCATCTGCACATAGACTGTGCTAATAATACACATCTCCTTTAATAGCTGCTACACTTTTTTATGTGACTATATTTATTACATTTAGCTGTGAGTTCAGATCAACTGGCCTGTGATTAATAGCTAGACCGCATGTGCATTTCCTGTTCAGTCATTTATTAATTAAATGTAGATAAGACATAATAGTGCCTATAGGAAGCCATAACATTCAGTAGTAATTAATGTCAATGATGAAAATGCATTGTGTGTTTCTAAACGGCTTTGCAGAATTAAGTGTGTGCTTGTGGGATAAATGATGTTTTGTTGCTTTTTTTATAGACAGATCGCTCTTGATTTCCAAACAGTTTCTGCATGTAGAGCATAATTATTTTCAGAACTGTTTCAAGACTCATGCATATTAATGTATAACATTATGCAGGAAAATGCTAAAATGTTAAATCCTGCAAATAGAAAGAGCTTCTTTCAGCCATTAGTATATATTAAATTATGTGCTGTCTTGTCTCCAGTAAGGGAAGAAAAAGGAAAGTGATGAATTTGTTCATTTATTTAAAAGTCTAATATATCTGTCACTATTGGAACAAAACTTTATCTCTATTTTTGTCACTTTTTGTACATAATTTGAAAATATCAGCTGCTCTTTTACTCTAGCCCATATTTATCAAGCATTTCAAAGTAAGAACACTGATCTAAGATCAGGTTTCATCAGTTCATGTAATTCTATTCAGCGTTATAAAATCTGTAAGCTGACTCCAGATTAGCATTCTTACTCTAAGTTTGATAGATACGGGCCAATGTGTGAATGTCATGATGAATGCTCCTCAACTGCTTGCAAAAGAGAAGTCTGTTTACAGTAAGTTCCTTTGAAAGCTCCTTCTCCTGTAGAGTTACCAGTCTGGAGATATGAGGTTTTGTTCCGACAGCAAGTTTCCTTTTCTTCTTTTCTTGTCCTCTTAAGAGTCTTCTTCTTTTATCTAGCTTCTCCTTGGAAAGATGCCCGGAAAACACCAAGTAAAATCGACCTGTACGATGTCCGTCGCCGACCCTGGTACCTGCTCACATTTTACATTTCTGTTTCCATTAGTGGTGTGTCGGACTTTTTATCATTGATTAATACGGAATGTTAGTACGAGCAGCTGCCGCATGAAAATTCTTTGCTCGTTTTTATTTTTTTTAACACCACTGTAAACACCTGCTTATTACATTGTGGGAATATTTAATGAGGAATGGAGCAGTAAAATAATACCTGGAATATGCTGTGATTATTTTAGCATGTATTAAAATTAGGGCTCAACTGATCAGATGATATCAGTCGAAATTAGCGACTTGCAGTATCTGATAATTATCTCAATAATATGGCAATAATTAGCTGCCTTTTCTTGGATGCAACATCGCCAGGATTTGAAACTCCTGATTTCCAGATGATGGGACAAAACTAAAGATAGCTGAAGCACTGGACAGCTCGGTAAGAGCTATAGATAATTAGCTATATGGCAGCAACAGACTGAACTGGTAAATCTGTACACTAAACACCATCATATAAAATGTAATACAAAAACATAAAGAAATGCAGCCAGGTCTCACCTTCAGCATGAGAATAACCCATCACAAAAAACGTTTCATGAGGAGAACTAGTGAGAAATAAGGAAAATAACATCTGATAATCCAGAAACCAAATGTACAAAGCATTCTGGGTAATCCTGCCCCAGATAGATAATATATTTTTAGATAATATATTATCTAAAAGTGTGAGCTTCTGTTTTTTAAAGGTGTGAAGAAGCATGATAATTGAGAACTGACAATCATATCAGTCATATTATGCACTATTTAACTCAAACTTTTGGAGTGGAATGATTAAAACAAAATTAAAAATTATATCTGCTAATATTGTTATCTGAAGTTTTAGCCCCATAAAATCAGTAACAATTTCGGCCGCCAAATTTTTATATCGGTTAGGTCTTAATTAAAGTTAAGAATATTTTTCCTTCTCCTGTAACTTCACCGTTTTATCATGATAGCAGTGATCACATTATTCTGAACGGTTCTTCCTGTTGTTTTATTCAGGTATGTACAGGGCGCTGCCTCGCCTAAGGACATGCTGATTCTGGTGGATGCGTGAGTGGATTTCATATTAGTACATTATCCCGTATCAAACCCTGCCTTGCTTCAATAACTGCTCCCTCCTTTCTCTTTGTCTGCCTCTGAAGGGTGCTGTGTGTGACTGAATGGGGCTCAGGTGTTGAAGTGTGTGTACTTGTGGTTATATGTGTATGTGATGAAACCTTTTGCACATCTGCATCTGTCACAACATATTCCTTCAAATATCCTCCACATATAGTTTAGTTTGGTTGCCAACTGTATATAATGTATATTTTGTAATACTCCTTGCGGTTGTTTTTCGCATTTATAATTGTATGCAAACATTTGGGCATTACATATTTTTGGTAATTATTTTTTGAAGAATACTGGGAAAAAAATAAAACATAATGTAGCCTGTGCAAAAGTTATAGCACCTTTTACATTTTATGTTTAATTTTTTTCCCAATACGTTAAAATCAGCAAATAAATAGAAATTGTCCATTTACTTTTTGCATAAAAATGTCATATTTAAGTTCCCTGTAGTGGATGTGTTGACTTCACTTGAAAAACCAACAAAACATGTACTTTGTCCAAATCTTTGCATGTATAATATTATTGGTTTACTACGTCTTTGTTGTCCATTTATGTATGCACCAGCTCCACCAAGACAAAATCCTACTACGTGCAAGTATACTTGGTCAGTAAAGTGAGTCTGATTCTCTTTCTGTGGCTGTGATTCAGGAGCGGCAGTGTGTCTGGATTAACTCTTAAACTCATCCGAACATCCGTCAGCGAGATGTTGGAGACGCTCTCTGATGATGACTATGTCAATGTGGTGAATGTAAGTTTTGGGCTGTATTCATATGTGTCTAGTGTGTCTATAGTATGTCTGTGTGGGTGTGTTTGTATGTGAGCCAGTTACAAGTGTTAAAATGCAACACTACTTCCTCCATCAAGCAAAGGAAAATCTCAGAGGTCTCTTCATAGTAAAACCTGCAGTGAAAACAGCAGTGACAGTAAATTAATCAGAATTATTAGACTGAGAAACAGTGAAAAGGTGTTGCTTAGGGACATATAGTGGCTGACACACTCTATTCTTATCATCTCTTGTGTAGTCCCTTTATTCAGAGATTCCATACTGAAGATGCAGGCACAAAGCTTTCCATAACTTGCCAATGCTGAGCAAAAGTGCAGCGGCAATATTGTGGTCTTTGCTTATGCAGAAATTCCTGATAGCATGTATCAAGGACTTGAAACATATGCCGCCCTTTATTAGTGCCCTGTCTAAACTACACAAGGTGCAGAAAGTTTCATGCTTAAAAAGAAGTGTTAACACATTTGATTGACTAGTAGGTAAAAACAAAAGGCAGTGATTTGCGAGAATACAAAAGACAGACAACTCCATAAATGTGTAGAAATTGGCATATACCAGCCCACTTTGTCAAGTTTTGACAGTAGGTAAAATGCAAATAAAAACAGAAAGCAATGATTCAAAAATCTAGTTTGATCTGCATTCAAACAAAAACAGCAGCATTCTCTGTGCATAAAAGTCAAGGCTGAAAACCACAGCTGAATGCCCATGATTCTCTATCTCTCAGACGGCAATGCGTTAAAAACCGGCATACTTCCGTGCTGGATATCACCACATGACCTCGAGAATACTTTGACAAACCATTGTCCGTAAACACTGTCCATCGCTGCATCCAAAAATGCAAGTTAAGACTGTACTGTACACAGTGGAAGTCATATGTCAGCAAGGTCCAGAAACGCTGCCGACTTCTCTGGGCTCAAGCTCTTCTGAAATAGGCCGATGCACAGTGTAAGCGTCTGTTGTGGTCTGACAAGTTCACTTTTCAGATTGTTTATGGAAATAATGGACATTGTGTTCTCTGAGCCAAAGAAGAAAAGAATCGACCATATTCTTACCAGCGTAAAGTTCAAAAGCCAGGTGTTTTTGTACCATTTTCCATCAAGTACAGATTTGTTTTCATTTGGTTTGTAATAATATATACAAAACTGCTCTCCTCCTCCCAGTACTAAACTGGTTCTCAGAGTGCCACAGTGCTCCACTAATTCTGATGTTACTAGAAGATTTTAAACCAAGAACAAAATCACATACATTGATATTAGATGACATGGCTTAAAATGTATATGATGATATGCAATCAGTTTAGCATTTTAGCATTTTGAAAAGAAAGTCATGTAATTTGTGCAAATTGCCTGTTACATCGCCTCAGCCACCCCTGCTACTCATTTGGACAGTAGAGTCTCCAGCATTCCTATGCTAATTAACCCTTAATGGCCATCATTGATGGCTGAATAAAAATAATAATAATAAATTCTCTTTCAGGGCTGAGCTTGCATAATGGGAAAATCCTAGAATTGCCCCTGGTGCTACTGAACTTCTTAGTCTGTTAGTACAAGTTCTACAGATGCTACCAGATGGCCTGAGCTTGTGACAGTAGCTAAGGGACCATTCAGTGTGCATTTACATAGTTTGTGCCTTGAGGGACAAAAATATAGCTGTAGTACCCTTTTTCTCTCAGTGTATATTTCACTACTGTGTAAATAGTCCTTTCAGTCTCGTTTGTGTATTCAGTGTATTTTTAAAAATAATTTTGAATCAAATATATGACAAAATAATACATTTGAATCAAATCATGATGAAGTTTCAGGATGTATTGGACACCTTTCCAATCAAATCATTTTGAGGTCAGAGATTTACACCTCTAGGATCTGTAGTTCTGGTAGTTGCATGCTAAAGGATGACTGAACAGGATGGAATGAATTTGTAGAATTTTCATAATGAAGATCAGTTGAAGTCTGAGTGTGTACAGTCGGGGCATATGCTCTATATCAGTGCTGAGATGGCTATATTTAAGCTGCATGTGTATGTGTGTGAGTCTGAGAGAAAGACCAGGAGAGCGATGGAGGTAAAATAATGAAATATGGATCGGGCTTCAGCTTGCCACTTGAAAACAGGCTCTTAATGAAAAGGCTGCTTGAGCGGGTGTGTGTGCTGAATTGGAGGCGTGCGGCCGGAGCGAGCGCTTAGAGATCAGGCGGAGAGCGGCCGCAGGAAATGCCCATCTATCATTCCACTCAGAGAGAGGCTGTGAGCCCTGGTGGCCCTGCGGCAGCCAGAGCCCAAACTCCTGCAGGATTAATCTGAGCCTGCTCCCTTCTCTCCTCCACTCACACTCAAGCTCGCTCGTCCATCCGTCACACTCTCATTCCCGAAGCCGCCCCAGTGATATTACCTGACAGATCTGGCAAGCTTATTGGAAATTTCAGAGCCTTAGCAGAGGGGGTGGTGTTCGGACGTTTTTAGTTTCAAATGTCATACCTGATTCATACACTTCTATGATAAGACTGCAGTTTTTTTTCCCCATTTCTTTCCTCTGGAATTTAGTAACATTTCTTCTCGCCTTGGTGCATCGGCGCTCTGACAAGGATAAGCCGTCTGAGCTCTGTCAGCTGGCCACGCTTGAAGAACTGTGTTTGCGTGTGCACTAGCAGACCTAAAGTCAGACTAACTATGCTGATAGTGCTTGTGTGCTTGCATAGTATTAATGAGAAGAATTGCAAAGGAGAGTGTGTGAGTGTGTGAGTGTGTGTGTGTGTGTGTGTGAGTGTGTGAGTGTGTGTGTGTGTGTGTATGAAAAGCAGAGAGAAGCATAGATAGAAACAGATACACAGGTGTGGTAGTGACTTTTTAACCCTCTTAGGTCACCCATGAAGTAAATACCTAGAAATGGCTTTCCATATATTTTTTCATTCTTAGAGCCCGGCCGATACAGGATTTTAAGACAGATACCGATTTCGATATTTGAGGATTTAACAATCTGATATATCCAGTATATTGTCTGGTTTTTTTTCAGAAATACATAATGTAAACAAAGATTTTCACATCATTCTTGGCCCCTGGGCATAAATGTTTGGTGGGCCCCTCCCTGATTACCTATTTTGGGTGGTCAGTGATGTTTTTATGATATCACAGCACGTTACAAAGGGCCAATGCAGCACTACGATGGCAGCATACTAACAGTGTTTTTTTCTTTTCAAAGCCAAACAATAGCAAGATTACACACATTGGAGAAAACAGAAGTTAACAAACACAATAAACAATGCAACCCTTCCCTATAAAGTACTTCACAAGCACATCTACAATAATCAAAATAAAAGTCTGACAGCTAAAAAATGTGCATAAAGACGGACAAAAGAAGCGAACTTAAAAACCCAAACTGTCAACCATCCTAGGTATAGCATACTGCCACAGTGGGCATGGAAATGTTTTTTTTTCTTTTTCAATTTATATCTTACCTCTGATGACAGTTCGCAGATCACTGCTGACAAGGATGATGCGACGGTGCTTTCGCTTGGGTGATAATCGTATATTTGGCTTTAGTAATCCTCTACTTTGCCAAAGTATCATGCCTTACTTTTACAGGTCCCCCAGGCACATCCTTTGAATTTTGGAGCTTTAAATTCAAAGTACATTCACAGGAACGCTAGGTTATGGGCTTTGTTATGTCTACAAAAACGGTCCATTGCGTGAAAATATAATGTTCCACACCAGTAATTATTAAGGCAGGTGGCTCAGATATTTACTATAATATTCTTGTGCTTAGTTAAAAACATAATTTGAATACTGTAGGCTTTGTCCAACTTCTTTAGCTTCCACCCATATAGTAAAACGGAAAAGCTCTGGCCATGGACAGCAAGACAATACTTTTTCTTTTCGAGTCCTGATATTGATACTGAAACCTTGAGTATTGTCCAATAACGATACAGATTTAATAGTTTTTCCTTTAAAAACTATTAAGCTTCAAAATAAGCTATTTTTAATTGAAACACTTAGAATGAGCATCTGAAAATAAGCCATCTTGCTCAAACTACTCAAACACTGTACAACCTTACAAGAAGAAATACACAGCTAACAACATCACATCATGTAATGTGAATATGTGCTATTTCAGGCCAGATTTGTTGCAGGATTAAATGGGATTCAGTCTTTTTTACTTTTCTGCTGATATCAGCCCAATACTGATACCTGGTTTTTGATTGACGCCATCTCTAGGCCCAGCACTAAATAACAATAACCACACAATGCACAGCCCTGTCTTTCAGCAGAGTTTGTCACTGCATTACCGTGAGGTCAGTGTGAACAGGACTGTTATTACTGTGAATTACAGAAGGTTCTCTACAGGATTAGTACTCATCAAGCTTGTGAAAACTACAGACTTTGAAGATATGTGCAGGATTAAAATCATGGCTCTCTCCAGTAATCACTGTAAGTACAGTACCTCCCCAGGTGAAACTAATCCAGCTCAAATAAGGCTTTCTTTTCAGGCTTGTTAATAGTAGAGTGCAGCACTAGCTGTGCTATATGGTGCAAGGTTGGAGCTGTGATGTATGGTGGAGGACTGTGGCATTAGGTGCTGTTGCAGCAAGTTTCATCACTCAGGCCATCAGCACTCAGTACAGGAGCGTCCTCATGACACTGCTGTCACTCACTGAGCCTCAGGGGGCCTAAAACCACCCTCCATTATCAATCCATCAAATAAACCACACAATCAATAACAACCACCCATTATGGATTACCTGCAGAAGAAAGAACACAACCTGAGTAATGTGCACATACATGTACATACTTGTAAATCTGAATGAGCTTTAGACACCTGTGACAGACACATATCTACAGACATATAGTACAGTCTGAAATTAAATGAATAATGACACTGTTTAATTGTTTTGGACTGTGGATCTGAAAGTTAAATCAGCACTGTGATTATATCTGTTTTGTTTTTCTTTTATCTTAGGCATAAGAGTAATATTAGCAATTAGCTTTACTACTCAGGTCATGCTTTTGTTTTCTTTGTGCTATATAGGTGGTTTCTGTTGGTTTACCCAACACTTATGCCTGCTTAGTGGGGGCTGTAAATGTTTGAACTACTAAGCTAGTAAAAAGAAAAACTAATAAACTAGAAAGAACATGAACTAGCAAAGTGTTGTGAATTAATAATGCGTAAATCAGGACTAATAACTAGCCTACATTTGATTGTACACACAGCTGGTGTCACCAATACCAGGAAGGCACTAAACATTTAGATGATACTGGCTAACATAATTTTAGTCAAAGATTAAACAAACTCCAGTAGATTTAGTTGAACAGTGTTTTACTGGCTGACATTATCACTTCTCAATTGTGAAATTACTTAGCCCCTTAAAATCTCAGGCCTGTTACATACTAAGGCTTATTATTCAGTAACTCCAGGGACTTCAGTGCAAACTGGTTGAGCTATTCTTAGGTTATAAAAGTGTGTAATAAATCTTTGGGCCCACCAGCAGGCCCTGGCCAGGTAAGGGGTTAAACTCAAATGAAGAGTTAAATCCCACAAAGCCTTAAAAGTTTGTTGGATTCAACTAATTAAATTTAAATTCAATCAAATTGAATGTCAAGCAAATTAACATTTTAATCATTTTACTCAATACTGATAAATAAATGGAACCTTATAATCAGCTGATTTTATCGGCCAGATGATGTATCGGTCAGTCGGGTCCCGCAGGGTGTTCACTTGTTCCCCTTTAATGAGATTCTTGGTGTGTGTTTGTTCCTCACCCTGATTTTGTTCTATGGAGCTTCAATCCCTGAATTTTATAAGGTGACATTTTCAAATGTTACTTTTTGTGTAGAATGACATGCAGGTAGCTGCAGCCCTGTGCATGATGTTCCTCTGCCAGGGGAATAGGCACTGTTGTCAGGAGTTTATGACTGCTGTGCATGTTCATGTAAATATGACATTTAGAGCGACTGAGGATCTCAGGGAACTGAGGAAATAAGTTTCATATTATGCCTTTTCAATTAATGAACGTTATGAATTGGATATCTGATATCGTCGGGCCTTCTGAAGTCTTCTTTTTGATTTAGGTAATTGTCAGACATCAAGGCAAATATTTAATCAGGTTTATTGTGGCTCCCCAGCACAATACAGCAGTGCATCTCAATTACCATTGAGCTGTGTGTGTATATTGAAGGGCCAGGTGCTCCTGAAACAATAGACAGAAACCCAAACTGTGCTGAAACTACAAAGAAAACTGAGTGAATAGGAACTTGGGGCTTCTCTGGATATTCGAGTTTGTGTTTAAGCTCAAATGTCTCTTGGCAACAGATGTTATTACTTTACTCAGAAAAAACTGTTCCTGTACCCTAAAGTCATATCTGAGCTGAATTAGTTTTACCTGGGAAGGTACACCAAGGCCCAAACATGGATTATGCCGAGTTTTGTACAAAGCTGAAGCCTGTGCTCTTCTAGGAAGGCTTTAAAGTTGATGTTGGGATATTGCTGTGAGGATGTGAATGCATTTAGCCACATGATCATTAGTGAGGTCAGGTACTGATGTATAAATAATTACAAATGCCACTCCAGCTCATCCCAAAGGTATGGAGCTCCATCGCTCCAGAGAACATAGTTACGCTGATCCATCAATGCTGAAGGCCTTTATAGCCCTCCAGCCAACATTTGGTATTAGTCATGGTAAACCTATGCTCATGTTTAGCTGCCCCAGAGCATTCCATTCTATTGGCACTGCTTTTCTATGGAGAATATACAATATATACGGGTGCACCTGTTGAACGTTTCTTCTCATTTTGTACTCTTCATTTTATTTCTATTATTATCCGTAGTGGAGCATGGGGCACACTGTAGCATGGGGTATAATATACTTAAACAGGTTGAAGTACAGGTGTTTATTGATTACTGAGTTTTGTACGCCTACTGAGCACTTTATTAGGTGCACCTACCTTGTATCTACGTTTACTGTCCAGTTTATCAGCTCCACTTATCATATAGATGCACTTTGTAGTTCTACAATTCCAGACTGTAGTCCATCTGTTTCTCTGCATACTTTGTTAGCCCCCTTTCACCCTGTTCTTCAATGGTCAGGACCCCCACAGGACCACCACAGAGCAGGTATTATTTGGATGGTGGATCATTCTCAGCTCTGCAGTGACACTGACATGGTGGTGGTATGTTAGTGTGTGTTGCGCTGGTATGAGTGGATCAGACACAGCAGTGCTGCTGGAGTTCTGTAGTGTCCACTCTATTAGACAATCCTTCCTTGTTGGTCCACCTTGTAGATGTGAAGTCAGAGACAATAGTTCATCTGTTGCTGCACAGTTTGTGTTGGTCATCCTCTAGTCCTTCATAGGTGGTCACAGGACGCTGCCCACAGGACGCTGTTGGCTGGATGTCTTTGGTTGGTGGACTATTCTGAGTCCAGTAGTGACACTGAGGTGTCTGAAAACTCTAGCAGCACTGCTGCGCCTGATCCACTTGTACCTGCACAACACACTAACACAACACCGCCACATTTATGTCACTGCAGTACTGAGAATGATCCACCACCCAAATAATACCTACTCTGTGGCAGTCCTCTGGGGGTGTTGGCCATTGAAGAACAGGGTAAAGGTGGGATAACACCTCCTTCTGGAGATCTGCCTTCTGCAAAGGCAAATCAAAGCTTCGTTCAGCTAATCATGTGCTTCTGAATACAATAAATATAAGGATTATGTGGGGATGATTAGGGTTGGAGCTGAAGTCTGCAGGAAGGTAGATCTTCAAGAGCTGACCACTGATCTAAAATGTACTGTAGACATCAAGTAAGTGCTCGTGCTCGTAAGTGTTGTTCTTGGTTGTAAAAACAATTTTCCAGTGTTTTCCAGTGTCTTTCCTCCATTCATATTTATTTTGCTGAATACACTTTTGGAAAGCTTGTCTGGTTCAAATAACATAACATTGAGTTTGAATTCTTACACAAGTACCAAGAGTGAATGGCTTTATGCAAATCTCTGAACCCAGTAATAGTAATAGGCACGACTCTGCTCCGTGTTGTTATTGTTATTGACTCCAGTGGCGTAACTTGGACATATATGTCCAGGCTAATGAGGGTTTAATCTGCTCTGTTTTGGGAAAATTACAGGCATTTATCTTATATGAATAAGCCCGTCGAATCACTTACACAACCTCCTCTGGCAAAAAGAATCCAGCTTGAAGATCCACCTTCCTATGGAGCATAGATACAACCACAGTCTGCCACACCTGCTCCAGATAATTGACTTCTTCAGAAGTTCTTGGTTGGCTGGATTAAACTCATTAGTGTTCGGTAAGGAGGGGAGCATGTTCAAAACAGGTTGGAACTAAACTCTACAGGAAAGTACATCTCCAGGAAGAGGCTGGTAACCACTGCACTACAGAAACCCAAAGACCTCTTACAGTGCCCAGGAGAAAGTTATAGAAAGGTCTCCTCTGCTTTCCAGTTCATTTCCAGAGTGACATTTTTCTTTGAATCAGTGTTATTGCAGTGTTCCTCTAAAGGGAACAGAACATTTTAAAATAACATGTAACAGGCATTTAGATGAGTGAAGAGTTTATTTGTAAAGAGCATATTTTTTTGTGAGTGTGTGTGTCTGTGCACATTCATCAGCGTCATCTAGAGCTCTATTTATAACAGGCTGTCCTCTGAGAGTAATGAATCATTTGGGGGTCTGTATGGTGATGATGCTGATCGTTACTTAGACATTGGGCAGTGCTGGAGACACTCGTTTTCCCATGCCTCATCACTCCTGTTCACCTTCTTATCCACCAGAGCCCTGCAATCAATTACACAGCATAGAGAGACACCTGGAAACTGCCTTTAATGAAATGTTAATGGAAAAGTAATGAGAGCAGTAAGTTTTGTGTGGTTAAACCTTACAGTGAGACTGCAGGCTGCCCGCTCATATATATACACACGGTCACTCATTACCTTAACACAGGGCACCTGCTGTACACTGACCTGTAGTCCCACCCAGATTACAGACTATTCTATTACCCGTGTTTTCTTTCTTTCTTTCTTTCTTTCTTTCTTGCTTTCTGTCCATTTATCTCTTCTTACTTTCTGTCTTTCTTCCTTTTTTTCTTTCTTTCTTCCTTTTTTTCTTTCTTTCTGTCTGCCCATTTATCTCTTCTTTCTTTCTTTCTTTCTTGCTTTCTTGCTTGCTTTCTTTCTTTCTTTCTTTCTTTCTTTCTTTCTTTTTCTGCCCATTTATCTCTTCTTTCTTTCTGTCTTTCTTTCTTTCTTTCTTTCTGTCCATTTATCCTTTCTTTCTTTCTTTTTCTGCCCATTTATCTTTTCTTTCTTTCTTTCTTTCTTTCTTGCTGCCCACTTTCTTTCTTTCTTTCTGACTCTGTCCCTCTCTTGTCATTTCTTTCTCTCTTCAGTCTGTTATTTTTCTTTCTTTCTGCCCATTTATCTATTCTTTTTTCTTTCTGCCCATTTATCTATTCTTTCTTTCTTTCTTTCTTTCTTTCTTTCTTTTTCTTTAACCCCCCCATCTCTCTCTCTCTATCTCTATCTCTCTCTCTCTATCTCTCTCTCTCTCTCTGGTTTCAGTAATAGGATCACAGGGGTCAACCACATCGAGTGACACATCAGAGAAATCCATTTCACAGACAGGGAGAGGAAACTTTTAAGTTAATCCAGCTTGTCAAATCAAATTCTGCTGATCAGGAACTTCATTCTGTTTGAAGGAATGGGCTGAAATACAGCCTGACTATAAGCCCTATATGGAGGGTGTGTGGGAAGGTGGTTACATTATTCTGGTATTATTATTATTGTTGTTGTTAAAGGACAGTGTGTTCAGTTGTGTGTATGTCCATCTCTCTCTGCAGTTTAACACAAGAGTGAACAATACAGCGTGTTTTGACCATCTGGTCCAGGCCAACGTGCGCAATAAGAAGATCCTGAAAGACGCCGTGCAGAACATCACAGCGAAGGGCATTACCAACTACACAAAGGGGTTTGAATTTGCCTTCAAACAGCTCTCAGATGTGAGTGTCTATTTGATCTTCACATTTCCGCTTGCAACAGTGTGTGTCTGTGTGTGTCTGTGTGTGTGTGTGTGTGTGTGTGTGCGTGTGTGTATGTGTGATGTTTTTTATATGTGTGTGTGTGTATATTAAATTAAATTAATGGAAAACCAACCCTAATGAATTAACAAAGGAAATTGTTTTCCTGGACACATTATCTGTGGCATTCATGTACTGATGAACTACTTCTGCTGTTTTATGATAGTGTGCTGCTCTCTGCTGGTGGTGTTTTGTAACTGCAGCCTGTTTCAATGTGTTTCAGCCAAACGTGACCAGAGCTAACTGTAACAAAATCATCATGCTGTTTACTGACGGAGGAGAGGAGAGAGCTCAGGAGATCTTCGCCAGATACAACCCTGACAAGAAGGTGGGGAGAGAAATATTTATTTTTAGTCGGCTCCATCACCTAAAACACTTTTTTTAAAAAAAAAATAAAACTTACTCAAAACAAAACTTCTTTTCATTAACTTACAGTGAACGTAAAGAACATTTTTGCCCTCTCCTGTAAACTCACCGTTTTGGAGAAACCTGTTTTCTTCGGATGGAGACGATATTTAATACTTTCAGCATTCAGTGCAACAATTTGCATGAAAAGTTTTTGAAATTTTAACATGAACTTTATATTTGTCCCCCTTTTGCTTTAATGACAGTGTGTGCTCGAGCTGGCAATATACTAAAGTTTGAGTGGACAGTGGTCTGAACATGAGCTTTAGTGGAGGAGATAAGATTAAAAAAAAAAACAAACAAAAAACTGACCTTTGTGGTTAAATTTGAATAGTGACCTAGAATTAGAGCAAAATATTTAATATTTTTTCTTGTTCATTTTACTTTTCTAACTTTTTTTGTCACAATTTTTAAAATTACAAACCTTTAAGTTGTTTATATATATATATATATATATATATATATATATATATATATATATATATATATATATGTATATGTATATATATATATATATTTATATATGTATATATATGTGTATATATATATATATGTATGTGTACATATATATATATATGTGTGTGTACATATATATATATATATGTGTGTATATATGTGTATATATATGTATGTATGTATGTGTGTGTGTGTGTGTGTGTGTGTGTGTGTATATATATATATATATATATATATATATATATATATATATAAAGCTCTGAAGGTTGTACTTAGCTGTGTACTTCATTCCAGGTTCGGATTTTCACTTTCTCTGTTGGCCAGCACAACTATGACACTGGACCTATACAGTGGATGGCCTGTGCCAATAAGGGTAAAAACTGAGTGGAATGTGTTTTTGTTTGTCTGTGTGTATCGTCTGTATGTGTGTAAAGAATTCATATGAAGTATTTCTTCAGTTTTATTCAGCTTTTTTAGTTATTTAGAATTATATGTATTTGACTTAATGAAGGCAGCAGTGCACATAACTGAGCTGCAGCTTTTTAAATGCATAATACTTGTTAGAAAGTATTATTTTCTTCTCCTGTATGTCATCTTTTCTGAGACAAAAGGTCTTCTTACTGCTTATTGAGACTCATTCATTCTTTTCTTACAATTTATTGAGACTCATTCATTTTTTACTGTTTTGCTGATCATCTGCGGACCAGATGAAAGGATCACTGTGGCCCTCTTGTGGCAGAAACACAGTGCATGTCTGCTGGAATATATTTCTCATTTTTCATTCTCTGATGTTTTCCAGGTTACTTCTATGAAATCCCTTCTATAGGAGCCATCCGCATAAACACGCAGGTATTGTACAAATGCATGCCGAAGACAATGTTTTAAAAGCATATGTTAAAAAAATAAATAAATAGTTGCCATATAGGGTTCTGAGGAGTGTTGCCATAGAGGAGCCACTTTTGGTTCCCTATGGTTCTTTAAAGAACAGCTTTTGGAAATTGAATTTGTGAGTGTCAAGAACATTTTTGAAGTTTTAGGGATATGTGGAATCGGACAAGATTGGAATCGGCAAATTTTGGCTCCAAACGTGCAATCTGTCAGTGTATTATTTTTTATTTTGGCCAATCGGTGTTGCAATTTATGATGTAAATAACATGAGGCAGTTAAGTGCACTCGCAGTATTTGACCACTGCTGCCTCATCTGTACCAAAATAGCACAGTTATGCAAGACTCATTATGCTAAATAGCCAGTTGCCTCTTACTTTCAATGTTGCACTTTATTTGATTCATGGTATTCAAATAGGCAGCTGATTTTTTGTTAATGTAAAATTCTGGCTTGGCCCATTAGAAAGTGCTTGAAATGTGCTTGTATTTTTTATCTAGCCCTCACATTGCAGATAATATCCATTTTTTGGAATATAGTTGAATGATGTGTAGATAGCAGACTCATTTTATCAGGTCAGTTTACATTTCTTTTGTTCTGTAGGAGTATCTGGATGTCCTGGGCAGACCCATGGTCCTGGCTGATGCCAAACAAGTGCAGTGGACCAACGTTTACCTGGATGCACTGGTATGATATGTCCTAATATGGCTATCTATATTGGCAAATGCGTATTTATACGTTCTATAGTTTGTTCCATAGACTTTCATGTGTTACTGCTTGCAATATTGCATAAACAGAGCGTTGATGTTTGGTAAATATGCTACAACATCTGTCTCTCTGACCTCTGTGTGACCTTAGGAGCTGGGTCTGGTCATTACAGGCACGCTGCCCGTCTTCAACAAGACAAAATCCAAAGAGGATGGTTCCCGCAACCAGGTCTCCATGAACTTTCTTATCTGAAAACTCTGAGACGTGCAACAGCTATCTGAATCAATGACCTGAGAGTAGAACACCAGACTTTGGAAATCAGGCCCAAATGTCTATTATTAGCCGTGTCCCTGGAAATGTGTGATATTTTGGTCACTTTATGTTGGAAAAAGTTAGTAGTGACGCAGAACGCTTTATCTGCAGGACATAGTGACCCTGGGGACAATAACCTTTTGGGAAATTAGACTGAGCTGCATGAAGATATTCACAGTTGTGGGAAGTAAATATTATGGGATAGTTTTGCTTAATGAACAGTTATAGGTCAAACTAGACTCCTCAGCCAGGGAGATTGCGTTAGTCAGTGCACTGTTTTTATATGTAATTGAGCTGTGGTTACGTTGGTGTTCTAAAGTTAACCACTGTTAGGGCTGCACACTATATTGTTTGTTATAGCAGTATTAGCATTTACAATTCAGATATAGCAGAAGGCTGCAAAATGTCATTGTATACTGTGAGCGTCTTGATGTTCCAGATGAGTTTTGTGATTTAAATTGAATTACACTGAACAGGAATCAGTGAAAGAAAATAACACTGGTCACAATAATGCAGGCCTTTAACTTTGTTATATCAAGATGGATAGATAGGATGATAAATAGCTAGATTATTTGATATGTTATAATTAAATTATGAAATGTAAAATTGCGGCTGCCAGGGCAAATTAATAAAGCCACTGTGTAACGCCACTATGTAATGAATACATTCTGAAGAGGTTTATTTTGTCCATTCATGTCTCTTTAACACGATGCACCACTTTTTAACACCTTTTGACAGCCCTACTTTAAATTAATTATGTAAAAATACATGTAATAATGCATGCATATAGTCTTCAAAGTCCATAATATGCTTCTAAAAAATGTGCAATTTTTGTAATGCAAGGTGCATTACAATTGCAGTATGTAGCAATTGTAATGGGAAACCACTATTTTTTCAAAATTTCAGTACAATTCAAACCTTTCAGATGTAAATAAAGTCGGTCAAAGTGGTTTGATGTAAAATGCACCATACTTGAAAAACTAACTCAGAACTGTTCCAAATGGTGTTTATAGAATCCAGACACCTGATGAATTTAATGTCTCGAAAAGCTACTTCACAGAAAGCTATTTGTTATTATTACAGAGGGATATGTATTAATACACATGTTACAGGTTTTCTTAAAAGGTTTTGAATACACTGCCTGATGCCTGAGACACTATGTAGCAGTTTTGAAGTAAAGCTTTGATCTAGAACACATTTATAACTAACACATTCTGGGCGAAGAGCTACATGCAGGAAGTTGTAAGGTGAAATAGTCATCAAAGAAAACTCAGATTTACCTCTATATAACCATTATCAACATTACATATAAAAACTCAATAGACACTTTATGCTCACTGGTCATTTTGGATGGCAAATAAAATGGCTATATTGCAGTATATTCATCACAACTCTTGGTTATTATAGCCATCTTTGTAAAGGAATCAGAGTCAGTAAGTTTGTCTACAGTGAATCATTTCACATCAAAGCACTCTGAATGACTTTGTTCACATCATGATTGAATTATATAGAAAATCTGAATAACTGTTGTAATTCCTTTTTAATTACAATGTATTTAGGCATTTTATGTGCTGCTTACACTTCATGCAGTCCTAATTGCTATCATGGTTTAAATCATTGTTAGTATGAGGTGTGTTCCCATTACTGTATGTATTGTAATAACATTTGTAAGTTGACACAGATATCACAAAAGTGGCGGGCTGAGATTTTAAACAACTTTTCCTTTACATCATTGTGTGCGTCATTTCATTATAAACAGCTCTGAATCCCAGTAAACTAAAATGGTCTACAATACTCTTTCATCTAGCACCAGAACCAGCTCATTCTGGGCGTGATGGGTGTGGATGTGTCTCTGGACGACATTAAAAGACTAACACCGCGCTTTACAGTAAGTATAAAGCACACACATACTTATCTCTAACGCATCACTCTGGCATAGCACACTCAATGCTACCAATTAATTTTCTTTTGTACTTTATAATTAAAGAAATTGCTTCATAATTTATTTAACATTTCATCAAAGTAGAATTCAGTGGGGCGTAATCCTGTGCAGATCTCGAGCAGTGACAGTCATTCTTATCCTTTGTAATAACAATAACTGCATAAGAATAGTCTATTGTTCTGTGCTCGGGTCTTATGTGGCCTTGTTTCTCATGGCTGCTCTGAGCAGACACACTCTGGAGAGGATATAAGCTTTTATGCTCGTCTTGTACGTTACGCAAGCATCTGCTTGTACTTAGATTTGATTTGTAAATGGTTGTGATTTTCCATTAAGCTCTGAGGAGTGTTTCCAGATGAACAGACACTGTTGATTAACACACGCAGCGTGTGGATGATTGACAGATCAGGCCGGAGTTGAGTGGAGATTTTGGACAGTACCACTGCATAGTGGGATTAAATAATGCCTCTCAGTGACACGAACTCAGGACCAGACCTATTAGGCCCTAATGGGGATTTGGGTGATGCTGGTTTATCCATTGAATAGAAGTGCCACTCACTATTTATCTTTCTGTCTGTTTGTCTCTGCCTCTCTCAGATTGGCCCTAATGGTTATTATTTTGCGATTGACCCCAATGGCTATGTGCTGCTCCACCCAAACCTCCAGCCAAAGGTACATGTATCATTTTTTTTCTAATTATGCATTACGTACTATACTTCATTACCCATGTCAAAAGCAGCTGTCTGAGACTGCATGTGTTGAAAGGCATTTGCTGTCAGAATATTTGCTTTTTTTCTCATCATGTTTCTTTTCGAGCTTAAATTGTATTGTGTTTCTCTCTTTGTCTCTTTCTCTCTGCCTTTCTTTCTTTATTTTTGCCACATTCTTTTCCCCTATGCTTTCCATCCTGTTTCTTAGTCTTATAAATCTTATCTCAAGAGACAAGACTAGCCTGTTTGTTTGCACCTTTTTTTCTTTCTTTTGGAATATATTCTAAACAGTTCAAACAGTTTTAGCACCCAGAAAGCAGAAGATATAAAGACCTTGTCACATTTGTTTCCCCTAAACTTTATAGCCTTGTTTAGGTCTGTGTAAAAAGCCTTATAAACAGAGTTTTATATATAGTTCTTATAAATTTTGCCTCCCTCAAGAATAGAAAAGCCCATTCAGGTGCATCATTTATACCTGTCTTTTTCCAAATATTTTATTTTTTCATTGACTCTGAAGTCAAAACTGTTTTCAGCAGAAGATGGGGGTCCCTTGTGATGCTGCCATCTAAGAACTGGTCCTATGATCTGGAAATCATGTTCGACCCCTGATGTAGCAGAACTGTCATTTAGCGTCCTCCTCAAAGTGTGTTGAGCTGTACAATAACATGCATTAGTTGTGGCTTCACATGTGAGGCCTAATAACCAGGTGTAATTGGACATGACTGGGGAGAAAATTGGGAAAAAATCCAATTAGATAGTATATCAAAAACCTCTAATCTTATAACTCTTATATCAAGAGACAAGAAAAACCCATTTGGTCACACCATTTTTTTCTTTCTTTTGGAGTATATTTCCAACAGTTTGAACAGTTTAGCACCTAATAAAGCAAAAAGTATCAAGAACTTACTACATTCTTTCCTCTACACTTTGCAACCTTGTTTTATAGCCTTATAAACAGACAAGAGTCAAGGAAAGCCCATTTGGTTGCACCTTAACTTCTTTTTCAGTATATTAGACTTTTTCATTGACTTGGAACTGGCCCTTTCTCTCCTCCCCTCTCTCACTCAGCACGATGGTAGTCAATGTGGTCTGTTATGTGTTGTAACAGAATTGGCACGTTGGTTAATGTTCTCCTACAAGCGTGTTAAGCTGTACAATGACGTTGCATTAGTGGTGCTTCAGAAAGATGGCTTCATGGTAATCAGAGGACATGTTAGGCATTACCCTCACAGCTTGGCAGATTTATATGAAAAGACCTAGCTAGCGGATGGAATTGGACATGACTAAATTAAACAGATGACATCTAGAACCTGCCACATTCTTTTTCTGTATACCTTTGCATCTTGTTATGGCGTGTAAATAGCATATACAGTCATCTGCAAAAGTTTCTGGACCCCACTCGAATGACGTTTTGTTGATTTTAGAGTACAATGTCTTTTTATTTGCTGAGTTTAACGTATTGGAAAAAATTAAAGATAAAATATGTACAAGCCACTGTTTCAAGATGTTACATTCAGCAAATAAACAGTAATTAGGCATTAAATTGTCCAGAAGTATGTTCTCTGTGAGGACATGTACTTATATTTCACGCTGAAAATCATCAAAACATTTTGAGCATATGACTGTAAATTGTCGTTATAAATCCTGTCTCAAGAGACAACAAAAATAAAAAATAAAAATAAATAGGTTTTTATGTAGTCTTTTGCCTTGAGAGACCGGAAAAGTCCATTCTATCAAATATCTTCTTTTCTTTTTAACGATATTACATTTTTTCATTGACTTACTCTAAACAGATTTCGGCACCTAAAAGACTCCAAACTATTTTCAGCACCTAAAAAGGTAGAAGATTTGAAGAAGCTGTTAGTGATTCCGCGTGGCCTTATTGCTGTGGATTTTTTTGAGTCCAGGTGGGAGGTCATGGATTTAGAATGTATCAACATGCATTTGCAGCATACGAATAAGTGTAATCAGGGCTCCAGTGCTCGTCTGCACATGGTCCATGGGCTGGATGCGTTTTGCGCGTAACCTTTGCAGTTTGCCTGAAGTAATGCACAGTAAACTGGCAGTGAACTTGCATATATGTTTCTCAATTGATCCCAGCCATGTACATATCGGCCTATCTGGTGGACGAGGTGGAACCTCTTTTGATTCTAGTGTTCCACTACACATACAGGGTGGTATGCATCGTTGACACAAAGCATATGTGATTAGTATTAGAGAGAAACCCTGGTGTGTGCTGTGAATGATGTCGAGGATAAGCAGGGCAGTCTTTTATTCTCAGTGTGGACGTATTAAAAGCACCATCTATCACCTCATCACTGATAACTGCCGCCCAGCTCTGACAAACCCTGCAGCTTAAGAAGCCAAAGCTGGAGAAGTGCCTGTGAAGCATGGCCAGAGTAGTTTACACTTTCCATGATTTAAAATCATATCGTAATCACAAGCCAGAGCGCGTGAGTTATGCACACATAACCATGCGAGTATTTCAAGCATTCGCGATTCCTTGGGTGTAGAAGCCATGCGCGCCGGAGGAGGTATGGCGCGCAGTGCGGGAGAAGTGCCGAAATATATCAGCATTAGTGCTGAAATGCTGGGTCAGCCGAGTGTGATGTGTGCTGTTAAAAGTGCATTAAAATAACAAAGCTCCGGGTCAGATATATGGAGGGCATTAACTTTTACCCACAACACAAGTCAAATCAAATAAGCAGAACCTACTCCCATACTCTGAGTTAATACGACTGAGTGTTATGACAGGTTTCCATCTTTTCCAGAGTTATACCCCCTAGCCTTTAGATTAGAGGAAACGGCAAAGTCATGAACATGTTGCTCTGGCTTGCATTTCCATTGTTTTGCATTGCACAGCCTTTGAAATAACCTTAAAAGACAGAATGTCGTTCCTTTAAGTAAGTTTATTCGTATCGTTAGAGTGACCAAAGTAAACACCATAAATCGCTCCCAGTAGGGTCCCATGGTACATCCATGTGGAGAGCAGGCCCTACATTTTTTGTTTTACTCCTAGAAGCCAGCTCTGATCAGCTCTGAAGGCTGGAGAGACGTTCAGACGTGATCCGGTATGGCCACGGCTCTTGCACGCTGATTGAGTAAGACGCATAGGCATGGGTTGAATCTCTGAACCGTGGACGTCGTACTTAACCTTGAGCAGCGTGGGTATGCAAGCACGAGCCCCTTAACCAGAGGGTGCCAGATATACTGGAAGCAGTTCAAAGTGCCGCATGCAGGTCTGGGGTAAGGAACACAGGAGGGAATTTGTCTGCAGAAGTTTGGAGGAAGTTCTGGGGAAAGCTTTGGAGTGTTTTTTTTTAAGGAGACGTTTGCACACATTGGACGATGGTTGATTTGATTTTGATAATGTGGAAATGGCTCACACGCTCTCACAGCACGGTGGCCTCTCAGTGCCAACTCCCTTCAGTACACACAGGCATTAGTTCAAAGCAGTCTGCTTTTTTACTGTCCACAGAGTAAAACTGAGATCATTCCCAGTCCTTGCTTACTGTTTAGATAATATGCAGCTTCTTTCTGTTTTCTTTCCTGGAATGAATTAGTCTTGTTTTTTTCATGTTTTTCAATAGAAGAGGATACAGAATCGTCACAGCAGGTTAAAAAACAAATACGCAATAACTTTCCATGAGGTGAGACAACAAAATATTGGCTAGACTTTACTGTGATAGAATATTAGGTCAATATAAATGTATAGAGTATAGAGTGTAGAGTAGATTCTACCAGTAATAGTGTAGACTACTTTAGCAGTATGCAGTTTTACAGCCTAGTGTCCTTCCCTTCCTACTTGACCTTCTAGCCAGGTGTTTGACCAACACTTCAATCATGCACTGCAGTGCAAAAGTTTGAAATCCTCAATCAAAAGTTTGGAATCAGTATTTTCAATGTAAACCCTTCTAATCGATCCATGCTCCACCCACACACGTGTTCTGTTTGCAAGGTTGGACAAGCTTTACTGAAGTCCTCTTTAATTCAATGAATTTGGAGTTGGAGTTTAGATTTGCTATATACGTTTAAAATGCTACGATACCAAGCTGGAATATGTTGCAGGCCTGGTGCCAGAGCGCAATCATAAGTGGGACATCTGAAAACCATGGCAGGGAGGGGTGGTTGAGTAATTTACTCACCAAGACACTGCATTACAGTTGCTAACTGGCAATTTCTAGAGGTCTTTTAGCAAACTTCAATGATAGCAATGTAGAGAAGGTTGCACATGCCAGTGAATTAGTTGTTATCTTTGAGATGATATTTTTTAATTCACAAATGTATGCAAAACTGTTGCACTGGGCAGCCCTACATGCTCTCTCTGGCTTAGTTTTACCCACCCTCTTTTTTGATCAGTTATCTGATGAAAAGTAGCACATGAGGAGTGGAGTTTCTTCGCTTAAATCGCATTATGCGAGAACTGGTATTTTTGCTATTGGGCTTCCCCTGGAGTTGTGGAGTATATTTTACTTTTACATCACTGTCATTAATACAAATCGCACTGTGAGCATAGATATGTGCACATATGTGTCTATATGTCTATAGCTGTGAGCCCCCCTCATGTACATGTGCATTTATTGGCGAGCTGAAAGGTACAGAATCCACCCTTTCGTGTGCACACGTCACGCATGCATATGGACACTACAGACTACACTCTCAGTTTTGGTTGTTTCTATGTGTAAATAACTGAAATTGCAAGTGTGATCTGTAGTGTGCATATGCCTGCGTGACGCAAAAGGGAGTCAGATTCTGCTGGGAAGTCGAAATTTAGCACAACACCTGCAAAGAACATCAGAAAAGAAAGAACCTTATCGACTTACAGGGTAGAGTAATATTACAGGATTTTATTACAGGAAGTTGCAAACTTGCACAGCTTGAGATTGACCAAACTTTTGACCAAACTTTTTTCCCAAAAACCTGCAAAACTCTGTGAGACCAGGACGACACAGATAAAGTTACAGCCTATGTTATAATCTTTTATAAAAACATTGGCAGGGATGTAACTCACACTCTGCTGTCGGATTTTCGTTGTTTTCCCATGAGGCCGTCTCACATCCCTTTATCTCTTTTAGCTCTCGCCAACGAGTAAAAGCCAGTCTGAGTTTTACTCTTGTCCGGCCTTTTGCTTGGTCTCTCTCTCATTTTCTCTTTCTTGCTTCTTCAGACAATGCTGACAATGTGTTCTTCTTTTTGTCAGTCTCTGCCATGATATCCATGCTGGGAGTACCAAGCTAGCTTCGTTTAGCTAGCTGAAGAGCGATAATTGTTTGTGTGTGACATAATGCCTTTAAGCGTTGTGCAGTTCTCGCAAGGGGTCTTGTGTCCCCTCCTCTAAAGTTACATAGCGCTATAGCAGGCCAGGAGTGACAGAGATGCTATTCTCCCTATTATAACTCCAAAATACCATTAAAATGATTTTGAAGCTGTTATTTTAAGGTAAAATTGTTACAAAGAGAACTACATCCCATCTTATTAGTGTGACCTCACAAATTAAATGTCACTTGAAATTAATAATGCATTCTAATTTTTGTATTTTGTTAACTGAGTAGCTTTTTCAACCTCAAAACAGTTGCTATGAAAGAATGTATATAGATGACATGTTATTGCTTAATAATTTCTTATTGATCCTAAAGTACTTGAACACAACATCTAAAAATGTTTGTCTAGTTTATAATATTTAATGCTACTATGTTTACTATTACAATACTATTATATATTATAGAAAATAAAACATATATATAAATACAGTGCTTTGCAAAAGTCAGAAACTACCTTTGTAAAGTTTCCAGTCAAAACAGCCAGTGAGTATAGGTTATTCATTATTCATTATTTTTCAGATTCATAAAAAAGTGGGAAAAATACGTTTAACAGAAAAATACACAAAAGCCTCCAACACTTAGTATCATATCAAATCTGTCAGTATTTATTTTGTCCACTCTTCACATTTGTGCACCATACTGTCATTTTAACCTCTTCATCCTTATAATTTTAAAACCATTGAGGTATAGTTGTGTCCTCCACGCAAAAGCCAAGGCTCTCACTAACTGTTTTCCTTCTTTTGAAGACACTAACATTACACAAGCTACTACCCAAGCATGCTTTAGCTGCCATGCAAATTTCTTAATCATGTGCATCTACAATAGTAAAAGGAGATATTTCTGATGAGATTTGATATGAGAGGAAGGAAAAAGTCAAAGGAAAATAAGTGGAAAAAAGTTTTCAAAACTGTGAGAAGACAACTGAATGTGTGGGTCTGAAAAGACAAAAAGGAACTAAAATTGCACTAGAACACCAAAAGTGGACATCTGAGATGCAGTAGGTTTTTATGGAGTGATAAGTCTAAATTTGGAATTAGGATTACTTGAGGTGTGAAAAAACATTCCCGCAGATTTCTTTGAAATACTGGAAGCAAGTCTCCCAAAAAGAATGAGAGCTGTAATAAAAACATGGACACAATCAATATGGAAAATATTGTTGGCGTCCGAAATGATTTAATTTGTGTTTGCACTTAATGCTGGAAGTGTCAAGTAATAAAAATCAAGAGCTTTAAAAGAATCATTCTGTCATTTGTTGAAATGCCAGATCAGATTTCCCTTTCACATTTACTTTTAAATGAACAATTGCTCTTTTATGGCTGGTGAGGTGTGTCTGTCCTGAAGAGATTTTTTAGGACGGAAATCAGGCATTTTGGTATTTCCTGCTGTCTCTGCCACAGTGCTCTGCAGATTGGGCAGCTAATGATGTTATCGCACCGCTGTTTTCCAGACACTTCATCACCATGCTGAGCGGTAATTACATCCATTTCACATCTCAGCCATTCAGCACTGGTGCCAGCCAGTTCTGATGATGCTGTAAAATTCTGGCCCGCTCTACAGGTTCCACATAATCTTGCTGTTCATCTGTAGGCAAGATTCTAGCCTGTCTTAGCTCTGAAAGGATGACTGACATGAATAGAGACGTGTATTTAAAGAGACAAAAGGATGAAGACAGAAACAGAATTGTTCCCTTGTCCTTTTTGTATTGTCTTTTTTCGAAACTCTACCTAACAGAATGTAATGTACAAATCACAGATTTGCTCTCTGCTTGTTTTGTAGTCATAGTATCACCTCTATGACATTAATGTGATGTTATGCACAAGAGTGACATCCTCTTATAGTGGAGGGATTTGGGTGGAACACAGAGGAAGTGAAGAGATAATTCTTCTTCAAACAAATCCTTCCTGTTTGTAACAGGCATTCCTGATTGGCTCAAGCTTTCAGCATGGATGAAGCTGTAGCTGGCCAGAAACCTGTCAAGTCTGAATTTGAAAGGCAGATTAAGTGCATCCATTCCAATGTTTTTCAGTCTCCCATGTCTGTATCACATCATCGATCACAATGGTCACTAATTATGATACATTTCTCTGTACTTAGAAAAAAACAGAAAACCCATTGACTTAAAAACTGACCTACATAGAAGCCAGTGGGCAGTTGCTGAATTTGAAATATGTGACTATTATATGAATATGAATGTGAATGCAAATATGAAAGCACAGCAGTGCAGGTCTTAGGATGCGATAGACCTTGAAAAGTCTTTCCAAAGCTGTTCTTAAGAAGGTTTATCCATCTCTGGAGAGCAACATAGTAAAAACAGTAATTCTGGTTACATTGGCTTTCCCTAAGGTTGTATGGGATCTATTTGAAATCAGGAAGGGACTTATGAAAACTCCACCTACACCTTAACACTGGTATCTTCTTTGTCTTCTGCCTGAAATAACCAGTCACAATTATAACAAGGTGTACAATTACATTCTCATAATAATTTCACAACAGCACCATGTAACGCTTTGTTTACGAGCACTTTAGTAATCTGATAAATAGAAAAATCCAAATCTACATGAGTGAGCCAATATTTAGATTTTTTTCTAAATACACAACGTGCACCTCTACTGTTTCTTTGCAACTCTCCAGTAAACTCCCCAAATAAGGGCAGCAATTCAAACTTATAACCACAGTTTTCTCTGTAACTTCAAGTCTGTTTCCTGGTAAATATTCATTATGGTTTAACTGACAAAACCAGACAGTGAGTGTGTTTACATGCACTCAGTAATCCAATCATAATAAGATTTCTGCAGTTTTTTGATTATTCAAATGGTCATGTAAACAGCATACTCTGATTTCTTAAACCAGAGTAAAGTCTAGAAATCCAATTTAGAAATCTGATAAAGAGAGCTGGATTTTAGCTCAGTAATCAGATTTCTCAGTGCATGTGTACTCTTACTCTGATTTCTTTCTCATTTCTCAGTCTGCGCATGTGTGAAAACAGACCGCGGTACCGGAAATAAGCAAGCAGTGTTGCTGCGAGATGGCAGCAAAACACTTTTGAAGCACCACTGAAACCAACTACATGTTTGACTAAATGAAGGATTTAAATAATGTTCATCTTTTAGATCATGTATGTTCATAGTTTCAGGTAAAGTGGCTCGATGTTTCAAAAAAAAAAAGCTGCGGCTTGAAGTTTGAGTTTTACATTAATTTTACATCTCATGTAAAATGTAGACCCAGAGTTTCCAATTATCTGATTACCCAAGTGCGTGTAAATGCGTTGATCGGATTACTGACAAAATCTGACGTTCTGCAGTTATCGAATCATTAGGTGCATTGTAAGCGCACTCAGTAATTGTTATTAAGGTCCATGTGAACGCACTTAATGACACACAGTGTCACTGATGTGAAGCACCAATCTAACGAAGCACCAAAAGCTACTTACAGTGCCCCCTTGTGGACAGTCTTCATCCTGTTAAACTTGAATGAGTGAGTTACAAGGCAGGTCCATCAGGTCGCATCTAAATAAACAACCACAAATGCCTTTGATTGAGGAATTAATGAAAATGTTGCGCAGCAGTGTGTTTTGCATAAATGTTTGGGGACAGAATTCAGCAATTGCACAATGGCTATTTTAATAAGTGCTTTTCAAATGAGTGGGTTTTTATTGCAGTTGCTCTATGAATAAGATCACTGTGATGACATTTGGTCTGTTCTTTTCTGTTGGGCCCCGTAATTAATACTCTACTTTTATGCCTCCCTGAAGCCTCTTCTACCTGCTATCACTGGCATGTACGCAAACATTTAGAACATGTTACGCCATCATACTTATTCCACATCTACAAAGGCCAGCAAATGTTTTCCTGCTACATTGGCGCACACGGAAACAAAATGGTGTTTACATATTTCCACAGCAAATCAGATAATGGGGCAAGATGTCTTTCATATGCCAATCTCACGCTCTATATGCTGTGTGTATAGTAGGGGGGCTGTGGAAGATTGACGCATGTAGCAGACACATGCCAATCATGTGTGGAAGGTATTTGCCCCCACCCTGGGGAGGCAGTAGCTGAGTGCAGCGCGACCTCGACACTTTGAAATCCTCCCGTTTCTCTGCCTGGCTCTCATTACGTGCTCCGCTTTCATATTCAGCACTGCCTCCCTCCCTCCCTCTTTGATTCTCCCTTTCCCTTTCAC
This sequence comes from Colossoma macropomum, assembly GCF_904425465.1. Taxonomy (NCBI): domain Eukaryota; kingdom Metazoa; phylum Chordata; class Actinopteri; order Characiformes; family Serrasalmidae; genus Colossoma; species Colossoma macropomum. The sequence goes on from NW_023494798.1 coordinate 20,320,595, forward strand.
ATGTCTTTCTTTCTCTCACTTCTTCTCTTTGTTCTCTTCATCTTTAATACATGCACATCTCTTCTCTCTCTCTTTTCTTTTTTTTGAGGTCTTATTTTTTTCATCCCTCTGCCTCTCTCTATGATTCAGTCTCTCTTTTTCTTTCCCTTTCAATGTAAGCTCCAGTGCAAAAAATGAAATGATTCAGTGCTTTGTATTATTCCATGTATTCTTTAGCCTGTAGGGTTTTTGTGTGTGTGTGTGTGATCATCATTCTCCTGTGTTTGCTTTTCATTTCATCATCATCATCCTCGTCTGTGGCCATGTGCATGCTTGCTCTGTTCTCTGCGTATGTCATGTAAGAATCTGGCAGTTTTATTTTATCTATTTTAGTACTTCTCACTTCATTTTTGTAACATTTTTGACAAGTTCATGAGTAATGAAATACACAATATGCATGAATCACAAACATTATGCATTCCGAAGAGCAAACACTCACTGTCAGCTCTTCTCAAAGCCATAAAATTAGAGCTTTATGGTCCAGTACTGGCTGTGCGGCCTAGTGTCTGCTCCTCTGGAGCCAGATATATCACTGAATATGTATACATGCTGTATAAGTACAACTGATAACCTTTTATGAGACCTTTTGCTTATTACTTCAGTCAGTCAATCTTTAAAATAACAAACTCAGTGGGGGTTCTAAACCTGAGGTGGTCGTAGTGCCTGGGCCTCTTAAAGGCTTTATTATGCATGATGTACATCAGTGTTGCAGAAAAAAGGCTGAATTCTCATTTCCTTTTCATATGCAAAAGCAGCAGCTTCTGAAGCCTTAAGCAAGAAAATTAAAATACTTGTTGCTGTCCAAAAAAGCATGTATCTCCAAAAATAGTAACTTTATAGGAGAAGACAAAAAAACTCTTAACTTTGAATGTAAGTTAATCTTTATGTTTTACATTTTTTTTTGCCCTTTACATTGTGTGTAAATTTCATTCCGAATGCACCAAAATAAATGGGCCAAAATTACTTAGAAAAACATCTGGTTACATTGACTTGCATTAAAAGTAAAGTATAGTTTCCTTCTCCTGTAAAGTTACCATTTTGAAAATATGAGGTGGTCCAACAGCAGTGATGTATAAACTTTTAGATTATGTCTATTGGTCTATTCACCTTGAAATTTAATAAACAAAAAGAAAAATAGAAATGTATAGCAAGAAAATATGAATCTGAATCTGAAGACATATTGTAAATCTGTAAATAGACAAAAATTATAGGTAAATATCTGGTGATGTTGCAAAGCATATTCATTTATTAAGCTTTTTCTGAACACATTTTCACCTTTATAAGAGTAGAGGAGAGTGAGGCACAAGTTAATTATAGTTAAATATATTTTGTTTTCTACTCAATAATTTGAAAGGTATGTTAGCAACCTAAATATCTCTAATACAAATGAAAACATAAACTTAGTTTCCGACACCTATCATCTACAAACAATTGAGCCAAAAGTGTTGGGCGCAAACATAACAACTTGTCCCATAGGTGGGGTTAATGGCAAATGGAGGGGCCAGTTGTAACAGTCGCTACAAGATCTGTTAAACTGATACTTCCTCTTCTGTGTATTAGTTGTGTTTGTATCAGCTCAAAACATTGAAATGTATTTTATTTAGGTTATATTTGTAGTACCATTTTGATGAATGCTGTACTTTTATGCCTCCCTTAAGCCTCTTGTACCTGCTATCACTGGCATCTACGCAAACATTAAGAACATGTTGCACCATCATACTCATTCCACATCTACAAAGGCCAGCAAATAAATTTGATTAATTAAAAGAGAGTTTGGCAAATGTATTTTTGACTACAGAGTAGAAGAGGAAGTACCAGCCCAATAAAATTGAAATGTATTTTCTTTTCATCATATTTGTATTACCCTTTTGATGAATGCTGTACTTTTATGCCTCCCTGAAGCCTCTATGAAAAAACGGACTGTTTTGAAATCATATGGGGGGATATAGACTCATTGTTTATTTTGGGAGGCTTAGTAACCCATCATGTGCTGCCTGTACTTTAGCCTGGCTAACTCTCACTCTGAGTTGTTTACGTGCTTCACAATGGTGCTGGATTATAGCCACCAAGAAACTGAACAACATAATATAGGAGTGAATTTTGTGACTTAAACACACAACTCAGAAATCTCAGACGACAATGCTGTGGGAATATGAGAAGATGGCCAAAAGCGCGTTCTACCAGAACCTGTTTAACCACATTAAATGTTCATGTTACACTTCACCCTGCTTTCATTTGTGCCCTGCTCTCCTCTACCATTCAGCAGCAATTTTAGCCTTTATTTTCCACTTTACTTTAAGATGCAGATGTGTGCTCTCATTAATCTGGCTCTCTTTGTAAACTGTTTTGTTAGAATCCCAAATTCCAGGAACCTGTTACTCTGGACTTCCTGGATGCTGAACTGGAAAATGATATTAAAGTCCAGGTGGGGGTCACATGCCCAAACACACACACACACAAACATTTTTCTTATTGACACTTTTGTAGTCATCCTTAAGTCTCACACTAACAGGATGATATATGATTAGAAAACGTTCATTACTCTACACATGTCTGAAAGATGAAAAGAGAGAGAAGGAGTGGGTTTAATTGGAGGGTAAAATGGATAAAGGGATAGACACTGAGTTCAGTATTTGAATGCAAATTGTTGCAGGCTTTATGCTTATGAACTTTACAGTGCCAGCAGATGTGGCATTTCAGATCAGAAGCTGAGTGAGGATCACATGTAGTAATTCTGATAGCAGTTACGTGGTGATCTTGATTTTGTGTTATGTAGATGATGTATGTAAGGGTACTTCAGAACTGGTATAAATGGTCCACAGTAGTGGTAGAATGTGTGGTCTCCACAGATTAGCTGCAATTCTTTTACAACCACATCTGGATGCTCAAAACTTTTCCTGACGAGAACATCTACTAAAACAAGTCAAATCCAGTTTTCTTACCTTGAATCCAGACAATCATTAGTGGTATCTTAGCATTTGCACTTTCTTTCTAACTGCCTTTACATTTTATGAATATTTATGATGACTAGACCTATAGAAATTGGCCAAAGTCGTTTACAATAAAATATTATTACATTAAGTTTACATTAACTTTGAAGGTTAAGAAATTTTTTTTTATTCTTCTAAATTTACCATTTTGGAGACACAAGGTTTTGTTCCAACAGCAACTATATGTATATGTGTATATGCTGTTGGAACAAAACCTTTTGGATCAAATAAGTGTGTAATATTTATGTGACAGAATGATACATCTTTACTCTTATAATTGTTCTTATGCAAACCATTAAGGATATGTATCTAATGTTATTTGTATTGTGTTATTTGGCTAATAATGAACAGATATGGCTTTTAATATTTGTGTTCAGATTTGTATTAAATTAAAGCCCTAATTATTTCTCCTTGTTTTCATGCCAGAAACATCCACTGTGCCAACCACACAGAGTCCATATTGGAGGAAGTTGGCACAAGTGCACAACATGATTTTAATTAGGAGTAAACCAACTTTATGATAAACAATGTTAGTGTTTTTTAGTTGGGTTGTCCAAATGACTGGGACTCTAGGAATATGATAGAGAATGAAAACTGTGCCAACCAAACCCAGCCTGCATTTTCAGAGCTATAGAGATTGATCTAAAAGAGTAGTGGTTGTGGTTGAGATTTAAAAAAGGCCTTTCTTTGTGTGCTCCACAGACTACCTGAAGTTTCACATCACCAAATGATGAACCAACATATTTCTCTCTTTCAGATAAGAACAAAAATGATTGATAGGGTTCCTGGTGAGAAGACGATTGAAACACTGGTCAAATCTCAGGACGAGGTGTGTAGAGATTCTATATTATTTGTTCAGCTGGACGGTGGTGTAGACCTTTTTGTATTATATATCACCTGAGCTTTTTGGATGTCTGTTCTTTTGTGCTGTCAGAGATACATTGATCGAGGAGTGAGGACTTACACTTGGGCACCGGTCAATGGCACAGACTACAGGTCTGTTCAAATATTTCCTTTCCATGTTAATTAGTGCGTTCCTGCTTGCTTTACTGATTTATCTTCATAATGTTTCAGTAATTACTTTGTTAACCAAAATTCTTTATGTTCCTGTGTGTGTGTGTGCTCTATAGCTTGGCCTTGGTTTTGCCCGAGTACAACATGCACTACATTGAGGCAAACCTAGGGGACCTAAAACAAGCCATGTGTGAGTATTGCTGCTTATTTTGGAGTGTTTTGTTTTCAACTGTAACTGCTCTGCTCTGCCTGTGAGTAGGAATGACCTCAGCGGGGCTGGTTTGTAGAAGCACATCCGCTCCAGGTTTCTGTGTCTGCAAATGTGTTTGTGGATGTGTGTGTGTGTGTGTGTGTGTGTGTGTGGGTGTGTATTTGTGAGTGAGATCGAGTGATTTCAGTGTTTTAAGGCTGCATGCTGTGTGAAGTTATGGGCCAATTGGCCTCCACCCATTCTAAGCAGCAGAGCCAGGCTTTGATCTGGACTCTCCCCAGCACTGAAGCGTCTGGACTGGACAGACAGAACGCACTCTACCCCTAGAGCTCTGTTACATTCAGCCAGATCCACACTATGCACATGCACATACTCACAGTGCACACACACACACTGCTCACATTCCTGAGTAATATTCCACTCAGCCCATTAAAATCCTGTATACATTCTCATACATGATGCCTTGGCTTATCTCTCCTACTGCTTGAACTCACTGATTACTCACATGCTTGCTTTCTTGTTTGGCCATAAACTTTTGTAGTTTGTCATGTGTGATGAAAAGCATCTCCCTGTCAGACTGTATGCATGCGCACTGATATGTGTTTCAGCTTCCAAACCCTGTGGAGAGCCAGGAAGTTTCAGGCACTTTGTACAGGAGATATCCAGTTTTTATGCTGTGCAGAATGACCAGTGAATATGGACGTGCAATGCAAAGCCCACAGAGACCCCCTACACATTCTTGAGTCACTAGTTCAATACAATCTTATAACACATTTGTTTGTGATTTGATTAGTCTAGCCAGGGGTGGAATATCATTAAGTAATTGTACTTTATTACTATACATATTGTAAGTATTATTTTGTAACACTTTTACTCTCATATTAAACTTTTTATTTTATACTTAAATTACAATTCCGAGAGAGAAAACATACTTCTTACGTTTTCATTTAAGTCTTTAAAGTATTCCTGATACAACTCAAAGGGTGTTTTTTTAATGTATATGTAATGTACATAATGTCCACAGTAAGTTATATGTATGGGTCATTGACTTGGTGTGTATTTTTATGTCCAAGTCCATTAATTTAATAAAAATATGACATATATGTCAAATTAATCAACAATACCTCTTTTATGTGAAACAATTTACAATGCTTGTTTTTGCCTCCCAAAAGTCTGAAAATGTCAAATGGAGCAAATGTCCAACAATATATGTTGATTAAGTAAACTACCAAAAAAGGTCATTTAGTTATATAAATTTTCAAATAAAATAGTTTGGCATGATTTTATGTTGAAAAACTTTAAAATAAAACCATGTTGCAAAAGAAGGCAACTTAAGTACTCAACTCACTGAAACTTTTATCCACAAGTTCTTATTACCTCAAATGTCAGGCGGCACAACCAAAAAAAAAAGGACTTTTATTTTGACATGCTTTTACGAAAGAGGGGCCAGCTAATTGCAACTTAAAGATAACCCCAAGGACCCTCGTGGTGCAATGCCAAGGTCAGTAGCCTTCTCACAAATTTTGGCAAAAAATGTCATTTTGGATTCATGGTTAAAATGGTTCAGTTTACCATGTCAGGTGGTCTGACCTCAGAAAAAAACATGAACATGTGTAATTGTTACAATAAAAATGAGTATTAGTTTGAAAAAAATGTAGGTATAAACTAAAGTTCCAGGACAAAGGTTTTTATGAGTGTCTAAGTAGATGCCATTTGATTTGAAATTAGTCTGAAAAGTCAGGTGGCACAGCCAGTACCAGACCAGCACAGTTTAAATAATTGAAGTAGGCAATTAAAAGCTTTGATAACACTAACTATACTTAAGATATAAAATGCATATATATGTAATATATATGCAGATATAAAAATGCACACCTGTCATTTTTAATAAGATTTTATAAAAACTATAATTTTGAAAACCTTATTTGTCATTGATCCATATCACTAGATTGTGAGACATGTTAGTACTCTAAATACTAATACTAGATGCTAATGCTAGCTGTCACACTTTCTTAGGCTATATGGATCATTCTGCCGGATTCAGAGTCTAAAACTAAATTTTAACTGACTTGGATTTTAAACTAAAATCCTTTTGCTTTTAATGACTATAATATAATAATAATAATTGTTTGTTTTATTAGAACAAATGCTTGAACATTTCATTTTGTCACTACCGCTACAATAATAACACCTCCCAAACTTTACCGAAGTAGTGACTGTAGTGATTGTTTTGGTAGTGACAATTTTTGCTAATTTTGAGCATAACTCAAAAAACACAAGCCAACACATTGAACGTCTTTAGTGTTTAGTGTTTCCTTCTTGCTCTACTTTGGCTGAGCATTTGTTGTGAACTGCAGTTCAGTCATCCTCAGCTCAAACCATGAAAACATTCCACACTATTTCACTGTGCCACATCAGAGTGTGACCGTATGTGCACCAGGGAGTGCGCTAGAAAAAAATTGGGGGACAGGTTATCAGTTGTAATCATAATCAAATAGTATATTAGCTGTCAATATGACATTTTTTTGACAACAATCACAATATCAGTCAGAATGGTAAGGGGTCACTTTTTCTCTTACAACTTCAACGTAAGTCTGTCTGTATTAAATAAACTTCAAGTGTCCCCAGCTTTACATTCGAACAGGATAACAAGTAAGAGAAGAAGGCAGCTTTGGATGTGTGTCCTGCAATTTACCAGCAAGAGTGTATATGTGTACATGTATAAGAGAGATTATTGATTCAAGACTGGGTTGCAGATGCATCAACATTCTCTCTCTCCTTCACTGTGAGGCAGTAGGGCACATATTTATGGTGTTGTAAAGAGTCAAGTCTAGGTGGATGATGGACAGGAGGGAGTGGGCAGTAAGGGGTCAGCTCTCTGTGTGCTTCCTCTGACTCTCCTGGATGCTTTAGCAGCCTCACTGTGCGCTGGGGGAGCTCCACAGGGCTCGTTTCTTTGAGTTGAAAGCGGAGAGTGAAGCTCAGACGCACTCAGTGAGAGATGTGTGGCTCTTTGGGGAGCTGTGCAGAGGGAATGAGAAGAACAGGTGGATGAAAAGTCATCACCAGGCATTGTTCCTCTTGGCTCTTATTCTAATTCTTACCAGTAATGGCAGTACACTTTTAAAAATAAATGTACCAAAAAGGATTCTTTGGAGCGATGCTTAAAGGGAAAATAAAAAATGCTTCATCTATCTGATTTAAAAGCTAAGAAAACTTCTGCTGATGATGTATCTTGAAAGTGGGAGGAACTTTTGAAAAACTAAAACAGCAGCACAGACAACAGTCTAGCCTAGTAGCTAACGAAAAGGCAAAGAGAGACTTTTAAGACGAACATCGATAATTTGGAGACAAATGGACATATTTGCATTTACTCAGCTGGTTTTCTGACATGTTTAATCTGTAACGAGAAACTGTCAAACAGAAAAAGTCACGCCAGCTTCTTGTTAAAATTTTCCTGGTCCACCTTAAATGGTGTAGCAGTTAACCTTAAATTCTGGTGCCTCGGGCACCATTTAAGGTAGAAAGGGAAAAATTCAAACAACAATCTCTTCTACTTTTGTGGAAAAGTTTCCTGCCGGAGATGCGAGAAAAGCTATAGCTGAACTAAAGCTTAAAGCAGAGCAAAGTAAATCTGCTTTTTCGCTTATATTTTTTTAGCCAAAACTAGTACATCAGCACATACTGAAACATATTTATAACCAAGATGGTAAAATGGGCATAAAATGTTGTGGCTTCCAAGGTGGTTTAAATTTTTGTAGAAACGACAAAATCACTCTTCTTAACGTTTGGGTTGCCGACCAAATGTTGATCTGTATTATAATATTGACATTATTTTTAACAATAATACTGCATTATTGAATGCTGAAATATACAAATGATCCTCTAACAAACAGGATTCTTTTTTAAATTGTGTGTTATGAGCATCCCTAACCAGCCTCAGATGTTTCAGATGAGTTTTTTGTGAGACGCTTGATGAATCAAAGCATTTATCAAAGGCCGATCTGTAAGCATGTCACATCAAGCATTCATCATTGTGTTTCTACTATATTACAGGGCATAGCACTATTGCAGCATGTCTCAGTACAATGGCAATACTGTATTTTGTCCATATCATGCAGCCCTAAATGTCAGTAAACTTTTGTGGTCGCATGCAGCCAGACGCTAAAAATGAGGAATGGAAATAATTACACAAAAAGCCAGGTCAACGGATGCACCCCAAATATTTACTGACGTGTCACACACTTCAGAATACACACACATCTGTTCAGTATAGTCTAACAAGCATGGCTAACTGCATCAGTAGAGGTAAATAAAGCCTTTAATATCAGGCAGTGAGTGCGCTGTCTTGTCATTACATGTTGTCTGATCATATGAGACCTTAAGCAGAGCCTCCAAGCAGCATAGTGATGACAGAGTAGAGTTACGGCAATAGTTTAGTGAAATTCACACACTCTCAGTCTCGAAAAGTGGTCTCTAAACCTTTTGTTGTTTCTGAGAGTGTATGACATGCTGTTGTCTAAACAAAAATAAAGCGCAGACAAAATCCTGGCTACAAGATGGCTGCTAGTACTTCAGATATGCAGTTTACTTTGGTCCATTTTTATGGATGACGCAGTGTCAGAAACCACATAAGCAAGTCTGTTTAAAATTAGTTAACAACTCAACGCGGTTTGAGGCAAGTGTGTGATGATTTAGGCATGCACTTTCCATGATGCTAAATGGAGGGGTAGAAGCATTCGTTACTTGTTAGCTGCATTAGCCTCATAGCAGTGAACACTTTGAAGATCAGTGTTTGTTGATCAACTACAGAACTATGCAGAAGTCGCAGACCACACTTTATTTCATTTCCAGTCAAAAGGTCTGTTAAGTGCAAGTTATTCATTTTCATACCTCTGAGGACATTAGATAAAATAATTCACTTGCATAATGAAGAAGAGAGTCAAAGGAAGATAACTGGAAAAGCAGGAGTTTCCAAAACTGGGGTTCATAGAGAAATTGGGATGTGCAAGATCTGGTAGACCAGCAAAACTGTCCCCATCAGATAAGCAGTGCTTACAACTTTCTTCTTTGAGAGAAAATCAGGCTCCTCTCTTGCTTCAGATGTGAAAAAATCCATAGTTGTTTCTGTCCATCCTGTCCGTCTGTCCATTCTCCAGACACCTGAGAGACACTTCAACACTGTGGGTCTAGCTGTCAAGAAGCTGTTACTGAGAAAAGTAAATAGACCAAAAAAGAAAAACTTGCAAATCAAAGAAGCTGCCGGTGTTTTCAGAACAATGGACTGGCCATCCCAGAGTCCAGACCAAAATATGATATTATATTTAGGCTTCTGTGTATTTTCGGTTAAATATGTTTTTACTTGAGCTTGTTCTTTATGGCTGGTTTTGATGGGAGATAAAATAAGTGAAGAGTGAACCATAGAGGACTGCAGCTGCTGCAGTGGAGCTGAAGACAGCCTTACTCATTTTTAATCATTTGTTTTTTAATCACTTGCACATTCTAATGATGTGGGTGGTCACTTCAAATGTTTGCAATGTATCAAAACTACAGTATCCCTTCATGCATGAATGTACTGGACCTCAGTCACCCGTACAGAAGATCCACTTAGGACACAGTCAAAATTAGACATTTACTGTGTCCAGTTGAACTGGACAAAGTGCAGGATGAAGCTAAGATTTTTGCATGTTTGTGTTTGTTGGATCTCTGTGTTCTCTGTCTCTTTCTTTGTTGCTGTATGTGTTGAAAGGAACGATTACACATGGTTGTCTTTGCTCGTCTGCCCCCAGCAGAAACTTTACGCTGCCTTTGTTTCCGAGCCAGTCCGAGGCTCCATCAGAAATCGTGTGTCATCTGCCCCTGCACGTTTTATATGAAATGACGTGTTGAGAATATCGTATTCTCAGTGCTGGCAGTCTTTGTGTGGATGGTAACTCTGTCTTTCTTTCTCTTTTCTAATCTATGGGATTTTCACTACAGGGCAAAAGGGCAAGTACAGCACACGGCTTTCCTCTGTCTGTTTCTGTCCACTTATGTTTCTTTTTACTTTTTTTATCTTCAGTTACATTTGCATGCTTCAGTCACTTACTGTGTAAAGGACTTCACTGTGTAAACTTACTTCAACCAGGTGAAATTACATGTTTTGTTGGTTTTCTGAGTGAAAATAAGTACATATATATATATATAGGGAACACACTTCTGCATATTTAAATGCACAGCTATGTTTATTTTCTGAATTTAACGTATTAAGGGAAAATCAGAACATAAAATGTGATCTTTGCAACATTTATGGCACATAATATATTTTATGTTTGAATCTTTTACCAGTGTGTTAAGCTCAGCAAAAAAATACAGAAAAATACCGTATTTAGGTTCCCTGTAGAGGATGTTGACTTACTTTTAATTCGAAAATCAACTAAACATTGTCATTTGACTGGGTGTGTTCATACTTTTGCATTTGACTGTATGTTTGAGGATAATACAGTTTTTTGGTTTGCATGATTCTCATCTGTACTAGTACATTAAGTGCCTTACTTTATGTTCCCGAATGTTCTTTTGCAACTCAGTGTGGCTATTTTATTAACAATTTATTTGTTAATTTTGGACAGTGCTCTGTATTTACGTGAGGCTGTTGGTGTTGAATTTTATAGCAGTGACATTTGACGTTCTGAACCCACTGTTCCTTTCTCTGCAGTCTCGGAGACTATGCAAGTAGAGAAATTTGAGGAGTTCGGCTACACCTTTATTGCGCCCAGGTAGGTCACACACTCAGGCATGGGGAAAACCACAGACCTCCCGCAGACTTTTAGCAGTGACAGGTTTATGTGAGCAGTATCCAGACCATATTGGTCTTTGAAGGCTTGTAAATTCACACCTTTAGAAACCCCCCCGCCCTCTTTCCCTTAACAGTAGATCTGACAGTGTCAGCAAGAGAGAAACGCACCCGATACATTGAATAAATTACTGAATATATGGACACCAGCCTTAATGTAACATCAAAGAACATAAATCTCATGGTTCATATAGCCAGTAAAGATCCAAACCAGGACTGCATGATAAGGACAGAATATCATATTGCGATTATTCCGCCGCATATTATGATTGAGACATTGCAATATATTAAAAACACTATTGTGAACCATTGATGTGACATAATTAAGACTAGCCTCATTAAGTAGCATCTGTGATTGCATAGGACGCTCATAGCGCACAATAAACAATTTTATGGTTAGTGGCTCATTTGCATATTACAGCATTCTGTGACATCAATATTACATAGGCTAGTATTGCAGTAACAATTAACAGACCACAAAGTGCAGCCCTAACCCAAACATCCTGTTTCTCTTGCTCTTCTTTATACTCTAATGGCTGATGACTTTTGCTTTTGGTTTGTCTTTTGTAGGGAATTTTGCCAGGACCTGAAATTCTCTGTGAACAACACCCAGTTCCTCATAGATTTCAATGAGTACATTGACAAGAGAACACCCAGCGACCCCATGTGTAAGTGCATTGTTTAGCAACCATCATAAACCTACAGAACTCCTGAAGATGGCAAATATAGATTTTAAGGAAAAAAAAATAGATGGGTGACAAAGGAAAAACCAACATGCAGTCTCTAAACAAAGTGTAGGGCTATCACGAGCCACCAGAACAGCTTCAATGCCCTTTGGGATAGATTCGACAAGCCTCTTGAGCTATACTTTTATTCCAAAAGATGTTCCCTCAGTTGGTGATTTAGTGATTTGCTGATTGTGGTGGAGAGCGCTGTCTAACATGTCGAAGATCTCCCTTAGGTGTTCAGTTGGGTTGAGGCCTGATGATTGTGAAGGCCGTGGGAAAGGAATGAAATAATTTTCATACTCATCAAACCATTCAGTGACCCTTCATGTCCATTAGATGAGGTCACTGTCATCATGGAATAGAGCACTTCCATCAGAATAGAAATGTTGTGTTATAGGACAAAGTAAATATAATAACTTTGTATGGATTTGTTGTGAACCCAAACCATGCCAGAAAAGTGCCCCCACAGCATAACAAAGCCACCAGACCCCTTTGCTCTAGGGGTCAAGCACTCAGGCCTCTACTGTTCTCTTGGCGTACACCACACATGCACTTGTAAAGAAAACGGTGAAGGATGACTCATCTGACCATATCCCTTTTCTGACCAGTGTCAGTGGAAATGAAGAGTTTATGCACTGCAACATTTTCATAATATCCTTCTCCATGTAGTTGTGACATCTGATTCATGTCCTTTATTAAACATTCTGTCACCTGAGAAACAGCTGCTTTTCTGTTTTTCTTAGATCTTTTCCTCTTATCTTCATCCAAAATCAAGGTCAGCTGAGCCTGCTTTTTTCTACACCGAGCATGGAAAGATATTAATTGCTTAGTAGTATCATGTAGTGCACATTTCTCCTTTCACATATTCAGGTTTTTCCTTTAAAGCTGTTCTATGTAAGATTTAGGGATTTGATTTCTACCTCTCTGGTAGAAATGTGTAATTGCACACAACATGCAGAAAAGCATTTTGTAATGTCGGTTGTGCTTCAGACCGCTTTCCTGAGCAGGTAAATCCATGAATGCCGGCACAGTGAAACAGTGTTCAAAGAGAGTCAAATCTTAGTGTAGGACGTGTCTTCCGAGGATGTAAGTGAATCTATCTGTGATAGCATCACAGAGGCCAACATGATGATAATAATCAATGATGATATATTATGCAACCCTAATAAATATGAAGTAGATATCACACCAGTCCAGTCATATAGACATAAATAACAAACAACTCAGTGATGAGCCTAAGAAATACACCAACGAAACCTAAATTTAATCGTCCTTCAAAGCTCACCTTGATGCTTAAATGACATCACGCTTTACAGAAGCACTCTGTGAAATCATGATCAAAGCTCTGATACATTGAGCCCTTTAGAGGGCCTCATATGAATCTAAAGTAAATAAATCGATGGATGATCTCATGCTGAGATGAGAGCCCTCTCTCTTTTAGCTGCTGACTCAGGTGCTTTCCCACTCATGCAGTGTCATTGTGCGTCTTACTCACTTTCTATGAAGGTCACCCCTGAGTAGACCGATTGAAATCTGGCTCAGTCATTGATTAGTGTGGTCTGGGATGGTCAATGAGTCACTACTAATCCTTAAAAGTTTCATAGTACTGGGCATCTGGTGTGTCATACATGAGACATACACTACCATTCAAAAGTTTGGAATCAATGTTTACAATGATGTAAAACCAGTTTGATTGGAGATAACTGTACAACATCATTATGCCATGTTAGTCCTGTGCAGTTTCAGGGCTTTCAAATGATTGGTATAACACTAGGGAATGTAAGATGTGTCCTGAATGCTAAACAGTGCATGCTTCCATAATAAGAGTGAGAAAGCTCATATTTCAAAAGTGGAGATCAAATCTCAAGATAACATTAAAGTTAGATAAACACAGTATATTTTTTATTTATTTTATTCACTTCTTGTTCACTAGATTCTTGAAATACTGGATAAAACATCTAAAACACCTTTTTCCAAAAAATTTGCAACTTTTAACTCCACCCTGTGTGAGTTATTATTGTATATTATATAATAAAAGTTGTTAATATGACAAAGGATTTAAACTTTTGAACAGTAATGCGCACACGTCCATTACAAAGGTTCAGTATTTGCCTCTAGGTTTAAAGCTGAGCATAACATGTCTGTCTTATAGCCACTGAAGGTAAATCTGAGCACCACATAAACACTTTAAACAATTCCCACCCATGTCTTTGCCAGGTAACGTGACTCTAGTCAACAGGCTGTTGCTGGACGCTGGGCTTACAGCTGAACTGGTCAAACTCTGGAGGGAGCAGCCCATGTGAGTTAATCATGCTGCAACCACATTCGCCCCGTCAGTCACGTTATAGATGTGGCAGCAAAGAGCTTAAG